>NC_141922.1:31250357-31927142 GCF_057802395.1 Ceratotherium simum simum
TCATGCATGTGATCTATTCTGCTGTGCTTGTTTTTTTTGTTTGTTTTACTTTTTATTTTAAAATAATTATAGATTCTTGGAAAGTTGCAAAGATATCACAGAAAGACATCTTTAACATCCCCCAATAGTTTTAATGTAATTTTATGTAATTATATGTAATATCAAAGCAGAAAATCACCAGTTTACCACATGTGTAGATTCATGTAACCACCACCACCACAATTAAGATTCAGAACTATTCCATCACCACAAAGATCTCCCTCATGCTACCCCTTATACTTATAGTCACACCCTCCAACCCCCCACCATCCCTAACCCATGGCAACCACTAATCTGTTCTCCATCTCTATAATTTTGTCATTCTGAAAATGTTATATATATATGGAATTATACAGTATGTGACCTTTAGAAATTGGTTTTTTTCATGGTTATTTTTTATTGTGAGTCAGTGAATTTGCAAAATTGTTCGTAGAATTGGTTTGAGATGATGCTGTATTTTTTCTCAGAGAATGCTTCTTCTGCCAAGTGCCTGGTGTCCTAGTACTCTGAAATCACCTGGGTTAAAGTTTAGGGATTGACATCTTACAAATTGAGGCACACTCCCTGTGAGGGTCTATGTAACTTCTGGTTCGCACTGCTTGGATGCAGCCTTTCAGGATTCCAACCCAAAGTTTAAGGAATGGAGCAGATCCACCATGACTCTTTCCCTTGGTGGGCTCAGGACCCCAATCCCCACTCTCCTTAGCTTCTTAGCCTCTCAACTGTTTTCGCTGGAATCATCTAACATACCCCAGTAAAAGGAAGCTCCAAGATCCTGACTAGCCTCTCTGAGCCTTTCTTCTTCTCTGTATTCTAGCCTAGTAATTTTTCTCTATCTTGTTAAATTTGCATTTCTTCAAGCACGTGATTTTTATACACTTTGTCCAGATTTTATAATTATCCTCAGCAGTGAGTGGGTCTGAATCACCCAGTCTGCTATTACCGGAAACCAATGTTTCCTATAGTTATGTTCTCTTTGACCCACACATATTTAAAATTTTAAAAATTTAAATGATTTTGAATTTTTGAATAAAAACTGGGATATCTGACTTTTATTGATATCTGAATGCACTCAAAACAAAAATCAGGTAAAGCAGTGAGGAAATATTGCCCTCTTTAGGAAAAGCACTTGATCTCAATTTGGCTACAGTCTTCCCTCTCCCCTATTATCTGTGTCTGCCACTTCATTTATTTAAATAACATGCCTGTCTCGCCCATATAAGCATTCTTGTTTAAAGGAAACTTTTAAATTTAATATGACTTTTTTTGTTGCTAGAATTTTGTTAGTAAATGAGATCTTCATTACTCTAAATTTTGGTCATTTTTATTCTTTTCTCCTATCATTTAGAAGTGCCAGCTTGTGGCACAAAGTCATAGTCCTTGTACTATTCCCATTAAATGACTGAGCCTCTATCCAACCAATTCTAAGAGTGTCTTTCTTGTCTCCCTACAATCTAGCCTCTCCTGGTAACTCTAAATCCACTAAGGATATTTATTTACTATCAGTCCTTATTACTATTGCTGAAGAGAGAAAACTGGAAAGCATCCTCAGTCATCATTGTAAGAGACGGATTGTTAAAAGTCCCTGTACTACTACTACTCCCATGATTCGCATGGTAAATTTACTTCTCAGAATCTATTTTTACACTGTTTAACTTAGTGTAATCATGATTGCTCTCTCATACCTCACAGAGTATAAGTAAACAAGAAATATTAAAAATTATGGAATATAAAAATCATTACTTAGACTTTAATATCATCATTTTACTAGTGTCAATCATTTTGTAAGCATCTTTTGAGAAACCACTGTGGCCCATGTGTTTTGTTGTTTCATGCCGGCGTGTAGCTTCAAAGTTATAGAAAGAATATGTTGATTCTTAAGGAGCTTAAATTTTATCTAAGAGAGAAAACACAGAAAGCAATAAAAAATGTACGTGAGATATACATGAAATACTTCTATAGATACAAAATGATAGAATAAAAGGAAGTGTATTTTGCCACTAGGATGCCAATTAGAAGAGTAATAAGAAGTTGGGGATGTTGAACAAGAAAGGCTCTTGAAAAATGTTCTTGGGTCAGATTTTGAGCAAAGTTTTAGCCATGGACTTACAGAAGAGAGAGGTGAAGCTATTCCAGCAAGTGGTATTTTTTGCAGAGCTTTTCTTTCCAGGAGCTCAGCCAGTCCACATTTATTCTTTTGCTGCAGAATTTTGAAGGAGATTTTGTAGTACATTGGCGCAGAGTTGATTTTTTTTAATGCTCAGGAATACGTAGACAGTGAAGTATACTACATATAAAAATAGGAAAGGAGAGAGAATAACGAGGATAGATGATCATCTCCACTCTCAGTTTAGTCTTGTCATTTTCCTTCACTATTCAGCAGAAATATTGCACTTCCTGCAGGAGGTAATAAGATGTTTAGTATATGGATACTGACCTTAAGGAGCTTACAATTAATTGCCAGTAGAGCTTTCGGCACCTAAGTGAGAAGTTAAACAACATGCAGTAGTTACCTAGACATGCAAGAAATGTCACAAGGAAGTGGCTGAGAAATACAAAAAATAGTGCTGACAAGTCCTAGCAAAGCTCAGAGCAAGCAGAATCTTTGATGGTTGGCTTGAGGGAAAAGGGCTTCATGAAAGAGATGTACCTTAGAATCATTTCAGCAGGGAAACCATAGAGGTCCTCTAATCCAACTAGATGAATCCCTTCTACGACATCACTAATGAATGGCTCTTCTTTTTTTATCCTCTCCCGTAATACAGAATTCACTTTCATGAGACATCCTATTTCAAGTTCTTAGAACGTTCTTCCTTATACTCAGCCCCAAATCAGCCTCCTTATAAAATCTGATGGTGCCATCCAGAGCTTCCCTGTCCCTGTGTCCGTCATCCTTAGGTGCTCCAGTGTATTGCAGATGTGCTGGCTTATTTTTAACTTGGCCCTCCTAGCTGTCCTGTAGGGCCTGACGTAGCCACAGCACCAGAGTGCTGAGGTTTATAAACCTCTTGTGTTTATCACAGTGCGATAAATATTATCACCTCTTATGTATGCTCTGCTGTGAAAATGATTGTGAAACATTGCTCAGTAGAGCGTAGTGGCAAAAAGATCCGGGTTCTGGTATCAGACAGACCCAAGTTAGAATCTTGGCTCTGCCAGTTATTAGTTCTCATACCTTGAGAAAGAGACTATACCTTTTCAATCCGTAATTTCTACATCGTAAAATGGGCACAATAATACTGGCTCCCTTACGGAGTTGATATAAGAATCAAGGTGATAACACATTAGGATGAATAAAGACTATTATTGTCATTGGTTCTGTTTTCACCCTTTTTAATCATGATATAGAATTCCTCCTCTGTTTTACAAACTTCAAGTTTTTTAAAGCTAGTTTTTGTTTTCTCTCAGTCTCCTCCTCTGGCTAAATATCCCAAGTTCCTTCAGTGTCTTCTTATTCAATGTGAGTTCAAGTTTCTTCAACTTCTTAGTTGCTCTCTTCTAGACGCCCTGTGGCGTTTTCGTGTTTCCTTTTAAATATACAGTACAAAGAACAGAATGCACCCCTGCAAATGTGGCTTGCTGAGAAAGTCCTTGAAGGATGGAGGGAATAGGGGAATGGAGGAAGGATACTCTCACTGGAGAACAGTGAAATGAGCAAAGGAGAAGAAACCATAACACATATGTCATATTTATCAACAAATGGGCCTACCTGGCTAGAAAAACGAGTCATGGAGAAAAAAGATTTTAAAGGGGCTGGATTGTGAAATCGCTGGAACTATGAGACTATGGATTCTATCAATATAAAGGGAAACCAACCAAATCGTTGGAGATGGATGTATCACTTGAAAGCAAGCAATCACAGAATTCATGTGAGCTACTCACAAGCAGCAAAATGTTATAAAAGTTAGAACCCTTCTTTTGTCCCTTTTAGATGGAAACAATCAATAACCCTACAATCACCCCAAAGGAGATGCTGAAACCTTGGAGATGATCCACAAACCACACATTCCCCTTGGCTGTTGGCTGCGTAGTCCACTATGGTTACAAAGAGGATGGTGACCCAAAGAAGTTACTTTGTCCTATCCTGGGAGTCATAACTCAGCTTCAACTTCCAGGTTTATTTTATTCCTAACCCTTTCTCTTCTTGTCTTCTGGTCTTTCTTCCATTCATGCAATTTGCATAATGCTTAGAACATCTGGGGGTTCATGCCCCACCTCTGCTGGGTACTAGCTGTATGACTTTGGACAAACTACTCAGCTTCTTTTTAACTCAGTTTCCTCTTCTGTAAAAATAAGAATTTTTACAGAACTTTAAAAATTAATTGTGACCATGAAATAAGTTAATGTATCTAAAATGATTAGAAGAGATCCTGGCAATAATAAGTGCTATTTATGTTAATTGTTATTTTGGGTCATTATTATTCATAATTCAACAGATACCAGACACTGTTAGGCACAGGGGCTGCATAGGGGAACAGGATAACCCTTATCCTCAATAGTCACATTTCTCCTCATTTTGTGGGGAAGGCAATGACTTTGGAAGCAAATTCCTGGATACAGTACAATTTATTAGCTACTATTTATTGTCTTTGTAACCTTGGATGAGGCATTTAATTCCTCTGAGCCTCTTTCCTCATCTGTAAAATGAGCATTAATAAAATCTACTTGGAAGATTTGTTCCAACTATTAAATAAGATAAAATATGCATATTACCTGGCACACAATTGGAACTAAGCACACACTCCTTCCCCCATAATCTTGTGGCCACATCTGAGGCGGGGGCACTCAACTCTGAGTTTAGGAGCCAGCGCTTTCTTCTAAAGCGCCAGGCAAGAGTATGGAGGTGTAGCAGGAACTCGTCTTCAGGAAGGGCAAAAGCGAGGAGGCGTCAGAGAGAACATAAACAGGAGAGAGGCAGAGAGGCCGCCCCTGGACTACATCTCCCGGGATGCTCAGCAAGCGGGAGTGCCCCGCCCCGCCCCGCCCAGCCGGCACAGCAGGCGCTGCCCACCCCGCGGAGCCCAGCGGCGCGCAGAGCCTACAAGTGCCGCGGCTGGTGATCGGGGGACTTTCCCGAGAAGCCGCGCAGGGGCGAGCGCGCAGTGCTCCAGCCGCACTGGGTGGCCAAGGCAGGAGGTAAGTGGCGGAGAGTGGGAGGGAGAGGAGGCGCTTGGGCGAAGGAGAGACCCCGGGAGTCTTGCGGAGCAGGGGAGCGCGTCCCCACTCCCTGCCCAAGGTGTCTGCCTTGCCTCGGGGTATTCGGCGAACGCAGCCCGACTCCGCGTTGCCTTGGGGGGCGGGGGGCGCGGAGTTCACCCGGAATGGATTGATTGATCGCGCGGGGGGCCCCGCTGCCCGGCGTTTGCGGCGCGCCCTCCCAGCACAGCACGCGCAGGACGGATCCCGAGGTCGCCTCCCCTAGACCAGCCTCGCCCGTGACACTTAGTTCCAATGCAAATATTAATGCTCTTAATTGATGGCAGACTGACGAGGGAAAGTGCAGTCTCCTCGCTTTGAGGTGCAATTTCATTAACCGCGCTCTTAAACAAACCAGAGAGAAGAGAAGCAGGGGACGGAAGGAAAGAGCCTTTAGGTAGTCCCCGGGGATTATCCATTCTCCACTGAGGATGGAAGCCCCGGATTGCGGAGCTGCAAAGGAAATCTACTGTGCAGCTAGTGTATCTCCTATGGAACAAGCAGAGTCGCTCATTTCTTTAAAGAGAGAGAAAAGCAGGAGAAGGGAATTAAGTGGAGATTTCTCTCCCTCTTTGTTATAAATTAGAAGTCCCATAAGGGACTCTGCCGGTTTTATCCAAAGTAGTCCAATATGATGAGTTAATTGTGCCAAAGGTTAGAGCGCCTAATGTCTGAGGAATCTGCGAGATGATTTCTCATTTCAGTAATTGATCAAACCCGTTACCATCGCTTCGTTCACTGAGGGATCCTGCAGTGGAGGTCTGTCCACTTGCTAAAGGAAAGCTCTGGTTCAGTTGTGGTTTTCTGGCACTTGGTGTTTTTTTTTTTTTCTTCCTGTTTTAGCTGCAGAGAAACTTCGATAATAGAAGTGTTTTTTGTTTTTAAAACAAACTCTAATGTAGAGCAGAAAACATGTGGATTCCCCTTCCCATATTTTAAGTGAGTTGCCACGTAGACCTTAGGTGCGCCTTACCTGTGGTTGCTTCTGTATGGGTTACCAGCTGTTGGAGCTGTGGATTTTGAAGCATAATGAGTTCCCAAGCCATGGGTTAAATCAGTTCTTGCCCTGGACTTGGAAGCAAAATAAAAGGGGCCGTTGCTTGAAACTGCTGTACTTGCTAATGGTGGAAAGTGAATTTTTATTCCTCAGAAAGATGGCAGAGGCAGAGAAAGATGGGCACATTTTTTTCTGCTCAACCCAAAGTTCTATCCCAGAAGGGTGGGAGTGAGGGCACGTCGGGCATACAGAGTTCCAGAGGTAACTTTGGAAATAGCTTCTCACCTATTTGCCCCAACAGAACTGTGACCCTGTAGGTTTATAATTTGTCTTTTATTGTCACTTTACTTCTAGACTGGGTTTGTAAAAACTTATGGTGGTCAATTTCCTGTGCACGTTTGTTAGCAAAGCGTGCAGAGGGAGAGGAACTCAGACCCACTCAGACCCAGGGAGTAGCGGACCTGTACTGGGGCAGGCAGCTGTGTCTGTGGAGGACTGCGTATTTTCAGGGATTACACAGTGAGACGTGTTGTCTACATACTTCCCGGTCCAGAACAGGCTGCCCTCATGTAGCAGCACGGGCATGGCTGGGAATGGAAGCACAAGGCACAAACATAGGCTCTTGTAAATGCAGGGCTGTGACTGGGGTCACTGGATTTATGAGGTGTAAGGTTAGGAGCCGTGGCTGAGTGAGCCGGCCATCTTTCACCCACTTCAGAGCTACCCAGTCAAAATTCTGAGCCCCTACTCCAGTAGAGCCCTGCTGATAGGGACATATTTGTTCACCCATGGTGATGCTCTAAAGCTAATCTGTATTAGAATGTGTTTTGAACTAAAGAGAATGTAAACACTTATAATTATACCCGAATTGTTGAGAAGTCTGTGCTTCCCCAGGTTCTCCAGAAAATCAGCAGCTCTGCTAAAAAAGGTCCTACCTTTCTCATTTGTGTCTCTATACAGGAAACTTGCCTTCTCATTTGAGGGATCCTGTCACAGAAATGTGTGAGTCCTTGGATAAATTTGGCTTGGTGACGGCAATGCTTTCTTCAGAGACACTGCCACTTCCTCCAGTCTCCTTTTCTCCCCTGACCTAAGTTTCCCAGTGTTAATCCCTGTGATAAATCAGAATTTGCCCTTTCACACTTTCCTGCCACTAGGTATCCTCTCCTTTCTTTTACCCCTTTTAGGAGGAACCAGGGCTGAAGTGTCAACAAGTGTGGCTGCAGAGGAGATGCGGGCCTCAGGAGCAGTACTCCTGGTAGAGCAGCCTTAGCTCCTGTGAGGTTCTCATCTAACTGTGTTGCTATTGGCAGAATTTCCAGAAGCTGCTGGGGGATGTCTGACTAGCTCCGATGGAGCTCCACTATCTTGCTAAGGAGAGCAGCCAGGCAGCCCTGTGTGATGCTGCGGACTGGAGTTCAGGAGGGCCTCCTGGTGACCAGGCAGATGCCGCTGCCACCAGAGCTGCTCTCTGCTGGCAGAGACACTGTACCTCGACACCAAGATCAGCCCAGATGGAAAGGTCTAAGCTTAGCTCTTCTCTAGCATCCCCCGCCTCCCCTCTGCAAGACAGTGTCATTCAGCCAGACTCCTTGCCACCAGGACCTCTCAACAACTCAGGGAACAACCAGATAACAGCAGAACGGAAAGTATGCAACTGCTGCAGCCAGGAATTAGAAACTTCTTTTACTTACGTGGACGAGAATGTCAACTTGGAGCAGAGGAACCGGAGCTCCCCTTCAGCAAAAGGGAATAATCACTCTGGAGACCTTGGCTGGGGAAATCCAAATGAGTGGTCCCATGAGGCTGCCATATCCTTAATATCCGAAGATGAAGATGATACAAGTTCAGAAGCCACATCTTCGGGGAAGTCAGTAGACTATGGTTTCATCAGCGCCATCTTGTTCTTAGTCACTGGCATCTTGCTGGTGATCATCTCTTACATTGTCCCACGGGAAGTGACTGTGGATCCCAACACTGTGGCTGCCCGGGAGATGGAACGCCTGGAGAAGGAGAGCGCGAGGCTAGGGGCTCACCTGGACCGCTGTGTGATTGCTGGACTCTGCCTGCTCACACTGGGGGGGGTCGTTCTGTCTTGTTTGCTAATGATGTCTATGTGGAAGGGGGAGCTCTATCGTCGCAACAGGTTTGCCTCTTCCAAAGAGTCTGCAAAACTCTATGGTTCTTTCAACTTCAGGATGAAAACCAGTGCTAATGAAAACACCCTGGAACTATCCTTGGTAGAGGAAGATGCTCTCGCTGTACAGAGTTAATTCTGGTTGTGAACTCCTTGAGAGTCTGCCTTGGCATTTTGTATGAAAAAAAATCCAACATATTTCTTAAAATTAATAGTGCAGTTTATTTGCCTGGGAAGAAAAGTTTATTTCCCCAACTAACAGCCAGTGAGTGTTTTTGTTCTCTCTCTGCTTTTTATTTAGAAAAAAAGCCATAAGATGCATTAAGACACAACCAGTGACGCTTGTCCTTCTAAAGAGCTGAGACTAATTAATCTGTATTGGCCCCCAGCTTCTACTTTATAGCAAAATAGATCTAATGACCCAGTGTACAAATGGTTTCTTTTACACCATATGGGATATTATTCTTTGGATACTAGGAGGTCCAACACACAGTAGGATCAATTAGTAACCTATTTTTTGAAAAAGAACTGAAGCACTAATCACATAATAAGGCTTATATTTAATTCTCAAAAGTGCTTATTCATTTTCTTGCTAAATTTTTTCTTCCTGTAATTTGGCTAAGGGTTTTGAGTTTAAACATTTTGAAGCTTGAGGATGTTGACTATTAAGGGAAAAAAATGTATAAATACATTTGTTATAGTTAAAATTATTCCTGCACTCAGAAGTGGTAACTAAGTCATTAGAATAAACTTTCTAGTAAAAGAAAATTATGTAAATCATTATAAGACCAGTCTGAATTTAACCTGGAATGGCGATGCCAGATATTAGCCAGTGTCGCATGCCCATTTTCTAGATGAAGTAAAATTAGTTGCTGATATAAATTTCATTTTCTGTTTGTGGTTTAGCCATCATATGGTTACTTATGCTCTTGAAGTCTTTCTTGGTTCTCACACCAGAGAGGCAAAGTGTAAGACATTTTTAATATAATTCCAGACACTTAAACGTCTAGGCAGGTCTGAGTCATGACTGGCTCAGGCTCGTTCCCAGGTGACGCTTTGTTGTTGTCGTTTGGAGAAAACCTCCAGTGCAATTGCAGCTAGACTCTTGGGGACTGTGCCCACAAGCAGGTGTCACTTGCTCTAGGCCAAGCAACAAGCCATTGCCCCAGGATGGCAGCAGTCCTGAAGCCCACAGCCAAAAAATTAAAATGAGAAAACAGAGAAAGGTTAAGCTCACTGATTCAGTGGGCACTGCACTCCTCACCAGGACTCAGCTCCCCCTAACGATGGTCTAGGCATCATTCTGCGCACATTATATCCAGGCCCTTAGTAACTGGGAGATCTTGCCTCATGAAGTTCAAACTTGCTTGATGAGAGGCATGATGAGCAAAGTAGTCACAACTTTGCAAAACACACACCCAGCATCCTCACTAACACACTGTCTCCATACAGTTATGGTTCAGGAAGGTGGGGGGGAATATCAGAAATATCTTGCATTTTGCAACTACTCCTTGAGGTGTTTCCAACCTCCCACTGCAAGAGTGGTTTTAACTTCCATTTCTGTGTTACCAGGATCAGTGGGGTCATTCTTCAAGAGGACCGGAGCTGGAAATTGGGGTGGGAGGGCAGGGATGGGGAAGTAAGAAGGTGATTTCTTTGTAGATTCTAAAGCCTAATTCTAACGTCTGAAGTTTTCGTTGTTATTGAGGACTGTGGAATACGTGGGTGACTGGCTGGCGGAGTGTGTGAGTCAGGATATTTATGTGAGTGAGGTCTTGCTGGTGTCAGAGATCGATTTGATAAGTTAGGTACACTGTGTTACTAAGGGTTAAGATGAAATGCAGAAAGGAGGATCAGAGGATACTAAAAATAGAGAGGACAGGTATGTGAAAGAATTAGTAAGTAAAAATGAGAAATTATATGGGCATCAGAGGAAGCTAGATGTAACTTAATTACCTTACCCTATGTCACAGACTATTATTGATTCGGAAATAATTGGGACAATATAAACATGATTTTTGTTTTCTCTTGCTGGTTCTTTGTGCTTTTTGAGCAAACTTTTTGTTTTACTGTGATTCTCTGTCATGGTTTGTGTTGAGGCCAGCTTACCAGCGGTACAAATTTCATATTCTGAAGGTTTATCAATTGTCAGGTTCTTGCTGGCTTGAGGACCCACTTTGGATGATGTTGAGGCAATAGGGAAATGATCTTCTTGGCTGACTGAATAGGCCTAAGCTATGTGTTGTTTTAAAAAATACATGCTTATACATAGAAGGATTAGCTGAGGGAGATCAGTTGAGTTTTGTTTTCGTTTATTGGTGAAACAGGATTAATTGCCACATTGCAGGCTAAACTGAATTAATGTGCGGCCCGATTTTCAGCTTATAAAGGCAGACAAATTTGAGAATCAAGTGTTAGGAAATTTTTTCAATTCTGTTAAACTGATGATAAAGGAGAAAAAGCCAAAGATGTTCATTCAGAAGCGTTTAATGAATCTTGCAGTGGTACCAAATTATATATAGTTCTGATGTGATCTAAAGGATATATATATACATCTATACAGATATATATATATATACATCTATACAGATATATATATATACATCTTCCAATATATATGTATCTACTTATCCCAATTAGGAAAAGAAAGTATAAAATATTCAGGGGGAAAAAAGACCTAACAAATCAGAATATATTTCTTCTTTTCCTTCCTTAAAATTTTAAAATTGAAATGTAGTAAGTAAATGCTTACTTTCAACAACATTATTTAAATCTGCTCATATATAGGGCAGATCTCTTTTAAGGCCCACCATTACACCAAAAAGAACCAATTCAGAAAATCCTCTGGAAATGTCCTTTAGCGCTATGTTGATGTAATTCGGATAACTGCCTTAACCAACTTTTCCCTGGTATTCTGTTGTGCAGCCCTAGTCCCCATCCTGTCAGTGCCTGAATTCAAGACGAAAATTACTTGAATTTAAGATCATGGTAGCACAGACGACAAAAAACCCTGAACTTTAGACCCTTTGTTTCCAATCTGACAGAGAGGGGTTGTGGCTCTAAATATATTTATTGAGAATTACTTTGGCAAGGTCAGGTGATAAATGTTACAGACATTGAACAGACGATAGCTATGGTGTTGGTCTTGGATTCTTCATGGAGATTTGTGACCTTACATCTCTCTCTTTAACCTGGGGCTGGTTGTTATCTATGAGAGTTCTTACTGCTAGACCTGGAGAAGCAAAACTCTTTTTTCAGAGGCCATAGTTTAGGTCTTTATTTACTAGGTTTTAGAAAACTAAACTCAGAGTCGCCTTCCTAATCATAAGAGAAGGCAGCTCATTGTTCAGCTGAGCTGTTCAGTATGGCCCAAAGGGGTAAGTATCAGAAAGAAAGCTGCCTTTCTCCATTGCTACTGGAATATACACTGCTAATGGACAGTTTTTAATAAACTGTTCCTTGTTAGGGCACCTTAAACTGTTTGTGGCAGAGCTGAAGCATTTTCTTTGCAATGCTGTGTGTCCTTCCCAGCCATTTGGAGCTCCTGAAGCAGACCATGTAATATGATGTACTGGCCCTCTCATAAGAAAAATATTTTCTCCAGGCTCCCCATTTCATAGCCGATTTATAGTTTAGAGGAGTACAGAACTGCTTGGAACCGTGCAGTTCTTGGTGGCTCTGGGTGCTTTTACCCCCGTGACTGCTCTGCCGCTTGATTCTATACTACCTAGATACTTGCCTTGATATCAATATCACATGCTTTGCTGTCTGCTTAAAGTACGAGTCCATCCCTCATGCTTATTTGTTTTAGGACCCAGTTGGACCAGTGCTGGCACATGTCCTTCAAGGTGCAAATTATGACAAACAGACTGCCCTGCCAAATTCATTTGTGCCTTCCCTTTGCCCCTGGCAGGGAAGGATAAGTGTGTGAGTGAGCACCATGCCAGTTGAATACCAGGAATTAAGGATCTGAACCCAAGGGGTTCTATGTTTTTTCAGTTCTTTGTGACAGGCAAAAATTCTAGGCAAGAGCATTTGAACATTTCAGCCTTCATCTTTCACATGTGCCATGACAGGCACATGCAGAACCTTACCTGGATTAATCATCTAAAGATGAAGAAAAAATTTCTATTTATCTATTAGGAAAAAGTTTTTCAATCTGAAGATCAGATTCCATCGCAGCAATTACTGCTACTACAAAAATGTGGTCTGACAAAAGAGATTCACAACCTTTATCCATAGTTCACCTGTTCAGTAAGGTTTAATACCACCAGCTAGATTCCACTGTCACAAAGGAATAAGACAGATCCTTACAGTTCTCTGAAATGGAGTTTAACCTTTCCCAGAATTGGGCACAAAGAATGACTAGAATGAAAAGAATTATAATGAAGTCTCACTGGCTTTTATCAGTATAAAAGAGTTCATAAGAAAGAATTAACATATCATTGTCTTTCAGCTGATTTAAGCCATATCATTTTATGGTTCGTAGCATTCTATAATATTCTCTCCTTCCAACTTTTATGGGCTGGGAAATAATTTACCTGACTTGCGCACTGACACTGTAAAAAGTAAGGTGTTATTTTAAATACTTAAAATTGATTGCAAAAATCTGTGGCTTAAACTTAAGAGTGTACCTGTGGTTTATGTTTGTTAGTGTGCAAGTGTATGTACACTCAAGTCTATGTACGTATTAGGAGAATATTTTATAATTATAGAACCGTAATACCCAAAGTTATTGTTAGAGTAATTTTCTTATAGGAAACTTGGCATGCCTTAACGTTGACTTCAAGGACAAGGGAAGTCTTTCATAGATCATGAATGAAGAATTTGGAATCAACCTCAGAGGAGATGCCATAATTATATAGATCTGTATTGGTTGTTCAGCAATCCCACAAACATTTTATTTATTTTTTTAACCTCTCAATTTCAGGCTCATAAGAGTGTGGCATATTTAGAAATTATTTTACCATGAATCATTATTTTATTTCAGAGAAATATGGGCAGCAGACAGTATTTTCCTTTGCTCCAAGTTTTAGTAACTCTCTTGTTTTTCAGGAGCAGCCATTCTTATTTTCCCACTGCTATCTTCGTGCTTCCTAGCCAGGCTCTGAACAAATGTACGAGAAAGCAAAGATGGGTTATGACTATATAGTTGAGAGGTTTTACTTTGTGCTTCTCATTGTGCTTTTAATATTACTTTTCTTGCCAAACAAGACAAATAATTTGATGTTGATTATGTGTTTTTTGATATTCTAAAAGGGCAGTTATTAAAGTTATGGGCTTTTCTTAGGACATTTGATCCCTTATATGTTAATAACAAGTGTGTCATATCATTTTAAAATAAAACTATTTATTAAGATGTTTTATTGTATTTGTTAAATTTTATTTAAGTTAACTAAAACTGTGATGCTGATTTGGTCTTTTTAAATTATATTTGAAATTATCTGCACCCCAAAATTAAAAGTAATATTTACCCCCGATTCATGTATAATATTCTTCTTGCTACCATATCATTGAATAATGTAAACTATGCCTTAATTTTTTTACCGTATATGAAATAGTCAAAGCTATTTGAGTTTCTCTAAATTACTCAGTATTGAACTTAGAGTGTGAATTGCACGATGTGGAAAAAAAAATAGATGAATAGATATTTTTAAAAACACTTATCTAAAAATCTAGAAAGCTTTTAGGTGAGAAACAAATACCAAATCAGCTTATGTCCCTGCTCTTAAACTTCTCTTAATCTAATTTTGATCTCCATTTTCATTTGAGGGATGCATCATAATTTATATTATTAAGCGGAATTTTATCCATCTTATGTATAATTGCTGTCAAGGTTGAGAATTCTAAAGGGGCAATTTGAAGTGAGGCTCCACTTATTTAAAACAAAAATTGGATCAAGATTCTTATCTACTATAAAGGAGGAAAATCTAGTGGGGTTTTTTTTCATATATATATTTTTGCTAGAAGACTATTTTTTTGGTTAACCACCTCCAGTCATTCAGAATGAGCTATACCATGCTGACAATTCCAGTCTCTTGATATGACCCTTAGAGGTCAGCAGGGAGGCTCTCAGGGACCCAGTCTGATGCAGTTACGTGTTCAAATTGTGCTGGTTGTCAAGGGAAAAAGAGTCTGAAAGGGTTGGAACAGGCCCTGCACATCCTCACAACTTGTTAGCCAGGACTAGTTACAAAGTTTCACTCACGCCAGGAAATGCACTTCCAACATGTGCCCCAAAATGGGGGAGTTAGCACTGTCTGGCAGGTGACACTAATAACCGCCATAATTTCTAAGGTCTTCGTATTATTAAAGCCCATTATGTGTCAATGAACATAAAAATTCTTACATTCTCTAATGACCACTTGATCAATTTATTTTTGATACTTTTATATTGAGGGCAAAAAAAATTATTCTAAAAATGCTCCAGAGAAAGCACGATTTAATACTTCTTTATTAAAAATACTTAAATAGGGAAATGATCACAATTTACCTTAAGATTACCTATATGATTTCTGTTGTATTATTTTATAGTAAAAATTAGGACATTCAATTTTAAAGCCAATACCAGTGCTTTCAGCTCATGGGCAAGAGGAATTACGTTCTTGAGTCCTTACCATGTATTGTTCAATTTATACCTTAGTCATTTAATTCTGACAACATTCCTGCCAGACAAGTATTACTTTATTTATTTATTTTTCTGCGATGGTCACCTCCCCCTTATCTGCATTTTAAAAATGAAAATCTGAAACTCAAGAATATTTGATGACAGCCACAGTTACACAGCTAATAAGTAGTGGAGAGAGGACTGAAATCTAGGACTGCTTCACTAAAAACTCATTTATTCTAGGTTAGAAGGAATATTACTCTTCTTGCAAAGAAAATCAATTTATACTAGCTGTTTTATTTTGTATTTATCATTTTACAAAATAAAATGACAGTCATGGGATTTGAGAAATAAGAAACTCTTTCTATAAGGAAATCATACCAATATTTTGCTTTTAGATATTATAGCTGTTTCTCAAAACATAAAACCAAATTAAACCCATCAAAACTTGCAGCTATCCTACTCACTGCACCCACTGAGGTTCAGACAGGCCTGTGCTGACACTTCTCCTTGGAGCTGAAAAGAAAATACAGTTATTCTTCCTGCGTGCACGATAGTTCTCATAGGATTTATGTAGTCTCCAGTAAGGAATCCAAAGATGGAGAGAAAGTCATATTTGAGTGCTTACCATGTGCCAGGCATTCTGCTTTCATGTACAGTGTCTTGCTTAATCTTCACAACACATGGTATAAGAAAGGCTTCAGAACCAGGGAAGGTTTGAATGGCTGCCTGCTCCTCTACTCTTGTCAAGTCATCTGAGCCACAGTTTCTTCATCTGTAAAATAGGGATAATACTGTTTGCTTTGCAGGACTCTGATTAAACTTAAATGAGATAAATGAGACAAGGCTGAGAGAGAATCCTGTCTGATATTCCATCATTAGATCCACTATTATCTTAAGTGGGCTGCTTTGTAACAGCAGAACCTGGGTTTTAGAAGCACTTGGGAGCTATGTTCATGTTAAGTACTGGCTGACAAATAACTGAATTGGGCCATCGTGATGATCAAAAATAATCTCCTTTTCCACCACCTCCTCCTCCTCTTCTTTCTCCCATCTCTTCTCCTCCTTCTTCATCATCAACATCACCATCTATGTGGAAACTTAATTTGGAGGTCTCTTATTTCCACCATCACAGATATGTCCAAGAAAGAAAATTTTATTTTCCTTCATGAGACAGAAAAATCAACCCGGAAAACTGTCTTTTGTTTAATTGTGAGGTACGATGTGCTAATATCTTGTATCATAATCCTCCAGACCTCGAATCCTCCAGACCATAGCTCCAATCATCAGCATGCTATGTGACAGAAAACTCAGTTATCTTTTGAATAGAAGAGTTTCATCATAGAAAAAGTCCAACAAAACCCTTTTACTTGGTTGAAAATCTTTGTTTTTTTTTTCTTTACATTCATAGTGTTAAAACTTCAAAGATTCTATTCAGTGAGCACTCTGGCAAAAGGCTGTTCTCCTTCACTGCCATTTATCCAGACCGGAGAGTTCGTGTGCTTATATCAAATTTATCTCTGAATTTTATTTAACCTTGCCTACATTCTACCAAATTAGCACAATTAACTGCTCTGGAATACAGATGACAATAAGGACAATTGCTAAAAGTTGAATTCATTTTCCCTTGATGCTTAAATGGCATAGTCAGCAATGCCCCCTGCTGCTAAATGGATCCATAGCAGGGAAACAGGGGCACCAGAGAAGGAAAAGGGCAAAGCCAGGACCTGCCTTAAATCATACCTTATACGAATGATGAGCTCAGGAAAGGATTCCCAGGTTGCAAACAGAATGAAAGGGGATTGGAAGAGACTGTTGCTCGACCCAAACAGTAATAGATGAAGCTAAGAGAGACTCTGAGAGATAAAGGTTTGTTAACGACGCAGCCTTATATCAAAGATCATATTAAGGGCAGAGCTGTTTTGGACAATCTCAAAAGAGCCATCATTAAGCTGAGAAAGAGAAGCCAGGGATCAAGAAACAAAGAAAGAAATCAGGCTGGAAGCACGAAAATTTCGAGTATGGTTATTGCACGTGAAACTGATGGGAGCAAGTAGCACAGAAGCCTAAGTTTCTGAAGGCATTTCATTGCCAAAGAAGCCTTTGACTGTTACTAGTAGGAAGCAGGCCTGAAAATTTGTATAGGCCCCAAGGAGGGCATACTCCTGACTATCCAGTTTAGATGTGGTGATGCAGAATAAAAGACCAGGAAGAAATTCCTAGAGACTTGAACAGGGGTCTTGGGGAAGAATGTACAAGTGAGTTTCTTCCAGAAAACAGCACAGAGCCTAGTCAAGGAATTTACCCACTCCTGGGACAGAAGGGCTGAATAAGGACTGCCTGACAGAGTTTCAGCATTTCAGTGGATCCAGGATGTCTTGTGCTTATCATGGCCCCGTTCTGTCATTTTATATCATAGGTGAGGTATAACTTGTCTTGTTAGTTGATAGTTTTCTAGATTCCAAAAAGACATCCAGACATATGAAGAAGACTGTGCTCCTCCTGGAGGTCTTGGGCTTGGAACTGGAGGCAATATCTGGATGGATCTTTGAGTCATCCTCCTTGGGAGTTGAGTATGCTCTGTATGTAAGGAGAAAGGACAGACCATGGCAGACCCACCACAAATCATGCCACATTTCCTTTGTATGGAGTTGTCGCTAGAGAGCAGTAGCCCGATTAGGGACTACACTTCCCAGCTCCCCCTTCATTTAGGTGGAGCCAAATCACTAATTTGCACCAATGGAGTGTGAGCAAAGTGATGTGTGTCACTCCCTGGCTGGAGTAGTTAAGAAACCTGCATACCTTTATTCGCTTCTCTCCCCAACCTGTTGACTGGATGAAGCTGATGGTTAATTTTATGTGTCAACTTGATTGGACTAAGTGATGCCCAGATAGTTGGTAAAACATTATTTCTGGATGTGTCTGTAAGGATGTTTCTAGAAGAGATTAGCTTTTGAATGGGGAGACTGAATAAAGAAGATCGCCCTCACCAATGTGGGAGGGCAGCATCCAGTCCGTTGAGGACCTGAATAGAACAAAAAGGTAAAGGAGGGGCAAATTGCCTCTCTCCTTAAGCTGGGATGTCCATCTTCTCCTGCCCTCTGACATTGGCATTCCTGGTTCTGGGGTCTTCAGACTTGGACTGAGACTTATACCATGGGCTTCCCTGGTTCTCAGACCTTTGGGTTTGGACTGGAACTATACCATTAGCTTTTCTAATGGTATAGTTTGCAGTCGGCAGATTGTAAGACTTTTCAGCCTCTATAATTGCATGAGCCAATCCCTCATAACAAGTCTGTTTTTAAATATCTATATCTATTTCTGTTTATCTTTCTATCTCCTATTGGTTCTATTTCTCTGGAGAACACTGACTAATACACTTCTCAAGGAGAACTCTGAAGCCACATTGAAGATGTCAAATCCTCTATCAGCTTAGGTTAGGGGGGCTGTTTTGCTCCACAGTTATTCAGGAACCTAGGCTGATGGAAGCTCTGTCATCTTCCACACGTGACTTCCAAGATCACTCTGGTTATCAATATTTAGTCAGCACAGAAAAAGAGACAGCTTGAGGTCTTCACATTCAACCCAGAGGTTAACTGGTTAACACTTTCTTAAGTCTTAACACTTAAGCTAGTAAGTGGTGGAGCTGAGACTTCCCACCCAGGTCTGACACAAAAATCCATGCTCTTTGTATCTATACTAGGCTGCCATTTACTTCTGTAGTTCTTTTCACCTGAACTGCCTGTTCTTCCCTCTGCCAAGACCAACCTCACTGGTGATTACTCACATCATCATTGATCTCTCTTCTTTAAATGACCATAGCACTTAGGATCTGTATTTCACAATTCACTCAGTGTAAACTGCCTTATATTGATCACTAATTATTTCAGGCATTAAGTTTTTCTTTCCAATTAGACTTTAAACACTGGGAGGGCAAGGACCCTCTCTTATCTCTGTAGTACCTAGATCAATACTAATTTATACCAGCCACTTGATGATTGTTCGCGACTTGCATAAATAAGAACATGATGAATTCTCCCATTATGCCAAAAACAAGTAGTTTGGCCCCAATACTAAAGAAGCCTCTTATCCTGATTTCCAGGATAAGAAAAGAACCCAAGGAAGGAAAAACCCTCTAGAGGAGAGTCACGAAGTGGATTAAAGTTAGAAACCACAACACAAGGGAAAATATAGAAGAACAATGAATTCCACTTGCAGAGTCAAAGGTTAAGGCATTACTTAATAAAAAGTCACTAGTTCTTAATAGTTGATATGCAGAATCATTCACTCTTACCAGGAATCAAAACATTCAAATTAAAATATTAAACTGATATAATTTGTATCATCAAATTGGGAATATTTTTTCCTTTTTAAAAGTAATATTTACTGTTGCCATGAAAGATGCTATCTCATACATTACCTCCTGGGAGCATAATTAATACATTTCTTTCTGGAACACAAATTAATGCTATGTATCTGGAATCTTCAAAATATCCTTTGTCCCAGTATCCCACTTTAAGGAAACATGAAATAGAGATATTCAAATAGACGGATAAAAGTTTATTTACTGTATTATATAAAAGAGTGAAATGCTGCAAACAATCTCATAGCTCAACAATAAGGGGGTTGCTGAAATGAGATAGGTCCATAAAATGGATTGCTGTAAAACCACTAAACATAATTTTCAAAGATTTTTAAGGATATGGAGAAATGCTCATAATGAGAAAAGCTCATTAAGTGAAGAAGTTTATGATACAGACCTGTTCTCAAAGATAGCATCATTCCAATTATGTGCCATATATGTGATTTATATATACATAAGATAAGAAGGAAACATTAAAATGTACAGTTATCTCTAGAGTGGGGTTATTAGTAATTTGTTCCTTTTGTTGTACTTTCTAAATTTTTCTTTCCCTTTTATTTTATAAATGTTCTTTTAACTTTTTAATGAACATTTTTGTAAAACTTACTATATGCTAACATTGATTCAAGGGATTTACAAATATTAACTCATTTAATTTTATCCTCATAAGAACTCTATGAGGTAGGTACCATTGTTACCTCAACTTTATTGATGATGAAACTGAGGCACAGTGTGGTTCAAAAATTTCCCCAAGGTCACACAGCTAGTAAGTTGTGGAAGAAGGATTTGAGCCCATTCAAAAGACTGTGAAAAACTTTTGAAACCAGAAAACAAAATAAAATAATTTTTAATTGGAGAAAATAACAAATTATGAATTAATTATCTCGACCTCCCTGGGCTAATCTAAGAAGATAAGAAAGCAACATGAAGAATTTAGTTATCCATCGGGAAGACTATTCTGATACCCAGGATTATTACACTGGAGTGAGTTAATAAGGCAAAATCTGGGACCTTCTCAGTGGGCCATAAAAATGGCATCAGTGGTCGTCTGGCGTTAGGAATGTCTTCTTGCTGAGAGTAGGAAGGGGACTCTCAAGGTCCCTGCCAGGCCTATGATTCAGTGGTTCATGAAATAATACAGCAGAGTTGGATGACCCAGTTTGTTGTCCCCTAATTACATTATATTCTCATCCTTTAAAGGAGCCACATAGACGAGACTCTCCTTCCTGTAAATATAATAATTTAATATTTTTTGTCTACATCTTAGAATAACAAACATAATCTAAATATTTTCTAAGAAGAGAGAGAGAGTCCACTGTTCTCTTAGCTTTCTTGTCAGACTTCAATAAGTCGACTGAGGAAAATATAGAAGAACTTGTCAGCATATTGTCAGGTAAGTAGAGGAATTACATCATATAAATAGCTGCCATGAATAATTTATTTGGTAGCTAGATGGCATTATTTGTGCTGAACTGTACTTGATCAGTTTTCCTTCCTCTTCTTTTGAGGCTTTTATGAGTTTAAGTTTTGTGTCAGAATATACGTCAGAGGAAAAAGAAATATTATCTATTGAACAATAAAAAATATTCTAATTTGCTAAGAGACCTATAATTATTCTGAGAAGTTGTTTTTATTGTTGACTTCTATCCAATTGCAATAGGAAAACAGTTTAGTAGAAAAATTACTAGTTTATTTTCTCACTATGCTAAAACATATTCGTTTTAAAAAAGGAATATTCCCATTTTATAACAGTGGGCCCACTTTGTAGCTGTTTACTCACAGATTGAACTTCCTCCTCCTAGGGGAGAGTGAATGGAAGGTAAAACTAGTCTATATAATAATAATGAGGAACTTGAGGGTTGGGCATAGGTGGCGAGGGAGGAAAGAGAAGGACAGAGGGAGAAAAGAGCAGAGGGAGAGGGCCCAAGAAAGTGGTTAGAAGCTTCAGAAGGAAAAGTCTACTTGTTGAAAAATTCTGGTTTGCAAAGATGTCTGAAGAGTTTGAAGATCAGTGATGTTACATATTTAATATTAAGCTGTTCCCTATTCCTAATTATTCTGTATGTTCTCTCTCAATGTCTTCAAACCTTTCATGCAAGTCAGCCGTATATAACAGCCTCTTACTGGTGGAGCCATGGGGATTTTAAGGATGGAGTATAGAAGAGAAGGGCAGGCCCCTTGGCATTACCCCTCCACTGCAGCCCACGTGGTGGAGGCACTAGCACTTGAGGGGGATGGTCATTCCAGAACTTCATGATCTTTAGGGAAGCAGGTGAAGGTTTGAACCACATCTAAGAGCAGCAGGTAGTTGCTGGCAGTAGCAGAAAAGCAGGCTCTGGTATGCACTGACTCACCTTTAATTTCTCCCAAACCTACTGGAGGAAGGTGGTCCTTGAAAAGAGTTGTGATGGGGGTAGGGCAAGGAAGTGGAGATAGATGAAGCGTGAATGCTGCAAACACTTGTGTTAGAGGGATAAATGGTAGAATTGGGGTAGGAGACAACTATATGTCATTGTTATGTAAGTTGAACTTTATTCTATAGATAATGGAGGAACTATTGAAATTTTAGAAATTCAGTTTTAGAAAAAAAACCTCAGATGATGGGGTAGAGATCAGATTGGAAAGTGGGTAAGGGCAGTTGGGAAGCAATAGGAAAGGGTCAAGGAGAAATGACGAACTAGAAGAGTGAAGGAAGAAACTGAGAAGAGGTAATAAATTAGGCATTTCAAAGATCAAACAATAAAACTGATGATTGATTTGAATGGGGTGAGGGCAGTGAGAGAAATTGCTTAGAATAATTTGTCACTAACCAAGGTATGAAAACATAGGAAAAAGCGCTAGGTTTGGCAGAAAAGATATGCTGAGTTTGAGGTATGTGAGGGACAACCAGGTGAAGATATCTGATGGTCAATGGAAATATGGGTCTGGAGTACTGGAATGAGGTTGGGTTATGATATAAAGCTGTGTGACAATATTCTCTCAACCTCAAATTGGGGCCCAGGGTCTTTCAAATTTTCAATGGTCAGTGAATTTATTTTCATGAAAAATTTTACAAATATAAGAATGTGGAAGTATACTGTTAGATTTTAATTAATCATCTTTAAATAAAAGAATAAAGCCACCTGAAATCAAAATGTCCCTAGAAAATCCAGGATATATGGTCACTATACTTATATCTCATCTATTTCAAAGAAGATTGATGCAATTTATGACATTAAACCAAAGCTTAACAATAAAAAAGATAATTTGAAATCAATCAGAAGGAAGAAAAGAGAATATAAACTAGATACCTGAAATTAGTCAATAACCACAATAAAAGTTTAAGTTAACCTTGAGGTTTCTATTAAACAAAATAAAAAAGAGACTGAAGAATATTGGATCATAGTTACAAAGTATTGATGAAGAGAAAGTCTAGATATTGATTTAGAGAGAGAAACACCTCCTGGCACAAAATTCTAAAAAGAATTTATCATGTGGATCTTTATATAAAAGACAATGAGTAACATCCGGGAAAATAGTTTTACCAAAGTACAGAAATGTTCTTCAAATGGATGCTTCCAATATATTAATACATTATTAAATATATATATGAAATACATTAAAAACTAAGGACATATTATTAAGGCCAAAGGGAGAATACTTTTTCAGAAAATAAGCTACTACAGCCCACGTTGCTTTCTGATAACTTAATTAAGGAATGGAGCAGAATTCTCTTGAGGATTGGAAAGTTAACATGCTTCTCTAACTCTCAAATATTGGATTTTTCAAGGAAGCTTCTGACAAAATTGTTAAATCTCTGATCTTTGTTGTTGAATTCTCTGATGAATGCTTAGATTGTTGATATTTTGTGTGTGGATGAAAGTAAATTTCAAATGCTTCAGGTGTCAGACCTTTAGGAGAAGAGTTGAAATTCTGTTGTGAAAATTTCAGAGGTTCCTTTTTATGGTGACCCATATGGAAGTTCTTACCCTGTCTCCGTGAATGGGAGCCACTAGGGACCTTGCAAATGTCCCTGTAACTTGGAAAATTATTTTGAATTTGTTCAATCAGCAAATTTTCATACCATAAAGAGTGGAGAATATGATTTTAGCTTGAAAACTTAGAAGGTTTATGTTTATAATTTGTTACTTTGGCCAAACATCCTGAAGAGCGTACAAGATCCAAATAAAATAACCCAATAATTAATAATAAAAAATAATAATAATAAAGTTATTTTTCATTACTGCTTTCACTGGGCACCTTCAAACATTATCTCTTTTAGAATCCTGCTGGATAAGGTCATTTAGTGTTGCCTACTTAAATATTAGGGAATGCCAGTAAATGCAAATGTTTTCATTGTTATTTAGATTATGCTAATGATACTGAAAATAATCTGCCAATGTGCTTGCTGCTTTTCCTAATACTCTGATATGGAACAAACAAGCTGGTTCTTACAAACTCTTCCAAAATAAATTTCATAGAGAGAGAAGCTCCCCCAAAAGAAGATTTGGTCCAAATGCTAGGAGCACTTTAGAAGAGGATACCCCATTTCAGTTATTGTATATCAAATGTCAGAACTTAGGGTAGAAATATAGAGGGTCAATATGTTTAAAAGCTCTACCTCTAGGGATTGTGAAGAATTTAAGAAATCGTGGGCTTTTCTTAGTGGTAAAGTAAAGACTATCATTTACAATAATGAATGAGTTTAATAAGGTATTTTCTGTTTTGATACAAGAGGCTGTCTATGAAGAAATGGCTTTTAAGGAAACAATGTTTTCCTATGAATGATGTTTCATAGTAGAACCCTTTCTAATCGTGGTATTTAAATACTGCCTGAGATGGCCTGTAGATGGATCCTAGTGAAGGCTCAGAAGGCTCTCAAATTGAAGCACAGCATCTTGCAGGCGTTCTATACCTGTATTAATAGGGCCCTTCCAGGTGGGTCTTAACTGCAAACTGGACCAGGTTTCTAAGAAATATTTTCTTATATATACCATATTGGGTCAAAAGTCGAATGACAGTGTGAAATGAAATTGTTCTGGCTGGGCTACTTATATGTTTATCAAACTTTTTTACTGGAAAACTAGCTAAGAAAGACTCCCATAACATTGGACATGAGAAATTGACTTTCTAAAACCAAGTCCATTCTTTCCCATTTATCATCTCTATTCCCTCTGCTAGATTTTTCTATTTTGTGCCCTAGTCTGCTAAAAAAAATAAATAATACATAATTCCAAACTGCTAAGACCTTAGCTAGGTTGCGTTGTTTATGAGGGGTCACCCAGCTCTTAAAGTCCCGGATAATGAGGGCTCTTAGGAAGACTGACTTAAAATTGCAGTATCACTGATAGCTGGAGAAGAGAGTACCACAGGTTAGGCAGACTTGTCAGAGCGGAACCTCTGTTCTCAGGATTGGCTAAGTTCTGATCTCCACTTCAAACCTGGAGTTGAGTGTCAAGGGCAACGTTAGTGTAGGAACAGCAACTGTACACTACACAATCTTCAACTCTTAGACCTAATTCCAAACACAGGCAAATCAAGCATGAGAGAATATGTTGAAGTTGTGTACCTGGAAATCATAACCACGTTGACTTGATATGATTAAAACTGAAGAGGAAGAAACTGGAATACCCAGACATATCAGAGCCCTAAAAATATGATATAGCAGGTGGATGAAGACTGATAAACTCAGCTTGATTGAGTTCTTATGGATTTTCCGCAGCTGGAGAACATGAGGCAGTGAGTTTATCTCAGGCAAAACTGGGACTAATCTTATTCTTACAGGTGCCTAGCAGAGTGCAGAACGTCTTTAAAGGTCAGATACAAGGTTTTTTAGCAGCCAGTAAATTGGAAGCAGAGATCAAAGCAGAATGAGAATGAGCTGGAAGAAGGGGCACTATCCCTCCAGCAGCAATTCAAGCTCGTGTTCCCTCTGTCACCGTTCAGACATGACCTCCACCAGCTAAGCCCAAAGAGCAATCACAGCATAGAGAAATGTTCTGTCTCTTTGAATGGCCTCAGCAGGATGAGGCAGCCACGTGACCTTTTGTTTTAAATCAACTTTATCCTGCATACAGAAGGGATAGGAAGTCCCTTCATCTTACACTCAAAGCAAGCCCTACTTCAGAATAGGAAAAAATGTATATGGCATCTAGGAATTCACTTTTTTGTTCAACCTCTATTCTCCTGTTCATCTGTCATAACCAGAACTTTCTTCTCTCCTTGTTTAATCCTTACCTTCCCTTCATCACTCTAGGAAAGTAGTAGTGTATTTTTTAGTCAGGCTAAATATTTGGGAGTTTTAATTTGTGTCATTTTTGTTTTGTCTTGTCTTGATTATAGAAAATGTCAAGTCTATTGAAATTCCAAAAAAGCTCTGTGGCTTGTAGATGCCATCTGTACTGCTGAATTGGTCTTTCTTCTCTCATCGCTTGCAGTGATTTGCCATGTCACCCAGACTTAACCTGACATTTAGACATCCTCTCCTTTATCTTGGTTGTGTTGTGGAGGAAGAGAGAAATGGGATATCCCATAAAATGCTATCATATTTTCCCTCTAGGTGTAGAAAGGGCAGTTTCTGAAGACTCATTTATTCTCACACCTTCCACCTTCCAGAGGTGATACAAAAAGGAAAAGGAAAAAAGTAGGTAAAATTCATGTCTCACCAGCTGCTTTCCCCCTAAGTGCCTTTTCAATCACTCTTCCACTTTCTTTTCCTAAATACTGTCATGTTCAACTGTGGGCATGAAAGAATATTTAAATAATCAGAAACCTATAATATTACTAGGGGCAAGAATTATTGTTTAATTCTGAGACTGTGCAAATAGTCAATTAACCTATACCTGCCTGTGGGATTACTCTGGAGATCATTATAATTTCCCATTCAAGAATGCAGATGCAAGAATTCAGATGCAGATTTCATTAGTTGATATAAAGATATTGGTCAGAGAATTTGAGCTTTTACTAGAGGAGTGCCTTGCACATCTGCTTTGAGTGCTAGATGTTGGTATATATTTATTTATTCCTCAAAACACCGTAAGGGTAGACATTCTTACTCAAGTTAGAAATGAATACTTTCTGGTGACCTTCATGGTCATCCCCAAGTAATCTAAACCACAGATACCAAATTCAAATGTCAATGGTCTATTGTTCCTTTTATATTATTTCTAAAATCTCCAAAAGTAGTGAATATTGGAGTTTATTTTATTTAAAACATTCTAATACTATGCAAACCATCTCCTGCCTAGATTTGTATTTATAAGCTACATTCCAGGAGAGGATTTTTAGTGCTTTAGAAGCACAGTTAACATTTTTCAGAATTATCTAAAATGCAGCTCTTTATCTTTATTTTTTTTTAAAGATTTTATTTATTTTTTTTTTCCCCCAAAGCCCCAGTAGATAGTTGTATGTCATAGCTGCACATCCTTCTAGTTGCTGTATGTGGGACGTGGCCTCAGCATGGCCGGAGAAGCGGTGCGTCAGTGCACGCCTGGGATCCGAACCCGGGCCGCCAGTAGCGGAACGCGAGCACTTAACCGCTAAGCCAAGGGGCCGGCCCATACCTCTTTATCTTTAAAGGCTTGGGATTTGTGTTAGCTGTGGCTGACTCAGAACACCTACTTTATCTGGGCTGATTTGAGGGATAACATATGGGAGTGTTACGATTCGGAAAAGGGTTGGTTTCTTAGACTTATCAGTGGGAGGATTCAGCCAGATGCATGGGATAGTTTCATTCCATGAGAAACATGGATTAGGTGAAGACCAGGAACTATCTGAAAGACTGTGGTAGGGCAAAATAAAACAATTCAGAGGAAATTTATTCTTATGGATTCTTGCATTCGTTCAATAATTTTTTACTGACTGACTACTATCTTGTAGGAATTTTGCTAGTCAATAGAATATAAAGGTAAGAAAAACCAAACCAGAAGCTACCTAACCTCAAGGAGTTTTAATCTAGTGAAGGAGTCAAATATGAATCAAATTATCACATATGAAAATAGTTACAATTGATGATAAATAAAACAAAGGAAAAGGACAGAGAGATATGAGAGTGCATCACGGGGAAGGAAGTGTATATAAGGAAGTGACACTGGGGCTGAGACCTGAAGGTCGACTCTGGTGGGAAGACAAATGCTATCATTCAGGTCGTTGATGGATGTCAAGGTAGGTTCTACCCACAGGGCTGAATTCAAAATCCCTAAATACTCACGAGAGCGTCTGAAAAGAGGGATAGAAGTGTAGGAGGCATTGCATTAGGTAGAGAAGGATTCCTTATTGGCTTATCTTCCAAAAAGCCATACAGACAGGTACCAACCCCTTTGGCTAGATCTGTTTTGTGTTGTGATCTGATGGAAACAGTGATTGACTAATCATTTTGGAAGTGAAATTTATTTTTATATTTTTTTTGGAATAAACCCTTAAAATATATTTCATAAAAGAATTGCCTAACTTTTGGAAGGTTTGGTTGATGTTATGAATGTCCTCATGTAAGGACTAGATAGAGAAGAAAGAAGCTAGTTATTCCTCTGGAAGAGCTTTTGGGCTGCGTATAGTTTGGATACATAGGGAAATAGGAAGAGGGTAACATTCTTTTGCCTGTGGCTTCTGTCAACAAAGACCTTGGATGTGAGACTATCAGTTTCCAGGTCTTGGAAAAGAATAAGAGGATCTGTTTAGAAGCTGTTAAAATATCCTCCAATAGGATGGAAAAGGCATCTTTGTTTCAGGTATGACCTAGCTGCAGAAACTATTCCTATGGCTCTCATTTAAAAAGATACAATAAACAATTTTTATAGATCGTTATTAATAAGAGTTCACATTTGTTGAATACTTAACTGCATTCCAGCCTCTGTGCAGATCTCATTATATTGATTATTTCCTTTAATCCTTACAACAACTCTTTAAGGTAGGTTATATTTAAATGATGGGAAAACTGAGGTGTAGAGAGATTAGAAAACCCAAGTAATATCTAGTAAGTGGATGATCCTGGACTGGAGTCCAGGTTTCTCACTCCACAAACCATGCTCTTAACTACTATTGCATATAGCTTTTCATCCCCAGAGCCTAATATTGTATCAGCTATACTGAAGATGTTTATTGGATTGATGGGGGAATGGATTGATGAATGAAGAAAAACAAAAATAAGGTAAATTAATTCAATGAGATTCTCATGGAAAGGAAAAAATAAAACAGTAAAGATTTCAACTGTAGTAAAATAATACACACACACACACACACACACACACACACACAGAAAAACCACTCACCAAAGACCCTATATAAGTAAAGAGTGGTTAAAAAGCTTCTAGGAAAGGTGCTAGATGGGTGGATTTCTTCTCAAAGAAGGGAAGTATTTAGAGGGAGGGAGAAAGAGAGAGAGAGACAGCCAGAGAGAGACAGACACAGGTAGACAGAGTGAGACAGAGCCCTGAGTTTTCACTTTAATTCAGTACTTCAGGAGCTGATGTGTCAGAGCTGCAAGGAAGCGAACACCACCGCAATCAGAGGAGGCCCTTTAATTGACATAGTCCAGCCAGCTATGACCCAATCTCTGAGCAAACAAATCATCTCCTTTCCCTTCAAGAGATAATTGCATCTCTTCTAAGGAGACCTTCAGGCACTCGGCCAAGAAAAGGTTAAGACAAGTTAATGTTGCAGGCAGAGAGAGCAAGAACAAGCCACAAGCATTTGCTGCCTCACACACTCCTGCCAACAGATGCGTTCTGTCAAAACCACACTCAGAATGGGCTTGCTAATAATCACCTACCTCTGCTGTTGGCAGCTCATCTCCTGAGACAGGATCTGTGACCAGCAAGGCCTGTGAGACTCAGCATTGCTTCCCTGGTGCACTTGGCTTTTCAACCCAGATCACCCATCCCAAGAGACTGGTTTGACCCTTGTTCTGCTTTATCTAAGCTGCTTGGAGTTCCACTTGGAATCATTAGATCCCTTATGGGGTCTGTACGTCAAGGTACCCTGGATGTCATAGTGGAAACCTTCTAAGCAGGGCTTTGCATCGTGCATATTAGATGATCAAGCCATATAAAATTGTTCTTATTATAGGTCAAAATATATAATGGTTCGACTCACCACATTCATCTTACCCCATTTTGACTGTACCAATGTATGTATATATTGGAATAGTATCTGTTCTGTTCATAATTCCAACTACTGAGTGCATAGCTCAAAGTAAGTATAAGATGGGGAAAGGGTATTTGCTCACCCCTTAGCTATTTATTTAATACCACTCGCCCCTGTCACTACAACCAAGCCTCAGTTTCCACAGCCATAAAATAGCTATAGCAATATAGCACCTTAGAGGGTGCTTATAAGGATAAAAACAAAAATTGAGATATAATGATGTACACCTGAAATTTATATAATATTATAAACCAATGTTACCTCAATAAAAATAAAGATTTAGCCATACTAAAAAAAAGAGAGAGATAACTATATAAAAGTACCTGCTATATAGTGGTTTTCAATAAATGGTAGCTTTCTCTTCTCTCTCTCTCTCACCTTCTTGCTTTTCTCTTTCTCTGTCTCTCTCCT
This sequence comes from Ceratotherium simum simum, assembly GCF_057802395.1. Taxonomy (NCBI): domain Eukaryota; kingdom Metazoa; phylum Chordata; class Mammalia; order Perissodactyla; family Rhinocerotidae; genus Ceratotherium; species Ceratotherium simum. Next base: position 31,280,227 of record NC_141922.1, read on the forward strand.
TCTTCATTCTTTCTTCTATTACAGCTGGTTTGGATTTACTGTTTGAGTCATTTAGATATAGATAAAATTAACACTAAATCAGGAGTCAGGAAACATGAGTTCCAGCTTTAGATCTGCCCCTAATAATTTGTGTGACCTTAAAACTTCTCTTACCAACCCAGGACCTGAACTTTCCCCATTTGTTGAATGTGTGTGCTTTGTAGTGGGGGTAGGAGGAAAATTTACTTAATTATTTGTCATATAACATCAAACATCTATTAAGAATCCTCAATATCATTGACTAACCTTATATTCTATTTGGTACACAGTAGAGTATTGTTTATCTTCCTATCAGCAAAACTAAGCTGGCGAAAAGAATTATTTGATAATAATTGTTAAAACAATATTATAAATACCTGCAACTTCCTCACTACCTTTGTAGAAAATATAAACTTAATTGTATTAATTCAAATAAGGATTAGATATGCAATAAAAAGACTATAATAGTATTCAGAAGCATATTTTAAATTCTTTTCTCATGTTTCTTGATAGATTATAAAAAGACCCTAAAATTAATAATTCTCAAGTATACTACTGATTAGGGAGCCAACAACAAATCAGTTCTGGTAATTAGAACCATTGAAGCTATTTATTTGATCCTTTGGTTCATGATAGTAGGAAAGGTATCCTTACCTTGCCTTTTTATTATAATACTTGATAATATCAAAATAACTTCCATAGAGACCAGCATTAAGGTCCAGAATCCCTATGATTTTTTAAAAGGAAAAAAAAATCTGGCAGTTCCTCTTACCAGTAGCATTCTCCCCCTTAAAAAATATAACCAGCTGTTGAAGTCAGTTAATATACGTATTGTGTTAAAAAATTCAAAGCATACACAATGAAAGTTAAATCTCATTTCCCCTTAGCTTCCCTGCTCTCCTTCACAGAATAATGTTTTTAAAATTTTGTATAAACTTCCAACTATTTTTACGCATATGCTATATAAAAGTATTTCTAAGCATCTATGTTTCTTAAACCAGTTAAACCACATCTGCATATGGTTCCACTCTTCTGTGCCTTGTTTTTCCCACTTTATATTAGGGATCTTTTCATTTCAGTGCTTAGAGAGCTACCTCATACAATGGTTGTTTGTTTTCCATTGTATGGATATACTGTAATCAGCTTATCCATTTATATTTATATATGGATATAAAAAAATATATTCAACCAGTCCCCTCTTAGTTATTTCAGAATTTTTGCTATTACAAACACTGCTGCAATAACCATCTTTATATATGTGCCTTTTCACATATGTCAAATATACCTATAGGATAAATCCCTAGAAATATAATTATTGAATGATAGGTATATGCATTTTAAATTTTGATAATATTGTCCGGTTGCCCTCCAAAGACATTACAACTTAAACTTAGCATGTAAAACTGGTCACTTTTCTCGATACTTAATCCATCCCTCTAGCTTTTGTAAAAATTATTATTTTTTTAATAAACAAGGCATTATGGGTTAGAATTGCAATTCCCTTTACCTTTCCCCAAGACTTTCTTCACTGAGATAACAGCTATCTTAAGTTTGGTGTTTATCATTCCCACACTTTTTTTTACACATTTACTTCTCATATATGGATTTTATGCATGTTTTAAAATGTTACAAATATTGTATATACTTACTATAAATACTGTTTATACACGTGTTTTTAAGCTTATATAAATGGTGTAATATGGTGTCAATATGGCTTTTTTTAATCACATTTTATTCTTGGGATATATCCATGTTTATCTATATGGCTTTGATTCATTTCATATTTTTCACTGCTATGTGGTATCCAGTACCCATTGTTTGAATATATCACCTTTTATTTTTTCATTATCCTATGGAGCAGAATTTATATTGTTTCTAATCTTTTTGCTGTTACAAATAATACTGCAATGAACATTTTGTTCATGTCTTTTTTTTGGCTGAGAATTTCTCTAAAGAAGTATGGAATTTTAGGTCAGAGGGTGTGAGTATCTTCAGGTTTACTAGATAATAGCATTTTGAGCCCATTTATTCTTTTACATGTGTCCATCCTTCCCCCCACTCAGGTCAAGAGAGTTAAACTTGGTGGGTGGAGTTTTTCTAATACCTCCTTTCATGGAGGACATAAACCTTAGGGATCCTGGGTATATGCAGGAGTCTCATTTTGAATGCTCACTCATTGGTTTTCAGCATTCCCTTTGTTTCTGTTCTACATTTGAAAGTATATTTATTCTGTTTTTACTTTGTGTGTGTGTTTATAAAGGGATTTTTAGGATAATTTTTCCAAGCTATTCCTGCAACTGGCAATTTCTGTTAAATTTACTTTCAGGTTATTATAAAATTCTCATAGAATTCATTAAATGATATAGCCTAGTTACTGATATCTCTAAGAACACAGCTGCATAACTGTCTGAAAGATGTTCTGTTTTTAAAAATGTCGTTTTTAAATGCTCAGAGAGAAAAAAGAGTTTAACTCCTTTCTTGATAGCACAAGAAAAAAAGCACAATTCAACAGAAAAGTGAAACATGCAGAGTTCAGTACATAAATGATTCAGCGCTAAATAAGTAATGGTGTAGACTTAAGAGTAAGTTGCAAAGCATTTACTAAGGGGAAATTGCTCCTGATTTGATAAGGGGAAAATAAAAGACTTGACCAAGAAAATCATAGGGAAATTTAGCACATAAATATATTGTTAATTCTGGCATCATTAGGCTCATTTTCTCTGTAACAACTACATAAATTTTAAAAGTACATATATGGCTGCTTCTTGGAGGCATCAAAAGCAATTTATTGGTTTTAAAAAAATAGGCAATTTATAGCAGTGAGCACTTAAATCAACTTTTTTAAGATCCTTTCTCTGATAAAAGTAATTAATTAACTCACCCCATATATAAGCATATGAATATCCTAAAAGGGCAGAAAAAGAATAAATTTTCAGAGTATTATAATATTTGAAAATTGCTCATCATTTTATTTATTTTCTTATTACGAATAGTCTGTATTTAGATAAATATTGATGTATACAATCTGATGGAATATAGTAATACAAAAAGAATGTTATATACTTCTTTAAAAAGGATTTCACTGACTTAAGGCTACATATTTGTCGTCTTTAAATTATCCACATTGAGGATGATCCTAATCATTTAGCCTGAATAATCCTAACTAGGCATCACTGTCATTGCCAACAGTAAGAAATTCCTGGCTTCTTAAATGCTGAGATTGTAGACCCCAAATTAGGAAATGAAAGAGCAGTATATAATCTTATCCTTTTCTGGTATTGCTCCTCTGGGTAAAGTCTCTGAATTCTTAAGGAAAAAAAAATGATTAATGGAATTACTGAGTTCTGTGGTCAAAGCAGAGTTCTGCTGGGAATAATAAGCAGTGTTGGCACCATAAGATCAGAATTTATGCTATTAGCAGCTGAAAAGAAACTTTCCCCAATTTAACATCATCCTTGGAGTTCCTGCAGCATGTACAAACCCAGTCATTTTGAATATAGCTGCAAGGAGATGGCAGGTCTATGCTCATGGGGAAAAACTGATTTTATTTCATGCAGTGATCTCACTCTGTTCCTTTAAATTTGCAGATATGTATCTTAGGTCATAAGGAATGAACATGTTGATTTGGCCTAAGGTGAGATAAGAGTCAGAAGCACAAGAAAGACACTGATGTTAAATATATCAAGTATATACTGTAACATTACATCATCATCATGGCAGCATGAGTGGATTCCTTTGTCTCTCCCCTTCAATATTCAGTGAGTAAAACATCCATAACCCAACAAAAGCTACATTGCCCAACACACCAAGACACCAAGAGATCCACACATTGTTACATATGAAGGTGGGTGGATTGGAGCACAGGAGCAGTGGAGGTGGTGCCAAGATCTTGGTTCCCCAGCCCCAGAGAACCTGGTGGGCAGCAGTGGCGGCATGCATGTGACTCTGGCAATGAGGAGCAGAGCAACAGTAGAAGCAGAGCCCCCCACGATCCCAGGCCCCCAGCTGTGGCTCAGAGCCTGGTAGCAGCGATGGAGGTGAGCACATGACTCTGACCTTCCAACCACAACGGTGCCTGTGGCCACAAGGTAATGGGCAGTAGCAGAGGCAGTGCCCCACGAACCCAGCTCTCTCCCTACCACCTCTCCCCCTGCCACAGCGGCAGAGCTCCTGAGCCAGGTGATCCTGGAAGCAGCTGAGACGTCAGCTATCCCTGTGCCCCTGGCACCAGCAACAGCAAGGCATCAGTGACCCCCACTCGAGGGAGCAGGCAGCAATCACAAGAGTACTGGTGACACCCTGAATAGAGGCATGGAGGGTGGAATGTGCCAATCCTCAAATATAGCCAGAGGCAGCTCCGGTAAGAGAAACCAAAAACTAGTGCTATAGCACCACCTATTGAAAAATAAAAGAAAGGCCTCTAATCTCCAACTGGTTGAATAGTTAGAATCAAACCAAACAAAACTATATCTAAATAAGAAAATAGTTTTCTATAACAAATGTGCTGGCAGAGGAATAACTCAGCAAGCACCAAAGAAAGCCATGGTAACATGGCATCACAAGAAAAAAAAATAACAATTCTCTAGAAATCAAACATAAAGTCATGGAGGATAGTGATCTAACTGATAAAGAATTCAAAAGAGCTGTCATGAAGAAACTCAATGAGCTACACGAAAACTCAGAAAGGTGCAGTTCAATGAGCTCAGGAATAAAATCAATAAACAGAAGAAATACTTTACCAAAGAGATTTATTTATTTATTTATTTTTTGTTTATTGCAGTAACATTGGTTTATAACATTGTAAAAATTTCAGGTGTACATCATTGTACTTCTATTTCTGCATAGATTACATCATGTTCACCACCAAAATACTAATTACAACCCATCACCACACACATATACCGAATTATCCCTTTCACCCTCCTGCCTCCCCCCTTCTCCTCTGGTAACCACCAATCCAATCTCTGTCTCTATGTGTTTGTTTATTGTTGTTATTATCTACTACTTAATGAAGGAAATCATACGGTATTTGACCTTCTCCCTCTGAATTATTTCGCTTTGCATTATATCCTCAATGTCCATCCATGTTGTCACAAATGGCTGGATTTCATCATTTCTGATGGCTGAGTAGTATTCCATTGTGTATATATACCACATCTTCTTTATCCATTTGTCCCTTGATGGGCACTTAGGTTGCTTCCAAGTCTTGGCTATTATGAATAACGCTGCAATGAACACAGGGGTGCGTGTACCTTTACAAATTGGTGTTTTCAAGTTCTACCAAAGAGATTTAAATTCTGAAAAAGAACCAAATAGAAATTCTGGAGCTGAAGAACTCAATAAATGAGATGAAGAATGCATTAGAAAGCACTGGAAATAGACCAGACCATATGGAAGAGAGAATTAGCTCAAAGATAGAAACCTAGAAATGATGCAGGTAAAGGGGACAAAGAACTAAGATTTTTTAAAAATGTAGAAATTCTACAAGAATTAGCCAACTCCATTACAAAGGGCAACATTAGGATAATGGGTATCCCAGAAGGAGAGGAGAGAGAGATGGGAGCAGTGAGCTTATTTAAAGAAATAATAGCGAGAACTTCCCAAACCTGGAGAAATAAACTGTATACACAAATCCATGAAGCTAATAGAATACTCAATTATCTCAATCCAAAAAGAACTTCTCCAAGACACATGGTAATGAAACTGTCAAAAATCAATGACAAAGAAGAAATATTAAAGGCATTCAGGGAAGAAAACCACAATAACCTACAAGGGAACCTCCATTAGGCTAGTAGCAGATTTATCAGCAGAAACTCTACAGGCCAGGAGAGAGTGAAATAATATGTTCAAAATATTGAAAGATAAAAACTGTGAGCCAAGAATACTCTATCCAGCAAAATTATCCTTCAGATATGAAGGAGAAATAAAGGCTTTCCCAGACAAACAAAAGCTAAGGGAATTCATCATCGCTAGACTTGACTTACAAGAAATAAGAAATGTTGAAAGGAGCTCTCCTAGCTGAAACAAAAAGGCAAAGGAATATAAAGCTTTCAGCAAGATGATAAATAGACAGAATCAGAAAATTGCAACTCTATATCAGAATAGGTTAGTAAACACTTAATAAAAACATAAAAGTTAAAGGGAAAGGAAGCATTAAAAACAACTATAATCACTTTGATTTGGTAATAAATGTATTGAACTCACAATATAAAAGGGATAATTTGTGACAACAAAAACATAGAAGGGGAAGAGGAAAAGGATGAAACCTGTATAGGCAAATGAAGTTAAGATGCTATCAGCAGAAAATGGACTATCATATCTATGAGACCTTTTGTACAAACCTCATGGTAAGCACAAAACAAAAATTCAGAGCAGAGACCCAAAACATAACAAAGAGGAAACTGAGAAAAATATCACGGAAAACCACCAAGCTGATATGGCAGACAGAAAAACACAAGGGAAAAGAAACAATGGAAATATAGAGCAACCAAAAACAAAAGATAAATTGGCGGATTTATGTCCTTAAATGTCAATAATCACCCTAAATGTAAATGGATTGAATTCACCAATCAAAAGACACAGAGTGGCTGGATGGATTAAAAAACTAAACCCAACCATGTGCTCCCTCCAGGAAACACATCTCAGATCTAAAGACAAACATAGGCTCAAAGTGAAGGAATCGAAAATGATACTTCAAGCAAATGGCAACCAAAAGAAAGCAGGTGTAGCCATACTAATATCAGAAAAAATAGACTTCAAGATAAAAAAAGATAACAAGAGAGAAAGATGCACATTATATAATGATAAAGGAGAAAATCCATCAAGGAGACATAACATTTATTAATATATATACACCTAACATAGGAACACCAAAATATATAAGGGAACTACTAACAGCCCTAAATGGAGAAATTGACAGCAACACAATAATAGTAGGGGACTTTAATACCTCACTTATATCAATGGGTAGATCATCCAGACAGAAAGTCAACAAGCAAACATTGGTCTTAAATGAAAGACTTGACCAGATGGACTTAGATATATATAGAATATTCCATCCCAAAGCAGAATAGACATTCTTCTCAAGTTCACCTAGAACATTCTCAAAGATAGAGCTTATGTTGGGAAACAAAACAAGTCTCAATAAATTTAACAAGACTGAAATCATATCAAGCATCTTTTCTGACCACAATGGTATGAAACTAGAAATCAACTACAAGAAAAAACCAGGAAAAATCACAAATATGTGGAGACTAAACAACATGCTACTGAACAACTCTTGGATCAACGAATAAATCAAAGGAGAAATCAAAAAATACCTGGAGATGAAAACGAAAATACAGCATACAAAAATCTATGGGATGCAGCAAAAGTGGTACTAAAAGGGAATTTTATAGCAATAAAGGCCAACCTAAAGAAACAAGAAAAATCTGAAACAAACAATCTAACATTACACCTAAAGGAAATAAAAAAGAACAAATGAAGTCCAAAGTCAGTAGAAGGAAGGAAATGATAAAAATCAGAGTAAAAATAAATGAAATAGAGACTAAAAAGAAAATAGAAAAGATCAATGAAACTAAGAGCTGGTTCTTTGAAAAGATAAACAAAATTGACAAACCTTTTATTAGACACACTAAGAGAAAAAGAAAGAAGGCTCAAATAAAATAGGAAATGAAAGAGGAGAAATTACAATGGATACCACAGAAATGCAAAGGATTATAAAAGAATACTATGAAAAGATATATGCCAACAAATTGGCATATATCCACCAATGCCATAACCTAGGAGAAATGGGCAAATTCTTAGAATCATACTACCTTCCAAAACTGAATCAAGAAGAAATAGGCAATCTGAAGAGACCAATCAATAGTAAAGAGATTGAAACGGTAATCAAAAACCTCCCAAAAACCAAAAGTCCAGGACCAGCTGGCTTCTCTGGTGAATTCTACCAAACATTCAAAGAAGATTTAATACCTATCCTTCTCAAGCTCTTGCAAAAAAATGAAGAGGAGGGGACACCTCCTAACTCATTTTAAGAGGCCAACATTACTCTGATACCAAAACCAGATAAGGACAATACAAAAAAAGAAAATTACAGGCCAATATTGCTGATAAACATAGATGCAAAACTCCTCAACAAAGCATTAGCAAACCGAATACAATAATACATTAAAATGATCATACACCATGATCAAGTGGGATTTATTCTGGGGATGCAAGAATGAGTCAACATCTGTAAGTTAATCAATGTAATACATCACATTAACAAAAGGAAGAATAAAAATCATATGATTATCTCAATCGATGCAGGGAAAGCCCTTGACAAGATTCAGCATCAATTTGTGATAAAAACTCTCAATAAATTGGGTATAGAAGTCCTTCAACATAGTAAAGGCCATATATGGCAAACCCACAGCTAACATCACACTCCACAGTAAAAAACTGAAAGCTATCTCTCCAAGAATAGGAACAAGACAAAGATGCCCACTCTCGCCACTCTTATTCAACATACTATTAGTAGTCCAGGTAGAACAACTAGGCAAGAAAAAGAAATAAAAGTTATTTAAATTGGGAAGGAAGATGTAAAAATTTGCAGATGACATGATAATATATATACAAAATCCTAAAGAATCCACCAAAAAACTATTAGAAATAATAAATATGGTAAAGTTGCAGGATACAAAATCAACATATAAAAATCAGCTGTGTTTCTATAAACTAACAATGAAATAGCAGAAAGAGAAATTAAGAATACAGTTCAATTTACTATCACAACAAAAAGAGTAAAATACCCAGGAATAAATTTAACCAAAGAGGTGAAAGACTTGTACACTGAAAACTATAAAACATTGTTGAAAAAAATCAAAGAAGACACATCGAAATGGAAAGATATTCCATGCTCATGGATTGGAAGAATTAACATAGTTAAAACATCCATACTTCCTAAAGCAACTTAAAGATTCAATGCAATCCCAATCAAAGTCTCAAGGACATTTTTCATAGAAATAGAACAAAGAATCTAAAATTTATATGGAACAAAAGTCTCTGAAAAGCCAAGGCAATCCTGTGATAAAAGAACAAAGCTGGAGGTATCACATTCCCTTATTTCAAAATATACTACAAAGTTATAGTAATCAAAACAGCATAGCCTGGCACAAAAACAGACACATAGATCAATGGAACAGAACTGAGAGGCCAGAAATAAACTTACACATCTATGGACAACTAATTTTCAGCAAAGGAGCCACGAACATACAATGGAGAAAGGAAAGTCTCTTGAATAACTGGTGTTGGGAAAACTGGACAGCCATATGCAAAAGAATGAAAGTAGACCATTATCTTACACCACACACAAAAATTAACTCAAAATGGATTAGAGACTTGAATGTAAGACCTGAAACCATAAAACCCTTAGAAGAAAACAGGCAGTAAAAAGCTCTTTGAAAATCAGTCTTAGCAGTATCTTTTGGAATATCATGTCTGCTCAGGCAAGGGAAACAAAAGAAAAAATAAACAAATGGGACTACATCAAACTAAAAAGCTTCTGCACAGCAAAGGAAACCATCAAAAAAACAAAAAGACAACCTAACAATTGGGAGAAGATATTTGCAAATCATATTTCTGATAAGGGGCTAATATTCAAAATATATAAGGACTCATACAAGTCAACAAAAAAAAAAAACAAACAACCCAATTAAAAAATGGGCAGAGGATCTGAATAGACATTGTTCAAAAGAAGATATACAGATGGCCAATAGGCACAGGAAAAGATGTTCAACATCACTAATTATTAGAGAAATGCAAATCAAAACAACAATGAGGGCCAGCTCCGGTGGCCTTGTGGTTGAGTTTGGCACGCTCCATTTTGGTGGCCTGGGTTTAGTTCCTGGACGTGGACCTACACCGCTCTGTTAGTGGCCATGCTGTGCTGGCAGCCCACATGCTACAAAGTAGAGGAAGATTGGCACAGATGTTAGCTCAGGGTGAATATTTCCCAGCAAAAAAAAAAAAAAAGCTACAATAAGAGGCCGGCTCGGTGGCAGAGTGGTTAAGTTTGTATGTTCCGCTTCAGTGGCCCAGGGTTTGCGGTTTCAGATCCTGGGTGCAGACCTACATGCTGCTCATCAAGCCATGCTATGGCGGCATCCCATGTACAAAGTATAGGAAGATTGGCACAGATGTTAGCTCAGGGACAATTTTCCTCAAGCAAAAAGAGGAAGATTGGCGACAGGTATTAGCTAAGGGCCAATCTTCCTCACCAAAAAAAACCCCAAACTACAATGAGCTATCACCTCACCCCCGTCAGAATGGCTATAATTAACAAGACAAGAAATAACAAGTATTTGAGGGGATGTGGAGAAAAGGGAACCCTCATATACTGCTGATGGGAATGTAAGCTGGTGCAGCCACTATAGAAAAAAGTATGGATATTCCCCCCAAAAATAAGAATAGAACTATTATATGATCCAGCCATTCCACTTCTGGGGTATATATCCAGAGAACACAAAAACACTAATTCAAAAAGATATATGTACCTCACATTCATTGCAGCATTATTCACAATAGCCAAGACTTGGAAACAACCTAAGTTCCCGTTGACAGGTGAATGGATAAAGAAGATGTGGTATATATATACAATGGAATACAAAACAACAATGAGGGCCAGCTCCGGTGGCCCTAAAATAGCCATAAAAATAGATGAAATCTTGCCATTTGTGACAACATAGATGGACCTTGAGGGCATTATGCTAAGCAAAATGTCAGACAGAGAAAGCCAAATACAGTATGATTTCACTCATATGTGGAAGATAAAAAACAATGACGACAACAAACACACACATAGACACAGAGAATAGATTGGTGGTTACCAGAGGGGAAGGAGGGCGGAGGGAGGGTAAAAGGGCACATGTGTACGGTTATGGATAGCAGTTAGACTTTGAGTGGTGAACACAATGTAGTCTACACAGAAATTGAAATATAAAGATGTACACCTGAAATTTATATAATGTTATAAGCTAATGTTACCTCAATAAAAAATTAATTAAGGGGATGGCCCGATGGCATAATGGTTAAATTTGCATGCTCCACTTGGGTGGCCCAGGGTTCGCAGGTTCGGATCCCGGGCACAGACCTACACACCACTCATCAAGCCATGCTGTGGCAGCATCTCACAGACAAATAGAGAAAGATGGGCACAGATGTTAGCTCAGGGCTAATCTTCCTCAGCAAAAAGAGGAAGACTGGCAATGGATGTAGCTCAGGGCTAATCTTCCTCAGCAAAAAGAGAAAGACTGGCAATGGATGTTAGCTCAGGGCTGATCTTCCTCACCAAAGAATTTAAAAAAAAATTAAATTAAATAAATAAGTAAAATAAAAAGACAAGAAATAACAAGTGTTTGAGAGGATGTAGAGAAAAGGGAACCCTCATACACTGCTAGTGGGAGTGTAAATTTGTGCAGCCACTATGGAAAACAGTATGGAGATTCCCCCAAAAATTAAAAATAGAACTATGATACGATCCAGCTATTCCACTTCTGGGTATTTATCCAAAGAATACGAAAACATCAATTTGAAAAGATATATGCATTCCTATGTTCACTGCACCATTATTCACAATAGCTAAGACATAGAAACAACCTAAGTGTCCATTGACGGGTGAATGGATAAAGAAGATGTGGTATACATATACACACACACACATACACACACATACACACACACATACACACACACACACACAAAAAAAATGGAATACTACTCAGCCATAAAAAAAGATGACATCTTGCCATTTGCAACAATATAGATATTACGCTGAGCGAAATAAGTCAGATGGAGAGACAAATACCGTATGATTTCACTTATATGCAGAAAATAAAAACAAAAACAAACACATAGTTACACATAGAGAACGGATTGGTGGTTTCCAGAGGGAAGGAGGGTGGGGAGGAGGCTGAAAGGGGTAAAGAGGGACATTTGTATGGTGACGGATGGATGTCCAGTTGAAGGTGGACAAAAACCAAATAGTGTGAAATTTAATATAGAATAAAACAAATAACTTTAAAAGTTCAGAAACAGATTAATTCCAAACTCTCTAATTTTCAATTATATTTTACTTTCTCATTACACCGTATTTTGTTGTTGCTTTCAAGTGATTAGAAGATAATCCCTTGATCCCAAGACCCTTTTTAAGCATCGAATGAACGACAAACAACAAAAAAGAAAAAATAATTTATTCCCTCTCATTCCTATATTCCCCAATTCCTGATATACTTTTTCTTCTCCTTTTTTTCTTTTTGTTTGCCCATACTCTCTCATCTAAACCTTAACTTCACTTTAATTTGGTAATAAATTTATGTTGCTGTTAATAGTCAACTTACACTCTGACCTTAGTTCTAATATGACTCTTATAAAAATATAGTATTTATTTTTGTGTGTGAGTCTCCTATCTTAAAGAAATTTATTTATTTGGCATTTATTTGCTAATTAAGCCAATCATTAGCAGAATCACAATCATTTCTTTTCTTAAACTTTTGTAAAAAAACAATCTGTGAAGGTATAGAACGCAAAAGTTAGACTGTTTTTGCATTGGTTAATTTAATGCAGAAATCTTAGGCTTGGGCCTTTGAGGAATAAAATCAATGTTGCCAAATAACCATTTTAGTACAGTGTAAAATGTTCTCTTTAGGCTTAAATTTTGAAAGACATTACATAGTTTTAAGTGAAACTTTCAACCTTATTTTCTTATGTTATATTTTAAAAATTATTTTATAGCAATCACTCTCTTCATCATACAAAGCTATTGTTATGAAAGTTTCACAGTACTTTTAAAATAGTTGCAGGCAATTTGAATGTTTCACAACCAAAGCTGGCACTCACTGATATAAAGCAGACTTAAAAATATAAAAAAGTGCTGATTTCCATTTCTGGCCATGATGGAGTAACTGATATAAGACTTATCATCTTTCTTTAAACAATTATAAAACAGAACAAAATGTGAGGCAACTGTTTTTCAGGCACTTAATAATAGACACAGCAGAAATGTGATCCTTGATAGAAGGTAAACACATCAGGTTAGACTCACATGTGCCCAGTAATCAGCCTGGGGACACTTTCCTGACTTCAGTATGAGACGATGAAGTGCAAACACAGCAGCAGTCTTGCTGACCTGAAATGGCAGAGATTAGAGTTCAGGGCTGGTGAGGTGGCTTGAATTTGACCCGCAGGTCAGCAGAGAGGAGGGAAGTGTGCAGAATGGGCCCCCAGAATTCTACATGGGGGTTCCCCTTGATACCTTGGCTGACAGCTGGGATAAGTATGTGCAGAACAAGACTCTACGAAGAGCAGCAGAGCAGTTGTTGTGGATCTAAGAGATAAGTGGAGATACCAGAGGATATAAATGGAGGTTTCAGGCTGCTAGGAGAAGGTGGGGTTCAATCCCAAAGTGGAGAGACTGCACTGAACACTTCACGCATTCAGCTGAAACCCCTGACAGGCCAGAGTTTAGGAGTGAGGACCAAGTCCTAGAGTAAGGGCCATGTCGTAGGACTGAGGACAAAACTGAAATATTTCTAACCTAACAAAGCATAAAATCAACCCTAACAGGATCAAAAGGACCTAGTTAATTTAGCTATATGGCAGAACAAAATTTCATCTCCTTTGGAGTAAAGACAACATAATCCACACCCCCTTCCAGATATCATGGACAATGCCTAGCATACAATTCAAAATTATTAGACATGTGAAGAAGCAGGAAAATGTGACCCATAATTTAGATAACAAACAGTTTGTAGAAACAGCTATGGAATTAGCAGCCCAGACTCTGGAATTAGCAGCCAACAACTTAAAAACAGAAGATAAGGCTATTTATTTTAATATAGATTTAAATTTTAAAAAAAGTTATAGTGAGAAAACAAATAGGAAATCTCAGCAGAAAAACTGAAAGTATAAGAAAGAACTAAATGGAATTGCAAGCTGAAAAGTATATCATTTTAAATAAAAAAGTCATTGGATGGTCTTAACGGTAAATTCAACTCTGAAAAAGAAAAGTTAACGAAGAAAGGTTAGGAAAGATCAATCACAATTATGCAAACGATATCACAGACAAAAAAGAAAAGATTGAAAAAAATAATGAAATACTCAAATATTTGTGGAACAATACCCTAACAGTGGTCCAATATACATATCCAGAAAGAGAGGAGAGAGTGAAATGGAGGAAAAATATTTCAAAAAAGGATGAAGAGAAATTTCCTAAATTTGGTGAAAAATATAAACCCCTTGGCATATCATAGTCAGATTCTTAAAAAGCAAAGATAAGGAGATATTCTTAAAATCAGTCAGAGGGAAAAATGACGTTATATGAAGCAGAACTAAAATATAAATGAACTCTGATTTCACATCAGAAAAACTGGAGGTCAGAAGCAAATTTGTCCAGGCTATTCCTGGAACCAGAAATTTTCTGTTAAAATTTATTCTCCCACAGCAAAATTTTGGTTCTGAACATTTCTTGTTACAGTTAGCCCTAACTATTTTATGTTTTTCACTGCTCTTATAAAGGAGAGCTTTTCCCTCCCATTAAATTTTCTTTGTTAGTATATAGTAGAGCTATTGATTTTACATATCAATTTTGTAACCAATGATCATGCTGGATTCTTTCATAGTTTCTAGTAGTTTTGAGTATACTCGCTTGTGTTTTCTAAATGTATAATCATGGCATTGTTTTGCTCCAGAACAAAAAAGAATGTGTGACAGAGCCGGGTTCAAATTTACATTTCCTGATCTCAAGTTCAATGCCATTCTTCCATGCAGCAAATTGCATTTGTGAGTATACGGAATAGGCTGCATTTTGCATAGTATGGTCTATGAGATACTGAACTTGGGCCCCTCCCTAAAAATATTTTCTCTTTGCTGCTTGCCATGGGTCCTAAAAATGTTTCAACCCTAAAGAATTATTCCTTTGGGTCTTGAAAGGTGTTTAACACTCAAAAACAATACTGTTCAAGTTCACATACTGCAAAGAATAATGTTATAAGGCATTTGTCCCCCAAGTGGGTCATTCCTTGCTAAACGATAAGCTCCATGAAGGGAAGAATTACTCTTTTTACTTATGAAGCCTTCAATGCAGTAGGGAGGTTTCCCTAAATGGATGTATTTGCTCAATTGAAGTGAATTGAAATATATAGAAAATGAATCCATAAGATGTTATTAGTGATTATCTGGAAAAATTCTATAATCAAATCCAGTTGAGCAATGTTAGGTGAAACAATGTTTACACAGGTGGATTTACGGTGGGAATTCTCAGAGGATCTATAAATCTGCAGGTTTCTATTGCAATTCTCAGAGCAGGAGCTAGGTTTTCAAAAACTTATTTTGCCATGGAGGCTTTTCATTTTCCTCAGAACATTTTATGACTTTGCGAGTGCTGCTGAAAGGGATCATAAGTTAACCCACCACAGTAGTAATTAGCTAAGAGAGAGCTAAGATCAAAAGCCTGTGGGGTGTGGTGTTGGGTGGAAACCTGCACAGAAGAGGGGGGAATGAAAGGAGAAGCAGGGAGACTCTAAAGATAAACTTTACCTAAATTTTCAAATTTTGCCTAATTCTCACTTTTGAACCAATGACATATCTTTTGAGGCCAGAGACTATAGATATATGATTACTAATCCAGCACCATCTCTCAAATGCTGCGACCGCCTTCTCCCTTAATAACGTCTGGGGACCAGTCACAGTCCTCTGTGTCTGTCTGCAGATCAGAGAAATCAGAAGTTTGCCTCCACTGCTGGAAATCACTGGGGCAAGTTGGCTGGCCATGTTTAGCCACTGACATGACCTAGTGGAACATACTCCTCTGTGATACTCTTATCTCACCTTTATAATTTTAACTCCCATATTTCTCCTTTATCCTGATTCCCCATCTCTTTTATCTATTTTTTTCTGTATTTTTGCAAGCTCTGTAGATTCTTTATTAGCCGGACAGGGGCATAAATAAACAAATAATATTGCCAGACACTTTAGAAGGTACTGGCCCAGTCTCTACCCTCGCAAAGCTCCTAATGCGTCGGGAGACCAACACCTAAGCAGACAATTTCAACACAATGTGACGGGTTCTATATTGGGGCAGGTACATGGTGTAAAATGAATGTCAGCATCGTCTAGGGAAATCCAGGATGTCTCACTTTGAGAAGATTCAATAGTTCATCTAATTTCAAATGCCAAGTAACTCTACAACCATTTGTCTCTGGGTGGGAAATGCATCCTGGAACTTTTTCAGTCAAAAGATCCTTCCCTCTGAAATGATTTTCCTTAGGACAGCATTGAAATGTTGCAGAGACAGCAAGCAGAAATCTCACCAAGTTTGGGGTGACACAGGGAAATCAATCTGGCATTAAAATGTACCTCAGATATTCCACAGTGATCTTACACAATGTACTAACAACTACTTACACATATGTAAGTTTATTAAATGCTTTAATATATACCAGAGTCAGCAAATTACAATTGCTGCAAATTACTTGAACTTGGTTGCAAATTACAGCCAAGTCCAGCCCAGCACTTGTTTTTGTATGGCCTGGAACTAAGAATGATTTTTACATTTTTAAACACTTGGAGAAAAAAATCAAAAGAAGAATAGAATTTTTTGAAATGTGAAATCCATACAAAATATAAATGTTAGTGTTCATAAATAAAGCTTTATTGGAACACAGAAACATTTGTTAGTGTATGTATTGTCTATGGCTGCTTTTCTCTTACAGCAGTAGGGTTGAGTAGTTGCTGTAGAGACCAAAATGACCCACAAAACCTAAAACATTTACTCTCTGTCCCTTTTTGGAAAGTTTACTGATTCTTGAGATACACCGTTCTTCAGTCTGCACACGAACTATAGAGAAGTTAGGCACGACGTCACTCCCATTGAACAGATGAAGAAAGAGGCTAAGGAGTTTAAGTTCACATTGCTTCTGAGTGCTTATTCTAGAAAATTAAATGCAGATTTCTTGACTTCAAATAGAATCTCTTTCCACTACAGTAAACATACGTTTTTGCCATTTTGCTTTAATTGTTGTTACTATTATTGTTTGAAATTTTGTCTTGTTTTGTTTTGTTTATTTTGAGTAGGGTAAAATGTCTGGCTCCTTCTGCTGAGGCAATTAAACTGCCTGGCCTAAAAAGGAATCTGAAGTGAGGTCAGGTTGACTGCAAAACCCACACTCAGAATTTGCTGCCCAGCAAGCTCTTGCCTATTGATGCTGTGAGCTCTGGATAGAGGATAACAATAAAATAATAAAGCACTAAATAAGAGGAAATGTTGAATTCCGACCAGGGCGCAGGTGTACTAAGCATTGCCCACCTTCTTCCTTTATTCTCTATCTTTTGCTAAGAAAATAGGATTGAGTACCTTGGTTGGCATTTTTTAAATCTCTGGATAAAAACTATCTAAATAAAGGTTTTCATGTGGGTTGCAGTTCGCATCTTCCCGCACATTTTCAAACATTCTTTCTCCCCTTGGAAAGCTGCTCAGCAGAGTGCCACTGCAGGGAGGTTAAAGGCTCTATGGAGAAGAGGGGGAGGATGGGACATCATTAAGAGAAAAATACAATTTCTGTGCAAGAATAAACTGAGCTGTCTGAACCTATCGGTATCATGAATTTTTTTTTTTTTATCACCAATGAGATAGAGGTCTCCAGAAGACTTTTCTGGGTTTCTGCTATTATAAGACCCAAGAAAAACTAAAATAAAATAAAAACTAAAACTAAAATAAACCAAACCATGGGCAAGTCTACCAGGTAAAGCTGTAAAAACAACACAGCTATATATTTTGCTTTTCCTCTCATTTCTTTAACTGTTCCATTATTATATATATGGCATTCTGAAGGATTTTCAGTTTGAAAACCTGGTAGAACACTCTGCATAAATTTTCATAGATGCTATTTTTTAATAAAATCAAATTCCTCTACTTTTTTTCTGTTTAATTTCTGGCAAGGCTTTTGCTGTTGTTATTTTGGCAAGGCTTTGTCTGTTGTTATTTTACAGTATTTTACATAGTTGTTTTGTTCCTGAAAAAGAAGAAGGAGGAGGAGGAGGAGGAGGGGGGGGGAGGGGGAGAGGGATGGGGAGGAGGAGAAGGAGGAGGAAAAGAGGCTGCTCCTAAATTATGCAAAATAAAAGAGAGTGAAGCTAGGTAAATACTGTGTAATATTGCCAGGGCTTTCTTAAGAGAAAAAGCCATAAATTCAACTTATCCTATAATTTTATCCCCAAATGTCAAATTTATTCATGTACAGTAAATGACATGAGGTCATTTGCTTTCTTTTCAACTGAGAAAACCACCTCCTGAATTAATCGAGGTTAGCCCATAACGACAGACATAGACCATTTAACATTTCCTGTTTAAAGTATGTTCATGCTGCTCCATTTCAAGGCTGTTGCTTAGCATAAAACTGTCGACTATATAAAGCAACACACAATGAGGAAATGCCACTTGTGCTGAGAGTGAAAATGGTCTTCAAATTGTTTTCAGTTATATCGCTATTGATTTATGGCCTTCTTGATTGAAGTGTTAGAGTAGGTCATTAATAATAATAGTAACTCATATTCATATGGTGCATTCTGGTTCCCCACCTACCTTCACTTGTATGCCTTCATTTGATCCTCACAGTAAGCCTGTGAAATGAGAAGGCATGTTGTCTCCAATCTACAGTGAAAAACCCAGGCTCTCTCGGGGAGGCAAAGTGACTGATGAGGTTTATATAGGTAATAAGTAGCTAGACAAGAAAAAGAACTCAGGACTTCTAATCCAGGACACTTTCTACAATAGCTACTAACTTAGCAAAAATTTAACACGTGATATCACAGTATGAGCAAGAATAAGAATAGTATACGTAGGACAGAATAAAAATAGTTTTACAGAAGAAATCAGGCAACTTTTCCGAGTCACAGAGCTAGTAGTAGTGCTACTCACCTCTTAGGTTTGGTGTGAGGATTAATTAATCTAATGTATGCACAGTGTTTAGAACTGTGCCTCGCACAAAGTAAGAACACAATAAATGGAAGCTAGTACGGTAATAGCTATCCTGGCATGGCTCACATTATACTGAAAATGAATTTTCCTGTTTTAAATTTCCTTTTTAAATAGGTAACACAGGGGCCAGCCCGGCTGTGTAGTGATTAAGTGCGTGCACTCCGCTTCGGCGGCCCAGAGTTTGCCAGTTCGGATCTCGGGTGCTTACCGATGCACTGCTCATCAAGCCATGCTGTGGTGGCGTCCCATATAAAGTAGAGGAAGATGGGCACAGATGTTAGCCCAAGGCCAATCTTCCTCAGCAAAAAGAGGAGGATTGGCATGGATGTTAGCTCAGGGCTGATCTTCCTCACAAAAAATAAATAAATAAGTAAATAGGTAATACATTCATAAGAAACAAAATTCTAATAGGTCAAATGGGTTCACAGAGAAAAGTCAGTCTCTCATCCCTGTCTTCCAACCACCTGATTCTGCTCCACAGGCATCCACTGCTATCCATTTGTAAAGTAGCCTGCTCCCCAAGTATTTTGTTTCCACAAAATGTTGGCTATAATTAATTCTTTTGTTGCTTCTTTAAATTTAAATTTATGTGTTTTTGAATGTCATATTACACAAACTGAAGCAAGATATAAACACTATTCTGCATCTTGCATTTTGTTACTTAACAATATGATAAACGTAATTATCATTTCAATTGGGCTGATTTGAGGGTGAAAATGATGGAATTAGCAATTATGTTGGACCACAGGTGTAAACCATGACATCCCAGGCAAACCTGGATATAGCTACCTTACTTAACCGTCTATCTTAGACATCATTCCATATCAGTACATCAAGTGTGTCTTCATTATTATGTAATACTTGATACATACAAAACAGTTGTGACATATATGTGAGTTTAAAGCATAAACCCAAACCACTCATCTTAAGAACTCGAATCTTGCCTTTATACCTTACACACAGGCAGGTGGCTTGTATGCCCACTCCTATCCTTTCCTCTCCTCCACAGAGGTTAACGGCCACCTGAATTTTATGTTACTAATGCCATTGCTTTTTTAAAAATAGTTTTATCACATAGGCACATATACCTGAATAATACGTTATATAATTTTGCTTGTTTTTTGTATTATAGTATAGGATTATAAAGTATGAGGTCTTCAGCAACTTGCTTTTTTTTTTTTTACTTAACATTCTCTTCATATTTTCATCTGTATTGTTTCACATAGCTGTAGTTTATTGATTCTCACTGATAGGTCATTTTCCATTGTATAAATATTGCATAATGTATTTATTCAGTCTTCTTTTGATGATGTTTGGGTTATTCCCAGTTTTTCTGCCATTACAAATAATGGTGCTGTGAAATTTCTTGCACATCTTTCCAGTGTACGTGTGCAAGAGTTTCTCCAAAGCACAGGAATGAAGCTATTGGTTCTCAGGGTATGCATATGGTCAGCTCTACAAAACAATGCCAAATTGGTTACCAAAGAGTTTAATACCAATTTACACCCCAACCAGTAGTGAAAGTATCCATAGCTCCACACAACAATATTGGGGTACTACTGGTAAGGAAGAAAGGAAAAAATGAATATGGAGTAGGCAATAAGCAATGGCTACCACGATGTCCACCCCACACCCCAAACACTTTTTTCCCATGCACAGATCACGTACAACCTCTTCCTCAAAGGGAAGCAACCTCAAAGTCTCGGCCAACTATTGCATCCCACTCAAATTTAAGAATTTCTGGCTAATGTGCAGTCCTCTCTCTGTCAGGTTCCAGATATGGCTCCGCATGGTCCAGCTACTCATAACATAAAGAGCAGCTTTCTGCACCAAGTCGAGAAAGGGTAGAATGATCATGATTAAAACAAAACAAAAATAAAATAAATTTTAAAGAATAGGAAACTACAGCAACCCCTGGTCCATAGCTCTGGGGAAAATGCCTGTCCCAGGATCTGTCACGCTTTTGCAAGGGATGGCCTTAGGGGTTGAACAATCACGGGTTGATGCCTATAAGACCTTGAGTTTCTTTGACAAAATGATTTTCTCAAAAATTTAGGCTTCCGGTCTGTCAATTCTATATATAAAATGAGAACTAAAGATCTTGCCTACACATAGTCATTGAACCTGAAGAGTCCTTTCTTTAACCAACTGACCTCTGCTCTGCACATCCTGTTAGTCCTTAGTTTATTGCAGCTGCCTTGAAGCAATTTAAAACAACAGTCTCTGTTTGGATGGCCACAGCATTGACCCCATCTTTTCCTTCAAACTCAAAAGCTTTCTTTGATAGAGGACTGTTAAGAAAAGTTACTTGGATCAGTCTTTGCTTTTGCTAAGGCTGCCGCAGCCATGATTATAACTTCTTTTGTTTAGAATGCAAAAACAACTTATTTTTACAATTTTTCAGTATCCAAATTTAGTATCCAATTTGGATCCCAGAACACAGTCATAAAGCAACTCTCTTAGCAAGTTTGTATTCTCTCCAAAGATTGCACCCCAACCCTTATGAGTCTTGGTATTCATAAACTTGTGTAGTCCTCACACTTTGGATCTAGATTGGCCCTGTAATTCACCTTTGACCACAGAATGTGGCAGAAGTGATGCTGCATGTTTTTCAAGGCTAGGTTATAAGAAGCCTAGTAGCTTACAGCTTGGTCTCTCATACACTCAGTCTGGGGAAAGCCAACAACTATGTTAGAAGCATGACCACCTTGAGATGATCATGCTGTGAGGATGCCCAATTTAGCCATGAGGAGAGGCTTCATGGAGAGAGAGAGATGCCTAGCCTCCCAGCTTTCCCAGCCATCCTAGCGAAAGCATCAGACATGTAAGGGAAGAAGCACTCTCGGATGCCCAGATCAGTCAACGCTTCAGATATCTGCAGCCCCATGCACCATCTGACATAAAATCACATGAGACATCCTACGGGAGAATCACCCAGCTGAGCCCAGTCAACCAATAAGAACCAAAGAGGTAATAATTGCTGTTTTGAATCAGTTAGTATTGAAGTATTTTATTACACCACAATAGATCATTAAAACCACTCTTCCATCTTTGCTTGTAGAATGGTCTGATGATGGTGGCAACAAGTAACTCACACACTCTGATAGTCTGAATTGCTCTACCATTTTCCCTAATACTATAGCCTGGGGAGGCATAGGCTCTAAAATACAACAGGCAATAGTTTGAGCTAATTCCACAGAACAGTTATCACCAATTTTCTAGCACGCAAAACGAGTCCTTATTCTCCAGTGCCACACTTTCTTTCTTTAGTCAATTCCATATTTTGTCTTCTGTTACTCTTAGCACCCTCTTAGGATCCAAATTCTGAATCAATTACAGATTGCATTTGGACTCATGTAATGGAATCCTAATTTTAAAAGTTTAATCAAATGGGAAATTATTTTTTTGACATATCAACAAGTCAAAGATAAGAAGTTGGGGCAGAGACAGCTAGTTACTGCCTCCAATATCCATCACCTTCTTCCTTTGCCATAGCATTCATGATTTTTAGCTGAACACATAGCTACCTTGCAGTTAAGTGTGACTATATGACTAATTTCTGGCTCAGGGGCATAAATAAAAGTGTCCTATATGACTTTGGGAAAATATTTTTAAAGGGAGACAATTTGTCCTTCTTTCTTGCTTATGAATTAAATGTGGATTTATTGGCTGGATTATATGGCCTGGCTGACTTCTTATTCTCAAAGTCGTAAGCAACAAAATGTAAGGAGTCTGAGTGCCTAATGACTAAGGAATCACTATATGAGTTCTGGACTGTCCATCCCTGGACTTATTTACATGAAAGAGAAATGAACTTCTATCTTGTTATGCCACTATTATTTTTAGATTTTATTTTTCTCACAGCTGAAATTAATTCTAAATAATACAAGAGTCCAGGTCTGGAGCAGAAGCTCCAAAGTGTCTACAATGTTTCCGGCTGCTTCTATCTGTCTCGTCCACTACCCTTAGTGTGTGGCTCTTGTCTTTATGGCCACCTCATTGTAGCAAAATGGCTGTTCCTCCTTCAGCTTTCATTCACATTCCAGGTAGAAAAACAGAAAGAAGACACAAGGAGGAAGAGGTGATTCCTATATTCAGAAAGCAAAACTCTCTAGAATCCTTAGAAGACTTCACTTCTGTCATATTGGTCAAGTTTTGACATTTGATTTACTAGCTGGGCACACTGACACCCCAAATAAAATGAAAGTTCTATTAGTAAGATAGAGGAAGAAATGGAGATTAAGGAGACCACAAGCAGGGTCTGCCACAACAGTGTGTCAGGAGCAGTGCTCAGAAAGAATGTGTTCTGAACTGGGCCGAAACCCCAACCCCTGTCTGATCCAGGCCCCTAACATACATCCTAAGTGAAGATATACAATTAAGGTCCTTTTACAAACATTTGTTAAGCTTCAGTAGTGAGGAAGGACTGGATACATCAACAGGGTGGTTCCCCAGGCCATGGTTCAAACTAGCGTCATCTCAAGAAAGAGCACATACATTTAGAAGAATATTGGGCTGAAGGTGAAACCCTGGGGAAAACTAATGAAAAGTGGCTGAGTACTGGGGAGAGAGACTCTGAAACACATCAAGAGTGATCAGTTAAAGAGTTAGTAAAAGCCAGAGGGAGAAGTTTATGAAACTGATGATGGAAAATTTTAAGTTATTACATAGGGTCTGAAGTGCAGCTGTGGGTACCATGCAATAAGAACTGAAAAGTGCTCCCAGTATTTATTTATTTGGAGACTATGTGCTACTTTTCAAGAATGGTTTCAGTAAAATAGAGAGTACCAAAACCAGTTTACAGGGGATTGAGGACTGAAGGGAAAATGAGAAAGTAGAGGTGTGTGGTAGACTAATACACTAGGCTCCTCTACCCAGTCGCCTTCTAAATATGTTCATATCTTCTTACAAATATAGAGAACAAAAGTTTTAAGTACATTGCTTTGAGTAAATACTATTCAGAGAATTCTTCCTCTATTGAGTTTGTTCTGTATTGTATTGTACTGCACTGTATTGAAGTTTTATTAATTTATAGCTACAAAGAGCCACCCTTAGCCCAGACAGGTGATGCTTGTCCCTACTGGTCCCAAAGAGGTGAGTGTAGCTTAGTCTCTCTCTGTCAATGCTAGGAGACAATTTCAAAATCAGACTGCCTTTGATATAAAATGATGAATTTGAATATATTTTAATATTTAGATTCCACACATTTAATTTCATAAACAAATTATGCTTGCTCTTTAAATAATGCATGAACCAGATCCAAAGGACAAATGTTCTGAGTGATATCGTATCTGGAGCACATGATAATTCTGCCAAGTTGATTTGATATGCAAGTCATTGAGAAATCATGTTAATTCAATCAAGATGAATCAGGCTAGAGCCAAAGGAAATAAAGGAACAAGATACCCGGCACTTTATGCATATTAGCTCCTCATCAGTACCGTAAGAGGTTTTCATTTTGAGATTGAGAAAAAATAAGGCTTAAGGTGGTCAGTAGTTTACTCAGGAGTCCATATAAAGTAAGTAGCAGTGCCAGGATATGAACCCCCAGATTTCTGACATTCAGGTCAGCATATTTTCTACTATACCACCCTGCTTTCCAAAGTAAACACTTCAGGGGCCGGCCCGGTGGCGTAGGGGTTAACTTCGTGTGCTCCGCTTCTGCAGCCTAGGGTTCTCCGGTTCAGATCCCGGTCGTGGACTTACTCACCGCTCATCAAGCCATGCTGAGGCAGCGTCCCATATAGAAGAGCTACAACTCTACAACTATGACACACAACTATGTATTGGGGCTTTGGGGAGAAAAAAAAAAGAGGAAGATTGGCAACAGATGTTAGCAGAGGGCCAATCTTCCTCAAAAAAGAAGATGATGATGATTCTTTAAAAAAATAAATAAAAATAAACACTTCAAAGAAAATCAGCAGAAGGTCAAAGGGGCTTTTAATAAATTGCTAATGTTTCTATTCTACTTTTATAAAATTAAGCATTTTCTTTTAGAAATAATCTATAATGAAGTACAATATTGAATTCTATAAAGAAGAAATTGGCCTATGCTGCAATGAGGCCACTTACAAATTTATGTCCTCATTTATAATGAGTGTGATATCAAGGTAGATTTATCATTTCTTCTAGAAAAGTAACTCAAGGTTCTGCTCATGTAGCCCAATAGTGTGACCTACCTGCATAACGAACTGTATACATGGTAAACAGAAGTCTGGTGAAAGTTTTGCAAGGTCAAAAATTTCAAGGTTATTTAATCACTAAGCATTTAAAACAATGAAAATATTTGTCCTCCATCAAGATCTCTTTTGATAGCCACTCAGATCACTTTGCTTAACAACTTGATATTTTTCTTAGATTAAAGGTTTTATGTGTATGTTTTGCATTTTCCTGGCAATGAAAATTGTAGGTTTTATGCTACAGTGGAAATGTAGCTTCTCTAACGGGAAAGAAGAAATAATATTCTAAGAGTGGCATGCAGACTAATAATGTCTAATTATCACTAAAGTTGTCGTATCTACAAATTTATGTAGGAGTACCATCAGGGAGAACAGGCTATCTATGACATTAATTCCAAGAATCATGTAATTTCCCATTTTTAAAATAATTTACAAGTGACACTTCAAGTAAAAAGAAAAAAGAAAGCAAAAAAAGCCCTGTATAATTTAAGGTAAGCAAACTGCTATAACAAGTAGATCTCAAATATAAAATGGATCAAACACAACAGAAGTTACTTTCTTATGTTAACATTCCACTGGTGGTGCCAGGTTGCTGGTGGAAGGTAAGGTAGGGTGGCATGAGGGTCTTTCCAAGCAGTCTTTTAGAGACCAATGGAAGTTCTCCTACTCAATGCATAGCTCCAAGGCCACCCTAGGTGTCAACATCCAGATGGTGACAGGGAAAAAAGCTCATGGAGGATCACACATGGAGGATTTTAATTGGCCAGGCCTAGGAGTGGCTTACAAGGACATACTGATTCTTTTCGGGATGCACACTCACTACCCCTCATTGCCTCCAGGTCCAGCATTGCGCAGTTGGAAAAATTCAAGGACTGAAGGAACGGCAGAATCTTCCCAACTCATGTGAGCAGAATTCTGGAGAACATGTATGGGACTAGATTCTAAGTGGTTTAGACCAAGGTAGTTAAATCATAAGATGACATTAGGCTTATTTATTGACATGGGAGGACATTCTTGGGATTCAGAATTTAATCTGTAAGCTCATGCACGTGGAAGTGGCATATGGTTTCTTCAACTAGACTGATTAATTGAAGCCTGGACTCCATGATGGCTGGCAACAAGTGATGGGGCAATGCTGGAATTTCCCTGGCATATTTTAGATAGAGGGAGTATAAAAGGCTGAGAAGAATGGAAATTAACCTATTATGTGCCAACTGTGTAGCCACCCTTAGCCATATTCCCTAGGATACGGGATCAAAGGATATTTCCCTCGTCAACACATTAAGAAATGGTAAGTAGGGATATTAGTATCTTTGAAAAAATCTGTGTTAATTGTAAGCCGTAGATGGTATTGAGGGATGCCTCAAAGAAATTGAGCTCTTGAATTGCAATAGGAATATTGGGATCTTGAACTGGTAGAGTCAAAGTGATCTTAATAATCAGGTGATCACTTAATAACCAGATAAGGTGGGTGAAATTATCATAATAAACCTCAGGGATAGAATAGTAATCAGAGTGTTTTGAACACAGAGATCTATGACAATGATAGTATTTCTTCATGTGGCAGGGACTGCAGTAGACCTTCATTATCTTATCTCAGGGTTATGTCACTACTTCTGCTCTACGTTATATATCACCCAGAAGTCCCTTCATCATCTTAATATCTCCCAGAATATCATGCTGGTCCATTATATTAATAATATTATGCACTTGGACATGTTGAGCAGAATAGTAAGCACCCTACATGCTTCATAAAATACATGCCAAGCAAAACGTGGGAAATAAGTGTAAGACGTCAGGGGCTTGCACATTAGTGAAATATCTCGGTCTAGTGATCTGTGGGCACTAATGTGAGAGACAAGTTGCAAGTTGCTCTTTCTAACAGATCTTACCACCAAGAAAGAGGCACATTACTTGGACTCTGGATTTAGGAGGCAACATTTAACACATTTGGTGTGCTTTTCAAACCCACTAATCAAGTGACCCATTAGATTGCTGCTCCAGGTGGGACTTGGAGCAAGAAAAGGCCTTCCAGCAGGTTCTAGCTGTGTTACAAACTTCCCTGCCACTTGGATCTGATACTACAGTAACCCAATGGTATCAGAAGTGTCTATGGGAGAAGAGATCCTGAATGGAACCTCTAGCAATACTTAGTAAAATAATCACAGCGTAAATCTCTACAACTTGGCGGTAAGGCCAAGCCTGCTTCTAGCCACCATTTTCCATTTGAAAAGTAATACCTAGATTTGCTACTGGGCCCTAGAAGACTGAACACCTGATGATGGGACACCATGTGACTATGTGACCCACACTGCCCATCGTGAACTGTTATCTAATCCATTGAAACATAAAATTTAACATGCTCAGCAGTATGTGAAAGGTACAAGTCAACTTCATGAGTAGATGACTCAGACTCCCATGATATCTGTTCCTACATCATCACCACACCCATGTCTTCATGGGTAGTTCCCTCTGGCCATTAACAAGCAAAAATTGTGGGCCTGGTTTATGAATGGGTCTGCATGGTATGCTGGCCTCTTTCTACACAACCTCAGTGCTTACTCAATGGACCCTTGTGCAAAGATGCCATGATGGCAAGAGTGGCAGCTCTTTATGAACTCAAAAACTGGGGCCTCCCCCCAACAAAGATGAGTACTGGACCAGCCAATAGCAAAGGCCAATGTTGAGCTCTGCTTGGCCCATTCCCTGCAGTACCATCCAAGCACGTAGCGCCATATGAATTACTTTGGAGAACCCTTCCAACCTCAGGTGGTGAGCGGGGTGAAGCTGTCTGTCCCCTCAGGAATAGGCAGACATTCTGGTGCAGGTTTCTCTTTTCTGATTGCAGTATTGCTGTCAACACCATCATCTGTGGACATGTGATCTTAATAAAAAGTCTTATTTATCACCATATCATTTAGATTAGGACACCATCTCAGATCAAAGAATTTATTTGCTAGTAAAAGAAATGCTGCAGTAAGCTCACAGCTACAGAATTCACTGGTCTTATATGGTCCTCATAACCCAGAAGTAGCTGAATCAATAGAATAGGTGAAATAGCCTGTGGAAAACTCATTTATGGTGACAGCTTGGAGCCAACATTCTGCAAGGCTGAGCTACTGTCCTATAGGATTTGTTACATGCCTTAAACCAGTCGTCAGTATGTAGGGCCATCTTACCAAAAGCCAGAATTTATGGGTCTTGGAAAAGGGATGGAGGTAGGAGAGGCCCATCTCTATGACCTTGGGATCTGGAGTTGGAGATTGGAGTGCCTTACGGAGTAGTGCCTCCACCAAGGAGTATAGTCATTATTCCACTAAGTTGGGAGTTGAGATTGCCACCTGGCCATTTTGTATTCAAACCCTGAGCCAACAGGCAAAGAAGGAGGACATTATACTGGCCAGAATAATTGATCTTTATTATCTGGGAAAATTGGATCACTGCTGGTGAAGAAGACTGGTATCCAGGGATTTACTGGGCTATTTCTCAGTACTGTCTTGCCCAATAGTACTGGTCTAAGGAAAACCATATCAATCAATGAGGACTTGTACTCTGTGGCGAAGAAGGTATGGATCATCCCAAAAGGAGAAAGAAAAACAGCCAAGGTGCCAACAGACAGGGGAACAAATAAAGATTGGTGGAGGAAGAAAAACATAAATATGTATTCTTTATGACTAGCTACAGAATCAGGGACTGTAGGGCTTGTTTTTATTTTAATTAATTGATTCTCTCTACGCTTTTTACTCTGCTACCTTATGTGAAGTATACTGGTGCTAATATTTTAAGTTTCAGGTAAGATTCTGACTGAGTTGGCATCACCTCAAAATGATGTGTTAGCTGAAAGAACTTTCTATTCTCCTGTGTTACAGCAAGGAGTTTCATCTCGACAAAGGACAACAGTGGATGCTGAGGAAGAAAAGGGGTAAATTGTTCTGGGTATTGACTGCTTCCCCCTACAATTCTACTCTTCATCCTTCTCACCCTTGGGGGATGACTTACGAGGCAAGATCAACCAAGCTCCCTTGTCCTCTGGCTTCCAATAGTTTCAGCCAATTAAAAGTGGATGAAAGCAGAAGTCAGGGTACTTATTCTTCCTTCTCACTTTTTGCTTAACTGTGGTTTGGCAGTGGTTGCATTCCTGGAAGACACAGCTTTTGTCAAGCAGCCTTCTTCTATGGCATTAACTACCACCCAGTTCTGGTAGCCTGTGCTTCCTTTTGATGCCCAGCTTCCTGCTGTGGCCAGTCCCAGAGTGCTTTATCATCCCTTGTACATTTCCCTTAATCCTGCCCATACCTTTATAAATATTTTGTTTGTTTGTTTGTTTTTTTGCTGAGGAAGATTTGCCCTGAGCTAACATCCATCACCAATCCTCCTCTTTTTGCTTGAGGAAGATTCACCCCGGGCTAACAGCTGTTGCAAATCTTCCTCTATTTTGTATGTGGGCCAATCCACAGCATGCCACCAACCAGCAGTGTAGGTCTGTGCCTGGGAACTAAACATGGGCCGCTGAAGCGGAGCGCACCAAACTTAACCACCAGCCCACCATGACTAGCCCTATAAATGCTATTTTTGTTAAACTTTCTTTACTTACTCCCTTTTTAGTATAGCTTGTGTTTCCTATGAGGACCCTGATGGATATAGTCATATTCAAGGTGAGAATTAAAGGAGAAGAAGAAGTCAGCCAAGTAAAGGAACAAAAGAGAAGTGTTCCAGGCAGAGAAGATAGCAAGGGTTGTTGGAAGATGAAACTAATTTAGTTAGGTTAGAAAAACAAGCCTCTCATAAGTTGACATTTGAGAACAGACTTGAATGAAGTTAGGGAACAAGAATACAGATAACGAGGACATGAGTTTCCCAGTCATAAGGAACAGCAAGAGCAAAGATCCTGAACAGGGAATGTTCTTTGAGTGTTTAGAAACAGGGAGGGGGGTGACGCAGAGCTGAGTGGGTGTGGGGAGAGGGCTAGAAAATGAATCAAAGAGGTTGGAGGGATGAGTAGGGGTTGATCATGTAGGCTTTTGAGAAAAGATGTCAAAGTTTGAAATAGCTGTTATGAGAAACAAAATAGCAAGTTGACTTAGGACGAATGAAAGCATTGACAAACAGCATCAAAAGCCCCGCTGACGTTAGACGCTAGGAATTTTTAAGGATGCCGAATTAGGAAGTTGTTTAAGAGCAGAAAATGCTTAGATTAACCCAAAGCCAGGGCTTCATATTGTACAATAACAGAAAGAAAACAAGGCAAGAGATTTGAGAGTTGTGTCAAGTGAGTGATTCAAGTAATAGGCCCTAGGGTATATAGGTAAGAGAATAAAGTTAGAAGGGATCACACTGCTTGGGAGAAAATGAAATGGGATCTTTATATAGTTGAAGAGTAGGTGTACAGAGAGGAGAAAAATGAGAAAGCCTGATTTGTGGTCAGAGAGTGAGATATTGGATATTAAGAAGTAGGCAATATATAAGGATACCATATGACCCAGCAATTCCACTCTTAGGAAGATACCCAAGAGAAATGAGAACATATGTCCATACAGACACTTGTACATGAACATTTATAGCAGTATTACCATATTAGCCAAAAGGTGGAAAAATCCCAAATGTCCACCAATGGACAAATGGATAAACAAAATGTGGTATATAGAACAGAATATTATTTAGCCATAAAAAGGAATGAAGCACTGATACACGCTACAACGTGTATAAACCTTGAAAAAATTATGCTAAAAGAGAGAAGCTAGTCACAATACTGTACTATTCTATTCATAGGCAAGCCCAAAATATGGAAATCCATATAGACAGAAAGTAGATTAGTGATTGCTCTGGCTTGAGGGCTGGAGGGTATAGAAGAATGATAGCTAAAGGATATGAGTTTGCTTTTTAAGGTGATGAAAATGTTCTAAAATTGACTCTGGTGATGATTGTACATAGCTGTGAATATACCAAAAGTGAATTGTATACTTTAAATGGGTAAATTTCATGGTTTGTGAATTATATCTCAATAAAACTGTTAATAAAAAAGAAATGGAAAATAAATGGGACCATCATGAAGACATGGAAGTGGGCTGCTAAAGTGGTATGGAAATGAAGATCAAGGAACTTTAAAACTAAGATATTGAATGAGACATCTACATGGACATTGACATAGGATGATAATGGGATTAGAAGTAGAGAGACATACTCGGTCAGGTGCCAGAGTCCTTAGTGAATATAGGAGAGTCACTAAGATTTCAATAGACATCAGTGATAAGCAGAAAGAGTGGGGGTTAACTGTATGTCATTGAACTACACGTAGGTGATATTTGTTGTTTGTGTTTTTGTTAAAAATTTTTCTAAAGCATATGGTTTGGATGTCAATCAGAAGTAATAAGAATGCATGGTGCACAGGTCTGAGAGTGTGATAATAAACAGCCTCCACTTGAGACAGCTGCAAGGTCTCAAATGTCCCCCAGTTCAATGAATGCAAAGATGAACCTAGAGCATTTTGTGAAAAATTCAGGCTCTTTTGGGAGGATTTTCTTTTTCTGTCCTTAACTTTTTTCTCTCATTCCTTCTTTTTGGAACAAAAAAAGTTCGAAAGGTTATAAAGAATGTAGCACAGAGGAAAATAATGGAAAGATGAGTTCGAGTAGGGGAAAGGGAGGAAACACTGAACTTAATAGAGATGATGATGGAGAAGACAAATCACTGAAGTAACTTGTATTTTGAATGGTGCCAAAGGATGACATGAAGGGGAGGAATGAAGAGATTCACTGGTTTTGAAATAGCTTGAAGTTCTGGAATGAAGAGACTAGATAATGCTTGATACCTGTAGAATGGCTAAGCTAGAGCTTTTTTTCAGCAACTGGCTTGTGCCTGGACTCTGGTTAGGGCACAAAATGTGCCATGCACTGGGCCATTCATGGGGATATGAACATAAATAAAACACACTCCTGTATTTAAAAAACTCCCTGGTTGTTAAAGCAATGTAAATGTGGAATATTCATAGCCTGAATTAAGGCAATAAGCCATAATGGATAAATCTGGAAGACATTTTCAAAAATTTTTATTAAGTTCTGCTTTACACTCAATGAAATGCACAGATCTTAAGTGTAGAGTCTTTTCAGTTTGACAAATGAGTACACTTATGTAACCCACATCCTTATCAAGTCAGAATATTCCCATCACCTCAGGAAGTTCCCTCCCACTCCTTTCCAGTAAGTCCTCTCCTTCATTCCCCAGGAGCAACCACTCTTCTGATTTCTATTACCATAGATTACTTTTGCTTATTCTAAAATTCTTATAAATGGAATCATAAATTATATACTACTTTGTTTCTGGCTTCTCTTACTCAACATAATGTTTTTGACATTTACCCATGTTGTTGTGTGTATCAGTAGTTCATTTCTT
The DNA here is from genome assembly GCF_057802395.1 of Ceratotherium simum simum. NCBI lineage: Eukaryota > Metazoa > Chordata > Mammalia > Perissodactyla > Rhinocerotidae > Ceratotherium > Ceratotherium simum. The sequence continues at coordinate 31,312,825 of NC_141922.1, forward strand.
TTTATTGTTGTTCCACTGTATGAATATGTCTGGTTTATGTAATCATTGTTCTCTTGTTGATGGATACCTGGGTTGTTTCCAGTTTGATGCTATTATGAATAAAGTAGTTCTAAACATTCAAGAACAAGTCTTCTGTGGATGGCTGTTTCCAGTTCTCTTAGGTAAATAACTAGGAGTGTAACTGTTGAGTCATAGAGTACATATATGTTTAACTTTTTAAGAAACTGCCAAACTATTTTCCAAAGTAGGTATACTACTTTGTATTCCCACCAACCATGTATGAGAGTTCCAGATGCTTCACATCCTCTAAAACATTTGGTATTGTCAATCTTTTTTCCATTTTTTAATTTGCATTTCCCTGAGGATTACTGATGTTGAGCAATTTTTAATGTGCTTATTAGTCATTCATATGTCATTTTTGTGAAGGGTTTGCTGAAATATTTTGTCCATTTTTCATATAATGATATGCCTTATTATTATTGAGTTGTAGGAATTCTTTACATATTTTGGAGATAAGCCCTTTGTCAAATGTACTTAGAAATATTTTCTTCTAACCTATTGTTTATTTATTTATTTTCTTAACAGTGTCTTTTGATGAACAAAAGTTTTTGATTATAATAAAGTCCATTTATGGTTTCTTAATCCTCTCCAAGAAATCTTAGCCTACTCCAAGTTCATGAAAATATTTTCCTATCTTTTATTCTAGGAGATTTATAATTTTAGCTTTTATTTATAGTTCTATGATCCATTTCAAATTAATTTTTGAGTATGGAGTGAGGTAGTAGTTGAAGTGCTTTTTTTAATTTGGATATCCAGTTTTTCTTGCACCATTTGTGAAAAGATTTTCCTGTTCTCATTGAATCACTTTGATGATTTTGTTGAAAATTACTTGATCATGTATATGTAAATCTATTTTTAAATTCTATATTTTAATTTGTCAGATATTTTACTAATACCACACTGTCTTTACTACTGTAGCTTTAAAACATATCTTGAAGTCAGGTATGTCTAACTTTGTTAAAAGATACTTTGGATATTCTAAGTTCTTTGCATTTCCAAATACATTTTAAAATAAGTTTGTCTATATTCTTTAAAAGCCCACAGGGAATTTAGATAATTTGTGATTATACTGAATACATACACACACACACACACACACACACACACACATATAAAAAATTTGGGGGAGAATGGAATATTGAGTCTTCCAATCAATAAATATAGTATTTGTTTCTATTTACGTAGGTCTTTTAACATTTCTCTCAGCACTATTTTGTAGTTTTCAGTAAAGCAATATTGTGCATCTTTTGTTAAATTAATCCCCTAGTATTTAATGGTTTCAACACTATTGTAAATGATATTTAAATTTTTTAATTTCTAATTATTCCTTGTCTAACATATTTGAAAAGAAGAATTGGTGGAGCTTAGAACTGCTTTGTATAGGAGTTGGGAATGGGAGCTAAGGCAACTGGGAAGAAAGTATCAAATTCTAAGTCCACACCTATACATCCTGTGGATCAGAAAAATCTACGGGTAAATTCTGAAACAAGTTGGCTTAGGAGGAAAAAAATGTTTTTTTTTCCCTTATACTTCCCTTCATCTGTTTTTGTTTGGTGTAGATTCTCAGGAATAGCTATAGATCCTTTTGTAAGAATTGAGAAGAGCAATTCCTCCTGCAGGAAATAGTGATTAAACTTAAAATCTTCTACAAAACAACACTCCAAAATTGAGAAAATATTCAGACATGATACAACTAAGAACAATTTTTATATGACAGACCAAACTGATCTGTTTGTTCCGCTCACCCCGAATGTAAGGATGGCTACCTGTGTTAAGTACATTGGTAATATTCAGAGGCTTAGCATAAGAACAGAGAATTATTAGCAAGCAGAGTCTAACAGAGGCCAGGCCCTACTTTGAGTGTGTATTTGTGCTCTCTATCACCTAATACTCCCAGTGATTTAGTGCATCCTATAGAAGAAATTTTTATTTGAAAACTCAACACCACCCTTATTATGAACAACTGGAGGTGCATTAAATGCTCTGGCAGGCAGAAACGAGCATAGAGATTTTATGCTCCTGAGTGTGATGAGTAATATTTGCTAAATATAAATTGCTAGGTCAAATCAATATGCTGAGTTTCCAGCTATTAAGAACATGTATCCTGTTAACTGATCGTGAGATTATACATTTTCCCAGAAAATTCTGAACATCTTTTTTGAGAACTCTGCTTTCTACCACTTTAATGATCTTTCATCAGCTCCATTTTCTTTGGACAATGATGTAAGACAGAAATTTATTCAACTCCCTACAACTGGGTAGAAAAGCAGGAAATCTAGGGTTAAGAGATCAGCTCTAGGACACAAAAAAAGAGGCTTATAATAAGGCAAATAGATTTAGAGAAGGAATGAAAAAAATATGAAAATAGAAAAGGATGAGGAAAGCAAGGTAAGATGTTTTCTGGGTGAAGAGAAATTTTCAGGTTCTAAAATTCCACCACGCATGGCCGTGCTGGTTGAGCAAAGATCTTTTTAATAACAGATGGTTATGTTATTATGCACACCCTCCTTTCTCTGATAAATTAGTTTTGACTCTGGCTGAACAAATGGATTACATCAGAACTTTTTAAAAATTCAGATTCCCAAGCCCAACACAGATCTACTGAATCAAACTCTAGCAAGGGGGGTCCTGGTAATCTATGTATTTTTAAAAGGTCTCCCAATTAAATGAATGTTATTTAAAGTTGTTAAGAATCATAGATATAAAGCTATTGTGTTTAGCTATGGATGCAACCACTAGAAGAACTAAATACTGAAACAGTCAAAAATGAATTCTTCTGGAGTATGATTCCACAGGTAGAAGTGCAGGAAAAGAGATTTAACTTCTCACATCCTAGCCCTCTATAGAGTTTGATTTTTGTTTTTTACCATGTGCATATGTTATATTTTAAATAATTTTTAAAACTAGTAAAATTAAAAATAAAGTTCACCAGGTGACTCTAAGGAAGAGGGAGATTTGGGAAAAATTCCTGTAAGATGCAGTTTTAGAGGAGTGAATGGGACAAAATAAATAAACAACACAAAGATTTGCCCACGGCAAACTCAACTGTTAATTCACAAACACACTCTCCCTCAGGACGGACATTTAGCTCTCATGACCAGTATGGCCATACCAGTTGTTTAAATATCTAAATATTTTCCTACTGATTGGCAATATATCCTCTCCCCTGACACCTAAGACCCTCTGAACCTACCCACTTTCCAAAAACTAAAAAGTTAATGCCATACTAGGTATAGCAAAAGGTCTCCAGGACACTGCCCAAGACTTCTGGCTGATGTCTGTTTGGACTGGTCAGTGCTTTACTGGATGCTCAAAAATGTGAATGGTACCCCTGCTTTCCTCTTATCCCTGCAGACTGATGGTTAAGTTAACTACACATGCTAAGCCAAACTAAATTTTTTATTCCTTAAACAAACTGAGGAAGTCTGCATACATTTAAAACTAAAATTTATAGGTTGACACCCTGGAGGTGCACAAGGAAAGGAAGGAAAAAATGAACACATGAATGAATTATTTAATGAACAATATGAAAGAACTTTATCTGAGCTGGGGAAACTGCATTTTCTCTGAAATATTGGTATCCAAAAGTGCAACAAAAAGCAAGACAATGGTGGAGCCAGTTGTCTTGATTGTGTTAATAAAAGACTGAGTCTTTTTTTGTCTCTGAAGGACAGTGCCAGGGTCTATATAATAAATTGCTACTGTTTAAATCTTCAGAGCCCTGCCAATGAGTGCTTCAGCCCAGCAAGAGCGATTGCCAAAGGGTCAGACAGAGAGTAACCCAGGGGGATTTAGACATGATGCAGGTCCAGCCCAGCCTGCCAGCTTGACTCCCCAACCCCACTCTATTGATCATGACAGGGAGCCTTGATTTTTACAGGCCTTTATTTGACTTTGTAAAGTTAAGTTTTAGAAAGACTAGCAGGCTCATGCGAAATCTGAAATGTTTTCCTTTTTAGTCACAAGGCAATGCCCCATAAGATTTTTATTCAGGTGATTAAGATACAGGTGAAGGAGAAAAATGTCTTCTAGAGACTGACGGACTGACGGGGCTCCTTGAAAATTTAGTTACTTTGGAAGTATTCCCGTGGTCCAATATAGCATTGGGACTCTAGGGTGTATAAGGTAATTCCAAGCAGTTATAACTCAACTTGTTTGTTCAATAATGTTCATTTACTACACTCTGTTCCTGCAAATTATGTGTTTGTGAGGTTTCCCCAACTAAGCTGTGAGTTCCTTCAGAGCTAAGAAAATATGTTCCATCTTTATATCTATTGCAGCTAGCACTGGTGTCTGGCACATAGAAGTTGTTCAACTAAAGTTTTTGAAATTGACTGGAATAAAATGGAAATGAAAGAGAAGAGAAGGAAAGGAATGATATTTAGGAAATTAATTAAATTTAGGAAATTACAATTAATTTTTTGCCTCTCTTCTTGATTCTCCAAATAGGATAATATCTGTAATCTCTTATCTCATAGACAAAGCAAATTTTTATGAATATCTTTTGAAAAATACCTTGAATCTTTTAGATGAAAGATTTTGGTAGGCAGAATGTCCCCCCTCAAAGATGTCCATGCCCTAATCCCTGGAATTTGTGATAAATTACATGGCAAAGGGGCTTTGCAGCTGTGACTAAAGTTACAGGGAGATTATACTAGATTATCTACATTGGCTGAATCTAATCACTTGAGCTCTTAAAAGCAAAGCCCCAGTAGATAGTTGTGTCATAGTTGCACATCCTTCTAGTTGCTGTATGTGGGACACCGCCTCAGCATGGGGGGACAAGCGGTGCGTCGGTACACGCCCGGATCCGAACCCAGGCCACCAGTAGCGGAGCGTGCGTACTTAACTGCTAAGCCATGGGGCCGGCCCCTAGAAGGGGATTTTTATAGACTCCCACCAGCCACTTACCTACCAATATCCGCCCTCACAAAGTCTACCTTCCTACCTGTTATCAAAATGAACTCTTTGTGCTGATATCTAAAGCCAGAATCTTACCTGTGCCTATAGGAGAATGCTCTAGCAAACCCCGCTCTTCTACATCACCAATTTTTCACACTCTTCTGGATCACTGTCATAAGCACACAAACATATGACTGTTTCTTCCATCTTAAAAGAAAAAAAAACTTCCCTTGGCTCTACTTTTCTCCTACCTTCTCTTTGATCCCATTTGCAGCAAAACTCCTTGGAAGAATTGCTATCCTTATCATCTCCAACTATCCCTCTTCTCATTTTTTCTTCAACCTACTTCATAAAAGTTTTGACTCCAGCATTCCTCCAAATTACACTCGTCAAGGTTACCAATGACTCCACATTGCTAAATCCAATGTTTAATTCTCAGTCCTCATCTTGCTTGACCTGTCAGGAGCATTTGACTCAGTTATCACTGCCACCTCCTTGATCTAGTGTCATCATTTGTCTGCCAGGACACCACATCCTCCTGGTTTACCTCCTACCTCCTTGGCTACTCCTCAGTCTCCTTTGCTACTCTTCCCCTTCTCCCCAAGATGTTGATGTTGGGGGCTCTAAGGCTTATTCTTCCATCCATTGCTATTTTCTACCAACACAATCTTGGTGACTTCTTCAAGTTTCATGTCTTTAAATATAACTGACATGTTGATTGTGTCCAAATTTGTATCTCCAGCACAGATCTTTCTCCTGAACTTCCGACTCATAGATTTAACTGCCTTCTCAGCATCTCCCCTTCTATGTCTATGAAAGATCACAAACCCAAAACTGAATTCCTGATCTTTCCAAAAAAAACTAGCTCCTTCCCATCTCAGTTGATGGGAACTCCATCCTTTGAGTTCCTCAGGCTGAAAGCCTGGAAGGTATCTTTGACACTTCTCTCTCTCTTTCATACTCCACATGAAATCTGCAAATTTTCTTGGCTCTACATGCAAAAATCTCCCCACTGGCACCATCTCCGCTGCTGTCCTCCTAGTCAAGACCACGGTTCTCTCTCACATGGATTACTGCAATGGACGTCTAATGGGGTTCCTGCTTCTGTCCTTGCGACTCATAGTCTATTCTCAACACAGCAGCCAAAATGATCTTTTTACAACTTCAATAAATTCAAGTTATTTCTCTGGTCAAAACCGTGCAGTGGCTCCACATTTCACTTAGAGAAAAAGCCAAAAGCCTTAAATGGCCAACAAAAATCTTCATGAGCCGTCCTCTCTCATCTTTCCTCCTCTGACTGTCCCTTTTGCTCATTTTGCTTAAGCCACAGTGGCCCCTCACTTTTGCTTGAACATCAGACCTGCTCTTGCCTTAGCCTTGGTTGCTCCCTCTGACTGAAATGCTATTCTCTCAAGGATCTACTCGTATAATTTCCTTGCCTCCATCAAGTCTTTGTTCAAATGTCATCTTTTCAATGAGGGCTCTCTTGACCACCCTATGAGACACTGAATGAAGTCCGTTCCCATGCCTGCACCAACCCTCTTAATTCCCCTTACACATCTCTAATTGTTTTCATGGCATTTATCATTTGTATCACATTTTATAAATGACTTATCCTTATTTTCATTGTTTATTCCTCACCTCAACCCTCCAACATGTAAGCCCCATGAGGACAAGATTCTTTGTCTGTTTTGGCACGGATTTATCCCAAGTACCTCTGACAGAGCCTGACACATAGTAGGTACATGATAAATATTTGTTGAATGACTAAAATGCATGTTCAAAGTTAATTGGGTTTGTTTACTGAGGAATTTCTCAGGACCTTTATATACGGATATGATTTGAGAATCTCCCAACCAAATACAGTGTGCAATGTTTTCCACACTTATTGGACCACAGAACTCATTTGTTACATAATACCCACTAACGTCTCACGTCTCATAATACTTGCATTCCACAGTTTTTTTAAAAAAAGCTACATCACATCATTTTTTAGGTCCCTTCTATCTACAAAGTGTATAAGTCCACCAAGAAATGTTTTGCAATCTTAAGTTGCTAGGCATGCCCTATCAGTGCTATTTGTTAATTGATTTACCCTACTTTGACAGAGGTAATGTACTTTCCAAGTGGCACAAAAGGCCATCCAGTCACAGATGTGATGTATAGAATTTGACCTTCACTAATCTCATTTGTACACTTTCCTCCTGCTTTCAGTGCATTTCACTTCTGAAACCTGCAACATTCCAATTAGTTATAGAGTTTTCAGACCTGTTAGAGACCTTAGAAATGATAAAATATATTCTTGTCATATTAAAAATGAAGAAACCTCGTCAGCCAAGGAATTTTTCCCAGGCTCTCACCATTGGAGCCCCATGAAGCAGGCCCAATTAATGTGGCCCACTATATACAGTAGCATATTATGTATTATACTCCAAACGTACCCAGTGCATTTTTCACTTGTTATCAGATAGTACACCAAAATCCTTTTCTGATCCCTCCCTCCATAAATATCTAACAACTTCACTCTAATTATGACACTAATTACATATTAGCATCTCCTCCAGGAGATATATTTTTCTCTGAGTAATTTATAGCAGCTTAAATATGAAAAAATAAATCTCAAATTTCTACAATAACATGTTATGATTAATTAACATGATCTTTGCCACTATATCATTTTCAAAGACATGTAATTATTTCTTCCATTTTAAAAAGAAAAATGAAAAACTTTTCTTGGCCTTCTTCCCTCTCACCTTTTCTTTGATGTCATTTTTAGCTAAATTCCTTGGAAGAGTTGCTATAGTCTCTACGTCTGCTTGGTTCCAATCCAATCTACACACCTGTCTTTGGATATCTCAGAACCAACAGTATTTTCAACATTTACTTCTCAAGATGCTAATCCTTTAGATTAATCTACTAATTTTCTACACATTGAAGATAATTCAGCTGAATGTGTTCTTAATCCCAACTCCCTCAGGAAATATTTTAAAAGAATACCAGAGGAAAAGATGAAGAGGACTGAGTAATTGTTATTGTTGGAAATTGATTCCCTGTAGAACATTCATCTGTTTAAAAAAGCTTTTGAGCCCTTATTTGCCTTTTTAGGGGTCTGAGAAACAGAAATGAACAAAGTATCTTTTTTAAGGATTGTACCATCTAGTGGAGAGGGACAGAAAAATAAACAAATACCAAGGAGTGGCTAAATAGTGCTAAATGCTATAATTAAGATAAATCAAGATGATATCCTTGAAAGATCTGAGAAGCTATTTAGATTAGGCACTCAGGGAAGGTTTAGGAAGTGTCTTTAATCTGATCCAAACAGCAAGATAGCAAGTCTCTTAAAAGACGTGAGGGAAAAGCTCTCTAGGAGAGGAGAGAGTTCTTCAAAAGCTAAAAGGGGGACTAAACTTGGTGCCTTCAAGTAAGAGAAGAAAAGAAAATGTGACTGTAGCTTGTGAATCAAACAGAACACAGCGAGAAATGATGCGAGTGGTCAGTAGAGGCCAGACCAGGTAGAGTTTGAGGGTTTGAGTTTTATTCTTAGTGGATTGGGAAACCATTAGAGAGTCTTAAGCAGGTAAATGATACAGTCTGATTTCTTTTTTTAAAAAAAGAAATTTCTCTGGCTTCTGCGGAGAGACTGGATAGCAAAGGAGTGGGCATAAGAGGATCTAGAAGCTGGAGTTTGTCCAGCACACCTCCAAATATACTGTGAAGGTGTATTTTCCCTGTGCCTAAGATTTCCCTGAGTGTGCCTGAGAGGCTCGAGTAGGTGTAAGTAATTTTAACTTGTTCTGCTTTTGTCTAAAACATTAAAAACTCATTTTGAAAAAAATTAGATTTTCTTGTAATGAACATAATAATGAGTAATTTTTTTATTTCTAGAAAGAAAGGAAAGGATATAATGGTCTCTTAATTTTGTATATTTGGTTCCCCATGTGCTTAAATCACCATCATTATCACTACTGGCCTCATCTCACAGACTTCAAGTTGCCTGGGGATACACGGCACTATGTGGACCTAACCCTACAAAAATCCAACTTAACTTCATAATGTGTTCTGGGCACCCTGGAGGGTTCTGAAGATACTGAGGTAAATAAGGCAGAGTCTCTGCTCACACAAAGTTCAGAATTCAGTCATGGAGACAAGACTATAAACCAATAACTGGAATAGAACATGCGTTTTGGGAAACACAATGAGGAAATAAACATCTCTGCACGTGGTGGGGGGGGGGTGGAAAGATTGTTTGGGGAGGATTATTGAGAAAATGAGACATTTGAGCTCTGCCCAAAGAGCGGCAAACAAGGGTAGAAAGAATGGAATCTTCACCAGAAGGAATCACAAAGCAAATCATGGAGACTTTGAAAGTGCAAAGTGTGTTAGGGGAACAGCAAGTCCTACTGTGGGGCTCAGGCACAGGACCAGGCTTCATCATGCTGCAGAAAACCAATTGAACTGTTGCAAAAGTAAGTTCGCAGTGAAATAAAGTTTCACTGTGTCTAAAATAGGAAATTACTTCCTTCCTTCACTTTAGGAGAGTTCATATATAGTTGCTTTAAAAGTTAAATTTAATAATTTCTTAGGAGAAACATTTTTAAATTACATTATCTTATTTCTTGCCACATGAGGAGTAAACTTCACATTAACTTCCCCTTTAATATATCTTCTTTTAAACTTATTAATATTGCATTCTGGTTTTAGTGTTGAGTGTGACATCTTTCTTGTTTCATGTTTTCATTTTTTTAATAGGCCAAAAATAAGTTTAGGGCTGCTCTGGGTTATCCGGAGTGTTGATATTAATTGTAACTCTCTTCTATCTGGATTTGCTTCCGTGAAAGTCATTTATAGTTTATTGCGTCAGCAATCTTTGTCACAGGAAGAATTAATTTCTTTGAAAGGTTATGGTTTTAAAGATTCAAAATGATTGCTGCCTTGCCTATTTTAGTGAATCATTTTATATATATATAAATACATATATATGACAAAAATATATTTTATGAATTATGGGATTTACAATCTTGGTCAGCCACTGAAGGATACTCTGGTATGTGAGTTATTTAAATGTTCTGATCTTGCCAAGGATAGTAAGAGCATTTTGTGAAATAATTCAAATTATTGTTAACCCAGAATGAACCTAAATTACCGTTCTGCTTCAAAATTTAAAAAATTCATACATAATGTCACATGGTTGTGAATCTGTGCGATTTAAATCACCCCTGAATCAGTTTTGCTAAAAACAGAATCCAAGGAAAGAAACATCACACAGCTCATCTGTTTCACAGGATTCTCACTCACACGGAGCTCCCTCTAGGGCCCAAATTAATTACTGCGTCACAAAGCCTACCCAACACAGGGAAGGGATGTCTATGGGCTCAGTCTTGTGATAGCAGGTTACATGCACCTCATTATCCTCACAGCAACACGTGAGGCAGGTAGGTCCTATTACTCTCCTCGTTCAGGAGATAAGAACACTGAGGTGTAGACAAATGATCAGATCTCACACAGCTAGCACATACTGATAGCAAGACTTAGAACTAGGGCTCTATAACTTGTAACCTCTCTACTAATTTGCTCTTAGCCATGATAGTAATATGAAGATGAGTGATTTCAGTGCACATAAACCAATAGCATAAGCATCAGGAATAAATAAAGCATGTTTTTTGTTCAGAAAAATACAGCCTAATGGAAGCAAAGGTTTCTGGGAGAAAAGTAAATTATTATCCATTTTATGTGCTAGGTGCTGTCTAGACATTTTAACTTACATTATCTCTTTAGTCCTCAAAAATTATTACCTTATTTTTAAATGAGAAATCTGAAGATAGAGAATAAATTAACTTGTCCAAGGTCACAGAGTGAATAATGATAAACTGGGGATTCAAATCCAAATCCTAGTTTACTCCAAAGCCCAGCTCTTTCTACTACAAACTGACCGAGCTTTTAGTGGTAAAGCTTTACAGTGTTCAGTCTCCCCCCCACCCATCCCCATGCTGTCCACCATATTAAGCCATTTTAGAGCAACATGGAAGTCACTTGTATCGTATAGAAAACCCAGGGATATTTGCTTACGACAATCCATCTGTGGTAGGCAGAATAATAACCTCCCCACCCTGAAAATATGTCCATGTCCTAATTCTCACAACCTGTGAATATTTTACCTTACAAAGCAAAGGGGAGTTTGCAGATGTGATTAGATTCAGGATTTTGAGATGGGGAGATAATCTTGGATTATCCAGGTAGGCCCAATATAATCACAAACATCCACTATAATTCAAAATTGATAATATACCTAAATGTAAAATCTAAAACTATAAAACATCTAGAATAATACAAAGGAGAAAACATATATGACCTAAGCAAACATTTCTGAGATTTAATGCCAAAATCATGTTCCATAATAAAAAAATTGTTACATACTATACATTGAAGAATCTCAAAATAAGTATGTTGAGTGAAAACTGTCAGACAAAAAATAGTGCATACCAGAGGCCAGCCCCATGGCATAGTGGTTAAGTTCAGCACATTCCACTTCGGCAGCCGGCGTTTGCGGGTTTGATCTCAGGCGTGGCCCCATACCAGTCGTCAGCCACACTGTGGTGGCAACCCACATATAAAGTAGAGGAAGATTGGCGCAGATGTTAGCTCAGGGCTAATCCTCCTCAGGGAAAAAAAAATAGTGCATACCATATGCTTCCATTTGTATAAAATTCTAGGAAATGAAAACTAATGGTAACAATTGTCAGTGGTTGCCTGGGGATCAGGGTAAGGGAAAGGGAAAGATAGGAAGGAAGAATTACAATAGGCCACCAAGAAATTTTTGGAAGCAATAGATATGTTCAGTATTTTGATCACAATGATGATTTCACAGGTGTATACTGATGCCATAACTTATCAAATTACGCACTTTATTTTTTCTATTATTTTTTGTGTGTGTGAGGCAGATTAGCCCTGAGCTAACATCCAATGCCAATCCTCCTCTTTTTGCTGAGGAAGACTGGCCCTAGGCTAACATCTGTGCCCATCTTCCTCTACTTTATATGGGACACCACCACAGCATGGCTTGACAAGCAGTACATCAGTGCACACCCGGATTCAAACCTGCAAACCCCAGGCCGTCGAAGTGGAGTGTGCACACTTAACTACACCACCGGGCTGGCCCCTCAAACTATGCACTTTAAATATGTAAAGTTTATTGTTTGTCAATTATGCCTCAATAAAGCCGTAAGAAAATCAACCAATATAATTTATCATCTTAGGAGAACTAAAAAGAAAAACAAATCATTATTTCAAAAGTTGCAGAAAGAGCATTTGACAAAATTTAACACCCATTCATGATAAAACCTCTCAGCAAACTTGGAATAGTAGGAAACTTCTTGAATATGATAAAATGTATAAAAGAAAACCTACAGCCAACATCAAATTTAATGGTGAAATATTAAGGCACAGATGCCTAATCTTACTGCTTCTATTCAGCACTGAACTAGAACGTTCTAACCTGTGTAATATGGCAAGAAACAGAAATAAAAGACATTAAGATTGGAGAGGAATGTGGTAAGCTGTAATTATTCACAGATGACATGACTGGGAATGCTGAAAACTCTATGGAATAGACAAAAGAAAATTCATAGAAATAATAAGTGAATTTAGCTAGCAGGAACTAGTACAAGAATTTGGAGGTTTTTAATTTCTTTCCTAAAACAAGTTTTGCATAATGGGTGGCATTGTGATAGGCTGAATTATTGTTGAATATTCCCTTCCTCTCCTTCGATTCCATGGGAGAAATATACTTCCCTGCTGCTTTGATGTTAGACTTGACCACGTGACTTGTTTTGGTTAATGAAATGCTGGCAGACATGACACAGCAGAATCTTGGGCTTGTTAGCTGGAGCCTCTGCCATGACCATGAGAGAGGCATGCCCAGTTTGGCCCACTAGTCCCAGATAGAAAACAAGAGACTAGCACAACAGCTGCCCCACCCAAGCTGGCCCAGTCAGATCCAGCCTATATCAGACAATCTCAAGCCAACCCCCAGAGGCATAAACTAAATATGGGCTTATGCCACTGAGATTTTGAGGTTGTTTATTATGCAGCAAGAGCTAACTGATTTCCAGATTATCTGCCTAGCTAAATGTTACGGAGAATCTTAGTATTCTCCAGAAATAAACTATATTCAGGCAAAGAGATAAATGTATATTGTGGAGTAAAGAATAAAACGGAATGAATAGAATCTGTGGTTAACAGATTTTCAACAAGGGTGTCAAGAACATTCAATGAGGAAAGAATAGTCTTTTCAACAGATGGTGCTGGGACAACTGGATAGCCACATGTGAAAGAATGAAGTTCAACCGTTACCTCACACCATATACAAAAATTAACTTGAATTCTATCAATGACCTATATATAAGAGCTAAAACTATAAAATTCTGAAAAGAAAATATAGAGATAAATCTTCATGACCCTATATTTGGAAAAGAATTCTAGATATAACCCAAAAGCACAAGCAACAAAAGAAAAAAATAGACAAACTGGTCTTTATCAAAATTTAAAACTTTTGTGTTTCAAAGGATGCCATTAAGAAAGTGAAAAGAGGGGTCGGCCCAGTGGCGTAGTGGTTAAGTGTGCACGCTCCGCTTCGGTGGCCCAGGGTTCGCAGGTTCGGATCCCGGGAGCAGACCAACGCACCACTTGTCAAGCCATGCTGTGGTGGCGTTCCATGTAAAAGTAGAGGACGATGGGCACGGATGTTAGTCCAGGGCTGTCCTCAGCAAAAAGAGGAGGATTGGAAACGGATGTTAGCTCAGGGCTAATCTTTCTCACAAAAAAAAAAAAAAAAAAAAGCAAGTGAAAAGACAACGCACACAATGGGGGAAAATATTTGCAAATCATATAGCTCATAAGAGATTGGTATCTAGAATATATAAGGAACTCTTACAACTCAATTGTAAAAACACAAATAACCAAATGGGCAAAGACCTGAATAGACATTTCTCCAAGGAAGATATACAAACAGCCAATAAGCACATGAAAAGATGCTCAATCATTAGTCATCAGGGAAATGCAAATCAAAACCACAATGAGACACCACCTCACACAGAGTAAGATGCATAGAACAAACAATTCAGATAACAAGTATTGGCGAGATTGAGGTAAAACAGAACCCCGATACACTGCTAGTGAGTATGCACAATGGTACAGCTGCTTTGAAAAACAATCTAGCAGTTCCTTAAACAATTAAACATAAAGATACCATATGACCAAGCAATTCAACTCCTAGAGAAATGAAAATATACGTCAACACAAACACTTATACATGAACGTTTACAGCAGCATTATTCACATAGCCAAAAGGTAGAAACAACTCAAATGTCCAGCAATGGATGAATGGATAATCACAATGTAAAATATACATACAATGGACTATTATTTGGCCACAAAAGGGAATAAAGTACTGACATATGCTACAACTTAGATGCACCTTGAAAACAGCATGCTAAGTGAAAGAAGCCGGTCACAAAAATCCACGTTATATGATTCTATTCACAAGAAAGTTCGGAATAGGGATCTTTATTGAGACAGAAAGTAAATTAGTGCTTGCTTAGGGCTGGTGGTGGGAGGGATGGGAGAATAGGGAAGTGATACCTAAAGGGTACGGGGTTTCTTTCTGAGGTGATAAAAATGTTCTAAAATTGACTGTGGCAATGGATACATAATTCTATGAATATACTAAAAGCGACTGAATTGCATACCCTAATGGGTAAATTGTATGGTATGTGAATTACATCTCATTAAAGCTGTTTTTTTGAAGAATAAAATAGAATTTATTCTTGTCATGATAAAAAAAAATTAACTACTTCTCTAATTAACTAAGGAAATCTTTATGAAGAATTTGGGGTTTAAGACAGGCCTTGAAAAGCTGAAACCAGAGGATTTGATAGATAAGAGGCTAGAAAGTAAGAATAATTTAATTGGCAGAGGAAGAACAGTGTTCTGGACATGCCTTAAAGGCAAAGAAACTTTGGGCATTTGTGACAGTGAAGAAGGGAAATGATACAGAAAAAGCAATTCTCTGGCTTTATCACAGCACTAACCACACTATTGTGTGATTATCTCTTTACAATTCCATCCAATTCTGTCTTCATTGATCACTTGTTTCAACAAGGATTATGCTCTTATTAATCGACAAAGGAGGAGGTCTTGACACACTATTACTCAATTTCTGTTCCTGTGAAGCTTGAGGGAAAGCTCAGCGATCAGGTAAAAGGTATGTGTTGAACAGATTACTTACTAATTTTAAAAAATGACAAATTTAATGACTTTGATGTAGAGAGTTTAAAAAAAGCCCAATATTAGAATTACTATTCAAAACCATGCATCTAATTGTCATGTGTTGATGTCTGCTTCAGTATGGCAGATTGAGCATATGTGTTTGCCTCTCCTTGTTCTCAAGATTACCCTAAAATTTCAGTAAAAAGTAAAGTGAAAATAATAAATCCATGTTGGCACCTAAAATGAGTGAGTATATCATGTGCATAGTAGAAATTTTGATACATTGCTGAGAGACAGAATTTTTGTGTGTATGTGTGAGGAAGATCGGCCCTAAGCTAACATCAGTTGCCAATTTTCCTCTTTTTGCTGAGAAAGATTAGCCCTGAGCTAACATCTGTTCTCATCTTCCTCCATTTTTGCACATGGGATGCCAACACAGCATGGCTTGATGAGCGATTCATAGCTCCGCGCCCGGGATCCGAACCCGCAAACCCCCGGGTCGCTGAATTGGAGCACACAAACTTAATCACTACACCACCAGGCCGGCCCCCAGAATTTGAATGGATCATACTAATGGAAAGTCAAGAGCAAAGGAAACTACAGGGCTGCAGTGCACTAGGGAGCCATCTTTGAAGAGCCCCAAACAGCGTTCTAGGCTCTAAACTCTATTTGGACTTTGAATCAATCATCAAAGAGTTTAAGAACATTTTGGACCAGTTGGCCTCTCTCCCCTCCAGTCTAGTAGTTAGCTGGAACTTTTGCCCCCAGTTAGAACCTCAAAAATTTTCCTAGGCAGCCTCCAAGATGTTGGTCTTAAAGTTGGGAAAAGAGAGCAGATCCTAAAAGAAATTCAGATCTTTAAAATAGATCTAGAATAAGGGTTTTGTTTGTTTGTTTTTGGTTAATTGCGAGGGTCTCAAGCCACCTTGCTTGCTCCTTACAACATCCTCCTAGTAGGAGCTCCAAAAGACATGGGGTGGGGACAGAGATAATGAATGGTAGGGAAAAATAAAAGAAAATTTTCCTGAATTAAAGATAGTTTTTAATCTTCAAATTGAAAGTCCCACTGAAGGTCAAGGAGAATGAACGGAAAGAAGGAAAAAGACCCACACTTGTTCACATCTATAAAAGAAGATGAATAAGATTAGTATCACATGTTCCCATCAGCAGTAATGGATGCTAGAAGCCAAAATAAAAATATCTTTAGAGTTGTGAAAAAATGGTTTGGAATCTAGAAATTTTTTACTAGCCAATTTTATCAGTCAGGTATGAACAAAACAAAGTAATTTTCAGATTTGCATGCACAGAAGAATTTACATCCCATTCATCATTTTCTGGAAAAAAAAAATTCTCAAGATATACATAGGCAGAATAAAATCAGGGATGCAAAAAGGAGAAACCTAAAAAAAGTTAAAAAGAAAAAACAGTAGTGGAACCAAAATAGCAATACAACGAAAGTAAATCTCAGAATGATGGTCATGCAATTAGAAATAAATTCACTTTGCAACAGAAGGTCAGAAGTCTCTAGGAATCATATCTTCAGGATAAAAGTATGCTCCACTAGGCAATTTCACTTTAAAATCCAGAAAATTTTGAAAACATAATAAAGCTAGTTACCTCTTTGGCCAATGAAAAGAAAAACAATCGAAAACTCCGGGGAAAAACATTTCATGTGTACATGAAAATAATGATCCAAATATGAAGCTAACTAAAATTTGATGTGATTTAGAGCAATTGATAGGTGTAAGAGAATTCATCTGAACTTTGCTCTCGAAACATTACCCTTAGAGGAACACATGGATAATGGCATTGGTTTAGAGTTTCTCCGCTATCCATTAACACTACGTGTTTGAGAAAATTTACCCAATAATAATTTCACAAATGGTGGTTAAAGTACTAGAATCAACCTACAGACTGCAAATAATATAACCTTGTCAATGAAGAAGCAATGACAAAAACTATGAAAAGAATAGGTGAGAAGAGATTAGCAAAAAATTGTAGGAAAGCTAATACTCAATTTTCCATAATTATCATGATTAGATAATATCTAAACAGGTTAATCAAGAGATTTAAATCGGTTGTTTGATAGTGAGAAGGTAACCATGAGTACTAAAATAGTAATATCAAGAAATGGGACATGAAGCAGGGAAGGGGAGGGAGACGTAGCAAAAGTACACCAAGTTCCTCACCTTTTATGGAGAGATACTGTCTAGTCACGATAAATTGGGAAATATATTACTTAGAGTTTCAGTTCTAGCCACTGGAAACATTTAAAACAGAAATGTCTGAAAGTTAGAGCTTAAATTTCTGGCGAGTGCAAATGAGATTAAGAGTGGAAAGAAAGGAGAGGCTTTTACTTTTCTTTCCCTATCTTTCTCTACTGTTTGAACTTATTTCATTTAAATTCTTTATTTTCTTGATACAAAAATAATAACTAAGTGTCATGTCCCCCTTGAACTCTGTTTTTCCAGTGTAGGCACATAGTTGTCACACAAAATGGAAAAAAATTTCTTAACCGAACCTAATCATGTAGAGGCAACTGGCGGACTGCTCCTTTATACACTGGAATATCGCGGTGAACAAGACAGATTTGCTTTCATGGAGGTCTTTGCTTTCACGGAATTTACATTCTGTGTGGAGGAAAAACAGATAAATAGACAAGACAATTTCAAAAAGTTCTCATTGCTATGAAGAAAATAAAACAGTTGAATGTGACAGTGACTGGAGTGGGGATGACTAGCTGAGGTTGGGGGAGGGGAAAACAGGAAAGTCCTCTCTAAGGAGCTGACATTCAGTCCAAATCCTGAGTGAGAAGAGCTGAAGCAGAACACTCCAGATAGACAGAAGAGCAAACAGAAAATCTCTAAGAATGGAAAGTGCTTAGGGAATCCAAGGACAGAAACATGACCAGTGTCACTAGAGCAAAGAAAGGGAGGAAGAACGGCAGTGGAGTTGTTGTGATTACTAATTTTTAGTATAATTCTATGCTGGTGTGTCCCAGTTGTAATTTAATAAGATTCTGGTGAGACAGATTACCTTTCTTGATAGAGAGGACGAGATGGGATTTGGGGAGCATGCTAGTCTCATCAGCAACATGAATACTATAAATTTCTAGGATTCAGGGTTCGGGGACCCTGTCTGGTTTATTCATCAGCATATCTTCAGTACCAGGCTCATAGTAGGCATTCAATTAATGTTGATTAAATTAGGGAATTTGAAAATCATCTTTGAATTAGACGTTTTAATTTTATAACATAATTTGGGGGCCACATGACATTTCATCTATTCAAAAACCTTATACTGGGTTTCTTTCCTATGCCAGATACTGTGCTGAGCACTAGGGATATAAGGATAAGAGTCTGTCCTACTCTCAGAGAGCTGATAGTCTACCTAATTTATTAGAGTTTACATCATAATTGTAGCTTAAAAACATTTGTACAATGACTACAGGTATCATTAAACCAATTATTCATGAAGTATAAAAACTTATACTGATGTGAGAAAGGCATTTTAATGGGTTACAAAAGGGAGGGGTCTCATAACTGGTGTAATACTTGTGTCCTTTCTATTTCAAGATTGAATTTGGCCATTATTTAATCATTTCCCACAGTACAGCACACTCAACTGTTCTCATTGCTATGCTCACAAAACAATATTCATCCAACTGTAGCTGGGCTGCCAGCTGTCTGAAAAGCTAGAACAGTTTTTTTTTCTTAATCAAAGTCAATGCAGAACATGATGATTTCATTTGAAAATAAATTTGGATACCCATAAATATTTTTTTTAATTTGGGTGCAGCTGATCTGACCACCCTCATGGAATGATTTTGAAATTCACTTTAATCCTTGCCTATTTATAGAATCAGAGAAAGAAGAACAAAATTTTATTCACTGAAAATTAGCTAAGGCTTCAAAGAGGTTGTATATATGAACAACATCTCGAGATGGTAACATAAGTAGGATGAGAAGAAAGAGAAATGTTGAAATCTCAAATAATAGACGCTTGTGCCCATGATGTTATTCTTTATGAAATATATCTTTAAATATCATTATCAATAGAAGATTATACCACCCTCCAACAAACTGACACAGTTTTTTACAGATATAAGGCAAAGTGGTAAAACCTGTCTGGGGAAACATTTGCAATGTGGATAAAAAGTCACAAAAATGCAAATGTCATTCGATCTAGAAGTTCTTTCAGAGCTATGTCTTAAAAGCTTCCCAAACTTATCCATCAAAGAAACTTTGACGATGCAAGTAAATGTGATTTTCTCACATTCCCATACAATTTTCCATTTATCCACCCCTGCTAGCTTCCCTACTCTCAAATGGCCTTCTGACAGCTTGAAATTTCTTTTAAATTCTGGTTTTATACTTAAAATGGATGTATATTTTACATTTTACTCCACTACAAAACTATATATATTAAACATAAAAACAATAAGTTTATTCTGTGACTTCCTATGAAATAAGAACACCTGGGAAAATGTAACCTCCATCTGATTAGAACAAGAATAAGAATACAATTAAGCAGGTGCACAAAGATGTGCCAACAAGGATGGAAACGGCAGTCCTCCTATAACCGAGATAAATCCTAAACAGTGCAGATCTGACAAAATAAAAGACTGGTCCAATAAATTATCATATTGTGGAATACTACACTCCTATTAAAAACTTTAGTGAGAAAGTATATTAATTAACAAAAATGCGTAGATGATCATGACACAGTACCTAGATAATAAAAATAAATCAATTTAGCGAACTGATCCCATTTTTGTAAATATATATACCTGTATGTGTTTGTGTATTTCTCCAATTTAATATGTGTATATATATATATATATATATATATATTTGCCACCATTAGAATATTTTAGTAGACCCCATATCAAAAGAATCAAAGTAAAAACATTTTAAAGTAATGTATTTTAATATGTGAGAGGACAAACTTAAGGTAGCAAACCAAGAACTGCCTATCTATACACTGATGTATTTTCAAAATATGCATTAATAATTTGTGTAATTTGTATTGGGACACATTGCATACATGATTACAAGGATATAAATATATACACAAAACATTATCAATAGCTGTCTTTGTAGTATGCTATAATGGGTACATTTCATTCATTATCTCTTTTTTGCTTGTTTATTTTCTGATTATTTCTAAAAAGAATATAAATTACATGTGTAAATAAGAGTGGGAAATGTACTATTTTCACATTGATACCACATTAGTAAATGTTGAGTCACCTCAATGTTGTTTTAAAAAGTCCATAAGAATACAGAACATCAAGTAAATTATACACAAACTAGCATTTCGGCTTCAAATATTTACACAGAGCACCCCAACACAATCAAGAACTTAATGTCACCCATTCCCTCTTCCTGATAGTGTTGTAGAAATCCTAGCAGATCATAGGTGTTTTGTTTCTAGCAAGTATTATGACTAATTAGCTCTTTGAACCTAGGGGCTGAAGAAGTCTACCCTCTTCCCAGGTAATACCAGTCACCTGCTGGGTTTCTTGCTACTCTGAACAATGATTTTCAGACATTTTTAATCATATATGACTGTAGATAATAGAATTTGAGCACACTGATGTATGTATGTTTATTTATTTAAAGTATATCCATATGGTGTACCAATAAACTGTATTAATACACTGCATATTCTTTCTGTTCCTCTACCTATTCACAGTACAGCAGCCAGAAGGATTCTTTTAAAACATGTCAGATCATATCACTAGAAACCTCCAATGGTTCCCTATCTCATTTAGAACAAAAGCCAAAGTCTTTGATATGGCCGGGTAGGCCTTAGACAATCTGGTTCCCACCTCTCAGTTCCCCTCACTTGCTCCATTCAAGAGACACAGGCAGCCTTGCTTTTCCATGAGCGTACAAGGCCTATTTCTGACTCAAGGCCCTGGCATGGAACGGCACCTTAGAGCAGGCTAAGAAGGGCATTCACACAGGCAGTAAAGGAGTAGCCCGGTGTGGGGAATGACGAGGAGGGTGTCCACAAATCGGGGCAGCCTGCCATGGTGTGCCAGTGCCTGAGCAGCAAGCTCCGCTTGGTGGTGGCAGCAGCTTGACACTGGAAGTCAGAGCCTGAGCAGGGTAAGGAGGCCATCCTCATGGTCAGGTGGCTTTGTACTGTGAGTTAAACATGAGGCAGAACAAGGTGAGCATCCTCGCAGTGTCACAGGGTCTCAGAGCCCCAGTAGGGTGAGGTGGGAATTTATGCAGGAGGGAATGGCAGTAGAGATGGGAGATTTGTTACAAACCTAGATTTATTAAATAAGTACATAAAGGATATTTAGAACCAGTTTTATCACTGGTTGATATTAAAAGGGAGAAAACTAGAATGTGTGTGTATTTGTATGCATGCACACACACAACATTTATTTCTTTCTCAATCTATATATGTATTAAAAATCATGAGTTCACATCGATCTCTCCAGTTCCAGTCCAACACCACAAGGTTCATTTATACACACACACATACACACACACACACACACACACACACACGTGTTCATTGCTAGATCTGTCACTGTAAGGGCTGGAACAGTGACATCTCAGTAGCATATGGAGCACTCCCAGTGCCTATATCTTCGTTTCCAAATACTATTGTCCACTAAAAAGATCCAGGATCCCTGGGGAAATGCCTGATTTCAGCACTGAGTGAAGGAATGTACAAGAGGCATTTTTGCTATAGAAAGCAAACAAATGTTCAAAGAATGAAGGGGACATGTCAAAAGGACTCAAAACTCACTTCAAGGGGCTCCCATGCCCAAATTTGGAAGAAGGGCAATTTGAACATGTAAATAAAAACATTAACATGTTATAACCCATTGAATAAGGCAGGAAACTATAAGTCAATACAGATATAAATTAATAAATGAATCAATTGATATTTTGATGAGGAATGAGGTGTTTATATAGTTTCAAAGTATCTCCCATAAAATATTTATTCATTACAAGGAGAAAACAGTAACTTTAGAGTTAAGAAGTCTGGCAGACTCCACCTGAATCAAAGTGATCAAAGTGAATATCATTAGAAATCGGACAAATTGAGAGTGATGTCAGCAACACGGCAGAGTGAGCTATTCCCTTCATCTCTCTGCCTTTGAACTACAACTAAATGGGTATTCATTGACCAATGGAGAATACCCACACAGCACAACAGGACACCTGAGAGACCCATGCAACTATACATCTGAAGATAGATGGAGTGGGCCTCAGGGAAGTGGTGGAGATAGGTGAGCGCAACCCTCCCTTCCCTGGCAGCTCTGTGTGCGCGCCTGAATGCCTTCCTGGCCAGTACAAGTGCCCACAGTACTGCTGCTACCCCAAAAGTGAGAGTGCTCCTTGGCATGACTTTGGGAAGGGGCAGTGGCAGACCAGGGCTCGTGAGTGAATGCTTGCCCGGTTGGTGGGGGAGCCCACTCTGCCACTGAGTTCCCAATGAGTGGCCCAGGCTCAGACCCCATGAAGAAGCCCTGCCCACCAAGCAGAGATGCCAGCACGGCTGGCACAACCATAAGAAGAGGTGGCAGCAGATATACATGCATGTGAAAGCTTTCCCAGCCGAGGGCCCATAGTACCACTGCAGCCCCACAAGTGGGAATGCACCTCAGCATGGGGGAAGCCCTGAGCCCATGTGTGAATGCTTTCCTGGTGGGTGGGACCATCCACCGTACCTGCACAAGTTCCAGCAGATGGGGTGGGATCAGAAACACAGTTCCTGCTTTCCCCCAGTGGTTGCAGGTAGACTCTGCAAACTGATACTACTACAAATGCCCCAGCAAAAGATGAGTTCATCAAACACCATGAGAAACTACAGCAACAATTCAGAGCAGGAGGAGAATGACAAATCCCCAGAAACCAACTCTAAAGGCATAGAAATTTAGAATCTTAATGACAGAGACTTCAAAATAGCTGTCGTAAAGAAACTCAATGAGCTACTAGAAAACTCAGAAATACAGTTCAATGAGCTCAGGAATAAAATTAATGAGAAGAAGGAATACTTCACCAAAGAGATTTAAATATAAAAGAAAAAAACCAAGCAGAAATTCTGGATATAAACACAATTAATGAGAAAAAAAAATAATTTAGAATCCTTAAAAAATGGAGCTGATATTACGGAGGAAAGAATTATTGAGTTATAGGATAGAAATATAGAAATGCTTTGGATGGAGGAGAGTTGAGAGAACTAAGATTTTTTGAAAAATGAAAGAATTCTTTGAGAAATATCTGACAATTAGGAAAAGCCACATAAGGATTATAGGTATTCCAGAGGGAGAAGAGGGAGAGAAAGGAGCAGAGAGCTTGTTCAAAGAAATAACAGCTGGAAACTTCCCAAACCTGGGGAAAGAAACAGATTTACAAATTCATGAAGCCAATAGAACTCCTAATTACATCAGTGCTAAAAGACCTTCTCCACAGCATATAATAGTAAAACTGGCAAAAGTCAATGACAAAGAAAAAATATTAAGGGCAGCAAGGCAGAAGAAAATAACCTATGAAGGAACCCCTATCAGGCTTTCAGCAGATTTCTCAGCAGAACCCTTACAGGCTAGGAGAGATTGGAATGATATATTCAAAATACTAAAAGACAAAATCTTTCAGCCAAGAATGTTCTATCCAGCAAAACTATCCTTCAGATACAATGGAGAAATAAAAGCTTTCTCAGATAAACAAAAGCTGAGTAAGTTCATCATCACTATACCTCCCCTTCAAGAAATTATTAAGGATGCCCTCATCCCTAAAACAAAAAGGCAAAGGTCTACAAAGCTTTGAGCAAGGAGATAAATAGACAAAACCAGAAAACTGCAGCTCTCTTTTAGAACAGGGTAGCAAATACTTAATTATAACTTAAAAGATAAAGGGAAGGAAAGCATCAAAAGTAACAATAAACACTTCAACTTAGTCACAGACTCACAACACAAAACAGAATAATTTGTCACAACAATAACTCAGAAGGGGAAGAGGAAAGGGATGGAACCTGTTTAGGTTAATGGAGATAGGAGGCTATCAGAAAATGGACTGTTTCATCTACAAAATCTTTCATACAAACCTCATGGTAACCACTAAAAAAAAATCAGAGCAGAGCCACAATTCATAAAAAAAAGAAAAAACTGAGAAAATCTCCACAGAAAACCACCAAAATGAAATGGCAGTCAGAAATACAAAGGAAGAAAAACTATGGAACTATAGAACAACCAGAAAATAAGAGACAGAATGGCAGTATTAAGCCTTCGTATACCAATAATCACTCTAAATGTAAATGGATTGAATTATCCAATCAAAAGACACAGAATAGCTAGATGGATTCTAAAAAAAGACCCAAAAATATGCTACCTGCAGGAAACACATATCAGCTCTAGAGTGACAGAGTGAAGGGATGGAATATGATACTCCAAGCAAAAGGCAAATGAAAGCAGATGTTGCCATATTCATATCAGACAAAGCAGACTTCAAGATAAAAAAGAAAATGAGAGACAAAGAGGGGCAGTATATAATGATAAAAGGGACGGTCCACCAAGAGCACATAATGTTTATAAATATATATGCACCTAACACAGGAGCACCAAAGTACACAAAGCAACTATTAACAGATCTAAAGGGAGAAATTAACAGCAACACAACAATAGTAGGGGAACTCAACACCCCACTTACATCAATGGATGGATCATACAGACAGAAAGTCAACAAGGAAATAGTGGATTTAAATAAAACACTTGATCAGATGGACTTAATAGATATATAGAGAGCATTCCATCCAAAAACAGCAGAATACACATTCTTCTCAAGTGCACATTGAACATTCTCAAAGATAGACCATATGCTGGGAAATAAGGCAAGCCTCAATAAATTTAAGACTGAAATCATATCAAGCATCTTTTCTGACCACAATGCTATGAAACTAGAAATCAACTGCAAGAAAAAAGCTGGAAAATTCACAAATATGTGGAAAATAAACATGCTACTGAACAACTATTGGATCAATGAAAAAATCAAAGGAGAAATTTAAAAATACCTGGAGAAAAATTAAATGAAAATACAACACACCAACTCTTGTGGGATGCAGCAAAAGTGGTTATAAGAAGGAGATTTATAAGAATACAGGCCCACCTCAACAAACAATAAAAATATCAAATAAGTAACCTTAAACTACACCTAACAGAACTAGAAAAAGAAGAACAAACAAAGCCCAAAGTCAGCAGGAAGGAAATAATAAAAATTAGAGCAGAAATAAATGAAATAGAGACTAAAAAACAGTAGAAAGGATCAATGAAATTAAGAGCTGGTTCTTTGAGATGATAAACAAAATTGACAAACCCTTAGCCAGACTCACCAAGAAAAAAAGAGAGAAGACTCAAATAAATAAAATTAGAAATGAAAGAGGAGAAATTACAACAGATATCTCAGAAATACAAAGGATTATAAAAGAATACTATGAAAAACTATATGCCCACAAATTGGATGACCTAGAAGAAATGGATAAATTCTTAGACTCATACAACAACCCAAAACTGAATCAAGAAGAAATAGAGAATCTGAATAGACCAATCACAAGTAAAGAGATTGAAATAGTAATCAAAAACGTCCCAAAAAACAAAGTCCAGGACCAGATGGCTTCTCTGGTGAATTCTATGAAACATTCAAAGAAGATTTAATACCTATCCTTCTCAAACTATTCCAAAAAATTGAAGAAGATAGAACACTTCCTAACTCATTCTATGAGGCCAACATTACCCTAATACCAAAACCAGGCAAGGACAGCACAAAGAAGAAAATTACAGGCCAATATTGCTGATGAACATAGATGCAAAAATCCTCAACAAAATATTGACAAACTGAATACAGCAATACATTAAAAGGATCATACACCATGACGAAGTGGGATTAATACCAGGGATGCAGGGATGGTTCAACATCCGCAAATCAATCAATGTGATACACCACATTAACAAAATGAGGAATAAAAACCACATGATCATTTCAATAGATGCAGAGAAAGCATTAGACAAGATCCAACATCGATTTATGATAAAAACTCTCAATAAAATGGATATAGAAGGAAAGTACCTCAACATAATAAAGGCCATATATGACAAACCCACAGCCAACATCATACTTAACAGTGAAAAACTAAAAGCCATCCCTCTGAGAACAGGAATAAGACAAGGGTGCCCACTCTCACCACTCCTATTCAACATAGTACTAGAGGTTTGGCCAGAGCAATTAGGCAAGAAAAAGAAATAAAAGGAATCCAAATTGGAGAGGAAGAAATGAAACTCTTGCTGTTTGCAGATGACATGATTCTCCATATAGAAAACCCTAAAGAATCGATTGGAAAACTTAGAAATAGTCAACAACTACAGCAAAGTTGCAGGGTACAAAATCAACTTACAAAAATCAGTTTCATTTCTATACACTAACAATGAACTAGCAGAAAAAGAAGTCAAGAATGCAATCCCATCTACAATCTCAACAAACAGAATAAAATATTTAGGAATAAATTTAACCAAGGAGGTGAAAGATCTATACACTTAAAACTATAGGAGATTATTGAAAGAAATAGAAGATGTAAAGAAATGGAAAGACATTCCATGCTCATGGATTGGAAGAATAAACATAGTTAAAATGTCCATATTACCTAAAGCAATCTACAGATTCAATGCAATCCCAATCAGAATCCCAAAGACATTCTTCATAGAAATAGAACAAAGAATCCTAAAATTTACATGGAACAACAAAAGACCTCAAATAGCCAAAGCAATCCTGAGAAAAAAGAACAAAGCTGAGGCATCACAATCCCTGACTTCAAAATATACCACAAAGCTATAGTAATCAAAACGGCATGGTACTGGCACAAAAATAGACACACAGATCAATGGAACAGAATTGAAAGCCTAGAAAGAAAACCTCACATCTATGGCCAGTTAATCTTTGACAAAGGAGCCAAGAACATACAATGGAGAAAGGAAAGTCTCTTCAATAAATGGTGTTGGGAAAACTGGACAGCCACATGCAAAAGAATGAAAGTAGACCATTATCTTACACAAAAATTAACTCAAAATAGATTAGAGATTTGAATGTAAGACCTGAAACCATAAAACTCCTAGAAGAAAATATAGACAGTACACTCTTTGACATCTGTCTTAGCAGCATCTTTTTGAATACCATGTCTACTCAGGCATGGGAAATAAAAGAAAAAATTAACAAATGGGACTACATCAGACTACAAGCTTCTGCAAGGCAAAGGAAACCATGAGCAAAACAAAAAGACAACCCACAAACTGGGAGAAAATATTTGCAAATCACATATCTGATAAGGGGTTAATCTTCAAAATATATAAAGAACTCATACAACTTACAACAAAAAAACAACCTGATCAAAAAATGGGCAGACATTACGAACAGACATTTCTCCAAAGAAGATATACAGATGGCCAACAGACACATGAAAAGATGTTCAACATCCCTAATTATTAGGGAAAAGCAAATCAAAACTACAATGAGATATCACCTTACACCTGTCAGAATGGCTATGACTACCAAGACAAAAAATAGCAAATGTTGGAGAAGATGTGGAGAAAAGGGAACCCTCATACACTGCTGGTGGGAATGCAAACTGGTGCAGCCAAGATGGAAAACAGTATGGAGATTTCTCAAAAAATTAAAAAGTAGAAATACCATACAATCCAGTTATCCCAGTACTGAGTATTTATCCAAAGATCTTGAAATCAACAATTCAAAGAAATTTATGCACCCCCATGTTCATTGCAGCATTATTCACAATAGCCAAGAAGTGGAAGCAACCCAAGTGCCCTTCTATGGATGAATAGATAAAGAGGATGTGGTATATATATGCAATGGAATACTACTCAGCCATAAAAAAGACAAAATTGTCCCATTTGCAACAAAATGGATGGACCTTGAGGGTATGATGTTAAGCAAAATAAGCCAGATAGAGAAAGACAAATACTGTATTTCACTCATATGTGGAAGATAAACAAACACATGGATAAAGAGAATAGATTAGTGGTTACCAGAGGGGAAGGGGGCTAAGGGGAGGGCGAAAGGGGAAAAGGAGCACATAGGCATGGTGACGGATAAAAATTAGACTACTGGTGTTGAGCATGATGCAGTCTATACAGGAATTGATAAATAATAATATACACTCGAAATTATACAATGTTATAAACGTTTATGATTTCATTAAAATAATTGCAAAAAAAAGCAATGGGACAAATTGATATCATGTGACATCTTATAAGATGCGATGAGAATCCATCATCTTTTGTTGATATTCTTGCCACAGGTGCATAACCTGAATCTAATCATGAGGAAACATTAAACAAATTAAACTGAGAAGCATTCTGTAAAATAACTGGCCTGTAATCTTCAAAAGGCTCAGAGTCATGAAATTTAAGGAAATACTAAGGACCTGCTCCAACTGAGGAAATCTCAAGAGATATGACAAATAAATCATAAGATTTAGTAGGATTCTGACTTTGATATTTTCACTCTAAGGACAATTTTGGGACAACTGATGAAACTCAATTGGGTTTTGAGGATTAGTTGGTAGTAATGTATCAATATTAATTTCCTGATTCTGACAGCTGTATTGTGGTTACATAGGAGAATATCTTGTTTGTAGAAAATACACAGTAAAAGTATTTGAGGTAAGAGAGCCACAGGTCACCAAATTACATTCGAATGGTTCCAGAAAAAAATAAACAGGTTTCTTCCCTATATCTACAACTTTTCTGTAAGTCTGTGATCATTTCAAAATTTTGAAAGCTTTTTGAAAAAAGAAAATGCAATTCAGATTCTGTCATTCCTTTGCTTAGAAATCCCTTCATACCTCTCATTACCCTCAGATACAGTTGTATAATCAGGTTATTGACCACAATCCAGCCTTTCTTTCAGCTCTTGGAATGCACTATGGTCCTTCCTGTCACAGAGTCTTAGCTCTTGTTGTTCCCTTTTCCTTTTCCTGAGACATGTTTCCTCTGCTCATTGCAAAGCTTCAGGGTCTCGGCTTAATTGCACTTCTCCAGTGTAGGTACAGTTCCCCTGCTGCCTGCTCACATGGGCTCTATATTCATCCTTTGCAGGCCTTCCCATTTTGTAATTAGTTGTTTGCTCAACATATGATTATTCCTCTAATAAGCTACATGAGTTCTAGAACCTTACCTGTCTTATTTACAGTTTCTTCTGGATATTGTACAATGCCTAGTAGATAAACATAGATAAATAATAAATATATTAAGCTTCAGGGCATTCTTTTGAAGCAGGCATTTTCCCACATTTTATCTATGAGAATACTGAAGCTTAGAAAGAATAAGTGTCCAAAGTCATAGAGTTAGTAAGTGAAAAATCACAATTAAAACCCAAGTTTCTGGCTCCAAAACCCATGCTCTTAATTCTTGTTTCATACAGTTGAGCCAAAATTGGTGATTCCAGAGCCTAAGTTTATAGGGTAACCAGGAGGAGAGGGAATCCAGAGTCACAGGTCCTGGTCCAGTAGCAAACCCTGAGTGACATCCCTTTGCCCTCCTGGTTCCTTTCTCACACTTTTCTGTTTCAAGAAGCTCCCAGACAATGGCACCTTAGATTCTATGCTCTCTTCTTCTCAATGACTTCAGCCATGGTCTCTCCATAGGAGAAAACTTTTTATAAGGTAGTGTGACTGTTCTATGACTATAAAATCAGCAAGATTGTGTTCTTCAGCACAAAATGGGAATTCAAAAGGACTGATTGACTAACTGGCAAATATGACCAGTTTATAACTGTTTCTTAAGATTTTGTGGCAGTGACAGAGTGATCCATACGAGTCAAAATGCAGTTGCCTGGTAGAATAGAAAAACTTATTAGGGAAAAATGAAAGGCAAATGTGGATATGATTTAAAAAATACTGTACTTTCTCTGAGTAAATAAATAGAGTTTTCTCAAAACTTTGCATGTTGTTCATGTATGGAGCTCTTATTTGCAATCCCCTTCCATTTGATGTGAGATCCATTTCACTGTGAGTGTGTGTGTTTGCATACATCTAGCCACTCAACTCCCTGGATCATGCAGTAGTCCAAAAGGTGCACACTTATGGATCTGGTGTTTTCCTCTTGTGATTCGGCTTACCTCAGGTACATAACTTAAAAGAGTCAAGGTCACTCTCTATCCATCTACTGCCCCATTTACCTATTTCATCTTACACTTCTATGCTAGTGGCTTGAGTGCCCCCAAGATTTTCAGGAATTCTTACACACACACATAGACACCTGGTAACTCTAGAAGTTGATACCAAGTGTAGGAGTTGGCTTGTCTGCCAGATTATTGGTGAGCATAAGTATTTGGAAAAAGTACTGATAAGCTCATTTAAAACTACATATGAATAATGAAATATAATAAACATCAGCCTTAAACAGAAGGCATAATTACAGAGAGACCTTTATAAGTAATTTTCAAAAAAAATAAGTTCAAAATAACCATAAGGGTCAATGATTCCCATCACCTTTAGTCTTCAATTCAATGCAATAAATATTTATTGCACATCAACATCATTAAACCAACCCACAGAGACTTAACAGAGGGGAAGGGTTATTCATGTGGATGTGCAGAGAAGAGCATTCTAGGCAGAAACATTGTAAGCTCACACACCCTAAGGTGGGAGGATGTTTGAGTGTGTGTGTGTCTAGGTATAAGATTAGTATATCCTTTGGCTTTGCCCTAAGGGGTAAAAAATTAATTACTTTACCTCAATAATTTGAATTTTCCTAAATTAAACTGAACCGTGAAATTGAAAACCTATTGAAACAGATAAATATTGAGCTAATTCTTCTAGGAGAAATAGCAAAGGTTCGAGAAGTGAAGGAACACAAAAGGGAGATGAGAGCCTGGGCTCAGCTGATGCCTCTGGCATACTTAACGGATCAGCGATGGCTCTCAGCATTTGCTGCCATCGGCTGCCAGCATAGTCCTCTGCCTAGAGCCACCTATGAATTCAGGCAACCGGATTCAGAATCCTCTGAAAAGGCTGAGGCTTTGCCGTGTGGAATTTTGGTCACAAACAAGAGAAGGCTTCCAAGAAATCCATGTTATTGTGCTCCACAGAACATGGACATCTTCAGGCCATTCCGGATGACATTTACAGCAGATGTCTAATTAGCAACTGCAAGTTCTCTTCTGAGCATCTCTAATGAAAGTATCTCTGACTGTTGATATAACAATCTCTCTTCCAAACATGGAGCATTAGATTTTATATAATACAGCTTATGTATGTATGTATGATGTATGTATGATGTATGTATGTATATACTTTTTTTTCATGAGATCCCTGCAGCCACCTTGTGAGGTATACAAAACAGGTGTGAACTCCATTTTACTGTTGAGGTATCTGGCCAGGGCATCTGCAAATACTTGGGCAGGTTGTTCACCACACAAGGAGACCAGACTAAGGGGCAAGAGAAGGCTGAGATCCATCTCACATTCTGTTCACCAAGCCTACTGCCTGTGGGGCTACACCCATGCAGAGGGGGCGCCTTTTCTAATTTGCACAAAGGCACCATATGGGCTAGAGGTAGCCCGGTATCTGGATCTTGGAGGGATTAAACGACTTGCCTAAAATCCATTCAGGAATTAACTAATCAAATTTTTCTTAATTAAATTTGCATTTCCCTATAATACACTAAAACAGACTCTGACGCATTGTTAACACAGATAAACAGCCTTCCTTCTCAGAACACTTTGCAAGCATCAAGTTCATTGATTTCCACCCCCACTTTTAGGTCATTTTCTAGTTTTATTTTGACTTTTTCTTTACTGGACAGCCTACAGAGTTTGCTAATTACAAGTCCCAAACCATGGGACTGATTTAAGCTGTATAAACATGTGAATCTCAATTACAGAAGTAGATGGAAAGAGAATTAAATAGTATCACAACTTCATTAAAAGTGATATTTCTGAATGATTTGACATGTATAATTTGGTCTCATACATTATATCAGATGGTTATAGCCTCGAATTTCAGTGATCATTGAGTAGACATTTTTACTTTGAGATTCACAAATCTTTGAGGCCTCTCAAGGGGTAAAGGGTTGACTAGAAATGTCAATTAAACCTTGCTTGCAGTTTGACATTTGTACTTCCCCTTTATTTTACATGTAATCCTCAAAAACCTGGGAGGTAAGGCATCACTGCCTCTAGGCAGCCTCCTCCCTCCTTCAGTCTGAGTTAGATGCCTCCTTCCATTCTCTGAGAGGTCCTCTTTGAGGGCCTTCATCAGGCTGCTGCTTCTGACCATTTATTTACTTTTCTGTCTTCCTGGAAATAAATGATCACTCCTGGAGAACAGACAGCTTGTTTTCTTTGTTTTTGTGTTCACAACATCTAATACATGCAAGAGTCGATAAATGTTTGCCTTTATTGATTGAATGATTACCTGAGTGGAAGAGAAGAAAGTGTGAAGTTTGTTCCTATAGACCTAACCTCATAAATAAGGAGTGGACTTTAAACTCCATTGTTCAAAGATCTATAGAAGATATCACACAGACAGACAGACAAAAATTCAGAAGATACACGGATACACAGACAGAGAGACTGGTTGAGACAGCTCGTAACCTGCTTTGAGTCCTCAAGGTGAGCCTTACCATCACTACGCTATGGAAAGGGGAATAGGGAAGAGAGGAAACCATGGACTAAATGGGATGGCAAGTTAAGTGGAAATGTGTGCATAAGTACATACACAGGAGCAATAGAAACATCTATAACCACGTCCCCAGTCTGGTGAACTTGAAAGGAGGTACCATGTACTAAGAGTCTGGAAGCACAGGTTTCAGTCCCCTCCTTCATTCCCTGTCGTTACTCTCTTCTCTCCCAAGATATAGACAGGCAAGTTGACTTTCCCAACCAGCAAACTCCCTATTGATAAAACAATGAGATTTAACTAAAGTCCTTTTTAACCCTGACTTTCCATGAACTATAAGAGCTTTCACTGGTATGTGAGTCTTTTATACTCAACGTCAGTGTTCCAGAAGGGGGCAGCATTAATTCACAGTAGGGAAACCAAGAAAAAGTTTTTACTTTAGCTAGTCTTCAAAGCAGTAAATGTTGGTAAACTGGATGAAAGGGGCATTTAAACTCTTTCTTGAATTTGGTGTTAGTACATAAGGATATCAAGAGTAGGACAGTGGGTGGAAGCCTGTATCCACTCTGCTGTCTGGGCATTTAGGGAGGAACCAGTCAAATAGCTCTGTGAGGAAGAGATCAGTCCTTGTTCACTCACCTGACGCTGAGTGCAGTTTCTGGCACATAGTAGTTGCTTAATAAATGAATGATTGATAAAGAATGGGGATGGAATGGGTTCCTAGGGCAAGTCTCAGTCATAGGTGTGAAGTAGGCAGATCTATCTTTGGAGTTTCTCTCCTTACACTTTGTTCTAGGGCCCATCCCTTCTTCGATGACCTTAACATAGTTCTGTACCCCTGCAGCTCTTCTTACCGCTGCACTCCTCTTCTTCACATCTACTGATACGTCCACTCATTTACTTAACAAATAAATTCTTTTTTTTGAGGACGATTAGCCCTGAGCTAATATCTGTTGCCAATCCTCCTCTTTTTTGCTTAGGAAGATTGGCCCTGGGCTAACATCCATGCCCCTCTTCCTATACTTTATATGGGACACCACCACAGCATGGCTTGATAAGCGGTGCGTAGGTCGACACCCAGGATCCGAACCTGTGAACCCTGAGCCGCTGGAAGTGGAGTATGCGAACTTAACTGCTATGCCACCGGGTTGGCCCCCACAAATAAATCGAACACCTGATAATATACCAGATTTTGCTCTGACTCCCCTGCCCTGACAAATTACAGGCTAATTAGCCTTGCGCCGTAAGATATAGTAGTTCCTAAGGGTAACTGTATTAGGGAGTAGGATTAAGCCTAGGATTAATCTGTATTTTAACATGTGCCAGGAGATGGACTTTATAAAATAAAAAAAGTGAGTCTCTAATACTGGACACATCAGGTGGTAAAGGTGATGTTTCAGGGTAAGAGGATCTGTTCAGCTCCTCAGGAATCCCACCATCTATGTGAGCTCCCCAAGAGAAGACTTGATGGCTTTGTTCCAAAACTGACCAAGTGAGAGGAGGTGCAAAGGAGCCTTAGAGATCACATATTCCACCTGCTGCATTTTTTATATGAGGAAGTGAAGACTAGGGAGGTTGTTACTTTCCCAAGGTACTGCTGAGTAGTTGCAGAGCAAGGTCTAGAAGCAATTCTCCAGGGTCCTGTCCAGTGCTCTCTCTAGGGGTTTGCTACTCTTATTTTTATCTCATACCCACCTACTCATTGTCTGTTATAGTTTTTTTTAACGGATTTTAATTTTTAGGGCAGTTTTAGGTTCACAGAGAAATTGAACTTATCAATTTGTTCTTTCATAAATCATGTATTTGGTGTTGTATCTAAAAAGTCATAGCCAAACCCAAGATCATATAGGTTTTCTCCTATGTTATCTTCTAGGAGTTTTATAGTCTTGAGTTTTACATTTAGATCTATGATCCATTTTTAGTTAATTTTTGTATTTTATTGGGGGTGGGCGCTAATGTAAATGGTATTGTGTTTTAATTTCAAATTCCACTTGTTCATTGCTGGTTCAAGTCAAAGCAATTGACTTTTGTATATTATCTTTGTATCCTACAACCTTGCTATAATTGCTTATTAGTTCCAGGAGTTTTTTGTTGATTCTTTTGGGTTTTCTACATGGACAACCGTGTCATCTACAACAAAGATAGTTTTATTTCTTCTTTCTCAATCTTTATACCTTTTATTTCCTTTTTTATCTTAATGCATTAGCTAGGACTTCCAGTACAATGTTAAAAGGAAGTAGTGAGAGGGGAGACATCCTTGCCTCATTCCTAATCTTAGTGGGAAATTTTCTAGTTTCTCACCATTCAATACAATGTCTGCTGTAGGTTTTCTTGAGATGTTCTTTATCAAATTGAGGAAGTTCTCCTCTATTCCTAGTTTGCTGAGAGTTTTTAAATCAAGAATGTGCGTTGGAGGGGCCGGCCAGTGGCGTAGCGGTTAAGTTCGCACGCTCTGCTTCAGTGGTCCGGGGTTTGCAGGTTTGGGTCCTGGGCGCAGACCTACACATCTCTCATCAGGCCATGCTGAGACAGTGTCGCATGCAGAGCAACTAGAAGGATGTACAACTATGACATACAACTATCTACAGGGGCTTTGGGGAGAAAAAAGGAGGAAGATTGGCAACGGATGTTAGCTCAGGGCCAATCTTCCTTAAAAAAAAAATTAATTAATTTAAAAAATTAAAAGAGAAGAATTAAAAAAAAGAACGTGTGCTGGATTTTGTCAAATGTTTTTTTTCTGCATCTATTATGACCATTTGATTTTTCTCCCTTAGCCTTTTGATACAATGGATTACATTAATTGACTTTTGAATGTTGAACCAGCCTTGCATACATGGAATAAATCCCACTTGGTCAGGGTGTATAATTCTTCTATACATTGTTGGATTCAATTTGTTAGTGTGTTTTTCGACAGATTACTGGGCTCTCCCATGCATCTATTTCCTATTTCTCCAAAACAGGAATAATCCTTGTCCCCCGATATTCTTCTAAATGCCCTGTGCTGCCAATACGCAGGAATGGTGACAGCCCATCAGCTCAGGAGTTAAGCCTGATTTGGAATCCAGCTCTGCCACTCCCCAACTACGTAAACCTGAGCCAGTCATTCACCCCTCTGAGCATTTTTGCTCACTTTTTTACCATGTAAACACTTAGGACATCCAAAAATGGCATTTAAAAGCAGCTGCCCAAAATTTTGATTAGATCACTAACTTGCTTTATTTCTGTTGAGATGATTAAATCTACTATGTATGTGAAAGCACTTCATTTTTTTCTCTCTATTTTGCTGTCCTAAGATTGCACTTCCCCATAAAGCATCATCCATCAAGCCTTGCCATGCATTCTGTTTTCTAGAAAATTTGAGCCATGATGTTTATTTAAAGTACCATTATTATTAGGAACATCATTACAGCACTTTTTTCATTCATTTCCTGTTTTAACTTACTGGCTACTCATCAAGGCTATCCCTAGGGAACAATTTATTCAGGTGAAATCAGGCTAAAAAAGGACACCAAATGCAGTTCAGAGGAAGAAAATACATCCCAAAAGGGCGATGTGAAGATAAAAGGTTTGTTTGTAAGGATGGAGTAGCTGCCTCTTCTCTTTCAGGAACACCTCTGCTTTAGCAACCGTCTGCCTGGTGCTAATATTCCCTACTGAGGCCCCCATTAGAAGTCTACTTTAGGGACTGTCCAGTCACGTGGTCCCTTGAGGTAGATGCCTGGCCATAAACACACACACACACACACACACACAAACACACACCCCCCATGTGTGGCCTAGAGCAGTTTCTCCATTTCATATTTCTCAAAATCTAAGGCCATGGTTCCCCAATTTTCCTCTTTTGCAGATCCTTTCATGAAAGAAAGATCTCTTTGTCACAAAAATATAGGAATTACATAATCTCAGAGTAAATGGTCTTCCTTTCAATTAAATAAATTTAGCCCTAAGAAAAAGTCCCTACATTACCCTTATTTTTCTCATTTTACCTCATACGAGTGAAATTTTGTCACAGACCTGTGTTTGGAAACCACTGGCAGAGGGACAACTCAGTTAATGAGCTAAATAGAGAACTGGAAAAGGCTGACTCACCTCACCAAGGTGAGGAATGTTCCAGGGTGGACAAACACCAGGAAATACTCAATTCAAAAAGGACAGTTTAGGATCAACCTCAATACTTTTGGTAGTTAAGACCACTGTGCAGTTAATAGACCTTGCGCAGCAAAGCAGAGAGGAGAGTGTTGGTCAAGTAGCCCAGGCTTCCTTCTCTTCCTTTTGTGGAGGTCATCCTTACACCCTACATTGAAGGCCAACTTTTTCATTACTCTTTTGGTTATTATTTCAATATAATTTTTCTCCAAAAATTTCTGAGGTATTATGGCCAATGCCATAGAGCACTGAGTAGGATTAACACCCATGAACATGTGTTTGTTTGTTTGTTTGTTTGTTTGTTTGTTTTGGGAACATGACTCTCCTCAGTGACTCTTGTGGCCTTGGAAGAATGTGAAGCTTTTGGTGTTTTAGGAATCATCCAGAGCAGGATCAGACACAGTCCCTACCCTTGAAGTCCTAACTTGCCAACTTTATATACACACAGCACACATAGTATTAAAAGACACAGGGCATACCAAAGGGTTAATTTTGTATTTGGTTATAACGTCTGCTTTAATTCCCTAATAGATGGAAAGAAAGGAAGAAAAGAGGATGGGAGAGAGGGAGAGAGGGAAGAAGGGAGGGAGAGAAAATGGAAAGCAATGGTGACGGTTCCCAGAAAGAAGTGCAATGGTTGGTGGGAGATTTATGGGAAGTGAGAGCCCGGATCCTGCCCAGCTTGTCCGGGAATCTTTCCTGCTGGAGGGTTCTTTGTTAAATGCTGTCTGGTCAGCCTTTCCAGGGAGTCAGTTTTGGACTCTAATCCTCACATTTAGAATCACCAAAGCCAAGCCAAGGTTGTTTTCCAGGAACAGGGTTTTATAGGATGAGGCTACTTCATGCATTTGTGTGGTAATTGGTGAATATTCACTTCATATTTAAGAACAGAGTCAGGACAGGAAAAAAAGGAGTAATATTACCATAGCTTGGAAAGCACTCATTAAAAAAAAAAATTCCTTTCTGTCCAGCATAGATATGGCCTTACCTGACAGTGGGTATGAAATGGTTACTCTGAAACCTCTGAACTCCTAAAGTCGTGAAGGACTTTCATTGATGTTTCAGAGTAAACATCATGACACCAATACTTATGTTTAGTAAACTACTTCTCAATTAGGAAATAGTAATAACAACAACAGTATTAGCAGCTAGCACGTATTGAACTCTTCCCACGTGCCAGCTACCGTCCCAAACGGTGATATCACATTTAGTCCTTACAATATCCCAGAAAGTTATTTAATATAATTATGTCCCTTCTGCAGATGAGAAAACTATGTCTCAGAAAGTTGAAGTAACTTGTTCAAAATTAATCTGACAATAAAGGTGGAGCTAGGGTTTGAGCCCAAGCAGTCCAACTGCAGAGCCCCAGGCCTATGACCATTGTATATTTCCCTCGGTTCTAATAGTTACTTTTCTCACTACAATGGGAAATGGATAAAATATCTTTTCATTCACTCTGAGTTTTAAAGTTAGATAGATATAGATTTAAATCTTGATGTGTGACCTTAGAAAAGTCACTGAATTTCTCGGAGTCTTAGTTTTTCATTTATACAATGGAGATAGTCATATCACCCTGCAAGATTACTGTGAAAGTGAGAGGTAATACATGGCAGCCATTCAATACACAGACAGACAGGACACAGACTGTCAAGATTAAAAAGGGAAAACATGAGACAAACAAAATACACAGAGCCCAGGCACTCAGG
Organism: Ceratotherium simum simum; assembly: GCF_057802395.1. Taxonomy (NCBI): domain Eukaryota; kingdom Metazoa; phylum Chordata; class Mammalia; order Perissodactyla; family Rhinocerotidae; genus Ceratotherium; species Ceratotherium simum. The sequence continues at coordinate 31,351,557 of NC_141922.1, forward strand.
ACAGATCTCCAGGGTGAGGGATAAGTGGTAGATTAACACCAGAAAGATTGAAGGAAGTATTTTCCCTTCAAGCAACTCAATTGATAAAGTAGACTTTGAGGATATTTGCAAAATAAGAAAAGATTTCAGATAATAACATAATAAGCAAAACAAAACAAACAAACAAAAACCAAGAAAAGAGGATCAGTAGACGCTGTACAGAGAAAGAAAGCAAAACCCAAACCATTATGAAAGATTAAGCTATGAGCCATAGCAAGCCAAATTAATTCACAAAGTAAAGGAGGAATTGAAGCTTATATCAGAACCTATCTGCCTGTCATACATAACGCAATATCCACAAAAGTAGCTTAAGTTAAACCCCATGTGAAACCAGACCTAGTTTCTCATCCTATGTTGTGGAGCAGTCATCTCTGTGACTCTATTGTTGTCTCAAGGAAGCTCTAGGTTTAAGAATCACTCTAGTAGAAGCCTAGATTGAGTGGACATCCACTGGCTATTGCAGTTAAAAATCTGATGTGCAGCGTGCAAAAACAAATAGATAACAGACCTTAGAGAAGATCACCTGGTCCAGGTCTCCAGCCTTCTTGTGCTCTGCATTCTCTAAGGAATGGAATTTCCCAGTCCAGTCGAGTTTCACAGCCTTTCCACTGTGGAAACACTAAAGATCTAAGGTGAAAAGGAAAAAAAATTAGGAAGGGTGAGAGTGTTAATGATAGCACAAATAGCCAAAGCACAATCTAAAATAGACTGAGAGGGGATCTACTCTCCCGGCAGCAGAAATATCCATGAGCATTTTGCTACCATAAGTTGGATTCTTCCACACTATAGGTCCCCATCTTCATGGTGCACTGTAACGAAAAGGTAAAATTCAGTCAATTAAACTTGCAGTGGCGAGATTTACTTAATTGCTGTCTACTAAAACAAAATCAACAATCTTAATGTCTTTGGGAAGAAAATTACTGCATTCCCAGCCTTTTTGGAGAGACCCTTCAAAAAGGCTTTTATCCATCAAAAGGCTACTTTCAGAAACTGGCTTTGAAGACAGCTATTAGAATACAAAAATGGAATACAATATGATTGTGACTGTATTCCTCATTTTATCCTGTGCCCATGGTGTTTTAATCTGCTATTATCACTTGAACATCAAGCAGGCACTCAATGGATATTTGTTAAATAATAGAAAGTATTTGCTAAAGAGTTTTAAATGGCATTTCATGGTAATTAAGACCAAGGGTTTTAAGACCAAACGGACCTGACTAATTCACTATCTGTGTCTTTGAGCAAGTTTTTTAACTTCTCTAAAGCATCAGATTTTTCATCTAAAAAATGTTGGTATATAGTTACCTCTTCCATTGGGTGGACATTTAGATTAATGAGTTAATTCATATAAAACTCTAGCTCAGAACTACGCTCATGGTAATTGCTAAAAAATGTTACCTATTAACAATTTCACACCTCATTTTAGGCAAATAATGTATACAATTCTTTAATTTGCCTCTTTGGCCATAAAAGTTATATATTAAGACTTTTTGTGATAGTATCAAGCATTTTGTCATTGCAAAATGACACACTTTTTGGTGGAGAATTGTGGGACTCACCAACAAACAGATGATTAAAAAATGTCTCAGAATTTGACTTGTTCATGGCTTCATGGTAGATTATTGTTAGCAGGAGATGGAAGTGGATTTAACAGCAGAGGGCAGAGCACAGAGACCAGGAGGGAGAGAATAATTCACTCCTAAGAGAAGAGGGAAAGGCCTCATTTTCTGATGCTGAGCCTCATACATCTCTGACAGGCACCACTGAAGAAGTACACATTTCAGAGCTGAGTCGTCCATAATAACAGTTACATGAGAAGAAAAGGATGGGCCCTTTTTGTTAAAGGAGGAAGTTGGAAAGAGGAAAAGAAGTGGAAAACTTCACTATACGCAAAATGGAGAAGATCAGGGTAAGGGTGTGGAGGGGCAGTGTGGAATAGTGGACAGAGCGTAAGCTTTATAATGGGATAGATCTAAATGTGGTTTTCTAGCTCAGTTATTTGCTACTTAGGCTAAGCTACTTAACAAGTTGTGCTTCTCTTGCTTCATCTTTGTAATGGTAATAAAAATTGTAATTATGTCATAAGGTTCTTGTGAGGATATAATGAAACAACAATGCTGTCAAAGTGCCCAATCCATTTTCTGGTTTATATAAGGTACTTGGAAAATACTTTTTGCACACTCTGCAGGTGAGGAAGGTACAAAAATGCTTGCCGAAGCATTGTTTCTTGCACTTGCTTACTCATTTCTTCCAACAGCATTCCTGGTAATTGTGGGAGATTTGTACTGCATTAACTTAGCTAAGCTGGAACACATTCCCCAGAATCCACCTTTCCTTCATGTGATCAGTTCAAGCCCAGACAGGGAAGGCAGAAGTGAAGCCCCAGCTATCTTCTTCTGGTGCTGAGAAGGTTGGTGGGGCGAAGGGCACTGTTGCAGCTCCTGCCTATTGGCACTGACCCCCGGCTTCCTGGCTGGAGAGCGGCAGCAGCCAGGCCCCAACTTCTCCAGATCCTGCTGCGTCTCCTGCTCTGGGTTCTCCAACTCCTGGCTCAGGTGTGTGTTCAGCTCCACGACAAAGTGGCACCAGCTTCTCATGATGAAAACCCTCATCATCAAAATTGGAAACTTGGAGGCGATAAGGAACCCATATGGGCTCCAGCTCATTTTGAGGGTTCCAGCTCAGACTCACAGGTTCCAGCTTGTCCTTGCTTCCCCCACTCCACAACCTTCTCTTCCCAACCACCTGCCCGTGGACATCGGCTTCCACCACAAGACTCGGAAACCAAACATCACGTAGACTATTTCTCCTGCTTCCATGTTGTGTAAAGTCAAGTCCTAATGACAAATCCCTATAAATATAAAATCTATATATCCTGGTGGTTATACTTCTCTGATAAGAGCCTTGATTGATACAGTGGGAATCTCTCTCTATGTGCCAGGAACTATGTTTTGGGCTGAGGAAACATAGATGAATAAGGTACAACCCCAACATTCACAAAAGATCACAGTTCTTAAAGGAGAAGTCAGCCATCACTCATCATACAAGAAATTATGAAGCTCCTATGGGTTTACCTAATCTGGACAGTTCATATAAATGGAATCATATAATACGTGACGTATTGTGTCTGGTTTTTTTTCACTTAACATGTTTTCTAGGTTCACCCACGTTGCAGCATGTTATCAGTAATTCACTCTTTTTTATGGCTGAATAATATTCAATTGAATGGATATACCACATTTTGTTTATTCATTGTCCATTGGTGGACATTTGAGTTGTTTCCACTTTTTGGAACTATATGGTTCCAAACTAGATAATGATAGTTGCACAACATGCGAACATATTAAACGCCACTGAATTATACACTTTAAAACTGTTAATTTTATATTACATGAATTTCGCTTCAATAAAAAAAAACTTTTTAAGGTTATGAAGTTATAAAGTTGGTTATCTTAAGTTAAAAATCGTTCATGTATCTATAATTGTTCAGAATGAAATTTAAGAGACTCTATTGGAGTTTGTGGGTACCAAACTAGTAAAAAGTGTATTCATTAAACTAGATACTTTTCAGTGATAAGATCAAATGCTTTCTACATTTGACTACAATCTGCTTTGTATATTACTCTTTGCACTGCTATTTTGCTACAAGCCTGTCATTGACTGGTTTCTTGACATGCACATAAAATCAGTTAGCATTCAGCCTTTGAGAATAATTCTCTTAATAGGTTACTGTTTTCACCATTTAGCCAACAGAGAAACATCTTTCCACACCACGGCATACTTAGTTAGGAAGGCATTTGGTAACACTTATCAGCCTGCACATGCCAGCAATTAGATGTCAACAGAATATCTGTGTTCAATCCTTTGTATACAAGGAACACATTAGCCAAAATTTCCAGTCCTCTCACAACTTTCTGAACTCATCAGTTTCTGTCCTTTTACCATGGGGTGACTTTAGAGACACCAGGTAAAGGCCCACCTCATCTGCCTCCAAACTTCCCCTAGAAAGGGGACAGTTTGAAAGCAGATATTAAGATTAAGAATATGCCAGGCCAGTTCTCTTTTCCTCATGTTTCCGGAGGTACAATGAAGAGCTATTATTTGCTTAACTCTTATCGGTGTCAACTTTTCCTTCAACCGCTAACTCAGCCTTTTCGTTGCTGTTGTTTTACTTCTTTCTTACCTCAAAGATCTAATCTGAATGTCATTGTCTTACCGAACTTTCTGACCCCATCTCCCTCCACTATCCTTCTCTTGCACTATACTCCAGCCACACTGGCTTACATTTAGCTCCTAGAACATGTAAAACTCATCTCCATCTCAGGACCTTTATAGTTGCTGCTCCTTCTGCTTGAATATTCTTCCTCAACAATGTCACGTGGCTGCCCTTTTTTCGTCATTCAAGTCTCACATCATTTGGTTTCTTTTCACAATGGGCTTCCCCGGCTATAGCAGCGCTCTCAGTCACACTCTGCCACATTACTCTATTTATCTCCTATTTTCTGTATCCCCTCTCTAGATCCTATGATCCTTAACATAGGGACTCTGCCTGTCTAGTTCACAGCTGTTTTCCCAGAGCTTTGAACAATGCTGGAGCAGGCAGTAGATGCACAATCAATATCTTGGCTGACTGACTAATAAACTGACAGACACTAATCATGCCAATAAATGTAAAATTAAAGTATGATTCATTGTATGCCATTCCCTGTAACAGAGAATGCTGGAAAAGATCAGGTATTTATTTATGTACGCATATATGTATGTCAGTTAGGGGGTTTTTTTGGAGGGGGAGGAACAGGTTATAAGTTCAGTTTTGATACTTTGATTTTGAAGTATTATTGATATCCCAAGAAGTGATATCAAGTAGGCAATTTTGGATTAGACTGGACTTAAAAATTAGAGGTGTGGTCTAGAGATAAATTCATGAGACATCTGCTTCTCAGTGGTTATTAAAGGTGGGCATGGATAAGATCATCCAGGAATAGGAAAAAGAATAAGAAGAGAGGAATGAAAGTAAGAAAGGATAACAGTGGAAAGGGAACAGAACAGGAGTGGTCAGTGAGGAAGAAGGATAATCATGCAAATGTGGCACCATATAGAAGACAGCTGTTATGGGCTGAACGTTTGTGTCCTCCAAAAATTCGTATGTTAAAGTCCTAACCCCCAACATGATGGTATTTGGAGGTGGGGAGGTAATTAGGTCTAGATGAAGCCATAAGGGTGGAGTCCCCACGATGGGATTAGTGCCCTTTTAAGAAGAGGAAAAGAAAAGGTCATGTGAGCACACAGTGAGACAGTCGCCCTCTGAAAGCCAGGAAGCAGGTCCTCACCAGTAACCAAATCTGCTGACACCTTGATCTTGGACTTCTAGCCTCCAGAACTGTGACAAAATAAATTCTGTTGCTTAAGCCACCCAGTCTATGGTATTCCATTATAGCAGCCCAAGTTGACTAAGACAAGAGTGTTTCAAGGAGAGAGTTGTATGATGTGTGAGATGCTGCTGAGCTTAAAGTAAGATGAGGATTGAAAATTTACCTTTGAGCTTAGTCACATGGAAGTTGCTGACAACCTTTGTTAGAATTGTTTTACTGACATGATGGGGCCAGAGGTCAGACTGGGGAGTGGGAGAAAAGAACATAAGGACTACGAGAGTATATGACTTTCATACACATACACACAAAATTGGTTTTTGCTGTATGTGACCTTGGGCAAACCTCATACATTTCTGAACTTCATGTTTATTATCTGTAACTGGAGCAGCTCATACTTATCTTGAAGATATGTTCGAGGATTAAATGATATGACATGGAAAAATCCTTAGAACACCGTGAACACTCAATTGCAGATTCCTTTCACTTCTCCCACTTGAGAGCTTTTAAAATTAAATTTGTTGACCAGAATCAAACATACAAGGATAATATGGAAAGCTCTGCTAATTGTTCGATAAAATACTATGTAAAAACAGTAATTTCCACATATGCATAGAAATTGTATAGAAATTATATATGTGTGTGTGAATATATATAGGATATTTTAGTATTATTATTAATATATATTATATACATACTATATATTATAGTATATATATAACTATATATAGTACATATGTATACATAGTGTGTGTGTGTGTGTATATATATATATATAACAACTGCAGAACACTGTGAATTTATGTCCTATCTATATTTCACCCAGATCTTGAGATTTTTATTGGAGACTCTACTTCCTAACTAGCATATTACCCTATCATTTGGTTCCCTATTTATTATGCTTTCTACAGGAACCATTTTACATGTTTCTTTATTGACTCTCGCTGAGTAGACTGCATTTCTTCACTGGTCAATATTGCAGTGAGTTTGAATCCTTCAAAATGTCCATGATCACTTCCAGTTTATAACACTTACCAGTTCAGACCTGCTGTAGTCATTGCAAACTTTAGATGTTCATTTTAGAATCAACTCTATAGGAATGCTGAGCACAAATGACTATATCCTCTGTTGATTTCCAATATCTTATTTTGACTACAAGTTCTGGGTGCTCCAGGCACATGCTGAACACTTAAGAAACTATAGCCTCTCCGGTAGTTTTCATTCATGACCTCCCAGTTCAGGTGCTCCTCCTCTGAGTATGGAGGACATTTGTCACATGGGGCAGTTCCCCACCAAATCCTCTTTCCTGGTAGGGAGAAACCAAAGATATCACGTCTTTTTCTTTGCACCACTGTCAGCCAGAGCAGGAACAAATGTCCCAGGCCCAGTTAACCAAAGGCTCCAACATTGGACTGTGACTCTTTAGCAAGAGACACAAAGACATAAGGGACCATTTAGATTCTTTCATAGCAGGAGCAGCAGCCATGGTGTTCTGCATGCAGCAGTAGCTCTAGACTAGCCTGTTTGGGCTAAAAGACCTTGGCTTCCTCCCTATTGGCATAAAAATGCCTTAGTTCATACCCAGTGTCTATGCCTGATTCTCTATCCTCCCATTGATTCTGTGACCTGCTGCTATCCTTGCAGATTTATATACATAAATTTTTCTTCTTTTTTTTTCCCCTAACATTAGCCAGTTAGTTTTTGTTACCTGCAATCAAAACGTCTCTAACTAATAGAGCGGTAGATCTTCGCAAGACGGACCCAAGCAAGAACCTAGTAACCGTGCTTAGTGGCTGAGCTGGCACTTCCTAACAGAATTATTTGTTACTCTTGGCAGATTGCAGGGGGAAAAAACCCCACTGCCTTGCCAGAGCTTCTGTTGCCAGTGACTATCACGCTGGGGGTATTCTCCAGGGAAAGAGAACATTGGGGAAAAAAAACAGCACTGCAATTTAGATTGCCACTCCATTTAATAATGGGGAAATGATATTACTTTACTGGTAATTAATTTTTTTAAAAAGCCTCACAAAAAATGTCAGCTGGACTCTGTTTATTGGAATGTATCAACACATCAGACAAACTTAGTCTTGTTGATTTACCCAAGACAGCTAAGCTGACAAATTTCAGTTGAGCCTGTTACAAACCTGGCTCTGGCTTGTAAGAATTTTGAGTCAAGACCGACTAGGACTACATACATGTATATGTATTTCCCTGCCTCTAATGAGAGACACAGACATGAAAAAGTTGTTTATCCTTTGAGCACTAAACATCACACTGAGTCCCTTTGAAATGTTAAAATTTGGAGCCATTGGTCTGTTATCTACAGAGAGAAAAACAATACTGTGGCTTCATGAGAAATGGATAGGAGAGGGTGAAATGGGAAGAAAAACACCAACAGGAATGATAAACTGGGTTTTAATGACAAATCACTTTGCCAACTGCAACTCGGGTACTGGGTAAGCTGATCTGACTTCATTAGGTGATAGCCAGCCTCCCAAAGCCATCATCAGCCTGGAAGAAAGCCATATGTGTTGGTCGCACAAATGGACATTGATTTTTCAATAAACTGGAACCCAAAGCCAACATCACTCCAATGATATCTTTTCTCAGGAGAGAGGATTTCTCGCTCAAGCCTGGCACCATGTCTCAGCTCTTATATTACAAGAATTACATGGAAGAAGCAGAGTAGAAAACATCAGCTCACTTAAGTCATGTGATAAATGAGGCAATTAAGTCAATTAGATGCACAGTTACTGAGTTATATCTGTTTTGCTTTGTAAAATATAATTTTAAATAGGATCATCTGTCTTACCATACTTGACAGCATTAGAATTCTGTGGGGCAGAAAAAATGTAGTTCATTACTCTATGAAAACAGTGTCTACTCTCCCAACTGGATAAAGTAACCTTGATCTTTAAGTTGGAGGTTGTGATCCCTTAACTCTTTTTCTGTAAGAAGGCAGGACACATTTTATATTTGCTGTTTGTCCACAATTCTTTAAATGTATGACTTTTCTACTAGTCATCACGTGGTTGGGGGATTAGTACACAGAACATTAATTTTTTCAATGCATGATTTGCCAGATGCATCTCTTTCTGTGGGAAGAGAGAGAGCATAGTTGCAGCAGATTTACATTGTTCTGGAAGTCACTTGATTGACTTGGTAATGAAAAGATGAGCAGGCTCCCTTGTCTAAAGGAAGAGCACCAGGACCTTTAGTGGCTTAATTAAATGCTGTTCACCACCACCCCATCCCCTTGGTATGCAGAACTTGTCACTGAGGAAGAGGTGTATACATCTGCAAAGGAGCCAAGGAGCCTTCCTGGAAGGTGACCATAATAAGACCCCTTGCTTTTGGAGGCTCAACACTTCTAGAGCCTCTGAGGGATTGTGATGGTCCTACCTAAGGTGTGTGGGCAGGTCAGGACACCAGGAACCACCAGGGGAAACTAACCAAGAATGAAAGTAATACTGGACTGGTGGCCAAGGCTAGATTAGAGGCTTATCTAATTGCTTATGAGCCAAATTATGTTTTCTTTGCCCTCCACAAATTATATCTCGTTTGTTTTAAGTAGAATCAACTAAACTTATTGAAGCATTTAAAAGTCAGAATATTTCCCATGGATTACCTTGGCCAGAGCACATGCTCTGCAGTTTGCTCCAAAGCCTACCACTCACAAATATACTATTACTCTCCCTGCTTCATCCATTTCTTTTACTTTCTGGAACCCAGAAGGCAGTTGAGTTCTTCACTTTTTTGTGTGTGTGTGTGAGGAAGACCAGCCCTGAGCTAACATCCAATGCCAATCCTCCTCTTTTTTGCTGAGGAAGACTGGCCCTGGGCTAACATCCGTGCCCATCTTCCTCCACTTTATATGGGACGCTGCCACAGCATGGCTTAACAAGCAGGGTGTTTGTGCATGCCCGGGATCTGGGCCAGCGAACCCCGGGCCGCCACAGTGGAGCGCGCCCACTTAACCGCTTGCGCCACCGGGCCGGCCCCAGAGTGCTTCACTTTTTGCCTACATGGTTGTGGGAAGAGCGTGCCAATTCTGTCACCAAGTGGGGCTGAGAGTGGAAGCCCCTTCTAACCCAGCCACCTGGGAGTATGGTTGAGATACTTTGGCTGAACATGTGAGAAGAAACTGAGTTGTAGCCTTCGGAACATTCTTGGCTGAAACTGAGTGTGTGAGTTGTGAGCTCACACATGAAGGGGTAGGGATCTAGCAAGGGCATCATTGCAGGAGAGGACAAGGACATCCAACATGAATTTTTTAAGATAGAATTGCTGGTCAAAGAAAATGTAAATCTTAAATTTGAAAAATATTGTCAAATTGACCTTAGAAAGGTTGAACCAGATTAAATACTGACCAACAGTTCATGAGAGCACCAGTTTGCATACTAGTCAGAACAGGCCATTATTGATCTTTTTAAGTTTTGCTAATCTGATGGGGAAAAATTGCTGCTTTGATTTGAATTTTACTGAATACTGGTAAATTTAAGTATATAAATGCTGGCCATTTGTATTTCTTCTAAGAACAGCCAGTTTATAACTATTGTTCATTTTTCTTATTAGGTTATTTGCTTTTCCTTATTGAACTGTAAGAATCCTTAGATGGTTCTCCTTTCTCTGTTGTATTTGTTGCAAATACTTTCTTCCAGTCTGTTACTTACCTTTTAACTTTGCTGTCGGATCTTTCATTGTGCAGAAATTGTTAATTTTTATTTAGAAAATCCACTAATGTTTTTTACGGTTTTGGGGTTTAATGTCTTTCATAGATCCCCTCAGCTCCACGATTGTCAAAATAATCTCCTGGACTTCCTGTAGGAAGTCCGTAGATTTTTGTATTTGTATTTGATTATTTAATCATCTGAAAGTTATTTTTACATTTGGTGTGAGGTACAGAGATAATTTTTTAAAACACATGGATAGCTAACAACCTCAACACCATTTTCTCATTATTTTAAATCCTAATTATATTTTAAATTAACAGAGGTCTTCTTGCTTTTTGGTTCATTTTGTGATTCCATAAGGCAATTTCCTTACTGGAGATTTGGAGTTGCTGGTTACTCACCATCTTTCTCTCTGGATTCTTCAAAAATTTATAATAGATACTTAGAGTCTGATAAGGATGAAAGTGTGCAGCGTCAGGTTTACACTGCCTGGGTAGTGTCCAGTAATCTCCTGAAAATATAGAACTTCCAATATATTGTGTAGGAGGATGTCGTTTGGCCTGGGGCCGAAGTGAGGCTTTCTGTTTCTTCCATACAGATCTTAGGATCTAACCATGGGGAGGGTAAGCTCTGCAAAGCAATTACTCAACCAGCTCAAAAAGGAGAATGCCAGCATCCCAAACTGAGTTTTCTCAGAGTATTTACCCCAATAGTACGTCCCTCCAAGGAGGAGCAGAAATTCTCCCTTCACTAAGGAAAACAAAAAACAAAGGAATGACCATCCCTCTCAAATTACAGTCTCATTTTTTATCTTTTTCAATTTTTTCTTTTTAGGATATCCTTGCATATTTTCTCATTCAGATGAATTTTAACAGAAACTTGTAACTTTCATTTAAAAAATCTTGCTGAGATTTTCATTAGGATTGCATTTAATTCATATATTTATTTGGGTATAATTAATATCTTCACACTACTGAGTTTGCTTATCCTGAAGCTTGTTTATTCAGGCTTTATTATATATACTTCAGTAAAATCATATAATTTTCCCTACAAAGGTCTTGTACATTCTGCTAATTTTACTCATGGGTATTTTAATAATTTTTATTGCTATTGAGTTGGATTGTTTCTCTTTTATTTTTCTAATTAGCTTTTTACTTGTGTATAGAAAAGTGTTTGATTTTTGTATGTTGACATTATATCTTTCTGTTTTACTAAAATTATTGTTCCATCCTTCTCTCAAACAATTCTATTCTTTACAAATGATAAAATTCCTTGCTCCAATATTTCTAACACTGTTTCTTTTCTTGCCTGTTTATGCCTAGTTTGACTTTATTAAGAATGGTATTGATTCATGAGAAATGCCTTTTTGTAATAAGTGTTTAATGTTCTCTAAATCTATTAATCTAGTTGAATTATATAAATAGATTTCCCAACGCGAAGCCATTATTACACTTCAAGAATAAATACTGTTTGGTCATTTATATTATTCTCAGAAAAAATGACTGGTTTTAATTTGTGAATATTTAACTTAAGACATTTGCACTTATTTTTGTAAATGAGATTAATCTAGTTTTCCCCATTTTTGTTCTGGTTTTGGAACAGGATTATGTGGCTTAATTGGATGAGTTTTGAAGTTTCCAACATTTTTAATGCTTTGGAAAGATTATTTAACAAAGTAATTATTATTATCATTTTGTGTGTGTGTGAGGAAGATTGGCCCTGAGCTAACATCTGCCAATCCTTCTCTTTTTTTGCTGAGGAAGACTGGCCCTGGGCTAACATCCATGCCCATCTTCCTCTACTTTATATGGGACTGTGCCACAGCATGGCTTGACAAGCAGTGCGTCGGTGCACGCCCGGGATCCAAACCGGCGAACCCCAGGCCGCCGCAGCAGAGCACGTGCACTTAACCACTTGCGCCACCAGGCCATCCCCCAAAGTAATTATCTTTTCTTCAAAAGTTGAATAGAACTGGTTTATAAATTCATTTTGAGCAAGTGTCTTTTATAGAGAAAGCTTTTTAATATGGTTATTGATGTATTCAATTTTTACCTCTTCTCAAGTCATTTAAAGTTATTTACACTTTCTTAGAAAATCATTCATTTTTTTTGTTTTTTTATGGTTTTTTGGAGCAAAAAGTTATTCACAGCATTCTATCAAGATTTCTTGACATTCCATATCTCTAGACATTTTTCCCTCTTTCATATTATTTTATCTTCTCTCTTTTGTCTTTAATACACTTACCAAAGAAAACAAAAGGCTAACTTCTCATTTTATTGATTAAATCTATTATATACTCTATTTTATTAATGTCCACTTATCTCTTTATTAAGTCCTGCTCCTGTTTCAGCAGGAGTCGGGCCTTAGTGTGTGCTTTACTGGAAGTTTTTGAGAGCCACACTAGAGCACTGTGAAATCTGTCAGTTTATGCGAGCTTTTAAGCAATTGTTGAAATTAAGGAAGATACAATAAATTTAATTACAAACTACATTATCTCTAGGTGGATAGAGCTTTTGAAATCTTCTAGTCTAATTCTAATATTTTTTTCATTTATTTATTCAAATAATATTTTTGAATAAAAAATATTCAATGCCTAGTATGTATTGCATGCTGTGCTATATGCTGAGGATATAGCAGTTAACCAAATAAACATGATTCCTATCTTTATAGGGCTTACAGTCTGGTGGAGGAGACAGACATTAAACAGATAAACATAAATTAATAGGTAATTTTCGATTGTTCTATGTACTTTGAAGAAAGAAATAGGGTGCTATGAAAGATAGCAACTTGGAGAAATCAGAGAAAATCTCTCTGAGGAAGTAACATTTAAGTTAAGATAAGAATGATGATAGATGTTAGGTGGGCAAAGAGTGAAGACAGGACAGTGGGGGTGAAGGAAATAGCATATGCAAAAGCCTGGAGATGAGAATGATCTTGGCTTGCTCAAAAGTTAAAAGATGACAGCTTAAGATTAGACCAAATTAAATGGTGGAGGAGAAACAAAGGTAAATGTAGACCAAGACCTGAGCATCATGGGCCTGAAGCCACAACCAGAAATTTTAAACATGATTGTAAATAAAATGAGAAATCACTGAAAAGTTTTAATCTGGGGAGTGACACAATCTAATCCATATTTCCAAAAGACCCACCTAGCTTCAATGCAGAGAACAAATTGGAGCAGAGCAAGGGTTGAAACAAGAAGAGTGGTTAGAAATTGTTGACATATGTCATGCAAGAAATAATGGTGGCTTGGGCTAGAGTGGTAGAAATGGCAAATGTACACTGATTTGAGGCATTTTACAAGATAAAATCAACAGGACTAGGTGATGACATTTTTATTATGGTAAGATACACACAGCATAAAACTGACCATTTTAAACGTACAATTCAGTGGCATTTAGTACACTCACAATGTTTGCAACCATCACCACCATCTAATTCCAGAACATTTTCATCACCCTAAAAGGAAGACTCACACCCATTAAGGAGTCACCCCCGGTTATGGGCAGACTTCTGTCCCTGTAAAATTCCTATGCTGAAGTCCTAATACTCAGTACCTCAGACTATGACTGTTTTTGGTGATAGGGCCTTTAAAGAGGTAATTAAGATAAAATGAGGTCACAGGTGTGGGCCATAATCCAATATGACTGGTGTCCTTATAAGAGGAGGAGATTAAGACACAGACACGCATAGGGGAGAGACCATGTGAAGACAGAGAGAGAAAACATCCATCTACAAGCCAAGGATACAGGACTCAGAAGAAATTAACACTGCCAACACCTTGATCTCAGACTTCTAGTGCCAATACTTTCATCTCAGACTTCTAGCCTGCGTAACTGTGAGAAAATAAATTTCTGTTGTTTAAGGCACCCAGTCTGTGGTACTTTGTTATGACAACCCTAGCAAACTAATACACTCCCCATTCCTTCCTCTCCCCAGCTCATGGCAACGACTTATTTGCTTTCTGTCTCTATGGATTTGCCTATTCTGGATATTTCTTATAAATTGATTCATACAATATGTGGCCTTTTGTGTCCAGCTTCTTTCACTTAACACAATGTTTGCAAGGTTCATCCATGCTGTAACACGTATCAGCACTTTATTCCTTTTTATAGCTGAATAATATTCCATTGTATGGATATATAACTTTTTGTTTATCTATTCATTGGTTGATGATTGGTGATGACTTTAATGTAAGGAATAAGGGAGAACACGGTGTCAAGAATGACTTCTAGAGTTCTAGCTGGAGAACTGGAGTGAATTCATGCCATTTATTGAGGTGGGAATGAATGGAAGAAGAGTATATTAGAGAAGAGATTGGGAAGCTTATGTCTACAAAGGGTTAATGACTAGTGACTTGGCCTAAGCAGATCTGTGTCCTTCCACTCCATTCCCCTCTCTCTTTCTTTAACAGATCTGCATGGGTGATATAATCCAAAGCATTTTAGTGGTTTCAGCCCTTTGCCTTTTCCCATCTACAAAGAAATTAATCCTGGTCATTCTAGCCCAAGAATCCTACAGTCAATCAACAAATTCCTCAAACAAACAAATTTAAAAAACTATGGGCAAAAACTTTCAACATATGAACACATAACTGAGTTTAAGTACTAATCCATCTATAGTATTAAAATTCTATCAACTAACAAAGTGATCCTTTCTCTTGGTCCCTGGAACACTCCAGTTATTTTTAAACAGTATTTTTTTTTGATGTTGAAAATAATAAATGCACATTTTAGAAAATTTGGAATATATAGAAAGAAACATAAGAGAAAATAAAAACTACTTATGATATCTCTACCCAAAGATAAGCACTGTTAACATTTTGCAATATTTTTTTTTCTGTAAATTTTATAGAAATATTTCGCTAAACTCAGGGGTTGTACTCCCAAAAGAATTGTGGTTGGCAAAACAGTGATTGGCATATTCAAGGTGCTATAGAAAATATAGATTTAAGGAGAAATATTAAATTGTATTAAATTAGCTTTAAAACATAGCAAATAGAAATTCTAGAGCACATTTACTCAAAAAAAAATCTTAAATACTTGCTCTGTTAGAAAGCCCCTGTCTAAATCACCTTCTTCAGTTGTACAGGAAATATTGCTCCAGTGTCATAGCATGCTGGGGTTTTCTATTATGCAGACTCTATCATTTTTTACTTTTTGAACAAGTTTTTACTGACTTGAAACGTCTTTCGCATTCATGGTCTCCATCATTTGTTTTTGTAATTAGTCGTGAAATGGTTGAGTACTTCATCACCCTCACCCCACGCCTTGTCCTAGCCTCTCCACCATTTATCATTGGGTTTAAGAACATATCTCTTTGAGTGTGGCCTTCAATTCCTCCAGTGAGAGGATGGACTCTCTTTTCTTTGGACTATCCCATAGACTGGCTTATATGGTTTCTAGGAGGAGCTAGCAATAATTATGGTCTTCTTTTGTTTAAGAGAATCTAACAAAATTGGGCATGACGATGATGATAATAATAATAATAATAGCAGCATCTTAGGATGACATTTTCTAGATATTTTAATTAAGACATCGTAATACAAAACTAAGTTATCTAAAAGCCAGAAGTTTCTAATTTTATATATTCTCATACAATTGGAATCTATTGTTTTCGTCATCTGCACTCTTCACTTAATATTCTATAAGAATTTCTTCTATGTGATTAAAAGTTATGCAAAAACATAGTCTTCCTTTGATAAATGTAAAGAAGAATTGATGTATTTTATAGTGTGGTGCTTTGTTTTGGTGGTAAAATAGACATCACAATTAAGTAACATCCTCTCCAGGAGAAAGGCAGCATGAAAACTGGCTTCCTACTTGCAATCTACATGTGGCCGTGGTCAAAGTACTCTCTACCGTGATCTCTTTCGAGGCTATGGTGAATTTGGGGTGCCACTGAAGGCTACTGATAGAAAAAATAAAAATAAAATGTCAAAACTTGGATCACTGTAGCTTGTCACCACTCATCGATATGAATGTATTCTTAAATGCAAGTCTTATTCAAAAGGGCCTGGGAAGACCTGGGCTAATCCAATATCATGGCTCCAAAGCCAATTCATCACATTTAGTCTCATGCCCAAGTGAAAGTAAAATGCTGACCAGTACAGAAAGATGGATTATGCGGCAAAAATACAAAGTCAAAGTAACTATCATTACTTGTCAATATCTCTTGCCATGAGGTAATGGTGGAAACACGGCTAGAGTTTGAGCCATTTCTGGAAAAGAGTCATCTGGTAAGATTGTGTATGATTCATTTGTTTCAGAAAATGTCAAACTACCAAGGTTGTTTTGAAACTCACTTCAGCCAAAAATCAATTTTTTCACGTTAAATTTATTATATTTTCAAATATTTTTAGAATATTTTATAACATACTTCTAGCTCACTGATATGCATAACGCATTTTAAATGTTAATCTTCCTTATCTAAAAGTATTCTGTTTTATTTAGAAAGATTAATATTTTTATGTTCACAGTCAGTATTTATACACTGGGTTTAATTATTAAAATTTTGTGAAAATACAGATTTGAGTGACTAATTATTTAGAATTACTGAGATAGAAAGAAGAGAAACTAGATTATATTTCCTTCTCTCCAAACTGGGTCACCCTAGGCTATACCACAAATTGTCTCCCAGAAACTGTATTCATCTCACAAATTTTACCTAACTAAAATTCTTATCTTCTAGCCTAGGAAAGTGAGATGTTGGATTCAAGAGATTTATGATGACGTATTTCACAGCTAAAGATTGAACTATAAATTCCAGTAGCTGGAAGGAATAATTACTTGGCCTTTGAATAACGTTTTGATTTACTTTTTGGTATCTGTGACCAAAGTCAAGGTTAACTTGAAATTTCACTGCAACATCTGTAAGATTTTTCTAGTCAAGCTCATAAAGGTTCATTGATTCTTCCACTCAGTTATTCAACAACTGCTTTGTGCCAGGTGTTGGTGATAGCAGAGCAAGCAATGTAATCATTTATTCATTCTTTTATTCACCTCATAAATATTCATTGGGCACCTACTATATGTCAGGCATTGTTTTAGACGATTGAGATAAATCAATGAAAAACTTTAGACAAAATTCCAGCCCTCAAGGTGTTTACATTCTAACTGGGGGGAGAGGAGGAGTTAAATAAAAGATAAACATAATATATAAGTATATTATGCACTTTCTTAGAAGGTAAAAATGCTATTTGAAAAAAATAGAGCAGGGTGATCAGGAGAAGCACTGAAATTTTAATAGGATGGTCAGAGAAGGCCTCAGTGGGAAAGTGGCATATGAGCAAAGACTTGAAGGAGAAGAGGGGGAGAGCTATGTGCATATCCCCATGGGCAGAGGGAACAGCATGTTCAAAGGTTCTGAAGTAGGATGGACTGTGCTTGGCATATTTGAGACCCAGAAAGAAGGCTGTGTGTCTAGAGATGAGTGAATAAGAGGAAGAGTCACAGGAGATGAGGATAGAGAAGTAAGGGGGAAGATCATGTAGGGTCCCATTGGAGGGATTTGGCTTTTATTTGGAGGCAGACAGGCAGCCATTGGAGGGTTTTGAGTGGAGGAGTGAAATGAGCTGATTTAAAGTCCCCAGGAGTGTTCCTACAAAGGGTTTTGGTATCCTGTATATATTCTCCTAATTTACTACATTCCATTTCTGCCATCCAATCCTGATATCTTTCCCTTCTCATCTATGATAAATTCCCCCTTTAAATACTTTCTCCTTTCAATATTTCACATTCAATATTCTTCCACCTTTTACATGAGTTTCTTTTACAATTTGTATCTCCTTTTTAAGAGCCAGTTTATCATTTTTCTCTGCCTATTCTTTTTGTTTTTCTCTCTTCTTTCAAACTATTTTGCTACTACAAGTAATATAA
Source organism: Ceratotherium simum simum (assembly GCF_057802395.1). NCBI lineage: Eukaryota > Metazoa > Chordata > Mammalia > Perissodactyla > Rhinocerotidae > Ceratotherium > Ceratotherium simum. Next base: position 31,369,515 of record NC_141922.1, read on the forward strand.
ATAATGTTAGCTCATTGTCATAATTCCCCATACTAAAGTATATTCAATACTACATGTTTCCACCCATTTCCAAAAAAATGACATTCTCTGGAATGAGTATCTTTTAACAACTGTGGATAGCATTGGCCTAGGTCTGTGTCCCATTGATCTAAGTGTAGGCACACTCACCATTTCCTAATATATTTTTAACTGCTGTGTCACATCCTTTGAGTTTCTGTGTCAGCACAGCTAAATTTAAAATTTTCTGCAATTTAGCTCCCTGAGTGGCTAATAGAAAAGATATGTGGTTTTTTTTTCCGTTTCATTTCCACGCACTTTGAAAACAGAATAACGTTGTGACCAGAGTTACTTTAAATATCCTATAATATTGGGTAGAAACAGAAACAACACTCAGTTGAACACTTTGTGACTGACTGGGTTCCTCTAATTGGGATTTTAAATTGTTTATTCACTGGGCATAGATGGCAGTGGAGAGGGTTTCCTGTTAGATTTTGCAGGAAGGTCCATTGTACTCTGGTACCTGTTCAGGGCCACTACTCCCACTCCAGCAGACAAGGACAAGGCCTTCTCCCCAAAAGGGACAGAATCACAACCACATTCTGGAAAGTTTTAAGAAGATCTAGACTGCACCTTGTTTTAGTTTCAAATCTCCCAGAAGAAGATCCTGAGATAAGAATTCAGATTCAAGCAATTTATTTGGCAAGTACAGGCAATACTGAAGAAAAGTGGGGAAGTGACACAGGAAATGGAAGGCAATCAATAAAGGACATGCTATTCCAGCTACCTCAGTGGGCAGCTGGAGCTTATTCCCACAGGGCAACTCCGGAGAGTGGTGCGAAACACGTGATTCAGAATTATTTCCTCCAAGACGCAAGGGAACTGGGGTATATACATACCAACTCCCAGATTCATTGGTCACGGGCTGTTCTGTGGCTATTAACTCCTTGGTGCTTCTGGTCTGCCATTTTTCACAGTTGGGGGGAAAGAGTTGGAAAGGACAAGTCCTTGGGCTCATCTGGAAGTTAGAAGTCAGGCAGAGCAAATGGAGATGTTTGAGTGATATGAGTTGGGCACTGATAACATCTGCTTCACATCTGGATCCACCTCCCCTCCAGGGTTGCATGTATTAGCTCACAGGTTGTCTGCTGCACAATTCCATGGAACACAATTCACACAGATGACAATGGGAGTGGTACCCCTCTGGAGTCATGCAACTTGGCCCTGCCCATCTGAGGCCCAGTTCAATCCACACAACTATTAGTTGTTTTGTTCCATATGACATGTTAAACTGTCAACTTCTCTCATAGATGGGGTCCCATAATTAGTAATCACAGTAGTCTACTGAAAAGGCCTGACCTCAGCCACCATGGTGCAATTCCAGAAATTTCTGAATAGCTTCCATGGAGTATTAAGCCCAATTGATTCACATGAGACTGAATCTTCAGACTTACTGACCTTTATCTCTTTAGTATTATTACTTTTCATTAACTGGTCTGATTAGCCAGACATATACAATCCATGACGATTAGTGTGATATTCCTGGAACCAAAGTGAAGACTGATAGGTCACAAGAGGCAAGATGAAAAGCCAAGGATAGTTGTTCCCAGGATAATGCACTTTGTATCTTGGGTCATACTCTCTTTCTCTACTAACGTGTAGAGAAACACACATATATACACACCATTATTTAACAAATTCACGAAACACCAACAATATCCCATGTTTGATGTTGGGTATATTTACATGAATAAGACACGCTTTCAACTCACATTAAGCTCATGGTATATGAAAAACACAGACATGAAAACAGACAATTATAGTACAACGTGCTGGTAACCTTGTTGAAATGACAATCTTTAAGGAGGAGTGTTTATCTAGTTTTGCAAACTTCAGGCATCAGTATTTAACTGCAATAGTTAAGTTGGATTCAGGTAATCCAGACATCCATGTTTAACAGAGTCTTTAACTTAGGACTTTATTAAAAAAAATAGGAAATTTTGAAATGTTTGAACCTATTCATTGACATGAGAACTATAAAATTTGCCATACCTGAACTTCAACCAAGGTATTAACAAGAAGCCAAATACTATGCAGTAGATTTCTGATATCAGTGTTTGGCTATTCCTCACTTAAGGACTGGTAAGAAGCGTGACCAAAACAATAATGTCTGTTCTGATCTCAACTGGATTCCTCTTCTTCTAGGTTTGCTGATTTTCTGTATCTCCCACAATGTTCTCTTTTTGTCTCATACAATCTGCCCTGGGATTGTGTCATGCTGAGAGCTTACTTGAAGTCTACTTGAAGTAGAATCTTTATTATTTGCTTGCTTTTGAGTTTTGCTTCCCAGTGATGTTCTCTGTAAAATGCCTGCTCCTGTTGCTTGGCTAAGCAACTAAGCTGACTACTCTCTGGCTATGTTCTCTCTGCTAGCCACATTCCTTGCCTAGTGAGGGCTGGTTACATTTCAGTTCTACACGTCCTGAAGATTTGCTTTCTAATTGGAGCCTGTGCTCAAAATAAGCCCCTCATTTCACAATGTCAAGACTCTTCCAATGTGGGGTACTACATAGCAGCTTACCACTTTTGGCTCAGTGTTCTGAGGCCATGTGATAATAAAGACAGGAACTCATACTTCCAGCAGATATTGAATACTCCAAGTGTATACTGACTCTACCAAGTAGGCACTGAGTAAAACAGAAGAGGCTTACTTCCTTGATCTGTGTTTGAGGATAATAGAGACAGCTTTATAGGATTTTTAGCTAGACTAGTTAATTCTCCAAATGCTATAGTTTCTTGGGTTAGCCATAGCATTAGTTCCTCCGGCATTCCTTTATGGAATGAAGAGGATTCCACTGTGTGATTTCTTTTCGAAAATGGACTTCATAGGTAGATCTTATAATACTGTTTAAACATCCCACGAGTTCTGATGAACTTGTCAAAGTCACTATAAACTATACGCATTACCATAAGTTGATAAATTATTACCAATACTCCTCTGAATATATTGCTCATTGCTGTATAGTCCATCCAGTGACATGATCATAGAAGATAAATAGGAAATGGATCACTAGAATTGACTTCCAAAAGATTTATCTCAGCATTTTCCTTTTATTCCTTTGCATGCTAAGCATTTATGCCTGGGACTAAAATCATACTTAAGGATACAGTTAAAAGAAGAACTAGGGGAAGAAAACTAATATTTACTGAGCACCTACTATGAGTTAGGTACAGCTCTTCATATATATATAATATGATCTTCATAAAATCCTTGTTGGTTATAAATTTTCTTGTATGGTTGAGGAAGCTTGAAGAAAAGTAATTTTCTTAGGATTTGAATCTATGTCCTTCAGACTACTGACGTCATGCTTTTCCATTTATGTTTCTGCTACATAAGATAAATGAAGTTGAAAAGTTGTGTTTATTTATCTTGATCTTCATGTCAAAACCACCTCTATTTCAAATATTCCAATTCATTCACTCAATAGCCAACATTTGGCATATATGCTTTGTAGGGGGGAAAGTGTTGTATTAAACCTATCCCTATCCTGCTCATTCTCTATTATTTTGTCCTAAGCAAATTGGTCTTGCTAAACTTCCCAAGTGCTCAAGGACATGACACTATTACAGATTTGAATTGACTTCACTTCTTTAAACTTCAGAAGGATCCTTGTTGGTTGATCTCTTTCAGACAGATTTTGGGTGCAGGAAAGAAAGTCAAACGTTATTGCTTTGTAAATTTTAACCCTTTGACTTGAAACCACCAGGATACTAAATTTGACTGGCTCATTCCAATGAACCAAACATCAAACTGGGTTCTATCCCTGTGCAAGCTTCACACAAAACAAACATTTATAGGCTGAAAAGTGGCCCTAGCACTGGACTCACATCCCAGCAAGGAGCTGCACTGGTCCCAGGATGAATCCATGACATGGTCCTAAATAGAGAGACCTACCAGCCAATCTGAAACATACTGAGAGTACGTCTCACGATGCCAGAAAAAAATCTAATCTTCCCCTGATTTCATCAATAATGAAATCAAAGATTGGATTTCAGGAAACATGTGATAACTGAGTCGATGATTTTTGTTCAGCTTCATCTCAATATTTGGTAACATTTAGGCACAGCCTAAGGTTCCTAGAGTCAAGCCATTCCTTACTGTTAAAAACACTTTTTTTCTCCTCCCTCTCTTAAAAATGGTCTCATTGTCCTTTATTTAGTCTAACAGAAGGATCCATGTAGCAGCACTGCCTTAGCTTTCCTTGGCTTCAATTATACAAACTAACCACACTCAGCTGGATGGCAACTGCCGTCGCAGTGTGCCTGCTCCTCCAAATCCATGAGTGGAGTTTTTCCACCCACAATGTCAGGTACAGGATATGAACTGAGGATTAAAATTCTCTAGTGCAAATGGGGAGAAAGTTCCAATGAAATAATACAGCTTCTAAGATTAAGGTACACTGACCTCCCCCACCCCAACACACACACACATAATAGTAATAAAAACTGTCAGGTTTTTAATTGATTAATTGCTATGATCCTGGCACTATATTAACTTCCTTACATATATTATCTCATTTAATACTTTATATTTTAAGGTGGGCAATATGGAATTCATCTACAATTTATCAAATTCTTAACTACTTGAATATGTTTCTCTCTCACTTTTTTTTTTAAATCGCAGTTTAATTCGGTTGAGCTGTTGGTCGTCTCCTGTTTGTGGTCCCTGAGGGCTGTCAACTCCCAGCTGCCATGCAATACCAATTACATATTTTCAGACCGCTAATCTTTCTCCACCCCACCAGCTTTCCTGCTCCTGACCACAGAGTGACAACATCAGCTGCACCATGCTACGGAAAACAGGACTCAACATTTCAGGAGAAACAGCTCAGCTAAGAGAGTTTCCTGAGTCATGAAAAACCTCTTAATACTTCGATATTGCATTAACCTCAGCTTCACCTGCTTTTCCTTGGGTCACAGGGATCATTAGCCATGTGAACACCTTCTATCCAGCCACAAACAGGAGCAGAATGGTTGCTTTTGGCCTAGGGGGACCTTCTCATCCTGGCAATGAGGTGGGTACAGCTCAGTGGACAATGTGGTAGAGTGGAAACCCTGTTTCCACGAAAGCCGGAAAAACAAGATATCGTAAGACCCTGAGCTAGGATTTAACCTTTGGCTCTGCCCTGAGCTCAGTTGGAGGTACCTCTCAAAAAAACATTGCATAACCTCTAGCCAAATAGAAAAGAAAACACTTCTAAGAGTGAGCACTGGGCATCACCTGTCTCTGCCAATAATTCGGTCAGATGTTTTGCAACCGTGATCAACCAAGGCTTCTTTGGACCCTTATTAGGTCCTGGGGTCCTTTCCTGGTTCAAAAAACACAGCTTTGACAGTATGAATGAAATTTTTTATCTTATTATTCCAACTGTACAATCTCTTTAAAAACATCATATCACTAAGTATAGGTATGATATTCTCAACTTCTCCAGTGTTCTTTTGTGTTATTAAGGAGCGCCATTGGTCATTCTCTGGGACTTTGATCCAGGCCTTATGAGGATTTTGAAGTTTAAAATAGAACTTAAAGGGGTTTTGTGTATGTGTGTGTGTGTGTGAGGAAGATCAGCCCTGAGCTAACATCCATGCCAATCCTCCTGTTTTTGCTGAGGAAGACCGGCCCTGTGCTAACATCTATTACCAATCCTCCTCCTTTTTTCCCTTTTTCTCCCCAAAGCCCCAGTAGATAATTGTATGTCATAGTTGCACATCCTTCTAGTTGCTGTATGTGGGACGCCACCTCAGCATGGCCAGACAAGCGGTGAGTCAGTACACGCCCGGATCCCAACCCGGGCCGCCAGTAGCGGAGCGCGCGCACTTCACCGCTATGCCACAGGGCCGGCCCTGAGCTTAAAGGTTTATAAGTCAATTACATTCTGATTATTTTCTTATTTCTTTTCATTTTTGCCTCCTTTTTCTTCAACCTATAATGTATTTACTTTTTTAAAAAATTTTTCTCTAGATTGCTGGGTCTTAATGTTAAAGTGAACATGGGATGAAAAAGAAGTTTCCTAGTAATGTCTCACAAACCACTGAATTCATCCATCTTTCACACATTTCTGTACCCAGACCTTCCACAAAAGTGTAGAACAGTTGCACTTTACTCTTTGTTGGATGTAACTATTTTCAAGGTTCCTTAATCTGTTTCTGAAAAATTGAACCAGTTTTACTAAAGGTATTGTGGGGAGTTGAGAATGCAAGTAAAGTAGGGGAATCAAGTTTAAAGTATCAAAATAAATCACTACGAACTTCATTAGTTTTATAAATGGAGGAGTGATATCTTAGGGTGCATGAGGATGCAGCCACAACCACACAGCACTGCAGCATATGAGAGACTCAGAATCAAAATTCTGCTAATGATCTAAAGATGTCATATATTCTGCCGCATAATACCTGATACTGGATTAAACTAAGAGACTCCTTTCTCTCAAAAGACCCTGCAGAGTAAATCATTCCATGAGTAGATGGTGCTTCAGACCCAATTCTTGATTAATGTTCTGAAGTAAATGTTGAACACAGCACCAGAATGACCACAAGTTGTTGACCATTTGTTCATAGAGAAATTTAAACTGGAAGGAAACTACTATATATGTATATTTTGTCATGGAGCAAAGAAAGGACCTTTGACAGCAGGTCAAACAATTTATCCAAATTCAGAGTGCACATCTTATCATTCAGCATTTTTCTGAGTGCAGGAAAAATGGATATGAGGAAGGGAAATGAGTCTACCTACTTCTGGAGAATGCTCTATTCTCTTATTTTACAGATTACTGGCATTTCCATCTGATTTGTGGATAGCAATGATAAGCCGACAATAGAAAAAGCATACATGTGGAAATATTTTCCTCTGCTTTTGAAAATCTTACATCGAATCTTATTAAAGTTAGAAGAATAAAACTAACACATTATTGCTCCAAATCAGAACCTGCCCGGAGTCACAGGTTATTTCCACTTACTTCCAAGAATTAGAGGAGGGATGACTTCCTTCTAGTCCTTCCCATGGCCAATGCAAATATCACTAGCCAAATTTTCTCTGCACTTCAGTCCAGAATAGAAGGTGAAAGTTTGGGGCTCAGTAAACTTTTCAGTAAAGAACTAAAATAAGCAATGATGATTACCTTTTTATAAAAATGTGTTTGGCAGGATAATGTGTATATGTCCTCCCTGTATCCTCTCCTTCTCAAGCAGATTGTCAACCTCTTGTAACCCCAGCCTCAGAGATTTTGGCAAGGTGAGAAATGGAAAGAGAGCAGATGATGCTTTGAGGTTCAGGAAGTCCAGGAAGAAAGAAGAGGTGATGCCTTTGATAAGCTGAAACATAGCCAGAAAAGGGAAAGAGACCTGTAAGTCCTCTGAGCAATGTCCACAAATACTCTGTGACAGCAACTTCAGAAGGTGGCACGACTTTAGAGGGGAATGGTTGCATGGTGTATGTAAGGAGCCAGGATTGTAGACACCAAGATTGCCAGGTCATAAAAAATCTTCTCTGTACCTAAGTATAGCACATAAACAGCAGAGCTCCAAACTTAAAGTGACAACATAAACTGGATTAATGTTGTAATAGCAGTTCAACTATGACTGGTACCCATATAAGCTTCTCCAGTGTTTTGGCAACAAGTAGGATCACAAAGTTTTGGAGGATAGGGAAAGCCAGTCATATTGACCAAGAAGTTTGGATTCTCAGAATTGATACAAAAACGTTTTAATGTGGTATTTTTTGTGTACATGCGTTTCTTTATTTTGCTTTGATGAGAGACAAACTTTCTTGATATATAAGATGCTGTCAACATAACAAAATACCCAATATCAAAATATATTTTCTTGAAAATCAGAAAAAATGGTTTCTTTCCCTGCTTCTGCCTTGGGTATGTCCTTTGACCTTGAACCAGTCATTGAAATGTGTTCAGCTTCATGTTCCTCATTTAAGATGGGAATGAGTGTAGCTGTCAGTCTTACCTCATAAAGCTAGTAGATACAGGATTACCAATAGTAGTAGTAGTACCAACAGGAATTGGTGCTATTGTTGCTGCTGTTGTTTGTTTTGCTATGACATGTCTTGAAATGATATAGTTTCTCTAATAAGATCTATCAATGACTATTGTCAATACAGCAATTAACAGACATCATAGTTTCTCTAGCTGATAAATGTAAATATTGCACATAATATAAATATGCTTTTATATATTTGTACATGCTTTGATAAATTTATTAAATAACTCGAAATAAGCTTAGAGATTATATTTCTAAAAGTAGTACAATTATAAAGAGCTGTTTGAAAAGTCACTTATTAAATTCAGGAACTGACTGAGAAGGTGCCCTGGTTCATTTTTGGTCATGTGAGTAATATTCATATATGGATAGTTTGTCTTTTAAGTGACATTTCAACAACCAAATGTTGGTGGCAAACTGATTTGAAATAGAGCATGGTGTCTTAACCAAGCAATATTTTTGCTTTAAGTCAGGGAAACAAGAGCTGCAGAACCAGGAAATGTGGAGAGAGCATGGAAAATATTTAATCAACAGTTATCCCTCTACAGGAAAATCACTAGTGCCCATAAAATGAAGCAGATGACAGTGTTGTTCTGCTTCTTAGTATTACGGGAGGAGATACTAGGCACGTAGTTTCTTTCAATTAAAGAGGGGAAAGTACATATGCTGATATCTGGGGGGCAAGGGCAGAGGAAGAGGGGCAGACTCTACATTGTACCTTCCAAAGATGGATGGGAGCTACGAATGCTACTTTTACAAACTATGTATACAAAGGGGAAATGAATGAAACCATTAAAAAATATCTAAGGGATCTGAATCTAACCAGGCTATAACTTGATATTTTATCATAACCAGATTATTATGGAAATGACTAATGTCAGTAAGTGGTTTAAGCACTGCCCAACTGACAAGCTACCTATCATAGCAATAATCTAGAAATCTATGTTTAAATATAGCAGTGAGATACTTTCTATAATCTTTGAATCTTACTTGTAATCTTTGAAGTTCTCATTTCTCATTAGCTAAAAAGAGTGACATCAAAAATTATTCAGTAATCAATGGTCATTCTAATTAAAATCTAGAGGTAACATTTTTTCCTTGCTTACTTGTTACATTGAATGAAAGGCTGCTTTTGTAAAACTACATATTTTTGAGAGAAAGATGAGCTACAGCAACTTAGTGTTTACATATTGTATATTGCCTGTCTTCTCAAAGTTCAGATCTTGGTTTCAGCACCTTTCATCTAAGAGAATGACTGAGTTGAGGCTGAATTGAGTTTGACCACACTCAACCTCAGAGAGGAGAGATGAGAGGCAAAAGTTAGGAGCAATTTAGATAGGCAGTGGTCTTTTCTCACACTATCCTCATTTAACCTGATAAAGTCACTCTAGTAGAAGCGTTGCTTTTTCCAAGTTGAAATATAAAGTTATGTGGTCAAATTATCTATGAAAATCCTACTTCTTGATTTTCTGCTCAAAGTGAGGATGAAAGGAAACATGAACGTGAAGTAAATACACTTAAAGACAGTACTTGTAAAGAGACAGCCAGGGAAAAAGATGTTTCAACCAAAGAGGCACAGGGGGTTCAGCTCCAGGTCAACTTGTGTTTCCTCCAAGTCAAGAACATAAGGGTAAAAATGGGGCCACAGAACAGTGACAAATCAGGTCACTACTTTTCTGTCTTGGTATCAACAATAGCAGTGGAGAACATTTATCCCTGCTGACATCTCCCCAACTAGGTCAGGAAGACCCCAAATAGTGCTTTTATTTTTTCTCTTGTCCATCCTGTGGTCCCCTATTTCCTGTTCTCCTGATTGAGCAGCTTCTATTGCCCCTTATAAGAGTGAAATCCTCTACTTTATTCCCTTTTTGTGGTATTCATTTGTTATCTTTGCCACCAACCTCCATTTCTCCACCTTCTAGCAAAAGCAACCAAATTTTTGTTTTGTGGGAATTCTTTCTCCTCCCTTCTCAGTCCTGTTGCTCAGGTAGGATTGTCCCCACCCTGATATATATTATCCAATAGTATATATAGCCCATTGCCCTGGTTACAATGACCCATTCAGGAATGGACATGTAACCCATTCAAGGTGAATGAAGTATGAGGAGATGTTTTCTCTGTCTTCTATGGCAGCAATCACCAGAGACTGTGTCTCAGCCCCTGGATGGTTCAGTATATGTGAAGTCTGACTTCCTCTGCCATTTTATTAGTCCAAAACAGGCCTGCTAAGTCTAAAGCCCTGCTTTGCCACTTACTAGCTGTGTGGTCTTGGACAATTGCTTAACCTCTGTGTGCCTCTGTTTCTTTACCACAATGGGTTGTTAGGAGAATTAAATCAGTCAAAGTGTATAAAGTACTTAGAATATTTCCAGGCATGATATAAGTACTACATAAGTGTTTAAACAAAATATTCCTTTAGCCACTCAGATTGAAACCTTGTAGCTATCTTTGACTCTTCCTCTTTCACTGTATTTGTCATTCACTGAAAATTCTCTCTCTTCTGCACCACCATTCTCTTCTTCTCCAGTTTGTTATACCCCACTGGCTAGGTCCTTATTTTTATACCTATAGACTCTTTTGTGTACTTCATGCATACTTTTAATGGATAACTATGGGATTTCTTGTTCCAGTACCGCTTCTCTAAGAAACCAGCTGGCACTCCCACTCCTTTCCAAACGGTTCTGAAGGAGCTGTCTCCTTTGCACAGCATAAGTCACACCCACTAGCCCCAGCTATAGCTTACTGGTCAGCAAGTGGGCAACAGGGTTCCTTGTCTGGGAGGTTGAGACTTGCAGACCAATGAGAAGGTGACATATTTCTCTTCAGAGGCTGAAGCTATAAAATGTAAAACTGCTGTGGTAGGCAAGTTTTTGCCATGTGGAAAAAGCTGATTAACTCTGTTTTGGTTTTGCTTTGGACTTCTTTAATATGCTAATGTGCTAAGCCATGTATCTGGAGTCATTGTGATACAAAGTATCTAGGTACCCTATGGACCTCTGCTGAGGACTAACCCTGAATTCCGTGCTTCTTCTCTGCAAACTGGCTCAATTTCATCATATCCACTGTTTTTTAACTGGAGGTACTCATTAGCCTGGGACTAATGAGTACCATAGGACTGAAAGATTGCAGCATATTAACAAATTAGACCACACCTCAGGAACCTGGATCTTTCAGTGTTTAATTTAATCAGCCCCCATCTAGCCTCTTGAGATTTGCTTGAGGCCATTCTGGGACAGTATATGAGTGTCTCAACAACGTTTTAAAGTGTGTCTTATTATCTCCACTTTACGGATGTGGAAATGGAGGCTCAGTTAAACACTGACTCAGGTCAGGAAATTGGTTACACGGGTAATGGAAGAGACATAATGCCAAATAGGGATTAATGAAGTGAGAGAGATGAGCACAGCAAAAGCCTCTGTGGCTCCTAGGGCGGGAGAAAAGGGGAGGGGTAGTGTTCCTAGATCCTAGAATCCAGGGTCACCCAGTAAAAGTTGGAAGCACAGAAGGCCTACCTGTCCTGCCGGGAGTCTGTACCATAGAGGGCAGAACTGTCCAGTGGGAGCTAGAGCAAGTGAGGAGATGCTGGAGACAGCAGAACAAGGAAGAAAGAAGTGCTCTGGCTTCCTCCTTCCTTCTGCCCTCTAATCTATCTGAAGCTAGTTGGCAAAGAAGTCTGGGAGATATAGTTCCCTGCTATAAGACAGAAGAGAAAGGCAGTCAAATAGGAAACCAAGCAACATATATTCCCCTGTTTAAGAGATTGCAATCCAGACCTGTGCTTTGTACCCTTTGGTGGGGGGCAGGGGGAGTAAAGCTAAAGTTCAAGAATTCAGAACTACAGCACAAAAGTCTATGGGTCTATTAATACTGAGATATCTGCTACTGTGGTTTAAAATCTAGGAGCACAGTTTGTTTTCCTTGTTGGAGAGGAGAGCAGAAAGTGACTCCAATTTAGAACAGACTTTTCAGAACTTGCCTGCTCAAAACTTCTATTCACTTATGCTTTTATCATTGTTATTGTCATAAAGACAGATACTAACTCAAATTATTTTAAGTAGTAGAGGCTTTATTGTATGGAAATAAGGAAGTAGGCCCTTTTTCATATGGTCTATCTTCCCAGGAGCCAAGGAAAGCTGAAGAACCAGATATCAGGAGGGGCAGAAACCAGAATAGAGCTCATGGAGGTTGGAATCAAAAGGTCATTTAGACTCCAAGGCAGCTTTGCAGCAAGAGGCCATGGATTTTCAGTCCAGATCTACACCTTCTAACCGGCTCAGCTCTTTTCTGCCTACCTCTTGTTCTCTGTCTGTTTGTCTTCCTGATATGCTCTGGTTTATTCTTTTCCTACTTGGCAGTGCAAAGTCCTAAGAGAAGTAAACTAAAGGGCTCAACTAATAACCTTTCCTCTTTTTTTGGAACAGAACTTTTGGGCACTATCACATCATAGGCTGCTGTCCATGCTACATTGGCTAACCTTGGCTCAGTTGCCCATCAAGTCTTATCACCCGGGGACAATGTATCACATGGCACAGGGTTCCATGTTGCACAACATGGTTGCCTGAAACTACCTTCTCAGCAAGATAGTTTCCCTTAGAAAATCTATGATTATAACTGCATCTTTGACCTTGGAGACGAAAAAGAATAAAGAAAAGAAAGGAAGAGACAATCCTCCTCCAGAAGGAGCAACTAATGCATGTAGCTAAGAAAATTGAATCATAACCCACAATCATCATCAGATATCATGAAAAGAAAATATATCATTTTACTATAGTATTCTATCTTGACCAAAAATGCTTAACAATCTTATGTCAATTTATCCTCTCTGCACCCCTGAGAGATTGGTCAGTCTTGTTTGCCTACTCAAAAAAGTGGAATTGTCACACAGTTAGAACTTGTTCTCAGCACTCCAGGACATGAGTCTGTTTTAGTCTAGATCAACTAGATTTCAGCCACTGTGACACTGGCCGCTTTGAAAAACACACAGATCCTTTTTACAGCACCAAAAAAATCAATCCATATTGGGAAATTAGACCTCTCCTTGCAACTATCAGTTTGAGAAATAGCCAGTGTTTCTGTGGGAGTGCAGGATGAACCTGGCTATTTTAAATGGATGACCTAAGAAGCCCATTACAGATGAACCAAGATTGGATTAGAAAAGAAATGTGAACAAAATCATCAGAGTTAATGCTGTGAAATGGCCTAAGTTCATTTGTGCTGAGAGGTGCCGTTGGGCTGAATTATTTATAATGCTGCATAATGTGGTAAATGTAATGCAGGGTTTGGGTAGGATTTTGTTTAGTTGGTTGTTGGTTTTAAGCCACCAAGTCTTTAAAACCCTGATGCCCTTAAATCTGAGCCAAGAGATGGGATGTGACCACAATACGTCTTGTAGAGTCTGTATTATTCTCCTTTTTCTGTTGTTCAGTCTCCCATCTCTCAATACTGAAATGATGAAGAATAGAAGTAGTCACAGTATGAGGCCAGACAGGGTCCATTAGCATTTTATGTAGTAGATTAGACGGGTACAAGAAAGTCCTCCTCTATACCTCTCCTGCATCCAAAAGCTGAGGTTCAATTTGACTATAGCCTTAAAAGAGATGGTGGGTGGGATAGGGATGACCTAGCAAGACTAATATTCAAACTATATTCCAGAAAGTAATTATCAGTTCCTTCATACCTAATTCATGACTGTGATGCTTTTAAATTCTTGTAGGGCTCATTGCCAACGTGCGCACTGACACTCAGCTTGTTATAGTTACCATGGCTCCTACATAGTGATCTAGCTATTAAGCAAATAACATCTATTAGATTACTTTTAGATAAACACCTATGTTGCCATCTGATTAATTAGATAATTCATGGAGTCTGTTTCTGAAGATGGTGGCTCTTTTAAACATTGTATAACCAGGCTCCCTCTTAGAAGAGCTTTCAACTGGAAAGTTTGGATTCATTCAGTCTAAATAAATGAAACCTGTGCCTAAAAAGCTGGTTGTTTTTATTATTTCCATGTTTTATCATGTGGCGAGTTTTTCTCGCTCTACAGTTTTCTGTTCAACACCAAGGCAATAAAGACAAACTTTTTTGCAAATGCAAGTGAAAGTGTTTACTTATTCCTTATGTATAATCCTAATTGAATGATACATTCTTAGCATTACCCCTGATAGTTCATTTCTTAACAGACATTTTACATTATTGTTTTTGTCCTATAAGCATATTTTTTTGACCCAAACATCCTTTAGAGTACCTTCTCCATCTCATTACAGACCTCTGCATCAGCAACTGAGTCAGATGCTCCAAAATAGTGCTGTTATCTATTCAATGTCTATTAAGCCTTCACTGTTCCCTAGACTCTGCCACCCTCCTCTCCTTTTTCTTGATTCCAATCTGCACACTTAGACAACCACATTCTCTAGGAGCAATCCTGATTTTAGGCAAATGGGCTTTAAGCATCTCCATTTACCATTCTTTGACGACATCATTACTCTTGCTGCCGGTCCAGCCTTACGTTCTTCCCACATATTTAGTATCTAAGATTTTGGGTTATTAATGTACTCAGAAATCTTTGAGACTGAAAACTTTTCTTGCATTTTTTAGTTCTCTACTATCCTCTTGGCCCAGGATATCTTGCCCTTGTACCCCAGGGTGGGGCCTTTGCTTCCTACTATGTCCCTGGTGCCTACTCTCATATCCAGGATTCCAGAAGATCGCTTGCTCTCACACTCCTTATTATAATGCTATTCCCCCAGTTAACACAATTGCCCTGTTAGACCCCTGCCACCCACTCCCACCATTCCAGGCTACTGGTCTAGCTTCTGTTGTATAGTAATTCACTTACTGACTTCCACATTCCACTTGCCAAAATGGAGTTATTTCTACACCTGTAAATGAATCTATTTCTACCACAGAACAAGTGGTAGAAACCAGTTCCAAGTCCTGGATCCTCTCAACCTGGCCTGGCCCACTGTAATTCACTATCCACAATTAATTGTGCCTAACATAAGGAAGAAAACAAGGACATTAAGGTATTTGACCATTATCAGGAAAGAGAATCTGTACAGTTTATCAGCAAAAAAGGCTACTAAGATGGATCCAACCATCTACAATTTCCACTTGGACTCCTGATAATCTAGAGATGGCGTAAATATATGAACTGTGCTTGTTGAGGCATCTATATTCTCCTTACAAGTTATTGAACTCCTTTGAAGTGAGAAGCAATATTGTAGAGTGGAAATAGCAGAGAGATAAACACTAGTAAATCTATAATCTAGACCTTGATTTGCCATTTACTATTACCTTCATCTTGAGTAGTCTCTTAATATCTCCTAGGTGTTTCTCCTAGGTATTGTGTGCATGTTATTACATTCATCATCAGCAGGTACCTGTAAACCACTGAACCTTTGAGACTTGACTTTGGTAAGTTCAAAAAGCAAAAACATAAAGGAGAATTTGTTCCAGCTTGGCTGGTTGAGGTGAATAACTCTGAAGGTTTCTCTCCATTTGGACTATTCTCTGGTACATTTGTGTAAAAGCAGAGCCATGAATAAATGGGCTAGTTTCCTGCATGTGTACTGTACCTACTCACGATAAAAAGTCAGAATCCAGTGTTTCTACTGATATGAAGTTTCATGGTGTCTATTAAAAACAACATGGAGAATGAGGACACGTGGCCGTGTGACTCGAGTTCACTTATGTCCCACCTGCAGTAAATGGGGTGAGGTAGGTGCTGGAGGAAAACAGAAAAGGGGCACCTAACCAGCTCTCTGAGGATTGGGAAGCCTTCATAGCTGAGGTGATGGCCAACTGCTCTTCATGAGATGCAGCTGGCTTCCCCAGAGCTCCTATGAATGAGTCTTGAGGTCAAAACAGAAAAAAGTCACTCTACAACCACAATGAATCACAATGAAGAACTCCAATCCAGGCCTCGCCTGCTCTCATCACTGTTCACCTCTACGGTACATAACTGGGCATCTGTGGGGCCAGTCCGACCAAATGTTCATACACCCTAAAGCAAAAACTCTAATTTGAAAAATGTTGATAAACAGAATAGTTTTACAAAACCTTTTGTGGAGAAACAAAGAGCATTACGTAACAGTTTATTCACAGTACAAGAAACCTGTCTTACAAACCTCTGTAAGCAGTCCTCTTTCCCCAAAGTTCTAGTCTCCGTGGCACTGCTACGTCTCTTGCCTATCGCTCTGTTAAACGTATGTCTTTTTATAGGTGTCTCTACCTCTGTCTGTCTGTGTGTTCTCTCACTACCTCTGTCTCTGTCTTAGTGTGTATTCTTTTCTTTTTTTTATTGAGATATAATTGACATATAACATCGTGTAAGTTTAAGATGTACAATGCATTGATTTGATAACATTTATATATTGCAATATGATTACCACCATAGCATTAGCTAACACTTCCATCATGTCACATAATTATCATTTCTTTTTTGTGGTGAGAACTATTACAATCTAGTCTCTTAGCAACTTTTAAGTTTATAATACAGTATTGTTGACGGTAATCACTATGCTGTGCATTAGGTCTCCAGGACTTATTACAAACTAGTTGCAAGTTTGTACCCTTAAACAACATCTCCCCAGTTCCCCCATCCCCCAGCTCCTGGTAACCACCTTTCTACTCTCTGTTTTTTTTTGTTTTTTTTTTTGTTTATTGCAGTAACATTGGTTTATAACATTGTAAAAATTTCAGGTGTACATCATTGTACTTCTATTTCTGCATAGATTACATCATGTTCACCACCAAAATACTAATTACAACCCATCACCAATTTGTAAAGGTACACGCACCCCTGTGTTCATTGCAGCGCTATTCACAATAGCCAAGACTTGGAAGCAACCTAAGTGTCCATCAAGGGACGAATGGATAAAGAAGATGTGGTATATATCTACTCTCTGTTTTTACGAGTTCAGATTTTTAAAATTTCACATATGAGTGATATCATACATTATTTGTCTTTCTTTGTCTGACTTATTTAGCATAAAACCCTCCAGGTCCTTCCATGCTGTCACAAATGGCCACATTTCCTTCTTTCTCATGGCTGAATAATATTCCATCGTATATATATACCACATCTTCTTTATCCATTCATCCATTGACAGACATGTGTTCTTCTGTTTAGGTGTCTCTACCCCTTTCAGTCGTGTGTCTTTCCCTGTCTCTGCCTTATGTGTGTGTTTGTATGTGCGTATATATTTCTGTCCCTCTTAGTTTCTCCCTTTCCCTCTGTCTCCACCACCATCTTCTCAACTTTTCCACCTGCTTCTTCCTCCATCCAGACTGTCCGAGACTCCAGGCTCTATCTCCCAAATCCTTTGTTCTCCCTATGGATCTATCCATATTTTTTAGTATATGAAGCAATCTTTAGCTTCTTTAATTTTCTCTCACCATCTCTCACTCCACTCAAAAAATAAGGACTATTATCTTTGGTATCCACATTTCACAAAAGATTAGAGATGAAAAATGGTAAATGCTTATAATTTGATCATCTTTTTTTCACCAGCCTCATCTCTTATTACTCCCTTCTTCGCACTCTCCTTATAAGCTATACAGAATTTCTTGCAGTTTTACAAACTCCTGCCTCCTTAGAAGTGCCTGCCCATCTTGTCTATCTCACTACACCCTCCTCCTCCCTGGATAACTCCCACTCTTCTTCTAAGGACTGAGTCATCTACCCAGAAAGGAGGCCACTCCCTTCAATACAGAATTAGACATCCCTCAGTGCTTCAGAGGCCCCCTGTGCTTATCCTTACAACACTCATCACACCATTCAGGAAATGTTAACAGGCTTGAATGCCTTCCCCATAAGGCACGGCTCCTTGGACATATGAACACATTTGTAATTTCAATGCCTGGCTCACAGCCAGTGCTCCTTAAATGTTTGTTGAATGAATATTGAAATTCTAAGCAATAGGCAGTTATCCATGTCAATCTCTCTCTCTCTTTTTGTTTTTTTTGTTTTTTTTTTTGTGAGGAAGATTAGCCCTGAGCTAACATCTGTTGCCAATCCTCCTCTTTTTGCTGAGGAAGACTGGCCGTGGGCTAACATCCATGCTCATCTTCCTCCACTTTATATGGAATGCCGCCACAGCATGGTTTGATAAGTGGTGCATTGGTCCGCGCCCAGGATCTGAACTCACAAACCCTGAGCTGCTGCTGAAGCGGAGCATGTGAACTTAACTGCTACCTTACTGGGCTGGCCCCAATCTCTCTTTTCTTTGAAAGAGTCAACCTTAAACTGGAAACAAAAAGACCAATGTGTAACTACCTATAAGCCTTTTCATCTTTCTCAAATGACCTTAGCCAAGAGGAAAGACAAGAGTTGCAAGAAAGAGAGGAAAAAGACGAGGTTCAGTGGCAAATATCACCAAACACTTCTTGCACAATTGCAAACCGAAAACATTTTGGCCACACAGAGCCACAGCCTCTCTTTTAAATGGGAGTCACATAATTTGAAAAGACCATTTGTATAATGGAGGCAGTAACTTTGGCCAAAAATTCTCTTGTCACTGGTTTAAGAATCTTGGAATAGGTAATTTCAAGGGAAAGGCTTAAAGTAAAGGAAAATGTATCCAAATCATAATCAAATGAAAATGCTACAGAGGAGGTTGTTGGGTGGAATTCTTTCAGGGCCCTAAATTTAACCATATGGTATTCTTTTCTCAGTATCATCCTAGTCAGTCTTTGGGAATGAAGGATTTTCTTCTTAACACTAAACCACATTTAACCAGAAAGATGGACCCCAACCGTCTTCATTTAGTTATTCCCCTTGAGCACAGACATTTTTCCACATTGCATATGTAGCATATAATAAAGTCAATGATTGTAACTTTTCTCCGACATGGCAAACTGAACTGCAAATATAAGAAATAAGCAACGGTTAACATCTGTTCTCCTCTCCCAATGAACTGAGTTACCTACACTAAATAGTCTCAGTGGGGATATCACAGCTAACTATTTCACAATGCAATATAACAAAGGGATTAAAAGGGGGCAGCTTTATGATGTGTGAATGATGTGCTTAAATTATTTTATAAACAAGCGCTCTGTAATAGAGGCACAACTATTTAACTGTAGGTTTAAATAATACCACACTAGGCATTGTTTAATCTTACTTACCTGGGTTATACTCATTTATTAACTATCCAAACATTTACAGAGTTTCTCTAAGTGTCAAGAGACTGAGTGAGGTTTCTGCTATGGAGTTGAGAGTGTGAGTGAAGTTTTGGAGATTGTATACCAAGATGAATAAGACTTGGCTTCTAGCCTGGAGGAGCACACAGTTAAATAAAGGAGAGAGACTTGTAAACTTCCAGTTCAGCAAGGAGGAGGACAATGGCTCTTCTGGGTCCATTCCATAGATGAAACCTTAACTTTCAAGTTTGTTAAGAAAGGACTATCTTTTATACGTACCAGTATAAAAACAATTGGCCAGATACTAGTCTTCTCAGTCAAATACCCAAGAGATTCAAGTCACTAGCACTAGTGTTGTTTTTAGGAGAAAAAGAAAGCAATTCCTTGTGCTTATACATTCATTCATTCATTCATTCATTCATTCATTCAAATAACATTTAGCAAGTAGGTAATATAGGTTAAGAACTGTACTTGGCATTCACATTACAATGTGGTAAAGGCTATGGTAGGAGGGATAACAGAGACAGTGGGGGCCAGAGAGAGGAGCAACAGAGCCTAACGGGACGCATCAAGGAGAACTTCACAGAAGAATTAATACTTGAGATAGCCTGTGAAGGTAACAAGTGGCTGTCATCTTGTCCTTATCTTTAGTTTTGGACTTATTGATTTCTCTCATTAATCTCCTTTCTCTATAATCTTTTCTTCAGCTGGCTTTTTCTACCAAGCCTCCTTATTTTCACAGATCTGCCCTATCTTGGGGTAGGGAGAGGGGGGACTGGTAAAAACAAGTTTAACTTGACGCCACCTTCTAGCTATCATCCAATTTCTCTATTTTCTTTCATTTGATTATTTTTCTTGCATTAGAGCTATGTACTTATTAGTTTTATTTCCTCTCTATTCATTCTTTTGGCTTCTATTTCCCACCACTGAAATGACTATTCTCTTCAAGATTGTTAATAATAACAACTACCTATGTACGGGGAGTTTTCTTATCCTCATATTCAAGTTATTAGGTATGAATCATAATTTTGGCTTTATCATTGAGGCTCAGAGAGATTGTTTGACTTGCCAGAGATTACAAAATTACTAAGTGGTTGAACCAAGATACAGATTGGCATATGCCTGGCTGCAAAATTCAGAGGTCTTCTTTCCTCCTCGTAATTCTTGTCCTCAGTTGCATTTGATATTTTGACTTTCCTTTTTGTGGAGGACATCTGTTTTTGCCAGCCTAAAATCTGTTCCTCTCAAATTTTGAAACAGCATTCCAATATTCCCTTTGGAGAATATTGGTCCATCTACCCTTCTTATTCCTAATGGTTCGAACTGGGGCTGGTCTCTCTCATCCCCAGGTCTAGAGGTAAGCATGATATAAGAGAAAGCAAATATAGGAGTCCAAAAAAATGTATGGATATGCCAGTGTTCCTGCTTATTTTATTTTAGGTTTCCCATCTCTACAACACCCTGCCTTTTTTTAGGGGGATCCCCATGCACCACTTTTAAAAACTGAACATGCTGAAAATAACTGACTGATATGATTTCCTGAAATCCTTGTCCTCCTTCCACTACACAATGATCTGGTGCTTGGCTGGTGTTCTCCCAACTCAGGCATTCAGCTCACAATTTACATGGCCAGCAGCCACCAGAAATGAGTCACAGGTTGGCCAGCCTGTTCTCTGCAATGATTTTGGGTCCTCTCATTTTCCTTCTGCCTTGTTCTCATTATCTACTTGGTCCTAGTGTCAACCAGACTCCTAGTCCTTCAGATTTTAATTTATGCTGACTAAATTCCATTCCTGAAAGCCAGAAAGTGATAGACCTTAAAATTCTCCAAGAACATGTTTTTGTTGTTGTTGTTGTTTTGTTTTTTTATTTACCAACTAATTTTGCCTGCTCCTGGATACTTCAAAGCACTTACCAGCCCAAGATCCAGGCTTCAGGAGCCCAAACCTAGTCCTAATCCATTTGGCCAAAACCCAGGTTGGCTATCCAGGTGCCTCAGAAGAGGAGGATCAGACAGTCATCGATTGGTAAATTCACATCTGTCTCTCCCATTTATGAATAAGAATTTCAGGGAAAAGAACCAGGTCCACTTAATCTCTGGATTCTCCAGTTTCTAACACCATGCTTCTTACACTGTATTTACTCTGTAAATCTTTGCTAAATTAAGCTGATTAGACCTCGTATGGTTCAGAATTATAACCTTAGAGTTTCAGTTTTTAACTATGGCACATATTCTTCCTCTAACCTGGAATGACTCAAGATTTCCCTTACATATAAATTAGGGATGCTGATTGAAACTGTCTATGAAAGGCTGTAGGCTGTAACATTGCAACACCCTCAGGTGAACACTAGAAAGTGCATTTAATGACTATTATGTAGCAGAGAAAACCCCAAAGAAAAAAGTTTTCATTTGTCATGTATTCTGAGCCTAATATAAAAGTTTATCTTTTTTATAAAAATAATTTCAAAAAAAAAATTCTAGAGTTTGAGAAAATTGGTTTTTATTCAGATTGGATGTAAGAAAAATCTTGGGAAGTTGAGAACTATATGATATTAGACAAGATTTAATTTCCAACAGAGAAAGCAGGATTTCTCTTGTACCTGTTTGTCGTCATTTCCTATTTTGTTAGGTGGCAGAATCTTCTTTGTTTTGTTATCTACATGACAAAAATAGGAAACAAAAATTTGTGACCACAAGAAATCTAGCTGGATCCACTATTGTGAAATAAGTACAGTGGATATATCAAAGGGGGATGTATTTTGGTCTCTTTGACACAATGAAATGATCCTAAGAGTGGTTATGTCTCAACTTAAGAAAATCATAGAAAGATTTTTATCTGGAGCTACTGTCAGGTAGAACAATGTTTGTGAAATAATAGTTTTCTCTGATGCATGGTGTTACAAATAGTGAGGAGTAACTCTATGTGGAAGTTAATATTGGACTTTGAGGAGACTATTAAATAACTCCCCTGTTTTCCCCTCCTGAATTCTGAATCTACTGATATGGACAAGAGAATGAGGCAGATGGAGAGCAAAACAGGGCTCTTGGAGAACATGTGGCAACAACAGACGATTCTGATCCCCGGAATTAAGCAAATGTTCTCACCCACTCACACTGAACACAAAGCAAGTTCGATACCTTTACCACAAAGTTTTCCACATGATCCACCAGGACAGATTATCTGCAGGCAGGCAGATCCCAAAGACTAAAGGAAGAGAAAGGAACTACATTTGCCAGGTCCTCTTCCAAAACTCGCCAAGTTTTACATCACTCTGCCTCTCCCAGGAAAGAGACAGTAAAGAAACTGAGAGGAAAAAATACCTTCTGCAGGAAAAGAGGATTGAGGAATAAGAGCACTCTCTACACCTACCTACCACCAGATTACATATAATTGGCTCACTCCTGAATGTATCTGGTCCTCAGAGTAGTGTTCTGGGGAGCATAGGAGAGTAAGAAAGAATTTCCATGGAAGTGAGTTCTCCAAGAACTGCATTTGAAAATTTTTTCTTGCGATGGTTGTGGCTTTGTAAGGTCACTTTGTGAGTGTTTCTTTTTCATTGTGCCTCTGAACAACAAAAAAAATTGTCTTTTAACTTTCTCACAGAAACTTTTTTTCACAATTCTGGATGCTCAAAACTATGCTATTACCTCAATAATGATCTTTTCCCTAGAATGTATTACTTGATACATTACATTGTTGTACAATGTTTCAATTCTTAAGAACATTTCCCATTAAATACAGTAGTAACCCTGCTTACTATCCAACACATCATAAATTGTATTTATAATACTACACTAACCAGTTGTGGAATGAAAGATCTACAAAAGATCTTCTTAGTGACACCTTTGATAAAGACTGAGAAGGAATGGTCAGAGGTGGGAGATGAACCAGAAAGGATTTTTCTGGAATCCAACAGAGAAAATTCAAGAACTTTCCAGAAGATTCAAGATTGAAGAAGTGGTCAAGATGTTGATGTTGAACGGTTAAGCAAAATAAGGACTGAAATACATATTTGCCCCTGGCAACTAAGAAGTCACTGCATACCCCAATGAGAGTACTTTTAGCAGAGTAGAAGGATTAAAGCAACTTGTAGTGGGTTACACAGTGGACAAGTTGTGGAAATGGAAACCACACTACAATAGAATGCAGATTTCCATTTCTAAACGTTTAGTTGTGAAAGAAGAAAGTACAAGATCTTACAGGAAAGGTTAGGTCAAGAGAAAATCAAAGTTCTCTCATAAAAATCACTACCAATAAATAAACATACACTGAAAACCTATGGTAATTAGTAAGATATACTCTACACAATGGTACCATACTGTAAAGTACTAATTTCTGTGCTCCTGATATTTAGACCATACAATATAAAATGGGGCTAAATGTGATGAACAGACAATATATGCAAGAGAGTTCTGAGTGGGCCAGGCATTTCACAAATGGTTTCATGGAGGGAATAGGGCTTGTTTTTTTTTCTTAAAATTACTTAGGATATGAAAAAAAATGGATAAAATGGACAAGGGTCTTTCAAGGTAACGATAGCAGGAACAAAGGTATTGATCAAGGTATGATGATTAGGATACAGTTGCATTTTTTAAACATCCAATCAAATTAAAATTTCCCCCATTTCCTGCTCCTCCTTCAGAAATCCCTAACAATGGCTCGTACTCAACCCTTATTCTTCTCCCTCAAAAGACTGCCAAACCCGGATTAGTAGTGAAAAGAGACATGGGTCAAGTTAGAGGAAATAAAACACATTGAGTTGGTTCATGGTGTTTTTTTCTTTTTCTTTGCCCAGGCACATAATTATAACACGTGTACGAGACACTGGTTTACATAGTTTATCTATATTAACTCAGTTCATCCTCACAACAACCCTATAAGGAAAACACTTCTATTATTTCCATTTTACAAATGAGAAACTGAGGCACAGACAAACTAAGTAAACTACCCAAGGTTATCCAGCTAGCAAGAAGCACATCTGGGATTCAACCTCTGGCTGTCTGGTGCCTTGGATCTATGCTCTTAAATGCTCCTCTACCCTGCCTCTTCCTCGGCTCTCTTTAATCCTTTTTCCATCTTTATTTTTTTTTAGGTCTAAGTCAAAGTAATACATGCTCATGATCTAAAAAATTCAAAAGTACACTATGTCTTGGCATACTCGCTAGCTCTGCAGTGAACAGGTCTCTGTATAAGAATGGGGACAGGAAACGGTGAACAGACTGATGCAGCTTTCCATAAACACATGTCAAAAAAATCCCCTTGATACTGGCTCAAGACAAGGTTGACATGAGGGAAGGCATTGTAGAAAAGAAAAACTCTATTGTAACTTTGAATGACCTCTGACAAACTAACCCAGATGGATATGCACCCTCCAAGAGATCTAACTGCTCTGTAGATTTTACTACCCCTGCTTGTGCATGTACCTCCCAGCTGTGATAAGATGATAATTTTGTTTTCTTGAGTTCCTTAGGAATGTGATGACCCACGAACAGAGAATCTATGCTGATAGCCATCATCAGTGAAGACTGAAAGGTCTGGTGTGGCACTCCTGTCTGTAACACCAGAAGGTCAACATTCCTAACCCCCTCCCCAATAACCCAATGGCCTGTATAACTGCTGTGAGATTTCGTGCCCCCTTAAGATGTTTCTTTCAGACATGAGTCGGCCAAGTTCCCTCTTGCTAGCAAGCTGTAATAAAAAAGTCCTTTTTCTCCTACCACCTTGCCTCTTGACTATTGGCATGTCTTGCGGTGAGCAGAAGGCCCCACGTTGGGCGGTAACATCCTCATTTTAGCTTCACTTCTTATTCTCGCCCTTTCTCCCGTCACCTGGGCTTCCAAGTATTCTCTAGGCATCACCAGGAAGATGAGCTGACAGTACCCCAACCATGAACACACACATACACACACGTACTAAGGCTCTTTCCTCCATGTTTTCTGGGCTACAGCTGCCTTCAGATTTTATTTCATCACTTAACTTGCTCCCATTCTGTTTCTAATTTTCAGAAATTTTTTTTGAAATTCACTTTTGATCTCCATTCTATCCCATCTTTCCTATAATGTGTTCATTCCATTTTGTGTTCCTTACTGTAATTTTCATAAAATTTCAGCCTGAAATGGAAACCACAGGGAAGATGATTTTTTAAAAAATATTAGTGATATTTAACTATATTTATAGTCTGAAAACACTGATTTAGATGAGAGGGAGGGAGGAAAAATGCAGGAAAATTTGAGAATAACCGATGAATCGATTGGTTCATTGGTTGTAGAGATTGGATTCAGTGTATAAACAAAAAAGTTCCTTAGCAAGGAAAAAACACTCATTCATTCAAAAAATATTAATTGAGCTTCTACTGTGTGCCAGGCAATGTCATAAGCACTGGGAATTATAGCAGTAAAGAAAACAAACGAAAGTCCCTGTTTTAATGCATCTTACATTGTGGTGAGAGGAGACAGACAAATGAACAAAAGAAATGAATATACAAAGTGTTCGATCGTGGTTAGCACTATGGAGAAAAATAAGACATAAAAGGGAGAAAGATAGTGAGATTTAGGTGGGTGGGGCAATTTTAAATAAAGTGATCAGAAAGGACTCACTGAGAAGGAAATATTTGAACAACAACCTGAAATAAGTAAACGGAAAGGTAGGCAAATATCCTGGAGAAGACTGTTGCAGGCAGAGAACAACAAATGCAAAGACCTAAGGCCAAAGCAAGAACATCATATTCAAGGACGAGCAAGGAGGTAGATGAGTGAGGAGAGTAGGCAGTCATAAGGTCAAAGACAAAATGGTGAGCCTGTTGGTATAGAGCTTTGTGGGCCATTGTAAAGACTTGGGCTTCTAATTGGGGTGAAATGGGAAGACAGTTGAAATTTTGGGGTAGACAATGTGATCTGATTTATGTTTTTAGAAGAATGACTTCAGAAGTTGTGTTGAGAATAGATTGTAGGGCCACAAGGGCAGAAGAAAGAGGACAAATCAGGAGGTTATTACAATAATCCAAACAAGAGATAATAGTGACTTGGCTGGCAAGGATGACTCCAAAATTTGGGGCCTGAACAAGTAGAAGAATGGAATCACCATTAACTGGCATGGAAAATACAATAGAACAGCAGAATCTGACAGGGAATATCAGGAGTTTTGTTTTGAACATAAATTTGAAAAGCCTATTGGATTTCCAGGAGAGATGGTTAGTAGGCAATAAGAAGTATGAGTTTGGAGTGCAAGGAAGAAGTTTGCCTGGAGATATACAGCACATAGCTGATAAATATCAACTCATTTTCCTTTAATACAAAAAAGAAGGATGAATGCTACTAAGGGCAGTTTTATAATGTAGGGAAGGGAAATTATTAGAATCTGATGGCCACCATTTTCTCTGTCAAGGCTGAGGCAAAGTTATGTACTAAAAGAGAGTTCAGGCTGTTAACCAGTATCAAGTAAAAGGTTTGCCAAGTGACATTTAGAGCCTAGCTGGACCTGAAAATCCTAAATTTGCAGTAGTTCCAGGTTGTGATTACACAATTTTACTTCCACAATGTTCAGTAGCCCATGTGGTAAAGCAGGGAAGGTAGGTTTGAATACATTCAGGGTTAGGGAATGATTGGTGGGTGTGGAGGAAGGAAAGGGAGGCAGAAAATTAATGATTCTGGTGATGGTATCATAGAATTGATGACTATAGAACCCAAACTGAGCAATAAGCATGGATGACAATGGTGGTAAAAAATAATAATATATTATATAGGAAATTGATGTAATATAGTACTGGGACTCAGTGGAGCTAGATACCATGTAATAAAAGTCATTTTTTGCAACACTAAGTTCCTATTCACACTCTAAAAAGCACAATGCTATATGTACAATTTATAGGACATTCAAGGAAGGAAAAAGTTTGCAGTAAAATTGGTATTTTTAATTGTTATGAAATTTCTTTCATTGCTCAGACAAATTATCTTTGCTTTTTCATTCCAAACTGGTTTCATTTGATTCAAGCCAAAATCCCATGTGATTCTTTCTAACTTTCCCTGGAATTTTTCAACAGACATAAGCATAATAACATAATTGTGGTCAGTCAAGTCCCTTAACAAAGGATAGAATGTCTTCTCATGGCATTCCAAAGAGATGACTTAGTCTAAGCTGAGTAGAGAGCAAGACAAGTAATGGTCTTAGCCATGGAGGCTCTCTGTAAGCAGATCTAGGCTTCTGTTGACTTGTTTCAATGAAATAATAATCAATATAGAAGATTTCTTCAAAGAGTTTACAAAACACCAAAAATTGAAAAGATAAATCTAGAGATAAGTGAATGTCTTTCCTATCATGCTTCCAAAATATCAGGGCATCTAACAGATTGATATCAGGTGGGTAATGAGAAGGACTTCTCAAATTGCATTCATGGAGCTCACAGTCTGGCAGTAACAGAAACCAGCTCTGGCTAGTTTAAGTAAAAAGGGGACTGTAGTTGGAGACTGAAGACAATTAGAAATCCAAAGAAGAAGTACACAACCAAGCTTGGGGAGGGTAGGAACCAGGCTGGACTGGGGACTCAGAGGCAGGAGTTGGTGAATCTTTGCTTTAGAGAGCTACCATCAACATGACAATTTGTTCAAAATTCCAAATTCTTAGTGGAATGAAACCGAATGGTCAGCCTAAGCTAGATGCCCACCCCTGGATCAATGAGCAGGATGGAGGGGGTAATTAAGCTTAGAAATAGAGACACAGTTCTGAGAGATTATTCCTGTGTACTGGAGATAGCTCCCAGAGAAGGGAAACTCTTGGACCAAACAGCCATAAGAGGTTTCCACTACAAAGAAAGATGGGCAATAATTTAAGGAACCTCAAGGGTGAAGGATAAGAAAAGAAAGAAGAAAGTGTTAAAGGAAAAACTATAACATGGAGATTTAAAGTAATCTAAGTATCAGGGAAGAAGATGGTACCTAAACTGGGATGAGAAGGATATAGACATAGGAGAGTTAGCAAGTCCAAGAAGAAAGAAAGAGCATTCCAGGAGAGACATCATCATGTGTGAAGAGTACAGAAGTGGGAGAGAGTATGGCGCACTGACCATGCTGGTAGATGTCAGTATAACCAGAGCACAGGGAAGCAATATGATGTAGGAAAGTTAGATAGTGAGAAGCCACTTGGACCATGTTAAGGATTTTGGACTTGATTCTATAGGCAACAGGTAGCTGTAAAAGAGTAGCTGACAGGATCAGATATATCTGCAGCTAATTTAGTCACAACCACCTGTGGGCCACCAGACACAGAAAGATGAAGGGCTTTAGAATCTGACAGTGTGAGGACTGCTTGTGTGGTGTTAGACAAGATATTTAACCTTCTGAATCTTAATTTTGGCATCTTCAAAATGCAACTACCAACATCTAGTTTCCAGGGTTGTTGTCACTATTAATAAACATAAAGTTTGCAGAATATGTAAACAATACATAGAAGCTATTGTTACTTCTCATATTATTGTCTTTCCTATTTTTCCTGCTGCCACTGTTTTCCCTCATCTCCTTCCAGTTTGGCTGACATTTATTGAATACTTATTGTATGTCATGTAAAGCTGAGTGCTTTACAAGCATTTTCTCATCTAATCCTCAAAACAATCCTCTAGGCCAAGTATTATTATTAGCCCTTCTTTAAAGATGCAGATTCTGAAATTTAGAGATGTGAGCAAACTGCTCAAGATCAGACTTCTAGGAAAAGAATTGTATGCTCCTTAAGAGCAGAAACAAGTTCCAAATTTCTACCATAGGGTCTAGTCCAATACTATACAGGCAGTGGATAATCGTTTTGTATTGGATAAAAAAGTGGATGAAACTCTCATTTAGAATTTCAGAAGGTGTAAAGAACCCACATAAAAATCCATAAGAGAGTTATAGAACTAAATATTTTTGAGTAACTTAATATAAATACATTTTGCTTTATTTATTTTGTGAGGAGATCAGCCCTGAGCTAACATCCAATGCCAATCCTCCCCTTTTTCTTGAGGAAGAGTGGCCCTGAGCTAACATCCATGCCCATCTTCCTCCACTTTATATGGGACACCACCACAGCATGGCTTACCAAGCGGTGAGTCAGTGCGCGCCCGGGATCCGAACCTGCGAACCCCGGGCCACCGAAGTGGAGCACGCGCATTTAACCACTTGCACCACCAGGCTGGCCCCTGCCTTATTTTTTCATTTTGAACTTATGGATCAGTGTGTCAGTTAGCTGCTCCTGTGTAAAAAAATCACTTCAAAACCTAGTAACTTAAAACAACAACTGTTTATTACTGTTCATGATCCTGTGGGTAGCCTGAGTGGTTCTTCTGGTCTGTACCAGCTTGACTGATCTCTGCTAGGCTCTGCCATGCAGCTGTGGTCAGCTGGCAGCTAGATGATCCAGCATGGCATATTAGTTTCCTATTGCTGCTCTAACATATTACACAAACTTAGTAGCTTAAAATAGCACAAATTTATTATCTTACAGTTCTGAAGGTCAGAAGTCTTGACTGGACTAAAATCAAGGTATCAGCAGGACTGCATTCTTTTGGAAGCTCTAGAGGAGAATCTGTTTCCTTGCCTTTTCCAGATTATACAAGCCACCTGCATTCCATGTCTCCTGGCCAGCAGTAAAGCATCTTCTAATCTCTGATTTCTCTCCTTGCTTCCATTCTCATATCTCCTTCTCCAACTCTGACCTTCCTATCTTCCTCTTATAAGGACCCTTGTCATTATAATGAGCCCACCTAGATAATTCAAGATAATCTCTTCATTTCAAAATCCTTAATTTAATCACATTTTCAAAGTCTCTTTTGCCCTGTAAGGTAACGTATTCATAGGTTGTGGCGATTAGGATATAGATATCTTTGGAAGGAGGGGGCTTATTTTTCTTCCCACAGATGGCTTCCCTCACCTATCTAGCAGCTGGCAGCCTGGCGGTCAGGATGCCTCAGCTCTTCTCCATGTCATCTCTCTTTCCCCCAGCAGGCTAGATCAGGCTCATGAAACATGGTGGCCTCAGGGCTCTAGCTAGCATCACATTTGCTTATGTCTCTTTGGCAGAAGCAAGTCACATGGTCTACCCAGATTCAAGAGGTAGAGAAATATACCCCACTTCCTCATGGGAGGATCTGTAATATCACACTGTAAGGGCTTGGATGCAAGACAGGAAGAATTCGTGGCCATTTTTATAATCTACCATAAATAGCATAGTATGTGAGGGGCCTTCTAAGACAAGTCCATCACTGGTTAGAATAATCCAAGTCTTCGTACAGTTGTTTCCTCTGCCTAGAATGCTCAAAATGCATTCCTTTCTTCCTCTCTAAATTATTTAACTCCTTCTTATTATAGCTTAGATATAACCTCCTCCAGGACCCCTCCTCTTCATGCTCTCATCATATTCAGTACTTACCCCTGACATAGCACTTAACACACTCTATTGAAATTACTTATTTATTTTTCTGCCTGTCAACCTAGACTGTAAGCTTCTTGGGGGCAGAAAATGGGTCTTAGTCACTCTTGCTTTCCCAGTGACTTAGTAACGTATCCTGCATGTAGTAGATTAATAAGAATTTATTGAATAAATGTACTAACAAATGTTTTATTAAACTCCATCCCTCAATTACTACTAATGTTTCATTAAAATATATTTATATTTAACAAATCTTTAATTCTTTATTTTTTTTTATACTTAGAACCCAGCTTTTCATTGATAAACTAAATAAGAAATAAAGGAATTACTAGTACTAAATTTTGGTTACAGCAAAAAATTTTCTTTGGAATAAAAAGTTAAATTGTGATTTTAGAACCTTGATATCACAAA
This sequence comes from Ceratotherium simum simum, assembly GCF_057802395.1. Lineage (NCBI taxonomy): Eukaryota > Metazoa > Chordata > Mammalia > Perissodactyla > Rhinocerotidae > Ceratotherium > Ceratotherium simum. The sequence goes on from NC_141922.1 coordinate 31,400,504, forward strand.
TTGATTGTGTGACATTTAGGAATTCCACAGATTGCCACCAAGGGTGCTGATTTGTCAAACTAGAGATCTTTGAGGCTATCTTCAGTTGGGTGGCCAGTCAAAATTAGGAACCCAAGGCTAACTTAACTGGAATTCCTTCAAATTGAATACAAAATAAAAACCGAGGTATTTTGGGATGTTTCCAGGAAGGTCTTAAGGGGCTGCCTGATTCCTGTTAATACATAAGGCAGAAAGCAAAGATTTCTGAAATTACATGACTCAAGGCCCAAGATTCCAGAGCTGCAGACATAACATTAGTAAGCAGGCTGCTCCAAATTGCCAGTGGAATTAAGGAATCAAAAAGGAGAAGGTGAATTACAAGAAACAGAGCTTGTTTGGGGAAAGGATATTCTGTATGCCTATAACCAAGAAAGTCAGGTATAATATAAGCTACAATGAAGTGTACAGATGTTCTATATGACCAAATAACCAAGAAGAACCCACCCCTATGTTATTCTCCAATGTAACATTACAATAGACCACACTTGGAATATGTGTGGGTGCCCCATATTTTTTTAGCTCAGGTAATGAATATTTGTATAACCCGAGTTATGAAGGACAAAAATGAATAAAAACAACATTGAAGTCCAAAGACAATCAAGTTAGTTAATGTTTAAATATCTTGAGAGTGTTTCTATCCCAATGTTAAAATGGTCACTGTCACTGCACTGGATATGTTACAGATTCTCAGTTAATCATGCCTTAAAACAGATCACACTTTAACATAATAACAACAAATTCTAGGCTTTTTGAAAGTTTCTTAAGGCTAAGCCTCTAAAGAGAATATACCCTAAAAGGCACATTCACATTTATTTGAAACTCGTTCATGAAATACCCACCCATGCAAATTGGATAGAGCCAATAAATTGTCGTTAATGTTGAATCCTTACATTTAAAAACCCAAAGACTTGAGCCGTCCCCATGGCATAGCGGTTAAGTGCTCGCACTCTGCTGCTGGTGGTCGGGGTTCGGATCCCGGACGCACACCGATGCACTGCTTGTCAGGCTATGCTGACATATAAAGTGGAGGAAGATAGGCACAGATGTTAGCTCAGGGCCAGTCTTCCTCAGCAAAAAGAGAGGAGGATTGGCATGGATATTAGCTCAGGGCTGATCTTCCTCGCAAAAAAAAAAAACCACCCTCAATGTTACTATAAGTATGTTTAAAAAAATAAATAAATAAAAACCCAAAGACTTAATTCATTTAACCTTCACAACACCCTGATGGTTTATTATTATACTCATTTTTCAAATGCAAAACTGCGAGCAGGACATTTAGCTAACTTGTCCAAGGTCATATAATTCTTACATGGTATTTGAATCTAAGCAAGTGATTCCTGAACCTATTCCCCTAACCACAGCACTACACTGCCGCTCTTATAAAATACTGTAGATACACTTGAATGATTTAGAAACTTCCTAATAAAAGCCATTTCAATTTGACAAATATTTGTTAAGCACATATTTAGCATGAAGTTTTTTATTAGCCTTTTCCCCAAAAACTCATTGGAAATGCATATGAAGTGGTGATTTCCTGGTTTCACAATTTCTCTTAAAATAATTTTACAACTGCCATAATAACCAAGAGAGGCACGAATAATCTGAATCCACAAACTCAGATGTGTAAGAAATAATATTTATTTATTGTCATTAAATTTATTTAAATCCTTGTCTAAGCCTCCCTTTTGTTCAGCCAGCAGGAAATTCATTCTATTATGATGCTTCCCTCCTCCAGGGTTGTCAGAGGCCCAAAGGCTTACATGGTACCAGATGATTGGGGTGGGGTGAGGGGGGTCCCTTAGTCATCACTCAGAACCTCCCTATGTCCATTTCCATAGCTTTCACAGCAGTATTCTGATTGCTCTGCTGCTTCTGTGCCCCAGGTGCTGAACGTGAGAATCATGGGCAAGCCTGGGAGGCCCCATACCAGGCCCATTCTCTCTTGATGCTCCAATTTTGGAGATTTTGCCATGTCTCTAGGACATGATTAGAAAACAGGCAAGCTTCCTCTCTGATCACAGACCTCTGACCATAGACCTCAGATTCCTCTCCAGCCTAACCAAAATATCTCCTTTCTTCTGGATCTCAGAGGAAACTCTCCCCACCCCCCAAGGGCACCTGGCATGAACTCTTTAAAATTGAGTGTAGGTGTTCATAAAAGTCCGCTGAGTTCAAAGAACTTCTTCCTTACACTTTGCAAAAAATACATGCAGTAAGAAATTGCTAAAGATCAAGCTCTCTCCTTGAAAAGGCAGGAAGGAAGAAATGTATCTATACAAATTAATATTCCAATGAATTATCCTTCCCTCAAGTTACAATTGAAATAATGAGGTCACAGAGTTTAGCTCAGCCTGACCCGTGGCTCCTTTGATCTAATGATTCTCCAAGTTGATCCCTAGACCAGCAGCATTAGCATCACCTGGGAACTTGAAATGCAAATTATTGGGCCCCATGCCAGATGCACTGAATCAGAAGCTCTGGGGATGGGCCCAGCAACCTGTGTTTTAAAAAGCCTTTCGAATGATTGCGACGCCCGCTAAGTTTGAGAACCACTGGTTTAGGGTATGCATTTCTCTATCATAACATTGACTGTATACTATTACTAACTAGTAACTATTTACTTGTCTCCTCCATTAGACTAAGTTCCATGAGAGCAGGAACCATGTCAGTCTTTCACATTGTTATATTCCCACTGCCTAATACAAGGCCTAGAACATAGTGAGTGCTCATATATGTGTGTTGAGTATATTAATAAATGAATGAGTTTAGAGATGTTTTGTCTTCAGGATTATCGTTCTAGATTTACCAGATTATCATTCAGAGTACAGTCATGAACTTGTAACAATTCCTAAAATAAATTCAATAACTTTTGATGATATAATAGCCTCTTGTGCCCAAAACTTTTCTGAAGGGAACAGAAAGCAAATGTAACTTGCAATGTTCCTGAGTATGCCTGTGCAACAAAATTCATGGGTTCATTCATTCACTAAGTATTTATTAAAAACCTATCTATTTTTAGGTCTTCTGTCTATTTTTATGTCTTTGGGAGCTAGCTAGATGAGTAAAATGCATTCTTGGCTCTCAAAAAAGGTACAACTCAGTAGCTAAATTAAATTGATTTTAAACCTACTACGCAAATCTGCTGGCCACCATGGATTAATGGAGAATGAGCAGATAAAGTCATGAATGTCTTCTGAGCAAAGTTGAAAGTGTACAGACCATTGGAGTTTCCCAGCCTTGGCAATGGCTCTCAAAGATCGCTAAAGCTATTAAAGAAGCATAGATAATGCATCACTCAGCTACTTAAACACTTTTGTATTTTCTTAAATCTGTTTATGTATTTCTAGCTGTACACTGAACATATTCATTTTGATGATACATGGTCCCTCCAACTTAAAATTTCTACTAACAGTTGTATTTGCTAACATTCATTGAGTTTGAGTTGTCACTGTACCAGGCACAGTGTCAAATACAAACTAGTCATTATTATCATATCATACTAACAGTATGCCCTGAGAGCAGTTGAATTCTCCTTCAGAGACCTAGGAAGCTAAGAGGTCACATGGAAAACAAAGATGAAGTTTATGAAATCCCTTAATGATCAGATACTTCCCAACTGGAGAAGAAGGAGCAGGCTTCAATGAGAGCTAGCAAGGAAGATTATTGGCCTGTGCTGCCAACATCCTAATTGGCCATCCAGACTGGTGTGCCTGAGGAGCTACCTGTCACACAAGTCTGCTCACTGTGAAGGAATGTGCACTGTAGTCCAAAGATCTCAGGGAGGGATATATAGAGCAGGAAAGAAGACAGTCCCATGCAAGATGATGGACAAAACCAAACTGTGGATGAGTTCATATGATGGGTGAGCCCTCACAGTGGTCAACCTTGAGTACAGTGGCAGCTGAAATACACAGCAGGAGAAAGGAAAACACACCAGTCCAGACTGGCAGCCAGCGTTGGCACAGGGCTAACAGACACTGTTTGGGCAGTGGCAATGGCATGTTGCCCCCGAAAACGACAACTAAACATATGGTCTTAAAATAAAAATGAGGAGAATGGACTTTGTCATTAAGGCATCATTCTCTAATTTTTACTATTTTTCTAGGTACTTTTTGTGTTTTTTCCCAGACTTCTACAATGAATATGTATTGCTCTTATAATCAGAAAACAAATTTTGTTGGTTTTGAATAGCACTCAGATTTCCAGGCAATCAACTTACCTACCATCTTCAAAAGGACAAGTAGTTTTTTACCTTCCCTGTTACACTGTAAGCTGATGCTCTAAAACATCCTGACTTAAGGGACAGAATTAAGAAAAAAGCAGCCTAATCTGCAGTATCACGAACCGACATGACTAGGCTTTGCTTTTTTCCTAATTTGAGAGGCAAAAGTCATGAAACAGCAATTGGACAGAGAGAAAGGGCTGAAACAAGAGCATTTTCTACGTCATTCCTGATTGAAAAAGAACTATATAAATGGCTAAAATGATGATGTCATTCTTTAACAAGTATGGGCAGAATAGATCTGCCGTTAATAGCTTCCCTGGAAGCAATCAAGGCCTATTGTTTGAGAAATGATTTTTAACCTCACTGTTTAACATGATATGTTCCTTGGCCATGATGCTAATTGAAGAAAGTCAGTGGGGTCATTATCTCAAGACACAACTGCGCCAAAATGACGATATTTTTCTGAACCAATGCACAGTAGTGGCAGACTCTGAATAAACTGTACAGAGGTTGATTATATAAATGATATTGCCATGGCTTTTTTTCCCAGACAAAAAATGTGTTCATTTCACATATTTACTGCCTCAGGCCTGAAATAAACATCTAAAGTTCTTCAACAAATAAATTACAAGAAAAAGAAAGTGATGGAGAGAATAACTTGAGATTAAAATGAGGCTGACACAGCATATTTAAAAAATGTATGGTCAAAACAAAACAATATTGACTAGGTACACACATTTGGATGATGAAATCACAAAGAAAAAGAAATTTAAGAAGTGATTACTATAAATGCCAGGGTAGTAGTTACTTTTTAGGGGATAGAAGAGGTTACAATTGAGACAGGGAACATAGAGATGTCTGCGATGACCGACAAGGTATTTCTTCCTTTTTTTTTTTTTTTGTGAGGAAGATCAACCCTGAGCTAACATCTGCCAATCCTCCTCTTTTTTTGATGAGGAAGATTGGCCCTGGGCTAACATCTGTGCCCATCTTCCTCCACTTTATATGGGACCCCGCCACAGCATGGCTTGCCAACCAGTGCGTTGGTGTGCGCCCAGGATCCCAACCGGCGAACCCCAGGCCACCGCAGCGGAGCGCATGCACTTAACCGCTTGCGCCACCCGGCCGGCCCCAAGGTATTTCTTCTTTACCTGAGTGGTGATGTCAAGGATGTTTGCCTTACAATAATTTCTGTAGCCTTAACAATTAAATTAAATGATTCTTTTTAATTAGCACATCCACACAAAAACCACATGTATTTGATATTAAATCTAATATTTTGAAAATTCCAACAGTGGTTCTCAACTGGAAGTAATATCTCTCCCCAGCCCTATTCCTCATCCAAGGAGGTTTGAAAATTTGGGGTAATGGATAGATGCCAAAATTAGTAGTGAAAATTACTATGAGGGCATTTTTAGTGGCCATTATAACTGGGGTAGGGGAGAGAGGGTTGCATTAGTAACATAGGGGCAGGATCCATAAACATGCTGCAGCCCAAAAAGAGTCCCATACAATGGAAAAATTATCCCACCTGGGGTGTCTCCCACATGAAATTAACAGATCAATGATGATCACCTAATGCCCCATTATATCACACCTACTTAATAATGCTCATTTCTGTCATTTAAGAATGGGAACACCATGTGTGTGTGTGTGTATAAAAGAACTAGTATATCCATTTTTAGGTTGAAGAATTCACTTCACAGTTTTGCAAATTGTGGTTTGACTGAATATGGTTAAGTTCACGGGCTTTAGAGTCAGGATTGAACAAGTTACTCAATCCTTCTAAAATTCAATTTACTCACATATAAAGTGAGAATAATATTAGTACCTACATGTGTCAGTTAACTATTATTAAATACCCAATTAACTCAAATCTTCGAATTTAAACCTGTCAGCATTTATTATTGTTCACAGTCTGTGCTGGGCTGGGCTGGGCTGACCTCAGCTAGGCTCACCAGGTTTCTGCAATGACCTGGAAGGGGAGCTGGGGCAGGATAGCTCAGGATGGCCTTGCTCAAGATATCCTGGCTCTTCTCTGATATATCTCACGTCTCTCCAGAAAGCTAGTCCAGGCCTGTTCAATGGTGGTGGCAGGGGTCCAAGAGACAGAAGGGAAATATGCAAGAGCTTTTTTTGTTTTTTGGTGAGGAAGATTAGCCCTTAGCTAACCTCCGTTGCCAATCCTCCTCTTTTTCCTGAGGAAGATTGGCCCTGAGCTAACATCTGTGCCCATCTTCCTCTATTTTATATGTGGGATGTCTGCCACAGCACGGCTTGATAAGCGGTGCATATGTCTGCGCCCGGCACCCAAACCTGCAAACCCTGGGCCACCAAAGCAGAGTGCGTGAACTTGACCACTATGCCACCAGTCCGGCCCCGCTGCAAGCACTTTTTGAAGGCTTTGCTTGCATCGAGTTTGCCATTGTTCTATAGGCCAGAGCAAGTCACATGCTCAAGCCCTGAGTCAGTGTTGAAAGAAATTATTAACGGGTATGCATTCAGGGATGCTAAGGTTTGAATGTGTCCCCCAACTAAACTCATATGTTGAAATCCTAACCCCCTAAAGATGATGGTATTAGGAGGCAAGGACTTTGGGGGGTGCTTAAGTGATAAAGGCGGAACCCTCAGGAATGGGATTAGTGCCTTATAAGTGAGGGTCCGGAGAGATCCCTAGCCTCTTCTGTCTTGTGAGGGCACAGAGAAAAGCACCAGCTATGAACCAGGAAGAGGGTCCTCAGCAGAGAATGTGACCATGCCTGCTGGTGCCTTGATTTTGGACTTCCAGCCTCCAGAACTGTGAGAAATAAACTTCTGTTGTTTATAAGCTACCCAGTCTGTGGCATTTTGTTATAGTCGCCCATATGGACTAAGACAAGGGATGTGTAGAAAAATAGAGCTATTAATACAATCACCCACCACACTATATCATAGAGCTGTTTTGAGAATCACACATGCTAATAAATGTAAAATACTCAGTTCAGAGCCTGACATACAATAAGTGCCAATAATTGTTAGCCATTATGAGGAGTAAGAGGCTACATATAACATTTCAAACTTCCTACCCAGTATAGCTGAATATAACAAGTTATGGAATTATGGCAATGCCTGAATTCAAGACTGCTTATTACTAGAGAAATATTGTTTTAAATGCTAGAGACTTTGGAAACATCAACAAGTTACTGAAAGTTTATTACTTATATCTGGGTTGACTTAGTTTGAACCTCTTGAGAAAACGCAAAACAAATACCAAGGAAAACAGCATGAAGAACATGAGTTTTCCTAGAATCTTATTAACAATGAAATAGGCTCAATAAAAAAATTTTTTTAGTGTGAAGTTATTTCTCTCCAATGAAGTTCAACAGACAACCTTGAAAACTTGAACCTGAACCCCAAAAAGCTGAAAAGTATGTAGAGGTTTCTGAGCAGAATTCTTCATATGGTCACAAAGGCATATCTCATTTTTAAATTACTAATTGTGAAATGACATGGTGTTACTGAACCTTGAAAATAGCTTGAAAAAGCTTGAAGCAAGCAAAAGTTTTCACTGACCCTTCAGAATATGCACTGGCCCTACCTACACTTCTACTTCCATACTCAAGCATGAAACATGCAGAGACGTGCACATAGAGATACATTCAGAGTCTGGCTGCATTAGCTGAATGTGTCTGCAAAGACAGAAGTTGGTGATGTCTGGAATCTAGAAATACACAATGACGCTATCAGGTAAGTGAGCACCAATTAATTTCCTTCCCATCAATTATTTTGCTAACTTTGCTTTCCATCCAGAAATACACAGGCAGTAAAACAGATTACATCATCAGCTTTGTTGCTAAAAGACTTGCTACGAATTGTGTCTTACACAGGTGTATTAGATTTCTATTGCTGCTGTAACAAATTACCACAAATTTATTGGCTTAAAGCAACACAAATGTATTATCTTACAGTTCTGGAGGCCTGAAGTCCTAAAATAAAGTTGTTGGCAGGACTGCCTTCCTTCTAGAGGCTCTAGAGGAGATTCTGTTTCCTTGTCTTTTTTTAGCTTCTAGATACCACCTGCATTCCTTTGGGTTAATGGCCTCTTCATCTATTTTCAAAGCCAACAGCATCTTCAAATCAAACACACACTCTTTCTCTATCTGCTTCTGTGGTCACATCTCCTCTCTGACTCTGACTTTCCTTTTATAAGGATCTTTGTGATTATCCTGGGTCCAACCAGATAATCCAGAATAATCTCCCCATCTCAAGATAGTTAATCACATCCGCAAAGTCCTTTGCAATGTAAAATAACATATTCACATGTTCCAGGGACTAGGAAGTGGGCATTTTGGGGGACCGTTATTCTGTCTACCATACCTGGTTAAGAAGGAGATTAGATATTTTAAAAGATTATACAATCAATAAGCATTTCTTGACTATCAGCTGCAAAGAGCTGACACTTCAAATGGGGAAAGTAACATTTGGCCTTTCTATTTACAAGTTTATTGTGAAGACTAAAATAATATGGAGCCCTCTTTACATTATGCATGCATGTAGAATGCAGAATATGCCTCAGTCAAATCCCAAAACACAATTATGCTTGAACTTTCACTTGTCAGGAGTAGCAGGAGGTTTGGTCTGTATTTCTTCAAGGCCTTACTCCTCTACACATTTTAATTCCAAGGAACCTCTTGTGCTTAATAGTATCCAGGAAAGAAGAAGAGTACTTACCATCCTTACGAGCTACTGAGTAGACTCTGTGTTTGACTTGGCTGGTCACCACCAAAACACAATAGCTGAGACAAATTCTCACTTCATTTTCATTCTTTGAGGAGAGGTGGGTCCACTCCCCAGTGTAACAGCCATAGGAGCGCTGGGGCTCCCAGGTCGAAGCAGTTGCACTTCTCTCACCCAGCCACTTCCATAGGATATACTGTATCAGGCATGAGGCCTGAGTGAAACTCGGGCAGTGGTTGGTCCTGGGCAAAGTGGCTTCCAATGGTTGTACCCAGAGATGTGATGAGGACTAAAATCCCTTTATGCTGCCTACTGCTGGCTGCAGGGTTCCTTTATAGAAAAATATTTTCTGAGCTTCAGTGTAGGCCTGACCCCCAAGTGTTATGGCCTTAGTTTTCAGATCTTTTGGGCCTTTTGTTCCCCAGGACAGACCATTCCCAGGAAAAGCTGAATTACAGCTGATTTCAGTGTTTGCTGCCTCAGACACAGAAAACAACGTTGGCTCTTTCCTCCTTCTAAATGCCATCTTTCTCTGAACCTGTGTTAACTTTACTTAAAGGCTCTTGTTGCCTTCTCTCATCACTGGTGTTTGGTCAGGACCGCCTTCAAACAAGAAGAGCTCTCTAATTCTGAATCTCAGGGAGCAGGAGCTGAGGAAAATTAGCTGCTTCTCTCCCAGACAACTCTCTGGGATCCTCATGCAGGCTAGCCCACTGCCATTTAAAAGTTCCTCATACTGACAGAAGTTTTGATGAATAAGACAGAAGCTCTCCTTGGACCTTTTTGTCACCACAGTGCTCTATCTGGCATATATTTGCTTACTCAAATAGGTACCAAGTTCTTTTCCAGGGTGACCTTGCAACTCTACAGAATGTGGTCAGCAATTACTTTCTCTGATTGAAAATACAGATTAATCAAATTCTGGTAAGGCTTTCTGGTTCAATGATAATGTATACAAAAGGACTCCATAAACTTTAAAAGGCTATTTAAATATAAATGGTAGAAAATTTTATCTTTATCAGGGAATGAGGAGGGACATCACAAAAATTAGCCTGCGTCCATTTGAAAGAGAATTTAGAGTAGTCTCTGATCCTCGAGGAGTTCACACTCTAATTGGAAAGATTAGGCTAATTGTTATTAAAGTATTCAAGAAAAGTGCAAAACAACATTCAATTAGAAAAGTGAGACCAACAGAAATTCAAAGTAAAAAAATCAGTCAAGGTTGCAGGCCAGAGTGGCCTGAGAGAGCTTCATGAAAAGAGAGTGAGCTGAGATTTGGATTTTAATTAGTAGGACTTGTATAAACAGAAAGTATTTTTAAAAATCTTCTAAGTGAGGAGAGATATGAAAGTTAAAAATAAACTCAATGTTGGTGAGGTGAATGAGAATTATCTTGTCTGCTGTAGAGACGTGTTTAAGGGAATAGCAGGAAATGAGGTTTGGTAAATTTGGAGAAGGTTCTACAGCACCTTAAAAAATAGCATAGCATTTAGAGCTGATTCAGGAGATCCTAGATCCTACTTCAAGCTTCTGACCAGATGAGAAACCCAAGGAGAACACTGTCTTGAAAAAAGTATAACTATGATATGCAGAAAGGATGGGAGGAAACAAGATAAGAGACAGCAGTATCAGCTAGGACATGATTACAGTTTTTTGGATGTAAAGGCTGGGAGAGCATCAGTGGGAGAAAAAAAAAAAAAAAACTAAGACCAGATATACTACGGAGGGAAAAGAAATAGTTTTTGTCTTTGTTCTTTTGGTTTTTTTTTCAATTGAGTTGATATTGAGAAGAGAGAAGGAGAATTGGAGGGAGGGGTCAAAGATTACTTTTTTTAACAGACATGGGAGAGATTCGAAAGAGGCAGGCCAGTTGAGTGGGGAAGGTGAAGGACTTGGTTCAGCCATGATATATTTGAAATTATGAAGAGACACAGTGGGGGTGGAAGGCTGAGAATGAGACTAGAAGGCCGTAGAATCAGGGCTGAAGGTGAAGACAAATACATACGAGAGACCAGCTACAATGGAGCGAGAACGAGAAGGAAGGGAATCTTCTCATAGCCCCTCATGCCAGAGTGAAAAGACTTACTTGGGTGGGAGGGGGCCAGAAAACTCTCAGATCACCTCTGCCGCTCAGACTATACTGCTGAACTCTTCACTCTGAAGTGCAGTTCATCTTGGGGACCCTTGGTGCTATGAATACAATACTGCGCAGACCCACTGGCATCACCAAGAGTTTAGGGCTTGAGCTAGGTGTCCAGGTCAGCAGCAAGGTCAAGTTGAGAGAAACTCTCTCCCCAGACGCTTAAAGAAGAGCAACAGTTCGCAGTTCGAAGAAGTTCTCCATTCTAAGAAAACCGAGAATGGAGAGTCCTCTGAAAATCAGCCATACTGCCAAAAGAAAGGAGGGAAATGGAGGGGTTGATCATAAACAAAGGAACAGATTTGGCAAAAGCTGAATATCCTTTTAACTGGTGTGGGTAGCCTTATCCTGCAGAACATTTTCAACAGTTACAACAGGCCCACAAGACGGCTGCTTCTTTCTGAAATGGCTAACAGATCTTAGGCTAATGTATAGTATTAAGAGAGGAGAGGAACAATTTATAGGTGGACAATAAGAGGAATATTTAGTTTAACTTAGCTAAATAATGCTGGAGCGTGCTAAGCAGCTCTTGCAAGTGCCAAAACATGATTTTTGCTTCTTGTTTTTAGGCTTGTTTCATCGGCTGTCCTTTGTTAAACACCATTTTGTTGGGGGTGCGGACAGGGAGGAGAGTTTATTATTGTGGTTTCTCCAGTTATTCTGTTCCTGTTCTGATTTCTTCACCAGAATGTTGAGTAACGTGGCCACGAAAATACTCCTGGCTGACTGCTTGCTGTTCTATGCCCACACACTTCCTTTTCTCTCAATGACCATATGAAATGTCAATGAGGAGCCTCAATTTGTCACTGTTTTTTTGTCATCTTCTACTTCGTAAATTCTTTTTCTGCTTTTGGCTTTCAGTCACTTTCTATAGAGAAAGATACTTGTCTTTAAGATTTCTGCAAAGCAAACCACCCACTCAAATCAAATAAAATAAAATACGAAACACTTATCCCATCTAAAGAATATTTAGTTGCTTCAAAAATGCACGTGTTGAGGGGTTGGCCTGGTGGTGTAGCAGTTAAGTTCGCACACCCGGCTTCAGCAGCCTGGGGTTCACAGGTTCAGATCCCGGGCACAGACAGACACACCGCTTATCAAGCCATGCTGTGGTGGTGTCCTATATAAAGTAGAGGAAGATGGGCACAGATGTTAGCCCAGGGCCAATCTTCCTGAGCACAAAGAGGAGGATTGGCACTGGATGTTGGCTCAGGGCTAATCTTCCTCACACAAAAAAAATAAATAAATAAAAATAAAAAATAAATAAATATTAAAAATGCGCATGTTGAAAGGTTCATGCCTAACCTTATGGCAGAAAGAAGAGGTTTAGTTCCCCCAAAACTATATGCGAAGGTGGTAACCACTGAAACAGGGTAAGGAACGTGGCCAAGCTCCATGACAGAGCAGGAACTATCATTTAGAAATCGATATTGATACCTATTTAGATATTGATATTGATACAACAACTATAAAATTGATATCTACAAAAAGCAGGCTCACTGGGGACTAGCTAACTCTTTCTGAGAGAGAGACAGAGAGAGAGAGAAAGAATGAATAAGAACAAGGACTAGTGGGAAACCAAATGGGGTTCCAATCCCAGCTCTGGCACTTACCAGTGATACGGTCTTGGGAAAGTTATCTCATATCTCAGGGTCTCAGTTTCCTTACCTGTGGAAAGGGGATAATGGTATCTTCTTAATGGATTATTATAAGGAATACAAGAGATCATTTTCTTAAGTTCATAATTAGTGGTTGATAAGCATCATTCATTCTTTGGCTACCAACCTAAATGAGAAGCAGGTTGAGGTGAGGGTAGAGAAAGAAAAGAGGAGTACTTAGCATGATGAGGGAGGGAATGGGGATACCAGCACAAATTCTATTTGCTTGAGATATTTCTCCACGCCCAGCCATGTTTCTTTCAACACAATATTTTCACAATTGCTCATAAACTAAGATGTAAAAATCCCATTGTTTCTTGGGGAAAGAACCAGTGTAAAAAAGTCTACAATTATTATAGTAACCCTCTGAGTGACAAAAACCAGCTTCCAGAGAGACATGACAGATTTTTCACAGAAACAACCAATACTCATGGTTTTTATTTCATACAAGTCATAAATGTGTGACTTTTATTACACTGGGAGAAGGAGATTGCTGCATAATGGGGCTGTTATTTGAACACTGTTCTTCCCAATATGGGATTACTAACTCAGGATACTCAGGCCCAGGGCACTCTGAGTTAGAATGGTTGGGAAATACACCAACCCCTCATTCTACCCATGTCAACTAGGAGAATGTGTTCTTCTGACTGTTCACGACAGGATCATTTTAGAACTAAGAGCGACCTTGGTCCAGCTCTCTCATTTTGCCAATGAGAGAATTAAGTGCAGAGTCTCCCACTTTAGATTAGTGACTTGCTCAGAACCCACACAGCAAGGAAAAGACATAGCCAAGAGGTGAATGTAGGCCTTTTCCATGAGGTCAAAAATAACTAACAGATTCAGAACTTCAATAAATATTTATTGAAGGAGCAAATAAATTCTAACCCCCAAATTAGTTCATTTTCTACTTCATGTGGCTACTGCACCTCTTCTTTCCTAAGGATAACCTTTCCTCTGTCCTACCCCACCCTCTAGTAACTGCCCATCCTTCCTCCTTCCCTCCATAGCTAACCCTTTCTTTAAAAAAAATGATTTGCACTTACTGTAGATGTGCCATCTTATCTCATTCCCCTTTGACACTGCCTGTGTTATGCCCACTGTCTGGTTTGCCCTCTCTTATCCCTCCACCCCTATTCATCTAGCTAGGAGGGCCTATTAGATTTGGTTCAGGCAACATCTATTCCTTGAAGCCTTTCATAGCCTTCCCAATCCCCTCTAGGCTGAGATAATGCCCTTCTTATGTGCTCTCATAGCATCCCTGAGTGACTCAACAACTGTTACAGTCTGCTGTAGCTTTCTGTTTACTCAGCTGCATCCCTCTCTAGACTAAGTCCTGTGAAGACAAGAACCAAGTCTTATCTACCATTGAAGCCCTAATGTCACTGGGCTCAATAAACGTCTGACAAAAGACTGGAAGAATATGTTACTAATTAATTTCATCCAACTATCTACAACTCCAGTGGCCTGTATCATTCAAAACATAAGTAGAAATATTTCTATTTGATGTTTACTATCATCTGAGTTTGATTTATAAAAATGGAGGAGTTAGGAAGTAAAGTTCCTACCTTCTTCTTCCCATTAGTCTCAAACCAAATACGAGTCCCTACCTAAATGTGTTGAGCCCTTTGAGCATGCTTTGGACACCAAGTACAAAGCAAATGGGAGAGTTATTCCCACTGTGCTCCAAAAACCCTTGGAAAACTAAAGGAGGGGAAGGTTCTGGGATCATGTTTTTCCCAAGTGACATAACAAGATCAAACCACATCCAAACTGGCAACTCCCCTAGGATGCCTTTGAACTCTACTTTGGGACACTTTTTATTAAGTATCTCTACTAGTTTGCTAGGGCTGCCATAATAAAGTACCATGAACAGGGCAGCTTTGACAACAAAAGTTTATTGTGTCACATTCCAAAGTCTAAGGTGTGGGCAGAATTGGTTCCTTCTGAAGGCTGTGAGGGAAGGATTTGTTCCAGGCCTCTCTCCTCGGCTTTCAGATGGCTGTCTTCTCCCTACGATTCTTCACATGGTGTTCTCCCTCTTTTCATATCTCTCTGTCCAAATTTCTCCTTTTCATAAGGACACCAGTCATCTTGGGTAGGGCCCCCTTTAATAATCTCATTTCAATTTGATTACCTCTGTAAAGACCCTATCTCCAAATAAGGTCACATTCTGAGGTACTGAGGGTTAGAATTTCAACAAATGAATTTGAGGGGGACACAATTCAGCCCATAACAGTATCCAAGGTCCTAGACAAAGGGGCTTTGCTGGGCTGATGAACGATGCCTCTTCACTCTACTCAGCATCCACACATTAAGTTTGATTTACTGGTTTTCTTAGACACTATAACCTCTTGACGCTATTCTTCCAGCCCAAAGTGCTAGCTAGGGTATACTCCTCCATGTTCTTAGTTCTCTGCTTCTCTAAGGACCCCACTGCTACTGCATTTAACTCAAAGAAAATTTTATCTCACTAGATTAGCTTTCTGAAATGGAGCCAACAGTGTCTCCAAAGGATTAACAACAAAAGCCCTAATTTGTCGAGCATTTACAATGTTCCAATAAATGAGCTAAGTTCTTTACTTTCATTACCTGATTTTATCCACAAAAAAACCTATGAAGTAGCTCTCATTTTAGAGATGGAGAAATTAGAGTTAAGAGGCTAAAGATTCCCAAGGTCTCCAGGTATAAAAGAAGCTAAATCCAGGAAGTCTGACTTCAGACGGAGAATGCTTAACCAACTCACCAAGCTATACTACTTCCCTAACTAGTGGGGCCACTGATTCTTTTCTTTGATGCTGTAGCTGAGGAAGGAACTAACCCAGAGGAGGAAGTTTTAAGCCAAAAATGGTGGCATCTGGAAATGCAAAGTTCTTTCCCAGACATCACTCTCCTCATGCATGGAAGGCCCTTCACTGTGATAGTCTCTCCCTTTGCCTGGCCTCTCCAATAGGCTTGCTAAGCATAACTAGTCTAATGGAGACGTGGTGGTCTGCTAGTAGAAGCACATCTGTCTGTATGTACCTAATGAAATTTGGGAAAGTGGAAAGACTCCTATTACACAGATCCTCCTAAAGACACCCCACCATCCCTACCTCCCATGGTTAATGTGGAAAATATTGAGACAAACCTCTTCATCATGCCTATTGTGCTCAAACATACTTATGAGGATGAAAACTCCCAGCTTTTATGGATTGCAATAGACGGTGTCATCAAAAAGTCCTTTTGCATTGTTTATAACTCTAAATGATGACAAATTGGTTTGAATTAGCTCCACAGCTTCTAAACAGGGTTGTTGCAACTTTGGAGATCATTGAAGACAGCAACTTCCACTTTTGACCAGATTGTCTGCTAACATATCAAGTTAAGTGACAATACTGAACATAACTCAGAGAACAAAACTGCAGACCTTTCTATGAGCCTTTATTTGTATAGTTTCATGTGACTCCTAATAAGGCCCAATAAACAGCACCATTCCCCATCCTGAGGGCCTCCGTGAAAATTCTGGTCTCTCGTTTTTAGGTTCGTTTTTAACACATTGCACAGGGGTCCTCCCCTTTGAGTGCAAGAAGTCTTTCTCAATGTACTTTCTTGGGTACAGAAGTGGAAATGAGAGTAACAACTAACCTTACTGAGTACTTACTGCATAACAGGAACTGTGCTAGGAGTTTTTATTCATTGTCTCATTTATTCTTTAACAACCATATAAGGTCAGTATTAGCATCATCCATGCTTTATAGGTGAATTGCCCAAAGCACACAACTAGAACATGGTTGAACCAGGATTTGAACTCCATCTGTATTATTCTAAATCCCATGTTTCTATGTTATATTATATCCCACAGCACTGTAGATAATTCCTCAGATGGCACAGGTACTCATAGGAGCTGGAAACTATATCTAAACTCAATATTACCAAGCCTTTTGTCTATACCTGCTCTTACTCAAGGGACCAAACAGAAGAGTGGGGAGAGGGATGATAATTAGAAGAATTCCTCACTCTCTTTGTAAATTATAGCACTTTTCCAACTTCCTTATTTTAACATCCAACATACTATAATAATGGAGAGTGAATATGGAGTTTGTCCATTTATTATACTGGTTTTACTGAGTGGTAAACATTTTGTACTATTTTCAGATACTCAAAAGGGAAATGATAGTATTAACAAAAGAGAATAAGAGAATTCACATATTGAAGATTTTTTTAAGTTTCCATACAATGACTTCTAGCCAGTCCAAGATTGTTTAATACTGATTAGTAATGACCATTAAGAAATCATTTATG
The DNA here is from genome assembly GCF_057802395.1 of Ceratotherium simum simum. NCBI lineage: Eukaryota > Metazoa > Chordata > Mammalia > Perissodactyla > Rhinocerotidae > Ceratotherium > Ceratotherium simum. The sequence continues at coordinate 31,417,563 of NC_141922.1, forward strand.
GATTTTTTGTGAGTGTTCAGAGATACTAATGGATTTTAGAATTACTTGAGAATCTTCCTGAGGTCAAAGGAAGAAAATAAAGTATGAAGTGATGATAAAACGTATGAAGTGACTAATGGACAGGTTGTATATATATAATGGTTCCAGCAAAAAAACATTCAATTTTTACAGCATACATTTAAACAAATGGAAATCTCACTGCCATAGCCTCTTATCTTCACTCAAGAGCCAGGAAGGATGATAACATTGTGTATCACCATCATCCATATCAGATTCTCAACAATTTTTCAGCCATCAGGTCACTAGCCCTAACCACCTCTGCAGCCACTCCCACCCTCAGCTGCCAAAAATCTTATGAAAAGTAGTGGGAAAATAATACCACATTTGATGAGGCACCAATAAAATGACTTGCTCTAACATAGTACAAATAAATACCTAACTCAAACACAGTTTTTACATGGCAAACATTAATACTGAAAATAGTCCCCCACAGCCCATCTAGGGATCAGGTATCTCTCCAAGCTTTTGCTCCATGTGTAAGCCAACAAAATGACAATAAATCAAATGAAATAAAGAGCTGTGTGATATCATAAAATTTTGAATTCTAAGAGAAAAACTCAGAGTAAAATTTAATTTGAGGATTCTATTTTAAATCACACAATAGCACTCTTGATTTCCCCAATATACTGACAAACACAAATAATAATGTTTTATTGAAAATAAAGATTAGAGATAATGTAATAATGTAAATAATGTAGAAAAAAGATATAATATAAATAATAGAATAATGGATATTTTATTTTTTACTTTTTTTAATTGAAGTATATTGACATACAATGTTATATTAGTTTCAGGTGTACAACATAGTGATTTGATATTTTTATACATTATGAAATGATCACCATGGTAAGTCTAGTTACCATCTGTCACCATACAATGTTATTATAATATTATTGATTATATTTCCTATGCTGTACATTACAGCCCCATGACTTATTTATTTTACAACTAGAAGTTTTTCTTCTTGATCTTCTTCACCTATTTTGCCCATCCCCTCATCCTTCTGCCCTCTGGCAGCTATTAGATTGTTCTCTGTATCTATGCGTCTGTTTCTGTTTTATTATGTTTGTTCATTTGTTTTATCTTTTAGATTCCACATGTAGGTGAAATCATACAGTATTCGTCTTTCTCTGTCTCACTTATTTCACTTAGCATAATACCCTCTAGGTCGATCCATGTTGCTGCAAATGGGAAGATTTTATTCTTTTTATGGCTGAGTAATATTTCATTGTATATATGTATACCACATCTTTATCCATTCATCCATCTGTGGACATTTACATTGCTTCCATATCTTGGCTACTGTAAATAATGCTGCAATGAACATTGGGGTGCATATATCTTTTCAAATTAGTGTTTTTGTTTTCTTCAGATAAATACCCAGAAGTGGAATTTCTGGATTGTATGGTAGTTCTATTTTTAATTTTTGGAGGAAACTCCATACTGCTTTCCATAGTGGCTGCACCAATTTACACACTCACCAACAGTGCACGAGGGTTCCTTTTTATCCACTGGATGTTATCATTTTTGAAAGAATTTTGTCTGGAGTTATTAGTGAGACTAACGAAGGAGGCTAAATGAGATGTTTAATTGTTGTTCAATAAAACCATCTTGATTCTGGCTCTCAGTAAATTAGTTCTTAATATCTAAGGTCATCAAGTCTTTTGGCTACATTATTGAGTGACTCAGTTATACACTAATTATTCTTCTATGGCTTAGAGTGTACATAAAGTTTATATTAAGTATACTTGACCTACTATGTACCTCTTACATACTATTCCTGTATTTGAAGAATGTGTGCTTGAAATAGGATGTAATTGGTATTTTCCAAATATAAAATCTCTTTTTTAGATATATCAGACTTCATAACTACAACGTCCCTGCAGTGAAGTTAACTTGCATCCAGGTTAATATTGAGTAGATAGTCTTAAAAATGAATAGGTTTCCTCAAGAGCAAAATAATTCAACAAAAATTATTTTGTATAGTGGGCAACAGAGCAAGCACATTGGGGATATTAAATGATATAAAATTGATAAAGTATACCTTGCAAACATTTTGACTGCTATACCTTATCTTTAAACCTTACACTGTAATCTTATTTTTAATCTAAAGAATTCACAATATTTAATTTTATGTTTTGTTCTGAAAAGAAAATTTAAATAGTCCAAAAGAATTTTTAGTACTGAGAAGGGAAGAGTAAAGCTACTTGTGAACTGGAAAGCAATAGATGAAAACACTTTCAAGGGAATGCTGGAAAGAAATATGTTAGTGTTTAACCATGATCTCATCGCATGACTATATAGAATGTTTACCTCATCATATTTTGATTTGTTCTTTATGGTATGGACATAGTTAGGGAAACTTTTTAAAAAACAAAAGCAGAATGGCAAAACTTGGTGCCTTGCTTTCATGTTTCATCGCCACCCTCTCATATGTGTGGTTTGCGTTGAGTTAGTTTAAAATCTGTGAGCTCCCTCTTCCACATGATTAACAAATATGTGAGATAAGCTCCAGGGATGCAGGTCAAAGTCTCCCACCACTTGCTGCCCTGTGAGAAACACACATCTAAATTCTTATCTAGCCTCACCTCTCACCCTCCACCTCTCTCCCTCCATAGTTTTCATCAACAAGAAGGAACATTCTGTGGGAAAGGTTTGTAGAAAATCTAAATGCTTTAAAACATACCCAGAACAAGATAATTCATGTTGGTGTGGCTCTGTCTTTCTAGCATTAGCTAATAAACTATCTCTATCCTTTTTTCTGGTACTTTAAAACGTAGAGAAATAATCTAAATGAGGGTATTTGAGAAACAACCAAAGTAAAAATGAACAATAAGTAATTCCATCCAGCATGTTATGAACATACATGTTGCTCCACAATAAGAAATGTTATTTTGGTAATACCTTTATCTTTACTATGGTCTTTAACTCCACAGGAAAGGAAAACCTGCAAATATCCACTAATCAACCCGAACCTATTGAATGCCAACTAAATGTATATTCAGTAGAGATGTTATGAGAAAAATAAAAGATATAAAATAGAGAGTCTTACGTTTAAAATAGAAAATATTTAAAATTCAGTTGAAGAAACTATATATTTTTAATAAGATACACATATTTATAAATACATATGCATATATTTTTTTGACAGAGGACCACAGAAAGAGTGTTGGAATCCATAAAATTCATTTAAGGAGGAAGCCATTACTTTTTCTTGGGCTAGTCCAGAAAGGCTTTACAGAGAGCCAGACCTTGAGGTATGGATAGAATTTTAGTAGTTAGGGAAGAGTGGAATCGTGTGAGCAAAGGTCTTAAAGTGAGAAAACCTGAGGGAGATTCTGGGAAAAGTGAAAGTAATTCACAACGGCCCCCCAAATGTTGATGCTTTAACAAGTGGTGGTCACATTCATTATTCTTCTACCTTTCTACCTGACTGACCAAGACCACATTAACTCTCTAGAGATCTTAAACACTGAAAAGATCATGGGGTCATTCCTATCCATGCACACACATATACATACACAAAACATTTAAAATAAAAGCCAGAGAGCCTTTAAAATGAATCAAAGGAAGTCAAAATTCTGATTTGTTTCATTTTGGAATAATAAAATCTATTGGGTGAGGTGTTGTTGGTTCCTCTACTTTGTTGATGAATTAAGTTTACAAAATTGTGCCTATCCTGCCACTGGGAAATCCAAGACTACAGCTGACAGAATTAACCTTAAAGAATACAATTATATCTCTCAAAGTTTTCAAATAAGAATAAGGTTAGACTTGCAGTTTCTCAGCCTCAGCACTGTAGATTTTTGGAGTCAGATAATTCTTTGTTGTAGGGGACTGCCCTGTGCATTGCATGGTACTGAGCAGCATCCCTGCGATCTCTGCCTACCAGATGGCAGTAGTAGTTGTAATAACCAAAATGTCTCCAGATATTGTCCTCTGGGGGCAAAATCACGCCTTAAAAACCACTGAGTTAGAGGAAGGCATCAAAACTAGAGAATTAACAGGAAAATCCATCAACTTCCCTCTGAAATTTTAGAAATACGTTTCCAAGCTCTATTTGCACTCATATACTGATTGATTATTTAGGAGTGAAAAGACACTTATTGTGTGTATTATCTATTAAGGCCAGTATTGGGCCAAGAGATGGGTAGGTAGATAACTAATTATATACAAGTGGAAAGATTAACACAAATCAGGAAACCATTAAAGGCTATTCACAGCCGACATAGAAACATTATGTTATCTGCACCTGTGAGAAACTAGACACAAAACAATGAAGCCCATTAGAAAGTTCTCAGTTTGGAGGATAAGTAATTTTTTGAGACTTGTGACTTCCTTGACCTTCAAAAGCCAACAAAGGCAGCAGAACTAGTCCCCCCTTGGAAAGAGGTTTGTTTATTCTGCTTATCTACAGCCAAAGCTAACAATCTTAATGGTTTTAAAGATCTTAATGTTTCACAGCATTGAGAAAGCCTAATTTGCAGATAGAGGTATCTATCTAGAAATGAGCACACATCTTCATGAGAGTCTTGACACACAGTCAAAGCGAACTTAAAAGCATTTAGACTTAACTATTTCTAAACAATAAGTAGAGGGCAAACAAAATGGTGAATTGGTTATCTTTTTTCTCAGTTAAAGTAGAGATTAGAATAGAAAGAAAGAAAAAGAGAGAGAGAGGGGGGAAGGAAGGAAGGAAGGAACGAACGAACGAAGGAAGGAAGGAAGGGAGGAAGGGAGGAAGAGACGGAGGGAGGGAGGGGAGGAGGGAGGGAGGGAGGAAGGAAGGATGAGAGAAAGAAAGAAAGAAAAGGGAGGTGAGCAAAACAAATCTCGCCACCATAATTTCCCTGCCACTCTTTTGAGAAAAATTCTGAAAGACATTGTTTATGATCCTAGTTTTATGTAACCTGAATGTAGGTACCACATTACTTTCATCTTTATATTCCCAGCTTATAAAACATGCCTTATCCAGTAAGTATTTAATATAAGTTTGTGAAGTGAATTAGTAAGATGAAAGAGGAGAAAGAATATCAGACAATCTGAAATATGTAAGTATAAAGTTTATTATAATTTAAAATCTGAATTCTCTTGTTACTATTTTCATTCACATAGACTCTCTCAGCCTCTCATTTCAAAACTTTTATCCTTTTACATGACCAAATTTTTATAGTTCTGAATTATAAAGTACTTATATAATTTCATGGGATCCCCAAAACAACCCTATGGAGTAAATACTATTATTCCTCTTTCAAAGAAAACATAGCATAATGAGCTCAGAATTTAAGTGATGCCCAAGGCCACAAGTAATTGAGCAGGAATCAACACAAGCCTCAACTCTCAAGCCACCCTGAGTATACAATACCTCAAGTGATGTCAGTAGAGAATAACACGTAGCCTGTTGAAGTGTTTCAGTTGCACATAGTGGTTAAAAAACATGCACTGGTGTCAGACTCCCAGCACCACAAATTACCCGTTGGAGGATTGTGAGCAAGTTATTTCAACTCTCTGAATCTTTCTCGTCTGAAGAACTAAGCTGATAATATCTACCCCACAGTTTTGATGTAAAGATAAAATGAGATAATGCACGTAGCACATTTAGCACATGCCCCATTAGTAGCAATCACTGTCATATTCCATCCCTATTATAAAGGAACCTATGTCATAGCAGGTACTGTTTATGTGGAGTTCTGAGGATATCAGACTGTTTATGGCAACCCCAGCACTTTCTGGTTTGCAGAACCTCTTGTCACCATGCCCTCCTACAAACACGTACCCCTTAAAAGTTGAAGTCTCTGATTACTCAAAATTTGGGTAGATTACATTTTAAGATATATGGGAAGTCCTGGGTCTTGGAGAGTAGAAGTTGATGGTGGCATGTAGAAGAAAGCTTTCTAGCTAATTTAATAGGAAGACTTTTGAAAGTTCAGTTCCACGTTTGTAAAGTTCAGGAGGCAATATATGTTTCTTGCATGAACAGAAATAGAGTGCTTGAGTGCTTATTTTGGGATTGGCACTGTTGTAAATGCTCTACATATAGCAGCTCGTTTTAACTTGACACCAATACAGTTGAGGTAGGCTTTACTATCATCATCCTCTATATACAGATGAGGGAACAGGCACTGAGAAGTTAAATAACTTGACCAAGTTCTTGCAGCTAGTAAGTAACAGAGATGATTTGAATCCAGAGCTGCCGCCAGAGTCCATGCTCGTACCCACTGCACTATACTGCCTCTCTCTGGAGTGTCCTATCATTAATCAACCACACATACACTATGAGTCTACAGAATGGTGCAAAGCACTTCTGTACTTTTTCCATCAAGTCTCCTGTCAGTTCATAGAGATGTCTGTAGTAGGTGCTGTTCATATCCTGTCCCATACTCCCTTGGCTCCCCAGTTCACTTACAGCTACACTAAAATTCATGATAAATGGACAACTTCTCATTTGGGTTTCTCTTGATCCTTCCTGAAGGCTTTTTCAGAGACTATGGAAGCAAGACCTATCAAAGACAGGCACAATCTAGAAATGCAGAATTAAAGACCCTAGGGGCAAGCTTCAAACAAAACAAAATAGGAATTGATAAATAAATGCCCAGCCTCCCCACCCCATTCACTTTCTCGGAGGGTCCCTAGTGGAACTGAGTCTAGTTGGTCCACAGCAATAACTTGTTCATTAAAGCACCTTGTATTGGCTCTTCTTCCCTTCTTGTCTCACTTTCCACCCTCCTTCACTTGTGTTTTCTGGGAACACTTTTTAAATAAACTACCTGCGTGCACAGTCTTGTCTCAAGGTCTGCTTTGGGGTAACTCAAATCAAAACAATCTCAGCTGGGCATCTGGAAGTTTCCTGCTCTCTCCAATCCCACAAGCCCCTTGACCCAAGCTTCGTCTACATCAGACTGCCGAGGATCAGGCATCATAGGAGGAGCAGAAGTGGCATGAGGAGGGGCTACAGAAAGAGACTTTGATCCTTTGGAGTCTTCAAACTGAAACAAATCACTTCCTCTTGCTGATGTGGATCATTCTCATAAAATGTCTTTCAATATATTATGATGCAAACCACGTTTCTTTCTCTTTACTCTTCCTAAGGACTTCCTACCAAGAAGGCAGAGTAGAGGTAGAGAAGGGGTAAGAAGGGAAGAAAATACTATGCCACAAGGATTCCAAAAACCAAAAAAGAGTTATTAATGTATCTAAAAAGACTGTTATCATGGTGCCAGCCTGGTGGTGTAGTGGTTATGTTCGCGCACTCTGCTTCAGCAGCCCGAGGTTCACAGGTTCAGATCCCAGGTGTGGACCGATGCACCGCTTATAAAGCCATGCGGTGGTAGGCGTCCCGCATATAAAGTAGAGGAAGATGGGCATGGATGTTAGCCCAGGGCCAATGTTCCTCAGCAAAAAGAGGAGGATTGGCAACAGATGTTAGCTCAGGGCTAACCCTCCTCACAAAAAAAAAAAAAAAAAAAAAGATTGTCATGAATGTGCTGTTATTAGGAAGCTGAATGCTCCTACTAAGTGATATCCTTCTGAGAGACGTGATTCAGCGGAAAGAATATGTACAAACCTGGAGACATACAGACCTGAATTTGAATGCCAGCTTTACCACAAAGGATATGACATTAAGAAAATTAACTTCTTGAAGGCTGATTTTTCATACATATAAAATAGTGTGGGAATATTTACCTCCCAAAATTGTTAAAGATTTAAATGAGATGATGTACATGAAAAATGCTAGTAGAAGTTTAATAAATGTTAGTTTCCTTTCCTTGTCTCCCCATGTCTCACCCCAACCCACAATCCCACAGAGAAAATATCACAGGAAATTTTCTTAATGATCTTCAATCTTACACACGTAGGGATCTCTGCTGCTCTGTTATGTTAACCTCCTGGAAATTATTCCAAACTTTTGTGGTCAAAAAAAATTAATCCAGTGAGCATTTCTTTTGGGGCCACCATGTCCCAAATTCTACAGGTTAACTAAGGAAAACTAAAGAAGTCAAGGAAAGTCAGGAAAGATGAAAATAAACATCAGATAGTAAAACTACAAAGTATCTGCATTAACATAGCCAAAGATGTGGGAGGTCAATTTAAGACAAACAAGTGATAGCTTCTATTAAGTGACATTGATAATAGCAAGGTAAATAGATAAGCCTCCCTATCCCTATGACAAATGGACTAGTTTTCAACAAACTATTTTTAAAAAAGAGAGAAGAAGCAAAAGGCATAGACCATCTTTTGTCTCTGATTCCAGCATAGGCTCTCCTGCCTTTCACATTTCTCCCACAGAATCATGTGGCCCATAATTAAGTGATGCAGACATTTAAAGGATCAGCTCAAGCAAGTTTTGTAAATAAATGTGCTTTTTTACATTTTGAATAACTTAGCAAATGATCTACCTTCAAATTAAAAGAGTATGCCTGTATGCAAATAACTGCTCTCTCAGAACCTGAAGGGTGGACTCTGAGACCTCCTTTAACTCTTAATGCTTCAGCCTTCTCAGGGCAGGAGCTACACTTAAGACCCAACTAGAAAGCTGGAGAGAGGATGACCACCACAGTTACATCCATTCCACAGAGACAGAGAAAGCACAGGGAGCTGTGGTCTAAGGTTACCCAGCATAACTTATTACATACATTGCAGTGGCCCATCCACTTCTTTGGTGACTGGAAATTGTGGACAGTGGACAGGCCTCATCCCTCATGCTGAGTCACATGACAAATGCAACATTTGTATATGTATGTGGTATTCAGAGAAGTGCAGAACCTTCAGCAGGACAATATTCCATATCTCCAACCTTCAACAACTGAACTTACTCTGCTTATCCTTTGATGTTTTTATTATTATTAAGAGTTCCTAGTTTCTCTTTCTAGTTTCTATTCCTGGAAGCAGTGTTTTATAGAGGTAACAACATTTCTTAACTAGAAATATAACATCTGGATTTGAATATTTACTTTGCCACTTAACAGCTATATAAGCACTCTGCGCCTCAATTTCCTCATCTATAGAATTAGGATTGATAGTACTTATACGATAAAGTTGTTCTTAGGATTAAATAAAGGTTTAAAACTGTGCTGTAAACCATTATGTATGGTACAAATATATAATAATTTTCTTTCTTAGAAATGAACACTTGCAGAAAGGAGACCATGGTTTACTAGGTTCTTTAATGTGGCCCTTGGCATCTCACAGCATTATCACTTTAATAAATACTGGACAATGGTGCTGACAATGATGGTCCGTTATCATGGTTTTCATTTTGCTGACTGGGCGAAATGGTTTGTGTGGTTACTAAAACGTCTACATTATGTCTGTTTTGTCCCATTAATCCATCTAAAAATCAAAACACTGCACAAGGTCAGTGAACCATTCTTTTCTATTTCAACAAAAAATAGTCAATGTAAGTAACTCCTCTCAGAGATGAGAAGGTGAGTGGTATTTCAATTACCACAGCACTTCCTGGGCTGTTTCAATGAATATGTGGTATTTTCAGTGCATCAATCCTTACAGGCTGCAGAGTTGTGGAAAAGATTCATTGAGCAACTTCAAAGAGCATAGAATCAAACCTTTACTGAGGTACTCCAACAACCACTGATAACTAGTGACAGAACTACCGTCATATGGTACAAAGAACCATAATACGTTCAAGCTGGAACAGAAGAGCCTTCACAATTGTCTTTCCTTTGGTTCCTTAGGTTATAGATGATGAAACTGAGGACCAGAGAGACCAAATTGTAGTAAAATTGATTTCCCATTAACAAAGTTGAGATCCAAAACCACAGATCTAAATCCAGATCTAAATTAAGATAAGCAAAGATCTAAGAGGAGAATTATATCCATAAGAATACATAAAATCTAGCAACTGGTCTGGATCCCCATCATCAAATCCTTTTCAGCCATTATCACTGCTTCAAAGTATTTAAACACTGAACGCATCACATATATTATAAACAATATACAACTTACTTTTGAAATATAGACTCTGCAGTTGACGGGAGAATCACGGAGTACACCAAGGGCAAAAGGCACAAGAGACTTTGAGTTGCTGTGAGTTAGGCTGTGGAGAGCGAGTGCCTGGATCATCCACTTCCATCAATTCTGGAAGCTAAAGTATAGAGGACAAAGGCTTGCTGTTTGATACAGTTTCCTCTTCAGACATTTTTAAGGCAGTAAAGACAGGAATGGAGTGTGCATTCCTTTCATTGCATTACAAATCTTAACATCATGACGCATTCAATGATATACCTACAATATCTCTAAGGAACAGGACTGTGTACTTCACCTATAAAGAGTCGGCATATTTCTGAGACTCTCTCTCCCCCGATCCATACTAGTGCTCCCAATCCAAGAGCTGGGAGAACCAGAAGGGGAAAGGCTTTAGGAAAACTACATGAGGGCCGGCCCTGTGGCTTGGTGGTTAAGTGCGCGCGCTGCGATGCTGGTGGCCCGGGTTCGGATCCCGGGTGTGCATCGAGGCACCACTTCTCCGTTCATCCTGAGGCCGAGTCCCGCATACAGCAACTAGAAGGATGTGCAGCTACGACATACAACTATCCACTGGGGCTTTGGGGGAAAAAATAAAATAAATAAAATCTTTAAAAAAAAAAAAAAAAAAAAAAAAAACTACATGAGAATCAACGCTGGTAAATTTCCCTTGTAATTAAGGGAGGCCCGAGGCTTTCTTTTACACCTTTGCATCCCCTCTCTGAGGCTTTGGTTCCCCACTTCCTCTTCCTCCTTCCCTCCAGTGCTCCTTGTATTTCATTTTCATGAGGTCCAGGCTCTTCTGTTAGATCATCTGTAAGAAAATTAAATTCCTGCTAAATTATTATGCCCCTCAGAACATATGCTTTTTAAATGATGACTCCCTATAAAACGAAGAGGCCATCAAAAGCCAACCAAATGAATTTTAAACAATCTGATAAACAGATAGGAAGCCTGAAAGACAGTATGGGGTAGGCGGCTTTCCTACACTTCCTAATCAAAATCACATGCAGAAGCAACTGCTTCTGTGTTAGCTTCCCAATTTGCAGGACTTAGTTTAAAACAAACAAGTCTTAAATAATATTAGCACTGACTCCATCAAAAGTAAAAAAGATACTGAAGACAACTCATGGGAGCACTCATCGGCCATGGTGCCATTTATGCCCTGAACTAGTTAAGCCTCATGAGACCAAAGAGCCAAACTAATGAAAGATGTAAGTAAACCTCGCCCTCACCTGCTCCTTCCTACCTCAGGTCCTTTGCACATGCTTTCCTTTGCCTGGAATGCTCTTCCCTCAGTCCCTACCTTTGCCTGATTGATTCCCACTTATCTTTCAGTGCTCAGGTGATACTGAATCAAGGAAGAGTTCCCAGATGCCCAGAATAGATCATCTCCTCCTCCCACTCTAAATTGCTCTGCTCTATGACTCTATATAAATATATATAGTCAGATGAAGTTGACCAACTCCAGACATCTTTATTTATAATAGTCATCTGAGGGGGGATCATTAACTAAGAACTTTATAAAAACAATACTCTTGGGAATGATAGTGCCTACACCACTGAGCAACAACTATATGAAGTTTATAATAAATCAGTTTAAGTACTAATCTACACAACAACTTACAGTTCCAAGCAATGGCTTAGCAACAAACTTTTGGAACTTAGCCCACTTCTAAGTTGGTACATGTTGGTATATTTTCCTATTTTAGTATGAAAGTCAGTGTACTCTAAAGATCTTATAATGTAGAAACACAGAAAGAAAACTTTTCTCCAAAAGCATAAACCTATCATAATGCCATATTCTAGTATAGCAGACCATAACTAAAAATTAAACAAGTATCGCCTATTTTATGGACCTGATTTTTAAAAAATCTCTCCCAAACTTTCCATTAAATACTGATAAGAATTTTGGACAAAAATCATCCAAGGAAATAAAACACATTGTTGCATGATCACAGTTAAATGTCCAACAACAATTATACAATGGGGATTCCAACTAATCATAGTATTCTGCCTGATTTGATGTTATCTTGTGAATTAAAGTTACCTTTACAGTTCTTGAGTTTCGTTTACTTTGATCTCAAAAGGAAATCATGACAAATACATAAGAAGTACCTGTGTGGCAGGCTGTGATGCACTGCCCAGATTCCCCTTCAAGAATATGGGAGCTATCTCCCCAGCTGCTGGCAGTGCTGCCTTAAGACGGTCCTCTGCTGTCAGCCTTCTTGGAGGATTGTCTCAGCTGAAGAAAACTGCTTTCCCTCAGGTCATCTCTACTTTCAGGGGAAGTCCCTATCCAATGTCCCCATCCCATCTCATTCAACGGAGGGATATAAAAGTCCAGCCACCCTGCCCCAACTCTAAAGTGTCATCCCAGCTCCAGAGCTCCCCAACGGACATGCTGAGGTCTTCAGTGGAACCACATCACATCTCAACTTCTCTGTCTGCCCAACTCTGTTTCCTTCCCCTCCCGTCCACTGCTATTCATCTCCAGAGTGCTTCCTAATGAACGTCTTGCACATTAATCTCCACCTCAGAATCTACTTCTGGGGGAACCCAACCTGCAACAACCTGGAAGTAAATCCACTTCCTAGTATACAAATGCATTTTGTTTAATAATTATCTCGGTGCTAACCACTCCCTAGGTGAAAGATTTGCTGCCATGAGATATGAGGCCCCTAGGCCACCTTTATCTTGGTGATTCCTATTGGGTCAGTGACCCTCTCCTTTGAGCCATCATTGGAAATCGGTCTTTGCCTGCCGTGCAGCTTCTGCACCTTCAGGGTGTCCAGCATCTCCCGGCATGGAAAGGGTAGGGAGCAAAAATTTATTGAGCCAGTTCACTATTCTACTTGTCTCCTTCTCTCATAATCTGAGAGTAGAAAAGAATGAGCCATTTGGTTTATTTTTCCTTTCATTTAAGAGGATCCAAGATAATGACCTCTCGATATAATGTGTGTTAGTCTCTTATATATTCCAATAAGGCAGTTTTTATTAGAATAGTGTAGGTCTCAGAACATTCTACTAATATAGCTCTATACTTGGAATACAAATCTAAATTTAATTTCATTTTGCTCTTGACATCTATTTGGCTATAGCATTTGTTTGTTCATTCATTCACTCACTTATCCACATATTCATTCACTTGACATATCTATTGAGAGTCTACCATGAAGCACATACTTTAATATTCCTGTTAAGTAAATACAGCATTCAATGCTCACCTGCCTGCCTTCACCAAAATGCAGTGCCCCTGTTGAAGTCAATTAAATTTTTGAGCCCTCACTCTGAGTTTCTCACAAAAGCCTCTATAATCACACAACTCAGCCATCATCAGGATCTATGTGAATTCTACTAAAACTTTGCCCACCTAGTTTACTAGCATTCAGGTGTTAAGTAAGTTTGATTCCTCCTCCTCCTTTTTTACAAGAATTTTCATAGTTGGACTTTCTAGCTCACTCTTTTTGGCATCTCTGGACCTATTCCTCCTTCTCTCCTCTTGCCTTTTTGTCTTTGCAAGTTCCATTTCTACTCCCTTTTAATCTCTGGCCACTACTAGTGCATTTTCTCCAGAAAATATTCCTAAAATCAAACTAAAATTATGTCAACTGAACTTAATATGCACTCCAGGGCTATGGGACCAAGGAAAATATTGATTTGGGCTTAGTGAAAATGTTAAAAGACTTTAATTTGGGCTAAAGCATAAAAGAGAGAGGAAAAGAAGGGGTGACAGTATTGCAATATGTTAGACAGAAATTATTGTATAAGTAATATCCATTCAAGATATTTTAAAATAATTTTTTAAAACTAGCAGTCTGTAATATTGTGTAATTGCTTATTTAGTCTTCTTTATTAATAAAGATAATTTCAATTCATTTACATGAAAAAGAAATTCCCAAATGCACATAAACCTTACCAAAAAGTTGGTTCTCCCAATCTTCTTATATATTGCTTATTGTGTGTCAGAAATTTTGGAATAATTACTGTATTCCATGTAATACAGTATTATATGAAAGTTGGTACTCTTACCACTCCATTGGAAGATGAAGTAAACTGAGGCTAAATAAGATGAAGCAATTTGCTCGAAGGTACAGTGGGGGGATTTGAATTCAGGTAGTCTGTCCCACAGTATGCACTCTTCATTATGACATCATACTGTCCCATTGACGTACGGTCTGGAGCCCTGGAGAAATATGTCTGGCCAAATGTAAAAGACAATCGGAGTGTGTGGATTTGGACTTTCGAAGTGAACTCAGACCTTTTGGCATTTGCATTCTCTTTGTGGTGGACAAAACACAAACTTCTATTTGAAAAGGGAGAAAGAAAGTGGTCTGAATGGCTTTAAGGTTTTTGAACATCAAATAGCTCTTACCAAAGAAGAGTACAATCACTGAAGTGTGTCCGAATCAAAAAATACATGGATTTGACAGCAATCTGATTCACAGAAAACCCAGAGCCATTTCGTGGTTATCATGGTTCCAAGTTAAATAGAAAGCTCTGTCCTGCCTTCTTCTCTCCATTAATTAATTCCTGACTGGGTATTCCTGCTCTTCCAAGGGCATGCCAGTGGACACACATTGGGGAGTGTCACCATTCAGGAAATGATATTGGCAAGACCAAGAGGTTTGGTGGGGTGGGTGGTGTGGGGGCAGGCCTGCCTTCTCTCATATGGCCCAAGTCAGCAGCAGCAACAACTGTAGGCACTTTAAGTCTGGAAGTTTCACAATGGGTGAGTATTTTTCCATGTCCTTCAAAGTCTGTGGATGGAGGGATGGGCAAGTAATTGTGCCTGTAACTTGGTATGTGGGCAGCTAAGATCAAAGCAAGGGAAATTGTACAAACTGTCCACTTGAATACTAAAGAAGTAAAGAAAGCTAAGCCAACTCAACCAAATATTGCTTCTTTTTCTTTGAATTCTTTATTTTTCTGATCCAGAAGTTTATGTTCTAAATGGCTGGTTAGCAAAGCAGCAGAAGTGGCTCACTGTCAGGATTTTGAGATTGCTACCAGAAAACTTGACTTAAAAAAAAAAGAAGACCTGGACTTTTTAGTTTGCTGCCAGCGAAGATAATAAGCTGGCCTAATTCAAATAATCATGTCAAGTAAATCTAAGCTGTAATGATTTACAGAAGAGCACTGAGTTAGAAAGTAGTATCAGCTTGAAGGAAAAATGCACTACAGCCAGTTGCAGCTGGAACATGAAAGTATCACAGAACACATTTCTTATCTAAAAAATGAGAGTTGGACTACTTTCTCCACTGCACTTTCCCATTCTAATGTTCCATGATCCTATTTTATGTTAAATGCATGTGTGGAGCTACATAGATCACTTTATCTTGAGTCTAGGGGCTTTCAGTAATGAATCACAGGTAGCATCTATCAATTCGTAGAGGATTCTTATTAAAGCTATGATCTTGTAGAATATTCCAGAGCCCAATGCTGAAAGTGAGATAAACTGGACTTAACCTAGCTCAAACATTGGTTAGCTATCTGAAATTGTGCAAGCCAACTAGCTTCATTTCTTCATCTGGAAAATGAGACTAATCCTTACACTTCTAATATTTGATTCAGAAATATTCATTATTCATTATTCTTGTGACCCTTTGTAAAATTATGTTAAATGTTATTTTAATATTCCTTGAACGAGAACAATGTTAGCCAGCCCTGGTGGTCTAGTGGTTAAGATTCAGAGCTCTCACCACCATGGCCTGGATTCACTTCCTGGTCAAAGAACCATACCACCCATCTGTCGGTTGTCATACTGTGGCGGCTGCATGTTGCTGTGATACTGAAAGCTATGTCACTGGTATTTCAAATATCAGCAGGGTCACCCATGGTGCACAGGTTTCAGTGGAGCTTTCAGACTAAGACAGACTAGGAAGAAGGACCTGGCCACCCACATCTGAAAATGCTGGCCATGAAACCCTATGAATAGCAGTGGAGCCTTGTCTGATATAGCACCAGAGGTGAGAGGATGGCGCAAAAAGACCAGGCAGGGTTCCACTCTGCTGTCCACAGGGTCACTAGAAGTCAGAGTTAACTCAATGGCACTAACAAAGAATAATGTTAAGTGGGTTCCAGTATCTTTAACATCCAGGAACCTAAGAAATATGGACAGCATCTTTAATCCCATTTTCTTTAACACAGATATAATGCGGACTTAAAGAATCCTAGAGTCAATGCCCAGGAAAAAAATATCTATCAGTCATGAACAAATATTTGAAGATACATACGTACACTTTCCTGGTAGTAGATGACAGATCAGTTTGTTGCCAGAAAAATTGTCACACTGGTTACTTGGCATTATTAATTAATTAAAAAGGAGATGAGACCAAAGATGTTGCTGAGGAAGAATGAAATCAGGCAATAACACACGAGCTCTCAGGTAGCCACTCTGTCACCAGCTCTTGTTTGTGCACCGTCTCATTCCAATGAGATAGTGCTCTCGCAATATCTATTCATTTGAAGCGTCAGCATATTGCCTATGAGCCCAGCTGCATCTTAGCAAACTGGAAAACAAACACCCCCTGGCTCTGTAATCTGAAATATCAACTATAATTTACTAGTGACTGAACAGTCATTATGTTGAAGAGATCAGGAACACTGTTATTCCCAGATATTTTCCACAACTGGTTTGCATCTTCTTGGGTTCCCTAGCTTAGGAAATTTGGTAATTCTGATTTATTGTTATTAATGTTATCTCTCATACATTAAATATATTTAAAAACCCAGGTCTTTGAAAATAGAAATGGAAGATTTCACTAACCACAGATATATATACTCTACTTTATATACTCTACTTTAATCCAAGCATTCAAATACCTTTCCAATGTGACCAAATTCTCATTTCCTTCTTGCTCAAATGAAAATACTCCATACTTACATGCTTAAAAGAATCCTGAAAATTGAGGCAAATATTGACTATCTTGGACAATAATTGTTCAGAGACTAAATGATTTATATAATCCCCACGTATATTGTAATACAATTTGAGGACAGGGTCAGGTTTTTCATGTTTTATTTAGCCTTTTCCATCATCTGACCACCATCCATCCAAGCATCCCCACAACACGAATACCGCACACTGCTAGCTCTGTAAATGCTACAGAGTGAATAACTCAATTGGCACTTTATTTCCACTTTATGGTGGAGACATTCTGTGTAAGTTTTGCCTGTGCTCAAACCCTCTAATGGCATCCCTACCACTCCGAGGAGAAGCCAAAGTCTGTGACCTGGTAACCCCCCACCTGTTTAGCTCTCTCTCACCTCTTTCCCTTCTACTCTCCTGGCCCCGCCATTCCAGCTACACCAGCCATGCTTCCACTTCGAGGCCTTTGTAATTGCTGTTCCCTCAGCCTGGAAATGTTCCACCTATGACATTCCAGTGACTGTTCCCCGTTCTCCTGCTTTCTTTAAGTTTTACTCAAATGTCACCTTCTTAACAAGGCCTTTTCTCTCCACACTTCCTAAAATTTCAACACCCTCCTCACTTTGTTTTTCTCTTCAACAATCATCACTACCTGATATACAAGCTATTTTACTTATTTCTTTTTTATAGAATGTGTCTCCCAACTAGAATGTAAAATTCATGAAGGCATGGATTTGTGTTTTTATTTTTTCAGAATTTATTTGGTGTTTAATAAATACTTATTGAATGAACAGATGCATTTCTGGAAATTCATAATTACAGTCTAAAAATAGCATCTACACAGACTGGTGCTGATTAGGCAGTGTAACTGTCATTATCTCCCTATGTCTTGGGGTAGAATTTCCTCAGTCCTTCTTACCAATAAGAAGGTAAGACCTCAATAAGATTTCTTGTCTCATTTCTAAGTCCATGTTTGTGCTACTTGGATAATCTTCATCAGAATCGACTTAGATTCTTATTGAAAAATGTAGTTTCCTGGCCCCTGATTCAAATCAAAACCTCTGGGCAGGGAAGGAGATTTTTGCATTCTGTATTTTTAATAACCTCTCCATAAAGGTAATGCTTAACACATACTTAAGGGTGAGAGCCTCTGACAGAAATATTTTGTGGCCCATTTATTTCTTAATGTCTTTCTTCTGCTATACTAGGGTATACATATCCATGTCTGTCTAATTACCAGGGACCATATCCATGTGGTTCTCCTTAAATTGTGTTGGGGGGCCGGCCCCATGGCGTAGCGGTTAAGTGAGTGTGCTCCGCTGCCGGCGGCCCAGGTTCGGATCCCGGGCGCGCACCTACGTACCGCTTATCAGGCCATGCTGTGGCGGCGTCCCACATAAAGTGGAAGAAGATGGGCATGGATGTTAGCTCAGGGCTAGTTTTCCTCAGCAAAAAGAGGAGGATTGGCATGGATGTTAGCTCAGGGCTGATCTTCCTCACAAAAAAAAAAAATTGTGTTGGGTACAGGGACATAAATGCTTAATCAATTATTTGATGATTTTTGAAGAGGATGAAAAGAATGATAACAACCATTACAATGAAACTTATTTTGACCCTAAAACACTTCCTTTCACCAAGTAGGATTTGGAGACTAAATTACTTTCAAGCTTGTTGTTTGAATGATAAAGGCATTTTCTCCTTTTCACATATGTATATCATGTCGAAGCTTTGAATATTTTAGGAATAGTTTAAGTTGAACAAGTCAGCTGCTTCCCTCATGAAGTAACTTATTTTAGATAAAATCTTCAGTTAACATTCAGAAATCAAATAAATCTTACAAATACACCTTACATTGCTCAATCTATTAAAATCTATTGAGAAATATCAGCATCACTTACTGGCATTCTCAGAAGCATTTATCTATGTAGCTATTTGTCTCCAATGATCAGGCCAAAAAAGAAACCATAGACGTCTCAAAAATCTTTATAAAATCTGTCTGCAAGCTGACCTGAGATTTTTACAGGGAGTGTGAGGTTTTATAGGACAAAAGGGAAATAAAACTTGTTTGTTTGTTTATCTAACTAGCACAAGCACTTTTCAAACAATTTGGGTTTGGCATCACCCACAATGCATCTAGCCAAACACTTTTTCCCCTTAATTTTTATAACCAAAGAAATTTTCAGGGAAATTTAATCCACATGTTTCTGATTCATTCCATACTCAGTAATGTTTCAGTAAAAGGTATTTGATTTCAAGAACTTTGGAAACAATTCATTATCGGCAGTTCCTAAGACTGTAGGTAAGCCAGTGTAAATAATAGGGAAGCTCAAGGAGGCAGACTCAGGCATAGAAAGATTCCCCCAAAATGCAATTGGACAAACAATTCTAAGGGGCCAGAAATTTTCCTCAAGGTTCTGGGAAGCTAGAGTAGCCTGTTTTGACTTCAAATTCCCAGTGTGGTCAAATCAGAAGTAGTTTACCAGCAGGAGTAGTTCCATTTGCATAGAAACTCCACTCCAGAGAGTTAAGTATTCAATATTTACTGGGTACATAAAATGTGACAGGTACTGTTGCTATAGGAAAAAACAGACGAATAAGACAGTGTTGACCTTAAAGAACTTCCAATTTAGTGGTGAGGATAAGACCCAATGAGATAATACCAATATTCCACCTTAAAACTTTAAGATAGGCTGTCTACTGAACAGACATTTCTCCAAAGAAGATATACAGATAGCCAACAGACACATGAAAAGATGTTCAAAATCATTAACTATCAGGGAAATGCAAATCAAAACTACAATGAGATATCACCTCATACCTGTCAGAATGTCTATAATTAACAAGACAGGAAACAACATGTGTTGGAGAGGATGTGGAGAGAAGGGAACTCGCATACACTGCTGGTGGGAGTGCAAACTGGTGCAGCCACTATGGAAAACAGTACGGAGATTCCTCAAAAAATCAAGGATAGAACTACCATATGATCCAGCTATTCCACTGGTGGGTATTTATCCAAAGAACTTGAAAACACCAATGCATAAAGATACATGCACCCTGTGTTCATTGCAGCGTTATTCACAATAGCCAAGACTTGGAAGCAACCTAAGTGCCCACCAATGGACGAATGGATAAAGAAGATGTGGTATATATACACAATGGAATACTACTCAGCTATAAGAAACGATGAAATCCAGCCATTTGTGACAACATGGATGGACATTGAGGGTATTATGCAAAGTGAAATAAGTCAGAGGGAGAAGGTCAAATACCGTATGATTTTCTTCATTAAGTAGAAAATAATAACAACAATAAACAAACACATAGAGACAGAGATTGGATTGGTGGTTACCAGAGGGAAAGGGGAGGAGGGAGGAGGGCAAAAGGGATAATTTGACACATGTGTGTGGTGATGGGTTGTAATTAGTATTTGAGTGGTGAACATGATGTAATCTATGCAGGAATAGAAGTATAATGATGTACACCTGAAATTTATACAATGTCATAAACCAATGTTACTGCAATAAACAAAAAATTTTAAAAAAATAAAAATAAAAATAAATGAAGACGGGTTAAAAAATGCAAAAAAAAAAGATAGGCTGTCTAGTTCTCCATGTAGCCTACATCAGCAAACTCACTCAAATTCTTATACACATAAAAACACAGACACATACACAGGACTGTAATCTTAGATGTCAGGAACTAAGATCTTATTCTATTCAATTTAAAAATGTATCTTTTATCCTGCTTGGCACACAAAGCATTTTAAACATGGCACACATTTAAAATATATTTTAATAATAATAATAAAGTGAATAAATAAAATATAATTTATGTTCTTGCTTGTTTTATAGGTTAATCTGTGAAACTAAAAGAGAATACTATAAGATTGGAATTTATGACACTTGAGACTGGAGAGCTAAGCTGGAAAAGTGATGAGTACCTTTTTAATAAGTTACACTTCAAACTAAATTCCAGGCCATTTACAGAGAGAACACCATGGCCATGTCATTACTACATTTGACACAGCAAGAGCTGCTGAAATAGAGTTAGTAATTACTATATTCCACCTAATCAAAGAAGAGAGTCTACTATAGCACCAACAGCACATCATTTCATAGTCATCAGGTGACCACAGTACTTCAGGCCAGAATCTAATCGTGCAGATCCTCTTAATAAAATATTGGTCTATATGTTTCTTTTTTATTGATTGGTTGGTCTAAAATAGCATTCATTTTACACATTCTAACTTTTGATTCTTCGATTTATATATCATACATTTTATTCAAATGCATTTCTAAAATAAAATCACTGAATTTACTCTGCAGATTGAGTCACATTATATTTTTCAAAAATGGCCTCAACAATAACTCTCATCCTGCATGCTCACCTGCAATGTGATCTTGTCATGCTTCCATCAAGAATTGGAGTCCAGGGGCCGGCCTCGTGGCTTAGCGGTTAAATGCTCGTGCTCTTCTGCTGGCAGGCCCGGGTTCGGATCCCGGGCGCGCACCGACGCACCGCTTGTCAGGCCATGCTGTGGCGGCGTTCCACATGAAGTGGAGGAAGATCGGCACAGATGTTAGCTCAGGGCCAGTCTTCCTCAGCAAAAAGAGGACGATTGGTGTGGATGTTAGCTCAGGGCTGATCTCCTCACCAAAAAAAAAAAGAAAGAATTGGAGTCCATTTCTCACCCCTCCTTAATCTGAGAGGCCTTGTGACTGCTTTGACCAACAGAATAGGACTGAAGTGTCACTGCGCCAGTTCTAGGCATACTCCTTAACTGGCCTGGCAGCCTCTGCCTTCTTCCTCTTGGAAGCTGGCCATCACGCAAGAAGTGTGATTGTCTCAAGACAACATTGCTCTGAGAAGCCCAAGCCCCAGGGAGAGGCCTTGTAGGATAAGACACCATGTAGAGAGAGACAGGCCAAGGCACCTGACAAGTGATTGAAGAAGTCATCGTGGTAGTAGATCCTCCAGCCCCAGCTACCATCATAGGAGTGAGAGACGAACAACCAGCGAATCCATTCCCAAGTTCCTCACCCCCGAAACCATGAATAAAATAAAATAATTGTTTTAAGCACTGAGTTCTGGGGTTGTTTGTTATGAAGCAACAGACAATTGAAACGCAGACTATTAGGAAACTTCCTGCTCTCTACCTAAACCTGTACTAATATGTGAAAAGGAAAATCTAAGAGATCTAGAAGGCAAGTCAGCGCACTCAAGAAGTTTGCAATCCAGTGAGGATCAAAAAGTATATTACCACAGGAGAATGACCAACAACCAACCAAGAACCACAAAAAATAAATCATTAATGGTAACAGAATCATAACTTCTAGAATCAAAGATAAAATTAGTGCTCTGACTCAAGTACAACAGCCAGGGAATGTTTCTCATAGGTAAATTACATCTATAAATGACAATGGGTTAGAATTGTCAGAAGAGGGGAGGAAGGCCTTTTATGAGGAAAATAATACGAGCAAAAGTAGTACGGAGAAAAACCAAAAGAAAGAAAGTAAGGAGCAAGGGAGGGAATAGCGGGAGGGAGGGAGGAAGGAAGGAAAAAGGGAAGACAAACAAAAAGGGATCAAGACAAGAAAAAGGGAAATTAAGGGGAACAGTAGGAAAATTGGCTTGGCTGGAATAAAGGGCCAACTGGGGCTGGGAAAGTGTATTTTGAGACAAAAACTTGTTGTATTTGAGGTAGAGGAATAAACACAAATACTTGAACAAATATAGATATACAGTGAGCTATAACCTAAGAAGCTAGAAAAACCATACAAAGGCCTTGTTATAAACCCTAAGGCATGGGGCCGGCCCCGTGGCTGGGTGGTTAAGTGAGCGCGCTCCACTGCTGGCGACCCGGGTTCGGATCCCGGGCTCACACCGACGCGCTGCTTCTCCGGCCATGCTGAGGCCGCGTCCCACATACAGCAACTAGAAGGATGTGCAGCTATGACACACAACTATCTACTGGGGCTTTGGGGGGAAAAAATAAATAAATAAAATCTTTAAACCCTAAGGCATCACACCACTAATTTGGATGTGGGTTTGATTTCACAAAGTAAAGACATAAAATAATAAATAAGTAAATAGATAGACGTCACACTCAGTTATACCTAAACAACCGCATTTGTGTATATCACCACTGAGAGTGCCAACTGAGCCAAATGTCACCAGTTAGCAACCAGCCCTGGGAAACCTTGCCCCACTGAACAAAGCTTCTAGACCTGGCTGCACTTGGGAATCTAAGAAGCAGATTAGCGTATTTGGTAGGCTCCCTTGTCCTGCTGATATCCCCAAGTGACTTTTTAGTTGAGCTGATGTTGAAGAATTGGGAAACTTTTGCAGTGTCACTGGACTGATTTGGCTCTAGGATGGACCTTACGGATTATCTAGTTCAACCATCTTCTGCAAGTCAAAAACTGTGGTACTCAGACTCTCCCTGCTTAGTGGAAGGGCTTGAACTCAGACTCCTGCCAGTCGGTACAACCTCTTTCCTCCAAAAAATTCTATCTACCTACCTACCATGAGGATTCTGTCAACATGCTTAGGAGGAAGCACAGGATAGTGAACAGAAAGTTAGAGTGGAGTACGAAGACCTGAGTTATATTCTGCTACTTTCTACGAGATATTGAGCAAGTTCCTTTCTCTAAGTATCAGTGTTCTCTACTAAGAGTGGGTATTCATGTACTCAGTCATAGGTGCAGAATATATAGCAGACACTGCTCTGAGAGCTTATGTAAATGTAACAATAATAAAGAGTGACCTGATCTGACTTCTATGTTAAAGGATTACTCTGGCTGCTGTGTTGAAAATAGACTATAAAGGAGCAAGACCGGCAGCAGGAAGACAAGTTAGGGCTTATTGCAATTACCCCGTGGGAGATGAGTAGTGACGGAGAAAGCAGAGGAAAGAGGTTAAATTCTGGATATATTTTGTCTTTTTTTGTGTGTGTGTGTGAGGAAGATCAGCCCTGAGCTAACATCTATTGCCAATCCTCCTCCTTTACCACCCCAAAGCCCCAGTAGATAGCTGTTTGTCATAGTTGCACATCCTTCTTGTTACTGTAGGTAGGACGCCGCCTCAGCATGGCCGGACAAGCGGTGCGTCGGTGTGCGCCCAGGATCTGAACCCGGGCTGCTAGTAGCGGAGCACGTGCACTTAACTGCTAAGCCACGGGGCCGGCCCCTGGATATATTTTGAATGTAAAGCCAACAAGATTTCCTGATGGATTGAATATAATATGAGGA
Organism: Ceratotherium simum simum; assembly: GCF_057802395.1. Taxonomy (NCBI): domain Eukaryota; kingdom Metazoa; phylum Chordata; class Mammalia; order Perissodactyla; family Rhinocerotidae; genus Ceratotherium; species Ceratotherium simum. The sequence goes on from NC_141922.1 coordinate 31,441,725, forward strand.
GAAAAGAGTTAAAGAAACTCCAAAGTTTGGGACCTGAGCAACTGGAAAGACACAATTATCATCAACTGAGATGAGAAAGGCTCTAGGTGGAAGAGGTGTGGGGGCAAGATCTAGAGAGCATTTTTTAGACACTGAAATTTGAATGTCTAAAAGATAGCCAAGTGGAGATGTTGAGTGGGAATTTGGATATACAAATCTAGACTTTTACTTGGCTGAAGACATTAATATGGGAATTGTCAGCATATAGACAGCAGAATCTATTTATTTGCTGCAATTGCATTGTGTAGCACATACAGAGGGAGAGATAAGCCTTATTTAAACAATATTTTCTAGAGAGTACAAATCACCTGACTTTGTTCCATTCTGAATTCAAAAATCTTTCCTTAAAGAGTGAAGAATACTCTTATCAGTTAGTCAACTGCAATAACAGCTGCAGGGATCCTTCAGTTTTAGACTTAATGAAAGATAACAACAAAAAATAATTAATTTTAAATGACTTGGGCCGGCCCCGTGGCTTAGCGGTTAAGTGAGCGCTCCGCTACTGGCGGCCCGGGTTTGGATCCCAGGCGTGCACCGACGCACCGCTTCTCCAGCCATGCTGAGGCCGCATCCCACATACAGCAACTAGAAGGATGTGCAACTATGACAATAAACTATCTACTGGGGCTTTGGGGAAAAAAAAGGAGGAGGATTGGCAATAGATGTTAGCTCAGAGCCGGTCTTCCTCAGCAAAAAGAGGAGGATTAGCACGGATGTTAGCTCAGGGCTGATAGTCCTCACAAAAAAAAAAAAAAATTTTAAATGACTAAAAGTACATTATATACTGAATACTACACACATTTTACCAAAATGTTGACTCAAGCATATACTTTCAAAGTTAATTTCATATTATTTACAGTGGGTTTCTGATGTCAGTTTCTAGTTCCTCCTTAAAAAAACTTTTATGCCTAAGAAGACGGGTTGTAGCGTGTATTTCTCCTTGCGTTTTTCAGTTTCTGAAAATCAGCCTCTTTACCTCCCCAATCTTCTTCCCTACTAATCTGCACTGGGAACTATCTTTATCATATCATGGCCATAGCAATTCAAGTTTTTCTTAGTTTTTGTCTGGGCTTTGGACCCAACTTCACTCTTACATACCAAGTCACAGGATTGTTGAGGAGCTTCCTTCTCCTTAAAGTTTCGCTGCAAAATGCTGACAGCCCGGCTGCTATTCTGCGTTTCTATAATCTTGGCACTCCGTGTCCTGCTGCTCCTCTGCTTTTGATCAATTATTTGATTATTCGGTTTTTTATTTCCTGTCTCCTTTCACAAAGATGTTAAGGTTGATTTCAATCATTCTTACAATCTGAAAGGATGTCATGTAAATATATGCCACAGAGCAGAGATTTCCAGACGGTAGACCATGCACAGTTTTCAGGTGTGCAAACATACTGACCTCCCAGCTCTCAGGGAAGCCAGGTGTGGTTAGGTGACCCAATCCTGGGCTGGCTCCCTCTGGCCACAAGCAACCTCTTCTCTCTTCCTCAGTGTGCCATGCAAATTTAAGCATTTCCTTTCTGTGCCTGACCTGACACAGGTTTAGAAAAATAGAAAGTTGCCAGAAACAACAAGATTCCTAGTGACCAAAGCAAATAAGGAACCAGAATAAGATTTAAAAAATTGTTATCATGAAGGAATCATAATTTTCTCTGAGAAATCTGAGAATAATTTTTACAGTGCTATTCTTTATGTAGCAGATAATGTCTTGAACAACATACCTACAGTAGACACAATGATGAATTTGGTGAAATGCTATTCAATACAATCAGTTTTATGATGACTCCAAACAATATAGCATTAGTACCCTATTGTTGGTGGTGTTGCTTGATTTAAGAGGAAAATGTGGAATATTTTGAAGACTTCATGTGCTTTAGGTAATTTTCCACAAATACGAGTTTTCTTTTTTGAATAACAGTTGGTTATCAGAGTTCAAAGAAGATTCTCCAGAGGAAACATTCAGTGCAAATATCCTGTTACATATTTAACAATCAGCTAGGCAGAAAGTAAGGTTAGTGCTTTCTTATGAAAAAATCTAATCAAGACACATATCTGAATGAAGGGCCACCTCACTTGGATAGCCAAGAGGTTACTTACATGCAGTGCCAACATTTTCCTCTGATAACAGGCCTACTTGCAAGCTACAGATGGATGAATGGCCAATCAAAGCCTCAAACCTCTAGATCTATATGGCATACCATAAGAATTTTGGTTGGAAATTTTAAGGTAGGAATTGCCAATCATCTCTCAGAACAACAGAAAGTCAATTATAATGATTTATTATAAAGATGATGTCTGATTTTGAAAAATATAGTATATGTGTGTACTTTTTGAGATGTTTCCTGTACCCCTGGGGTTAATAAATGACTTGTCTTGCTGTATTGAATTATTGGACATAAACCAATTAAATATTGCTTGACATCTCTCAGGGTGGATGATTTCGATATCAGAGTGCTGATCTTAAACTATCCTTTCTGGCAATAACATATAGCAAGACTAACTAAATATGGGGGTTATTTCCAGGGCATGATAATAAAATCCAATCATCAGTAATTACTCAAAACGACCAGCATGTTGAGTGCTTACAATGTGCCAAACTCTGTTCTAATTGCTTTACATTTATTAACTCATTCAATCCTCAAAACTCTTTGAGGTAAATACACTGGTATCCCCATGTTACACATAAGAAAACTGAGGTATTGTGAGATTATTTCACTTGCTTACAGTCACATAATAGAAAGCAGACGAACTGGGATTCCAACTATGGCAGTCTGGCTCTAGAGCTCACGTTTTCATTATTATTTTATACTTCCTCTCAGAATAGAGAAGAATTATCTTTCTATTCTCATCACCAGAAACACCTATTCATATCATCTAAGCAGTATTATATCATTAACCTACAATTTCAAAGGCAGAAAGAGAAAAAAAAAGTCACTAAAAATTACCATCATTTCTGCCATCTCTGTAGTCTACTCTAGTGTTTTCTGCACACTAATGTGGTTTTGTTTTTTGGTTTTGTTCTTGTTTTGTTTTATAAAGAAGTACAACTTCCTGATTGAGATTCAACCTGTTTAGTCTTTTTCCTAAAAGGGCAAAAACCTGAGCACCGGGGCATTTCTATACAGTTTCATTAAATTTTCTCTGAATAATGAAACTCCAGGTGATTAATGTTTAATTAAATTTCATGCTCAAAATTATGCAATCTATACTTTAAAAAATAAATTCTGTGGGGCCGCCGGTGGCGTAGCGGTTAAGTGTGCTCACTCCGCTTCAGCAGCACGGGGTTCGCAGGTTCGGATCCTGGGCGCGAACCAATGCACTGCTTGTCAAGCCATGCTGTGGCGGCATCCCATATAAAGTAGAGGAAGATGGGCATGGATGTTAGCCCAGGGCCAGTCTTCCTTAGCAAAGAGAGGAAGATTGGCAACGGATGTTAGCTCAGGGCTAATCTTCCTCATACACAAATAAAATGAATTCTGCAAGAAAGCTTTTAGTAAACCTGTGCAATGTTTTGGAAACACTTTGATGGCTTGGGTTTTTGAAGGCCCTTCTCACATTTGGGTAAAAAGCAAAAGACTGTCCTTGAATTAACCACCCTTGTTGCCAAGGAAATCTTGGTGTTTTCTAAAAATCACACTTAGAATAAAACATTTTAAATAGGAAATTATTGCTTAACAAGGAATAGCAACAAAGGTTGATGTGGAATTCTGTCCACTGCCCAGTTGTTTCCATTCTTTCTATCAGAAAAGAGATTAACAGCTGACATGGGAGAGAAATCACTAATAAATGGCACTGAAAAATTATTTCCTGATGTAGCAGAAAAGAGTTTTGTTGACTGCTCAGAGACATTTAGGAGAGGTCCATTTCTCTATACATAAAAACTGTTTCCTGGGGCTGGCCCAGTGGCGTAGTGGTTAAGTTTGCGTGCTTCACTTCGGCAGCCAGGGGTTCACAGGTTCAGATCCTGGGTGCGGACCTATGCACGGCTTGTCAAGCCATGCTGTGGCAGGCATCCCACATATAAAGTAGAGGAAGGTGGGCATGGATATTAGCCCAGGGCCAATCTTCCTCAGCAAAAAGAGGAGGATTGGCAACAGATGTTAGCTCAGGGCTAATCTTCCTCACCAAAAACAAAAACAGTTTTCTAATGTTAATGGAAGAATCATGTTACAATACAAACATGTATTTATGAGAGACTTTATGACAAAGAATTACTGTACTTTATCTTTTTCAGAGACCTTTTTCTGATGTTTGGTTTTCTCTTTTGACTCCTTTTTCCAACTCTGCATGTTTCTGTTAAGTTTTTCTTCTTTAGGAGAGAGGGATGAGCCATGGGAGTGACTCTCATCTGCAAACAACAGATTGGCAAAGATACAGAAAAAAAGAGAAGTATCAGAGAAATTGTCACAGATGTTCACTTGCTATCATAAAAAAGCGAGGCTAGACTTAGTCTCAGAGGAAAAGGAACTGGAGAGCTGAAGATTTCATTAACAGTGTCAATTTTATTTACTAGGACATGGGACAACTAACCAATTTACAAATTAAGAGTTTTATTTCTTTCATATTAATTTAATACAATACCGGCTACGCCCATTTTTGTCTTATTTCAGGCATTTTTCTAGGACCCACGGATAAAATGATCCAATGAAAGTTGGCCTCTGCCATCAAATTGTTCACAATTTAGTGGGCAAGTATGCATGTATATAATGGATTTTCATTTCGCAGTCATAGACTCAGTAATGCAAAACTGGAACCAGTTCAGCAACGGAAAGCTTAATTTTGCGAATTTGAGATATTTCTGGTTTAAAACTTCATATCTTTATTGTTAACAAGTCACTTAATTCTGGAGTCTCACTCTCTGCTTGTCTTTCCCTTCTTCTTGGGTGGCGTCTGGTTTTGCAGGAGGCTCAGAACACTGTGCTACCCCAGAAGTTGTGGGGTGGAGGGAGTGGGTGCATATCCAGTCCATAGTAATCACCTGACCTCCCTGCTGAGGTTTAATATGTCCTGCCTGGTCGCAGCCACTGGCCACTGAACCCACGTTTTCGAAAGCTGTTGATACTCATGGTCCTGCATGAATCCAGTATTCGGGCCACACAGTCTGTGTTCTACAAGTCCTCCTCTGGGCCATCTGCCGCTCTTCCCTGTCAAGACGATGGGAAAATGTTGAATGTTCTCAAAGACCACTAGAGTTCAGGGGCTGGTCTCAGGTCTTCTCTCTGTCATTCCCTGCCTTTGGCTTTGCTATTCCAACCTCTGCCCTATCCTGGATGTGGAATCTCTAAAAGATGGACAGCATTTCCTGTGGTCATCCTACAGAATGAGACACAAATATCTGCTCTTGGGTCCCCAAAACCTATCTATAGTTTCTGTCTCAGACCACATTTGGATGGAGGGAAACATGTGAGGATTCCCTCACCTTCTTCCAAACCTTCTTTTTGTGTCTCCCTTTCTTATAAAGTTTCTCTCCCTCACCTCTCTGCCTGGTGGGAAAATTTTTTTTACATCAACAGGCAGTCACCCACACTTTGGTAAATCATAAAAGCCTGAAATCTCTAGACTTTTGAAATTCAAAGCAGGGCAATGACTCGTTTCTTTTTCACTTCTGCAGTAACATCCAATCCTGAGGACAATGCATGTAGAAAGTCCTCACTGATGGGGCCATTAGAATAAAAAATATATGGTACAGAATCTAACTAGTACTCTATCATACGTATACAACTAGTCTGTTTCTCTGCTAGGTAACCAACTATATTTGATACAGGATTTATCTTCTTTCAGCTAACATATGTGCTATCAGTCACGTAAAGATCAAAGGGTTTATTTATAAATGTAACGGGAAGTTAAAAAGAGACTCCTCCTCTCTCGGTTTTGGTTAGGCTACCTACTCACATTTCAAAGTAAGCTGCTACACTATACAATTAGAACTCGTAAAGATAGTGGTGGAGAACCACTTTGTGACCTTCCTATTAACTTCTACCCTAAAAAATAAGTTGGGGAGTCTGAGACAAGTTAGTAGAAAATTGGAGTCTTTCTTTGGAGAGAATTGTTGATGTGCTGTGAGATCCACCAGGTGTAAGACTAACCCAGAAAGACTCAAGAATACTTGCCTAGTTTAGGGGATATGGTAGACTGTGGTATGACTCATACTTGAGCGATTTAATGGGCAAGAAGTAGAAGAGCAGAGGGCTATGCTTTGGGATAGTAAGTATATTTTTCTGTGGACTATATGTGCATGTGAAGAGGGAGAGACAGAGAAAGAGGATTAGAGACAGAGAGGGGGAGAGAGAGACAGAGAGAACACCTTGGCCTGGTATAATCCTAAACGAATTTTGCCTAAAAGAGCCACCTGGATGGGTGTTAGAAGCCTAATACAGAGTTGATGTGAAGGTGGTGCATCACCTGTGTCACAGAACTACAGGTGAGAGCCGCAGTGAGGAGTTGTGTCTGAAAACCCAGCAAGTGAGAAAGAGTCAGTCTAGCTTTAAACATCTGCCAAGACTAGGGCCAATGTCAACTCACAATAGTGCCAGTGAAGTAATACTTTTCCTGACCCTTAGCTCTTCTCCGCATTTCTAACTCTACCCTTCAGTCCTGAGGAAGCCAAAAGTGCCTAGTAAGTGGAGGAGAAAAAAAGAAGTGCTGTTAGGCAAAATAGAGAAAATGACAACTCTGCCTCCTTGCCCCTATTGGACCCTGGTCTGGAGGAGTCCCAGGGGAAAAGCTTCAATTTTAAAATAAGGCTGGAGTTTTGATTATTATATAGGGATGTACATAATAATTGCTGAACTAAAAGGTTTGGCATAACACAATGACTGCAGGACTTTTTTTTTTTTTGTAATCTGAGCGTGACCAGATGAGTAACAAGGCCTGCCCAAGATTTGATCAAAATGCAAGGAAAGAATTAGCCACTTTATGTGTATTTGTTTGAGCAGAAAGAGAAAACTTTTCCACCGTACCCCATAATCATTTGCCTTAAATATTGAGATATATAACACAAAAACCCCCATCCTTCAACAAACACACACAAAAAGAAATGGAAAGGGGAGAAAATTTTTTCCAAAGTATTTTTTCTATTTTCAGGATTAAAACATTTTCCCCTTAAATTCCCCTTAAAATTACTCCCAAAATTTTAGGAGTAAAAAAACATTAATAAAAACAAAAAATTCTCATATTTTTAAAAACATAAAAGGGTTTTGGCTCCTGATAAGATGAAGGAAACACAGTCCATCCTGTTTCTCCCACCAAATGCAGCTATAAAACACAGACAAGACACTTGGAGCAGACATTTGAGGACTTGGAAAAGTAAAGAGTAGCAGGTAGTTTGGGGGAAAATACCATAATTCAAAGTATCACCAAACTAGTGGTGAGTTCACAAGGTCATTTTCCTCTGTTATCACTTGGCCTGGACACAAGGCAGCCTGAAACCTGGAAGTGGCATCAGTGTGGAAAGAGAAAACTAGAAGAGAAGCCCTCTAGTTCTGTCTCAAGGAGCAGGAAAGGAGTTCCCCAACACTCAGAGAGAATAGCGAAAATTCCCCCATAAGACTGAAAAACAAGTCAAAGATGTCTACTCCTACCACACCAATTCAACATCACACTGGAAGTCCTAGCTAGTTCAATAAGGTAAGACTAAGTAGAAAGCATACAAATTGGAAAGCCAGAAATAAAACCATCCCTACTTCCTGACATGTTTCTCTATATAGAAAATACCAAGAAATCTACAAAAAAAATTAAAAACCTCCTTGAACTCGTGAGTTTAGCGAGTTCACAGCATAAAACGTCAACACTCAAAAATCAAGAGTATTTCTGGGGCCAGCCTCGTGGCGTAGTGGTTAAGTGCGTGTGCTCCCCTGCTGGCACCCGAGTTCAGATCCTGGGCGCGCACCGATGCACCACTTGTCAGGTCATGCTGTGGCGGCATCCCATATGAAGTGGAAGAAGATGGGCACAGATGTTAGCCCAGGGCCGGTCTTCCTCAGCAAAAAAAGAGGAGGATTGGCATGGATGTTAGCTTAGGGCTGATCTTCCTCACACAAACAAAAACAAAAACAAAAAAACAATAGTATTTCTAGATATAAGCAATAACTAGAATCCAAAATTAAACCACAAGACTATAATAGCTCCAAAAAATGAAATACTTATGTACAAATCTAATAAAATATACAGGATCTGTTTTCTAAAAATTAGACACTGAAGAAAAAAATTAAAAAATAAAGACCTAATAAATGGAGAAACATTAAATGTTCATGGACTGGAAAACTTAAGAATAATAAAAAGGGGCCGGCCCAGTGGCATAGTAGTTAAGTTCGTGCATTCTGCTTTGGCGGCCCGGGGTTCGCCAGTTTGGATCCTGGGAATGGACCTACTCACCACTCATAAAGCCATGCTGAGGCGGCATCCCACATAGAAGAACTAGAAGGACCTACAACTAGGATATACAATTATGTACTGGGGCTTTGCAGAGAAAAGAGAAAAAGAGGAAGATTGGCAACAGATGTTAGCTCAGGGCCAATCTTCCTCAAAAAATGCTGCAGTGCTGGCAAACTGTGACACTACCCGCTGAGTCATTAAAAAAAAAAAAGAAAAGAAAAAAACAATAATAAAGATGTTAATTCTTCCCAAATGGATCTATTGATTTAATGCAATTCTAATCAAATCCCAGAAAGGATTATTTTGGCGATATAAACAAATTTACTTTAAAATTTATACTGAAGGGAATTCAAGATGGCGGCGTAAGCAGACTCTGAACTCACCTCCTCCCGTGGACACAGCCAATTTACAACTACTCGTGGAAAATTACCCCTGAGACAGAACTGAAAACTGAATAAGAGGAACTCCTGCAACAAAGGACAACCCTAATTGAGGTGGAAGAGGCAGAGACTCCCTTCTGGAGAGAAAAAAACGCCGCCTTCACAAGCCGCAGCGCCTCATGGCCGCCGGGAGCCGCCCACAGGTCCGCAGCCTCCCTGGAGGAGGGGTCCCTGAGCTGGGGAGCGGCCCCGCTGGGGGCATTTTGTGGACCCAGCACAATCGAGACCAGCAGCATAATATGTGACTTTGCCTGCTACTAAAGCATTGGGGAGCACCCCCAGAAGAGCTGGTTCACAAAGAAACTAAAACCGGCTCTTAAAGGGCCCACGCGCAAACTCACCCGTTTCAGAAAGCATGCTAAAATCACCAGAAAGAAAGGTGCACAGTGCTGTGGTGAAAAGAGACTCACCTAATAGGCCCTGAGTGCATCTTGGTGAGGGGTGAGACCTCTTCAGGGACTGGGACATCGGCGGCAGCCATTGTTGTGGCCTGGTGTGGTCATGTTGACACAGACACCATTGGAGTTCTCCCTGAAGCCTGCTAGCCCAGGGTCTGCCCCACCCACTAGAGCACCGATTTAATCCAGCTCAGCCAGGGCAGGCAGCCCACCCTAGAGACTGGCCCCACCCAACAACAAGCCCTCAGGCAACTTGTGGGCCTGCATAGATTGGTGACTGGATTCTCTGCAGCCTGGCAACTGAGCCGACTTGAGCGGGGCAGGGTGTGCACAAGGAGTGGGTGGAGAGCGTGGGGCAGTGGTGGAGCGTGTGGGGCTCCCGCCGTGGAGAGACTGGGTCCGCTTAGGGAGGTCGGGGCACGCACACAGGGCAGGACTGTGTTAACTGTATGTGTGGACCTGTGGGCAGCAGGGCTTGTCAGCTGCAGAAGATTTGTGCTTCTCAAAAACCCACATAGGGGTTTTGCCCCACCTTCCAAAGCCTGAAAGAACTGGGTGCTCCTGTGCCTGAGGCCAGCCCCACCCAGCTGCAATCCTCAGAGAACCGACAAGAGACCAAATAGGCTAGAGGCTTACAGCAATTGTAAGGCCCTGAGCCTAACAACCTGCCACGCTGGGGGCCTACTCACTTAAAAGAAATACTGCAACACAAATGTGGTATTAGAAATTGCAGCCAACTGTGCTGGGGCTCCCCACACCTCATAAAGAGACTGAAGGGCCCACAACAACTATAAGCAGCTGAGCATTACAACAGCTGGCCAGGAGCATAACTCAGCCTCCCTGGGTGCCTACAGGGAGAGCAAACAGGCCACAACAGAAGGACACACGTAGCCCACATAGGGGTCATCCCTGGAACATTGAGAACTGAGGGAAGCACACTGGAAGCCTCCTAAGGCTTCACTTACATAAGGTCACCTAGCCAAGAGCAGGAGATGTAGCTGACCTACCTAATACATAGACACAAGCACAGGGAAAGAGGCAAAATGAGGAGGCAAAGGAATACATTCCAAGTAAGAGAACAGGACAAAACCCCAGAAAAGGAACTAAGTGAAACAGAAATGAGCAACCTACCTGACAGAGAGTTCAAACTAGGAGTGTTAAGGATGCTCACTGATCTGGGGAGAAGAATAGACGAACTCAGTGAGAATGTCAACAAAGAAATGGAAGATATAAAAAAGAACCAATCGGAAATGAAGAATACAATACTGGAAATGAAAAATTCATTAGAGGGACTCAAAAGCAGAGTAGAGGATACAGAAGAACGGATCTGTGAGCTGGAAGAAAGACTAGAAGAAATTACCCAAGCTGAACAGGTAAAAGAGAAAAGAATTAAAAAGAGTGAGGACAGTCTAAGGGACCTCTGGGACAACATCAAGGGCACTAACATCCGTGTTATAGGTGTCCCGGGAGGAGAAGAGCGAGACAAGGGGGCAGAGAATCTATTTCAAGAAATAATAGAAGAAAACTTCCCTAACCTAAGGAAGGAAACAGACATCTAGGTACAGGAATCACAGAGAGCCCCAAACAAGAGAAACCCAAAGAGGCCCACACCAAGACACATCATAATCAAAATGTCCAGAACTAAAGATAAAGAGAAAATCCTAAAAGCTGCAAGAGAAAGTCAAGTTACATACAAAGGAAACCCCATAAGGCTATCAGCTGACTTCTCAGCAGAAACCTTATAGGATAGAAGAAAGTGGCACGATATATTTAAAGTGCTAAAAGGAAAAAACTTCCAGCCAAGAATACTCTACACAGCAAGGTTATCATTCAAAATGGAAGGAGAGATCAAAAATTTCCCAGATAAGCAAAAATTAAAGGCGTTTGTCACCAAGAAAGCAGTGCTACAAGAAATGTTAAAGGGACTGATTTAAGGGGAAAAGAGAAGACCACAAATAGGAAAAATTATCTATTCCCATGATAAGAACGTAATGGATACAAATGCACAAAAAAGAGGTTAGATATGATATCAAAAACATAAAAGGAGGGAGGAGGGGAGTTAAAGAGTACAGATTTCAGACAGAGGTCAAACTAAAGTGACCATCAATTCTGTATAGAAGAAGAAAGGAACAGAGAAGGACTACTAAAACACTGAGGAAAAAAAAAAGTTAAAAAATGGCAGTAAGTACAGACTTATCAATAGCTACTTTAAACGTCAATGGACTAAATGCTCCAATTAAAAGGCATAGGGTGGCTGATTGGATAAAAAAACAAGACCCATATATATGCTGCACACAAGAGAAACACTTCAGACCTAAAGACACTCACAAACTGAAAGTGAAGGGATGGAAAAAGATACTCCAGGCAAATGGCAAGGAAAAGAAAGCTGGGGTAGCAGTACTCATATCAGACAAAATAGACTTTAAAGCAAAAACTGTAAAAAGAGACAAAGAAGGGCATTACATAATGATCAAGGGAACAATCCAACAAGAGGATATAACACTTGTAAATATCTACGCACCCAATGTAGGTGCACCTAAATATATAAAGCAATTATCAACAGACATAAAAACAGAAATAGACAGTAACACAATAATAGTAGGGGACTTGAACACTCCACTTACACCAATGGATAGATCATCCAAACAGAAGATCAATAAGGAAACATTGGCCTTAAACGACACACTAGAACAGATGGACCTAGTAGATATATACAGAGCATTCCATCCAAAAACCGAAGAATACACGTTCTTTTCAAATGCACATGGAACATTCTCCAGGATTGATCACATATTAGGCCACAAAACAAGTCTCCATAAATTTAAGAAGATTGAAATAATACCAAGCATCTTTTCTGACCACAACGGTATGAAACTAGAAATCAACTATAGGAAGAAAATCAGAAAAGCCACAAATACATGGACATTAAACAAAATGCTACTGAACAACGACTGGGTCAACGAAGAAATCAAAGAAGAAATCAAAAAATACCTGGAGACAAATGAAAATGAAAATACGACATGCCAGAATTTATGGGATACAGCAAAAGCGGTTCTAAGAGGGAAGTTTATAGCAATACAGGCCTATCTCAACAAACAAGAAAAATCTCAAATAAACAATCTAACAATGCACCTAAAGGAACTGGAAAAAGAAGAACAAACCAAGCCCAAAATCAGTAGAAGAAGGGAAATAATAAAAATCAGAGCAGAAATAAATGAAATAGAGACCAAAAAACAATATAAAAAATTAATAAAACCAAGAGCTGCTTCTTTGAAAAGATAAACAAAATTGACAAACCTTTAGCTAGACTCACCAAGAAAAAAAAGAGAGAAGGCACAAATAAGTAAAATCAGAAACGAAAGAGGAGAGGTTACAAAAGACACCTCAGAAATACAAAAGATTATAAGAGAATACTATGAAAAGCTATATGCCAACCAATTCGACAATCTGGAAGAAATGGATAAATTCTTAGAATCATACACCCTTCCAAAACTGGATCAAGAAGAAGTAGAGAAATTGAGTAGACCAATCACCAGTAAGGAGATCGAAACAGTAATCACAAACCTCCCCAAAAATAAAAGTCCAGGATGAGATGGCTTCCCTGGTGAATTCTACCAAACATTCAAAGAAGACTTAATACCTATCCTTCTCAAACTCTTCCAAAAAATTGAGGAGGGCGGAAGCTCCCTAACTCATTCTATGAAGCTGACATTACCTTGATACCAAAACCAGACAAGGACAACACAAAAAAGGAAAACTACAGGCCAATATCACTGATGAACATCGATGCAAAAATCCTCAACAAGATACTAGCAAATCGCATACAACAATACGTTAAAAAGATTATACACCATGATCAAGTGGGATTTATTCCAGGTATGCAGGGATGGTTTAACATTCGCAAATCAATCAACGTAATACACCACGTTAATAAAATGAAGAATAAAAATCACATGATCATCTCAGTAGATGCAGAGAAAGCATTTCACAAGATACAGCATCCATTTATGATAAAAACTCTGAAGAAAATGGGTATAGAAGGAAAGTACCTCAACATGATAAAGACCATATATGACAAACCCACAGCTAATATCATCCTCAATGGTGAAAAACTGAAAGCTATCCCTCTAAGAACAGGAACCAGACAAGGATGCCCACTGTCCCCATAGTACTGGAAGTCCTAGCCAGAGCAATCAGGCAAGAGAAAGAAATAAAAGGGATCCAAATTGGAAAGGAAGAAGTGAAACTGTCACTATTTGCAGATGACATGATTTTATATATAGAAAACCCTAAAGAATCCACCAGAAAACTTTTAGAAGTAATAAATGAATATGGTAAAGTTGCAGGATACAAAATCAACATACAAAAATCAGTTGCATTTCTATACACTAACAACGAAGTAGCAGAAAGAGAAATTAAGAATACCATCCCATTTACAATTGCAACAAAAAGAATAAAATACCTAGGAATAAACTTAACCAAAGAGGTGAAAGATCTGTACACGGAAAACTATAAAACGTTTCTGAAAGAAATTGAAGAAGACACAAAGAAATGGAAAGATATTCCGTGCTCTTGGATTGGAAGAATTAACATAGTTAAGATGTCCATACTTCCTAAAGCCATCTATAGATTCAATGCAATCCCTATCAAAGTTCCAACAACATTTTTCACAGAAATAGAACAAAGAATCCTAAAATTTATATGGAACAACAAAAGACCCCGAATAGCTAAAGGAATCCTGAGAAAAAAGAACAAAGCTGGAGGTATCACTCTCCCTGATTTCAAAATATACTACAAAGCTATAGTAACCAAAACAGCATGGTACTGGCACAAAAACAGACACACAGATTAATGGAATAGAATTCAAAGCCCAGAAATAAACCCACACATCTATGGACAGCTAATCTTTGACAAAGGAGCCAAGAACATACAACGGGGAAAAGAAAGTCTCTTCAACAAATGGTGTTGGGAAAACTGGATAGCCACATGCAAAAAAGTGAAAGTAGACCCTTACTTTACACCATACACAAAAATTAACTCCAAATGGATTAAAGACTTGAATGTAAGACCTGAAACTATGAAACTTTAGAAGAAAACATAGGCAGTACGCTCTTCGACGTCGGTCTTAGCAACATTTTTTCAAGCACCATGTCTGACCTGGCAAGAGAAACAATAGAAAAAATAAACAAATGGGACTACATCAAACTAAAAAGCTTCTGCACAGCAAAGGAAACCATCAACAAAACGAAAAGAGAACCTAACAATTGGGAGAAGATATTTGCAAACCATATATCTGATAAGGGCTTAATCTCCAAAATATATAAAGAACTCATGTGTCTCAACAACAGAAAAACTACCAACCCAATTAAAAAATGGGCAAAAGACCTGAACAGACATTTCTCCAAAGAAGATATACAGATGGCCAACAGACACATGAAAAGATGTTCAAAATCACTAACTATCAGGGAAATGCAAATCAAAACTATAATGAGATATCACCTCACGCCCGTCAGAATGGCTATAATTAACAAGACAGGAAACAACATGTGTTGGAGAGGATGTGGAGAGAAGGGAACTCTCATACACTGCTGGTGGGAGTGCAAACTGGTGCAGCCACTATGGAAAAAAGTATGGAGATTCCTCAAAAAATCAAGGATATAATTACCATATGATCCAGCTATTCCACTGTTGGGTATTTATCCAAAGAACTTGAAAACACCAATACGTAAAGATACATGCACCCCTGTGTTCATTGCAGTGTTATTCACAATAGCCAAGACTTGGAAGCAACCTAAGTGCCCATCAAGGGACGAATGGATAAAGAAGCTGTGGTATATATACACAATGGAATATTACTCAGCCATAAGAAACGATGAAATCCAGCCATTTGTGACAACATGGATGGACATTGAGGGTATTACGCAAAGTGAAATAAGTCAGAGGGAGAAGGTCAAATACCGTATGATTTCCTTCATTAAGTAGTAGATAATAACAACAATAAACAAACACATAGAGACAGAGATTGGATTGGTGGTTACCAGAGGGGAAGGGGGGAGGGAGGAGGGTGAAAGGGATAATTCGGTACGTGTGTGGTGATGGGTTGTAATTAGTATTTGAGTGGTGAACATGATGTAATCTATGCAGAAATAGAAGTATAATGATGTACACCTGAAATTTATACAATGTCATAAACCAATGTTACTGCAATAAACAAAAAATTTAAAAAAAATAAATAAATAAAATAAAATTTATACTGAAAAGCATAGGAACTTAAACAGCTAAAACAATTTTGAGAAATAGGAGTAAAATTGAAGTTACCTCACAACCCAATCTTAAGATTTCTATAAAGCTATAGTAATCAAGACAGTGTGGTATTGGCAAAAGGATAGATACACAGATCAATGTACAGAACAGAGTCCAGAAACAGACCTTCACAAATACAACCAATTGATATTTGCAAAGATAGTCATTTCAAGAAACACTATTGGAAAATTTGAATGTCCATATGCAAATATAAAAATGAATTGCCTAAACTTCACTCCTTATACAAAAATTATCTCTAAATGGATCATAGATCTAAATGTAAAACATAAAACTATAAATGTCCTCGAAGAAAACATACAAGAAATTCTTTTTGATCTTGGGTTAAGCAAAGAATTCTTAGACATGACACCAAAAGCACAATCCATAAAAGAAAAACTAATAAATTGGACTTTATCAATATTAAAAAATTTTGCTCTGCAAAAGACACTCTTAAGAAAATGAAAAGATAAGTTACAGAGTGAAAGAAAATATTTGTAAATCACATTGTCAACAAATGACTTGTATCCAGAATATAAAAAGAACTCTCAAGTACTGAAAAGTACTGAAAAAACAAATAGCTCAATTTAAAAAATGAGCAAAATATTTGAACAAAAACTTCACCAAAGAGAATACAAGGAAGGCAAATAAGCATATAAAAAGATGCTCAACATCATTAGCCATTAAGGAAATGCAAATTAAAACCAAAATGAGATACCACTACATACCCACTAGAATGGCTAAAATTAGAAATATGGATAATACAAAGTGCAGACAAGGATACAGAGCAAAAGGAACTCTCACACATTGCTGATGGGAATGTAAAATGGTACAGCCACTATGAAAAACAGTTTGGCAGTGTCATATAAAGTTAAATAAACACTTACTACATGACCCAGCAATCCCATACCTTGCTATTTATCTCAGAGAAATGAAATTTATATTTACACAAAAGCCTATATATTAGGGTTTATAGGAGCTCTATTAATAATTGCTAAAAACTGGAAATAAATCAAATGTCCTTCAATGGATAAACACCCTGTGGCACATCCAAACAATGGAATCTACTCAGCAATAAAAAGGAATGAACTATCAATATATACAACTCAATGAATCTCAAAGGCATTATACCAAGTGAAAGGAGACAATCTGAAAAGGTTGCATATTATATAGTTCCATTTATAGGATATTCTTAAAAGATAAAACTATAACTATAGAGAACAGATCAGTGGTTTCCAGGGGTTAGGCATAGAATGAAAGTGTGACTAGGGAGGGATATAGTACAAGAGAGTTTAGGGGGCAGTGGAACTATTCTGTATCCTCACTGTGGTGGCGGGCATATGAATCGATGCCTATGTTAAAATTCACATAATTGGACACCAAAAGGGGTCAATTTTACTCTTTATTCAAAAATTAAAATAAAATAAAGGAAAGGAGAAAGTAGTTGGGAAATTTCCTACTCACTCCCTTTACTTTCTGGTAACAGACAATTGTTTGCCAACAACTGCTAGCCAGGCTAGATTGTCCTACCAGACATGCATTAAATTGTCTAGCTGAGATGTAACTCTTAATCACACAGGTCCATTATTGAAGGTGTTCTCCAAGAATTACAAAAGAACTTCCAAAAAATTTGCCAGAATGAGAACTGCAAAAAAAAAAAAAAAAAAAAAAAGAAAGACTGAGGGAAGCCAGGTTCTGTTATTCCTGGCAAGCTTAATTGCCAAACCAAACCCCGTCAATTACAAGATAACATTTACGTGGGATTGGGACAATTTCCCTTCCTACCAAGGGAATGGGGCACTTACCTATTGCTGATTTAAATACGTCAAACTGAACATTTTTTCTATTGAGAAATAAAGACCTCAATTTGTTGCTCAATTCTGATTTCAAAGTTAACTTTACCATTATAAAGACTAAAACTGGGCCTCTTTTAGATATATCATGATCACATAAAGGGCAGATTTGGGGAAAAAAATGTATAGGAAACCTATTTTTCGGTCATGCATATGGGTTGGTAAAAATATATAATTTATTTGCTGGAATAACACATAAAGTCTCAATAAAAATATAAATGTATATGTTAATTTGTTCTTAAAATGAAAACACTCAATAAGCCTAGGAAAAATATTATTAAAATAAAAATAATGAAATGAACAAGACTATTTCTTAAAAGACATGTAGAAAATACCCACCCTCATAAAAGCAGGGTCTTTAGAAGTGGTTTGGCTTTAAGAAAAAATGTCAATGAGTCAGTCAAAAAGTGGAGGGCCTCATCCAGCCTATGTGGTTCTTTCTCATTACAAATGTATTATAATCTCATTTCAGTAACTATTCATAGTCTAATTTGTACCCACTAAAGCAATTAAAACATTCCAGCTTTGAATCTCCTTTTCTGCTTTGCTGATACAGATACAACAAAGGTGAATACACATTCTGATCACTGAACAATCATGCATAACAGAATACTCAGAAGCCTCCAATTATTTTACAACTAAGGTGTTTCAGGATGATGATGTCTGAGGACGTTAGCATTTATACTGAGCAGGTATTTGGATATCTATTCAAGATTTAGCAGTCTCGAAAAACACTCATACGTTTTTAAAAGTGCCGCCTAGGTGGTTTGAAGGAATGAATCAAAGTAAGTATTCATGTATGTGTGTGTCTGACGTGTGTGCTTATTTATCTATAGATGGAAATCTTTCTTCCTAATGGCAAGAGGAGAGATGGGCAAAGGAGGGGATAGCTGTTCTCCTTGGCAGGAAGCTCCAGACCCTGCATGGCCATTTACAGCATTTAGGGAAGGGGAAGCAATTAATCCCAAACCTTTGCAGCTGAGCTCTTCTAACCTGCCAGCACCTATACTCGTGGCAAAAGTTCTTCCCACAAACACACCTACTCCCTCTTGATCTCTGATCTGTCCACAGTGTTTTAGATAAGCATGTTATTGATTAGATTAAAGATATATGTAACAACAATATATCTGGCAAAAATACTTAATAAAGTTAGTTAATGAAGTACAAAATTAACAGCAACTAGCATAA
Organism: Ceratotherium simum simum; assembly: GCF_057802395.1. Lineage (NCBI taxonomy): Eukaryota > Metazoa > Chordata > Mammalia > Perissodactyla > Rhinocerotidae > Ceratotherium > Ceratotherium simum. The sequence continues at coordinate 31,460,313 of NC_141922.1, forward strand.
AGATGCCAGTAAATTTCCTTTCTCTCTCCCACTGCCTCATGTTCCAAGTTTTGTAATGTTGAAGTCTGGGATAGGGAATATTCTTTCCCTTTGGGAGATTTGTCTCCTTATTCTCAAGCCCTTCCTATGCAGGCTTTCTGTATGCCTTACGCACTTAAAATAACAATCCCTATTTACTGCACACCACTTGTACTAAGTACTTTAGATGTATTTCTTTGGTCCTTAGTACAGCCCTGAGAAATAGCTTTCATAAACCCCCTTCCACAAGTAGATAAGTTGAGGCATAACTGATCACAGCATCTCTAACCATTAGGAACCCAGCGGGGATTCTGGCCGAGGTCTGTGTAACACCATGCTGCTTGAGGCCCATGGGACTTCTATAGACAAGATGACCATATGTCCTGGTTTGCTCAGGACAGCCCAGATGTATGTCTGTTCTCCCAGCATCCCATCTGATTTGGCATTTTTTCCCTGTCCTTTTTGACTTTCAAAAGCGTCCCAGTTTTGACAATAAAAGATGAGATGGCCCTGCTTTTGGAACACTGACTGATATCACAAAGGGGAAAGACATATGTCTTGATTTCTTCCTCTCTCTCCACAACCTTGCCCTTGATTGATTTTCCTTTTCTTCTTGGATGAGACCTGTAGCCTCTCTTGGGGCCTCCCTTCCAAGCTGGGCCTCTGACAGCTTTTCTCTATGTTAGAATTTTATAATCAAGTTGAGATATGCCCACCAAGAGACCCAACTGTAAGAATGCTATTGGTGGGTATGAGAAAAAAGGACAGTTAATAAGAGCTTTCAAAATCATGTCCTCACTAGTTTATTTTGACAAGAATTAAGGAGGAAAATTGGACTAACATTTACAAAATGCCCATAATGCAGAAAGTACTATGCCAAGACTTTTATATGAACAAATTTCTTCTTTGGCCAACGAGAGAACTGAGATTCAAAAAGATTAAGTAACCTTCCGAGGGCTGACTAAGGATCCTAACCTTCATGGGTCTGACTCATATGCCTTACTTTCCTTTCAATATGCTGCCTCCTACATAAATATAAATATAACACATTAGTGCATTAATATAAAAATGTTGCTGACTGGATTAAGTAAAATCAATACATTCTACATTCAAACAATCTGTATTTTTCCAAGGCATTTTTTACCTATATGCTGTTTTCTGTGTCACAAAGCCAGGTGTTGACATGAGATGAGCTTGTGGTAACCAGACCAATATTTATTCTTCCTTTTGTTTCCTATACAGAATTACCAGTGGTGTGCATGCCTTTGTGATCAGCTTCAGTTGTTTTGGTTTGGGATTGAGGCTCTTTAATTGGCAGAGATAATTCTGTAAATTTATATATTTTTTTAAATAGAGTTATAAAGAATGAACAAAGTAAAGCTTCCCTTTAAAATATAACACCACCAATACGTACTCACCACCCACCTACAATCAAACAGTTGGGTTATTGAAAACCAGATCTTGAACAGTTTCTTTCAGATATACGTTCTACCTAAAAAGTTCATGAAAGAAGAGCTTTCAGCTTGCTGTATATATTAAAAGAGCCTACAAAAGGCACTGAGCTGAAGTAGGGAAGTATAAGCCAGAAAGGTCATGTTTCCATCAATTGCCCAAATTTCTCAGTGCCAGCTCAAATACAGTCTGGGCTACTTTTCTTCACAGTTTACTGTCACTAGCCTTGAGGCTGACTGTGGCATCCTGCCAGAAACAAAAGGCATTTTCGTCTTCTTATATTCTGTTTGAGAACACAACTCCCATGTGAATTTGGTGGTGGCCCTCAATACAACCCCCTCCATTCTTCCCAACCTTCCACATATACAAAGGTTCCGCTTCGTGGTTCCTGTGGCACTTTTGTGAATCTGGGGACATTCCAAGTAGTGACTCAGAATGTCTCAGCATCCAAAACCAAGGCACCAAGCCTCTCTGGCTCAGCTGCAGAAACAGCTTGCCATTAGCCAGGTTATCCTTGGAATCCATCCTTTGCCTCCAGATAAACGAAAAGGAAACATAAAGATTTCACATGTCACATTTTGGGGACTTGCGACCAAAGAAAATCATGAAGTAGACCAAGTCTCCCCCTACAACTCCTTCCATGGTCGAGTTCCAATCCCCTTGACCCCAGGCTGGAAACAGAACTTTGGAAGGAGTGTGATGTAGTAGGAAGAACACTGGTCAGGAGACTGGGCTCTGGTCCTGGCTCTGCCACCTCCTTGCTCTGTGACCTTGGTGAAACCACTGTGATGCTCAGATGTTTAGCAGCTTCATTATCAAACTAGGAAGGACTCTATGCTTTCTGAGTTTCTTCCAGCTCAGGAATTGTAGGATTTTCTGGTTTTTTGATTAACTGGTCCTTGCTAATGCACCACTCAGATAGAATTAAGCATGGTGTGGACTTCACCCTTTCCCCACTTCTAATGGCCTCTCCCATCCCTGATCATATGTGAACACCAAGCACAGTTATTTGTTGTGTCTCTCTCCCACAAGATGGAGAGCTCCTTGAGGACAATGTGTGCCTTATCCATTTCTACATCTCCTTGAGATCAGACATGATGTCTGACACATAGTAAGTACTCAGCAAAAGAGGCTCACCTATTTCTGACTAGCCAATGGCTGTAACTGAAGGCCACTTATGAAAGTAGGATGGTACAACTGATTGTAAGCAGGAAAGTTACTATAGAATAGCAAGTACCCTGTATTGCCTTTCAAATCTTATCCCAATGCCACGATCTCTATGTAATCATAGGGCTACTTGTTTTAATTTTAACTTCCTCCGCACACTGTATGTGTGTGTGTGTGTGTGTGTGTGTAGTGTGTAGTGTGTGTGTGGGGGGGGGAGAGAATGCACTCCCCCTAATTTGTTAAAATTTCAACTTGGAAATACTTTTCTTGCTGTGTCATTCATTCAGGTTTCACCCTTGAAAAGTAAAAACTTGTCACAGATGCTATTCTCCATTCCCTAGCCCTTCTCTACTTTCTACTACTACAGTGTATTAATTGAGCTCATAATTAATTTGTTAATCAGCAAACTTAATGGAAGAACTCAAATTTCAAAGGATAAGATTTAGGAAAGTGAGGAAAAGTGTTAAATCAATAACATGAGTGGGTCACTAAATAATATTCTGTTCAAATTTGATTATGAGGGAGTCAAGATGGCGGGGTAGGCAGACTCTGAACTCACCTCCTTCCGTGGACACAGCCAATTTACAACTACTCGTGGAAAAATTACCCCTGAGACAGAGCTGAAAACTGGATGAGAGGAACTCCTGCAACAACGGACAATCCTAACTGGGGTGGAAGAGGCAGAGACTCCGTTCCGGAGAGGAAAAACGCCGCCTTCACAAGCCGCCAGCTTCACGGCCGCCGGGAGCAGCTCACAGGTACGCAGCCTCCCTGGAGGCGCGGGGCCCTGAGCCGGGGAGCGCCCCCGCTGTGGGCATTGTGTGGACCCAGCACAATCGAGACCAGCGGCATAATATCTGACTTTGCTGCTACTAAAGCATTGGGTAGCATCCCCAGAAAACCCGGCTCACAAAGAAACTAAAACTGGCTCTTAAAGGGCCCGCGCACAAACTCACCTGCTCCAGAAAGCATCCTAAAATCACCAGAAAGAAAGGTGCACACTGCTTTGGTGACAAGAGACTCACCAATAGGCCCTGAGTGCATCTCGGTGAGGGGTGACCTCTCCAGGGACTGGGACATTGGCGGCGGCCATTGTTGTGGCCTCGGTGTGAGCGGCTGACACAGACGCCATTGGAGTTTTCCCTGAGACCTGCTAGCCCAGGGTCTGCTCCACTCGCCAGAGCACCGATTTAATCCAGCTCAGCCAGGCAGGCAGCCCACCCTAGAGACTGGCCCCACCTAACAACAAACCCTCAGGCAAACGTGTGGGCCTGCATAGATTGGTGACTGGATTTTCTGCAGCCTGGCAACTGAGCTGACTTGAGCGGGGCAGGGTGTGCACAAGGAGCGGTGGAGAGTGTGGGGTGGTGGCGGAGGTGTGGGGCTCCGCCGTGAGAGACTGGGTCCGCTGGGAGGCCGGGCGCCACACGCCGCAGGACTGTGTTGACTGTGTGTGTGGACCTGTGGGCGGCAGGGCTTGTCAGCTGCAGAAGACTTGTGCTTCAAAGACCCACATAGGAGGTTTGCCCCACCTTCCAAAGCCTGAAACAATTGGGTGCTCCTGTGCCTGAGGCCAGCCCCCACCCAGCTGCAATCCTCAGAGAGCTTTGACAAGAGACCTAATAGGCTAGAGGTTTACAGCAATTCTAAGGCCCTGAGCCTAACAACCTGCCACGCTGGGGGCCTACTCACTTAAAAGAAATACTGCAACACAGATGTGGTATTAGAACTTGCAGCCAACTGTGCTGGGGCTCCTCACACCTGATAAAGAGACTGAAGGGCCCACAACAACTACAAGCAGCTGAGCATTACAACAGCTGGCCAGGAGCATAACTCAGCCTCCCTGGGCGCCTATAGGGAGAGCTAACAGGCCACAATAGAAGGACACACGTAGCCCACATAGGGGCCACCCTGGAACATTGAGAACTGAGGGAAGACACTGGAAGCCTCCTAAGCCATCACTTACATAAGGTCACCTATCCAAGAGCAGGAGACGTAGCTGACCTACCTAATACATACAGACACAAGCACAGGAAAGAGGCAAAATGAGGAGGCAAAAGAATACATTCCCAAGTAAGGGAACAGGACAAACCCCCAGAAAAGGAACTAAGTGAAACAGAAATGAGCAACCTACCAGACAGAGAGTTCAAACTAAGAGTGTTAAGGATGCTAACTGATCTGGGGAGAAGAATAGATGAACTCAGTGAGAATGTCAACAAAGAAATGGAAGATATAAAAAGAACCAATCAGAAATGAAGAATACAATACTGGAAATGAAAAATTCATTAGAGGGACTCAAAAGCAGAGTAGAGGATACAGAAGAACGGATCTGTGAGCTGGAAGAAAGACTAGAAGAAATTACCCAAGGTGAACAGGTAAAAGAGAAAAGAATTAAAAAGAGTGAGGACAGTCTAAGGGACCTCTGGGACAACATCAAGCTTGACTAACATCCGTGTTATAGGTGTCCCTGAAGGAGAAGAGCGAGACAAGGGCCAGAGAATCTATTTCAAGAAATAATAGATGAACACTTCCCTAACCTAAGGAAGGAAACAGACATCCAGGTACAGGAGGCACAGAGAGCCCCAAACAAGATAAACCCAAAGAGGCCTACACCAAGACACATCATAATCAAAATGTCCAGAATTAAAGATAAAGAGAGAATCCTAAAAGCCGCAAGAGAATGTCAAGTTACATACAAAGGAAACCCCATAAGGCTATCAGCTGACTTTCAGCAGAAACCTTACAGGCTAGAAGAGAATGGCATGATATATTTAAAGTGCTAAAAGGAAAAAACTTACAGCCAAGAATACTCTACCCAGCAAGGTTATCGTTCAAATGGAAGGAGAGATCAAAATTTCCCAGACAAGCAAAAATTAAAGGAGTTTGTCACCAAGAAACCAGTGTTACAAGAAATGTTAAAGGGACTGATTTAAGGGGAAAAGAGAAGACCACAAATAGGAAAAAATTATCTATTTCCACGATTAGAACGTAATGGATACAAATGCACAAAAAGAAGTTGGATATGATATCAAAAACATAAAAGGAGGGAGGAGGGTAGTTAAAGAGTACAGCTTTCAGACAGAGGTCAAACTAAAGTGACCATCAATTCTGTATAGAAGAAGTAAGGAACAGAGAAGGACTACTAAAACACTGAGGGGAAAAAAAAAGTTAAAAATGGCAGTAAGTACATACTTATCAATAGCTACTTTAAACGTCAATGGACTAAATGCTCCAATTAAAAGGCATAGGGTGGCTGACTGGATAAAAAACAAGACCCATATATATGCTGCATACAAGAGACACACTTCAGACCTAAAGACACTACAAACTGAAAGTGAAGGGATGGAAAAAGATACTCCACGCAAATGGCAATGAAAAGAAAGCAGGGGTAGCAGTACTCATATCAGACAAAATAGACTTTAAAACAAAAACTGTAAAACGAGACAAAGAAGGGCATTACATAATGATCAAGGGAACAATCCAACAAGAGGATATAACACTTGTAAATATCTACGCACTCCAATGTAGGTGCACCTAAATATATAAAGCAATTATTAACAGACATAAAAACAGAAATAGACAGTAACACAATAATAGTAGGGACTTTAACACTCCACTTACACCAACGGATAGATCATCCAAACAGAAGATCAATAAGGAAACATTGGCCTTAAACGACACACTAGAACAGATGGACCTAGTAGATATATACAGAGCATTCCATCCAAAAACCGAAGAATACACGTTCTTTTCAAATGCACATGGAACATTCTCCAGGATTGATCACATATTAGGCCACAAAACAAGTCTCCATAAATTTAAGAAGATTGAAATAATACCAACCATCTTTTCTGACCACAACGGTATGAAACTAGAAATCAACTATAGGAAGAAAATCAGAAAAGCCACAAATACATGGAGATTAAACAAAATGCTACTGAACAACGATTGGGTTAACGAAGAAATCAAAGAAGAAATCAAAAATACCAGGAGACAAATGAAAATGAAAATACTACATGCCAGAATTTATGGGATACAGCAAAAGCGGTTCTAAGAGGGAAGTTTATAGCAATACAGGCCTATCTCAACAAACAAGAAAAATCTCAAATAAACAATCTAACAATGCACCTAAAGGAACTGGAAAAAGAAGAACAAACAAAGCCCAAAATCAGTAGAAGAAGGGAAATAATAAAAATCAGAGCAGAAATAAATGAAATAGAGACCAAAAACAATAGAAAAATTAATAAAACCAAGAGCTGGTTCTTTGAAAAGATCAACAAAATTGACAAACCTTTAGCTAGACTCACCAAGAAAAAAAGAGAGAAGGCACAAATAAGTAAAATCAGAAATGAAAGAGGAGAGGTTACAACAGACACCTCAGAAATACAAAAGATTATAAGAGAATACTATGAAAAACTATATGCCAACCAATTCGACAATCTGGAAGAAATGGATAAATTCTTAGAATCATACAACCTTCCAAAACTGGATCCAGAAGAAGTAGAGAATTTGAATAGACCAATCACCAGTAAGGAGATCGAAACAGTAATCAAAAACCTCCCCAAAAATAAAAGTCCAGGACCAGATGGCTTCCTGGTGAATTCTACCAAACATTCAAAGAAGAGTTAATACCTATCCTTCTCAAACTCTTCCAAACAATTGAGGAGGGGGAAGCTCCTAACTCATTCTACGAAGCTGACATTACCCTGATACCAAAACCAGACAAGGACAACACAAAAAGAAAATTACAGGCCAATATCACTGATGAACATCGATGCGAAAATCCTCAACAAAATACTAGCAAATCGCATACAACAATACGTTAAAAGATTATACACCATGATCAAGTGGGATTTATTCCAGGTATGCAGGGATGGTTTAACATTCGCAAATCAATCAACGTAATACACCACATTAATAAAATGAAGAATAAAAATCACATGATCATCTCAATAGATGCAGAGAAAGCATTTGACAAGATACAGCATCCATTTATGATAAAAACTCTGAATAAAATGGGTATAGAAGGAAAGTACCTCAACATAATAAAGACCATATATGACAAACCCACAGCTAATATCATCCTCAATGGTGAAAAACTGAAAGCTATCCCTCTAAGAACAGGAACCAGACAAGGATGCCCACTGTCACCACTCCTATTTAACATAGTATTAAAGTCCTAGCCAGAGCAATCAGGCAAGAGAAAGAAATAAAAGGGATCCAAATTGGAAAGGAAGAAGTGAAACTGTCACTATTTGCAGATGACATGATTTTATATATAGAAAACCCTAAAGAATCCACCAGAAAACTTTTAGAAGTAATAAACAACTATGGTAAAGTTGCAGGATACAAAATCAACATACAAAAATCAGTTGCATTTCTGTACACTAACAACGAAGTAGCAGAAAGAGAAATTAAGAATACCATCCCATTTACAATTGCAACAAAAAGAATAAAATACCTAGGAATAAACTTAACCAAAGAGGTGAAAGATCTGTACACCGAAAACTATAAAACATTGCTGAAAGAAATTGAAGAGGACACAAAGAAATGGAAAGATATTCCGTGCTCTTGGATTGGAAGAATTAACATAGTTAAGATGTCCATACTTCCTAAAGCCATCTATAGATTCAATGCAATCCCTATCAAAGTTCCAACAACATTTTTCACAGAAATAGAACAAAGAATCCTAAAATTTATATGGAACAACAAAAGACCCCGAATAGCTAAAGGAATCCTGAGAAAAAAGAACAAAGCTGGAGGTATCACACTCCCTGATTTCAAAATATACTACAAAGCTATAGTAACCAAAACAGCATGGTACTGGCACAAAAACAGACACACAGATCAATGGAATAGAATCGAAAGCCCAGAAATAAACCCACACATCTATGGACAGCTAATCTTCGACAAAGGAGCCAAGAACATACAATGGGGAAAAGAAAGTCTCTTCAACAAATGGTGTTGGGAAAACTGGATAGCCACATGCAAAAATGAAAGTAGACCCTTACCTTACACCATACACAAAAATTAACTCCAAATGGATTAAAGACTTGAATGTAAGACCTGAAACTGTGAAACTTCTAGAAGAAAACATAGGCAGTACGCTCTTCCACATCAGTCTTAGCAACATCTTTTCAAACACCACATCTGACCAGGCAAGAGAAACAATAGAAAAAATAAACAAATGGGACTACATCAAACTAAAAAGCTTCTGCACAGCAAAGGAAACCATCAACAAAACGAAAAGACAACCTAACAATTGGGAGAAGATATTTGCAAACCATACATCTGATAAGGGCTTAATCTCCAAAATATATAAAGAACTCATGCATCTCAACAACAAAAACTACCAACCCAATTAAAAATGGGCAAAAGACCTGAACAGACATTTCTCCAAAGAAGATATACAGATGGCCAACAGACACATGAAAAGATGTTCAAAATCACTAACTATCAGGGAAATGCAAATCAAAACTACAATGAGATATCACCTCACGCCTGTCAGAATGGCTATAATTAACAAGACAGGAAACAACATGTGTTGGAGAGGTTGTGGAGAGAAGGGAACTCTCATACACTGCTGGTGGGAGTGCAAACTGGTGCAGCCACTATGGAAAACAGTATGGAGATTCCTCAAAAATCAACGATAGAACTACCATATGATCCAGCTATTCCACTGTTGGGTATTTATCCAAAGAACTTGAAAACACCAATTTGCAAAGGTACATGCACCCCTGTGTTCATTGCAGCCTTATTCACGATAGCCAAGACTTGGAAGCAACCTAAGTGCCCATCAAGGGACGAATGGATAAAGAAGCTGTGGTATATATACACAATGGAATACTACTCAGCCATAAGAAAGCGAAATCCAGCCATTTGTGACAACATGGATGGACATTGAGGGTATAATGCAAAGTGAAATAAGTCAGAGGGAGAAGGTCAAATACCGTATGATTTCCTTCATTAAGTAGTAGATAATAACAACAATAAACAAACACATAGGGACAGAGATTGGATTGGTGGTTACCAGAGGGGAAGAGGGGAGGGAGGAGGGTGAAAGGGATAATTCGGTACATGTGTGTGGTGATGGGTTGTAATTAGTATTTTGGTGGTGAACATGATGTAGTCCATGCAGAAATAGAAGTACAATGATGTACACCTGAAATTTTTACAATGTTATAAACCAATGTTACTGCAATAAACAAATTTGATTACCAACACCCAGGCTTCTAATGAGTAAACTGTGACAGTCAACATACTAGATTCCCCAAATTAAACATACTTGTCTATAATTAAATATCACAGCTTCATTGTTCCGATAACAAAATTGAAATATTTTCCACCATCATAATATCCTTAGCAGATAATGTCATTGGAATAGAATGATGTTACCACATGATAATAGGCTCTCGACGCCAAAGTCAAGTTACACTGTTTATTTTCAAAGCAGATCATTACATTGACTTTTTTTCCATTACCAAGTGATTGATGCAGCTTTAAAGGTGACCAACAAAAATTTCATCAAAAAAAAAAAAATGATCTAACGATGGGGTTATGTGCTGAATGATTCAAATACCAAGGGAGATGCCACATATAGCAGCACAGAATCCATTTAAAAATTAATCTTTGCCAAACCTTCAGCAGCAGTTTGCTCTGCAAAATGAGAACAGCTGTCAGAGGCCCCAAAGTGCCTCAAAACACAATAAGACCTTGTGTTGACATAGTCCATTTCTCGATAACTATGGAATTCTGGAACAGAACACCCGCCAACAGAGAACCTAGTGTGCAGCTAAAAGACATGAGCTAACTCAAACTCATCTTGACGAGCAGCCTGAAGAAATGTGGCACTAAAAACACCAGGCCCTGCAAACAGGCTCTCACCACAAACCAAAGGAAAGCCTTCTCACACACCTCCCAGACCACAGCCATTTCAGTCACTTGGGGATACAACCCTATCGGTGAGCTCATCTTCAAATACAAGAGACAAACAATGAACACCTTTCTCTAAGATTCAAAGCACCTACACAAAGGCCTTTCAGCTGGAACATGGTCAGTACAAATGACTGCACTATCACATTTCATCTCTCCCCTCTGGAGGAAGGCAAAGCGACAGGGGTACTATCTCTACAATAAAAACGCTAGGTGATTTGACTTTGACTGGTTGACTTTCAAACCAGATTTGACATTGGAAAAATATCCCAAGTTCTGTACCCTTTTCATTTTAACAAATATTTCGAGTAAGACACTGTGCTAAGGACTGCTGGAGGTAGAAAAAGAAAATAAAACAAAAATAAGTCTACTTTACCCAGATCAAGGAGCCTGCTCACTGGTATTTATTTTCTCTGCATGAAGTCATTTGGGCTGGGTGGGTTCCAGTTGAGACTACTTTGTACAGTCAGTGCTTGCTGCTTGCATAAGATATGTGCCATGCACAATATTTTTGATGATGATGTTAATTGCTGTTGAATATAACTTATTTATAATTCTAGAGAATTATACATGTGTTAGGGATGCCTGAAGCTACAAGGGCCTAAATTACATGTTAAAGATTAACAAGGACAGATTTCTTAACTGGACAGTCCAACAGGCTGACGCTAACTGATTATTTGCAAGTATGGTAGCCACAATGTCTAAGAGGAAGTGTTAGTAAAAGAGAAAATTTTAAATGATAGCTCATTCACGAGAGAAAGCACAGTAATCCAGAGTCCCTCAAACCTATTCCAGGAGAGCATTTCTTAAGGTCACGTATTGCCCTGGGAAAGATCTTGTCCATGCGAGGCTAGCTGAGAGCTCTTCAGCCCCGACTGATGCAGCAGTCTCACAAAATCAATAGCCATCCCCTCATGCCAAGCTCTTGTCCAGCCCTCTAACAACTTCCGCTATGGTGTCCTCTGCTGGCATAAAATTCTCCTACCAATAAGGTCCCTAGTTCTGAGCATGCTTGCTTGACTTTTGATTTTTATGTAACGCCCTGTCTGGGTCTCTTGCTCCCACAGCCTTTGTGCTACTTTCTTAGCACCCTATACTTCTTTTCAGTAGCACTTATCCCACTTGTTTTGGTTCAATGTCTTTCTCATTAGACAGTAAGCACTGTGGCCTAGGAGTTAGCACCCGGATTTTTCTCTACTGTACTCCCAGTACTTAGAACAGTCCCTGGCACATAGTAGCTGCTTAATAAATATTTGTTGACTGTCTTGATCCCCACAGGCACAATCTTCCCCAGGCTCTAGGACCTGTTCTTGATCAGGGAAGAAACTGAATTCTGGCTTAAAACTCATGGGACCCATAAACAAGTCAAACTTGCAACCAAGGCCAGCTTTTATCTTGTGCTAGCTTGTAGTAATTCAGTATCTGACTTATTCCTCAGAAAAAAGCTCTGACCCTAAACCCCAGTTTTAGTTCTCTTGGGCTTGGGCCATGACTTGCTTTTGCCAGTTCTCTCATGGTGTGGGAGGAAAGCTGGCTACTTGCTGACAACCTTCCCTGGTGGCCCATATTGCCTAGTCTCCATCCCTAGACTCTGCCTATCAGTTAGACTCCTCAGAAGCTTTGTCTTGAACTTCCCTGATGCTGTTTGTACAGACATCTTTCTGTTGCTTATCATCACTCTCTAATGCAAGTTAGGTTAGCCTTGGGCAACCTTACTATTGTATCAAATATATTAAAATGTTTCTATGTCCTTTGTTAGGTATAATTAATATATTATTTTGCTGTAAAATTTTTGAAAGATCTTTATAACTTGGTTTTATAAATTATATGGTACACAATAAATTCTCTGTAGTCATCGCTTATTCTTGAGAATTTTGGCAAGGTAAAAAAAATCCAATCTACAAATTGTTTTCAGATAAAATCAATAATTAATAAGAAATTTAACATGTAATAGAATAACATGATGTTATACTTTGTATACATTGAATTAAACATTTATTAATTTCAATTTTGCTGTTGTCCTTTCATAGTTGAAGCCAATACTTTTTTTTCAGTCCTCAAATATTTTTATGGGCCCATGGTCCCAAGCCAATATTCTTATAGTGCTGAAGGCACAAAACTGCCTTGTCCTAAAAAAACTTCCATTCCTCATTCTCATGAGCTACTGCGAAGTTCCATAGCCTGGCCTCTGCCAACCTGCTAAGACCTACAAAGCTGAACTCTTTAATGGGCAGCCGTGTCATGTAATGGATAATAAACTCCATGGTCTTCTCTTGGGCTAGTGAAATCTCCATGCTCTCCTGATTTCCCTATCATTATTAAACACTGCACAGTTTTTATAAAGACTTGGGAACCTAGTTGATGATTTTCTCTGAAGACATGTCTCCTTGCCTATAAAAGCCCCACTTATACACCATGTTGTCAAACAAGTAATTCTGGAGGCTATGTCACGTGCGTCCAGAACTCTGCACCCAGATAACTGGTTAAAACCCAGAAATAGGTTGCTTTTGTCTCATACAGTACATATTCTATTCCCCTAACCTGCTTCTGTGCTGAGTTTGATCAAGTCACTCTCAAAAATATTCTCAAAAGGGTGTCTAGTTCTTCATCCCAGCATTGCTGCTCTGCTCTCCCAACCTCCTCAGAGTGGGGTGAAGTAACTGACTTTTTTTCTAAATGATTACTTTTTCATTCATTCAACAAATAGTTATTGAACATCTACTATGAATGAAAGAGTGAGTGGACAACAAGGCTGTGAGTTGGAGAGTCTGAGAGGTGCTATGACCCACTGGAGGTTCCTCAGTCACTCAGTAACACAAGCATTCAACAGACTCAGACAAAGTACTGTCTCCTGTGTAACACAGAGCCCAGGGCAGACTTTCTCTTGGCAACCAGGCAGGCACACAAGGACAAACATGCCATACCAACTGAAGTTGGATTTGGGTCCCAAAATAGAAACTTCTGGTTATAATATTAATTTACTTCAAATTACATATGCATCTCTGAAGTATTACTAAATAATATGTTTCACAGATATTGGAGATGGGAAAACCTCATTAGATCATGCAATTCCATGTTTTTTTTTTCCTGGTGTCTAAATGAGTTTTCTAGTACGTACTCTATGATTAGTGGGATTTGGTTATGACCAAACTGTCAACTGTTTGGAAGCAGTTACTTAATCATGTTAGCAAGCAACAGGTAAAAATGTGCACTTAACTGAATCTTTACTGCTTGCTGTTCTTTGGGATTTCTACCCACTGTGTTATGCCCTACAAATCAGGGGTTACTTCATTCTTTTTCAATAGTAATATATTATTTATTTATTTTTTTTGTGTGTGAGGATCATCAGCCCTGAGCTAACATCCATGCTAATCCTCCTCTTTTTGCTGAGAAAGACCGGCTCTGAGTTAACATCTATTGCCGATCCTCCTCCTTTTTTTTTCCCCCAAAGCCCCAGTAGATAGTTGTATGTCACAGCTGCACATCCTTACAGTTGCTGTATGTGGGACGCGGCCTCAGCATGGCCGGAGAAGCAGTGCGTTGGTGCGCGCCTGGGATCCGAACCCGGGTCGCCAGTAGCAGAGCGCGCACACTTAACCGCTAAGCCACGGGCAGGCCCCTCAATGGTAATATATTGTTAATGAGTCTTTCTAATTCAGTTACATCTTCTAAAGATCTGAACATGATTAATCAATAGTTTAGTTTAAATCTCTGGCAAGTTGCTCCTCCATTCCTCCAAGGAGCCGTCTACTCATTTGCAGATTTATCAGTGAAACACAAGTGAATTGGTTCACCAAATGGCTCACAGTTCCTTTGGAACAGACCTGCTAGATATCCGTGTGGCTGGCTGCCATCTTCTTTAGGCAGATGACTAATCACTAGGAGCAATTTGCTGAGTCTGAGAAACACAGAGGTTTAGAACCCGGCATCTGCACACAGATTACCTGGATTCAAATCCTAGATCTATTATTTACTATTTGTGAGATATTGCGAATTTTACTTCATCTCTCTCTGCCTCTCATCTTTCTCTATAAAATAGTGCTGGTAATAGCACCAGCCACAGGGTTGCTTGTAAGGATTAGATGAATTAGAGCAGGAAGATGGCATATAATAAATGCTCAACAAATGAAAACTGAATTTATCAAAAGGTGATGAAAATTTCTCGAGCTTTCTCAAGTTGACTTTTTTTTAATCGCTACTAAAATCCTCAAAGCAGACATTAGTATTTCTAACTAACAAATGAGCAAACCAAGCTTCACAGTCATTAATCAATCACAAAACTAGTAAGTACTAGAGCCAGGATTTGAACTAAAGTCTCCTTGAAGGTAAAATCTGAGTTCTTGACATTTATACCAACAATAATAATACAAAGCAGAATCTAAAAAATTTTATGCTGTTTTGTATCCACATATTCACTCAGCACTTATTGAGTGCATTCCATGTCTCAAAAGCGAAAAGACATGTTCTGTCCTCAAGTAGGAAACAAAGCAAAAAAAAAAAAAAAATCACTTCTAGCTAAGGATGAGGGAAGACTTCACGAAGGAAATGCCATTAGGCTGGGCCTAGAAAACGAGTAAGACTTCTCCAAATCAAACAATCCAGAAATGGTTTGGAAGGAGGCTGAGAGTTCATCTGGTTCTGATCACATCCAAGACTTAAATTCTCTCCATTTTTAGTTGCTCTCATTTTACACATGGCTTCTGCTTGGATACCTCCAGAGAGGAGACAGGTATTCCATTGGTAACTCTTGAAGAGTCTTTCAATCCTGGGATTCTATAGTTCTATCATTTTAACACACTTGTTGAATTTCCTTCCAAAATGAGTATCGTGTTATATAGCAATATAAACCTAGAATTTAAGTAAAAAAAAGCCTGATTCTAAAGGAAGTCAGTTATGGGAAATGATCAAAGCAGGATATTAACATGGGCAGATTTGCATTTTCAAAGATCTTTCTACCAGAAATGTGGAGGATGGATGGAGTTGGGGGAGGAAGGGAGATGAGATAAGACTCTAAATTAGGATAGAGCTATAGGGGTGGAGAGGAAGAAATTTAAAATACTATTGGGACATAAAACTGGCAATATCAGGGGTTGATTGAGGATAAAAAGGGATCAATCAAAAATGACTTGAGTATCTGGTTAGGGAGATGTGATGGATAGGGAAATGGAGACTAAAAAGGATGGACAAATTTGTAGAGCAAAGGTGGTTAATTTATTTCCATATCTAAGGCATTTGAGGTGCCCATATGGTATACAAGTGAAATGTTACTAGTCTAGTGATTGGAGAAGTGAAGTGTAGAGAGGGAGCTGTTACTTAGGTGACAACTAAATCCCTGTGAAAGGGCAGGATTACTTGGAAGAGGAGCTAGAGGGAGAAGAGCAGTGACCAAACCACAGAACCCCAAACACCACCAATATTGGGGAGGAAGAGGAAGAGAATTGGGTAAGGAAAGAGAAATCGTAGGAGAAGCAGAAAGAATACCAGGGAAATTTAACATATGCATTCCTCCCCCACTATGGTATTTATACACAAACACAAGTTAAGAAAAATAATTGAGAAACCTTATTTCCCTTATATAATCACTCTCACCTAATTTAAGGATTTGTTTCCCCCAGTTTTGAAACAGTGTGTCACTCACGGAGTTAGGAAAAGCAGAGAGAACTGGTCAGTACTTATTTCTCTGTTTTCCAAGTCACCAGCGCCAATTCCCTTCCCAGTTTCCCACGGTAAAGGGGTTTCCAGGCTGTTGCTCTCTCCTGTGAATGTCCAGTACATGGTTATTTGAGCTGAGGCCTTGGCAGCGTTAGGTCTCTTCTGCATCTTATTTTTTCTCTTACATGCAGCCTTGATTAAACACTCTTTGCCTCCAAGTAAGGAACTCAGTTCTTGAAAATGACGAAATGCAAAGTCTAGATTTAAATCAACTTAACTAGTGATTGCTGTGTCAAGGGGTGAATCATGTCTTTTTAATAAATGAGATTCTCAAAGAAAAGTGAAGATAATGAGGGTAGCAGCCAGGGCAAAACCATCTTTTCCTTATATTACCTTCTGCCACAATTTTACATTGTTCATATCAGGAGGAAGAAAAAAAAAACATTGGAAGGATTATATTTGTTAATCCTTCTTCATTAGCAAAAATTAAATCAAGAAGGGCATATGTTTCTTTGATTTAGTTCCAGTATATTCAGTTTCCTCACTTCCAAAGCCTTGGTTTCACCACCCCACACCCCACACCCCACAAAGTAGAATATACGACCCCCTACATTTCCTCTCCCCCTTGTCTTCTTGAATTTTCAGCACCATTACAAACCATTATATAGTTCATTTATGTATAAGTTTAGAATCTATCTTCTACTACAAGAATGCAAAGACCATGAAGGTTGAGATTTTTTTCCACTTTATTTACAGCTTAATTGCCGGTATCATACATAACTATCAGATTTATTTCTACCGTTATTATCTGATGTCTTAATAATCTAGGATATAAGGTATTATTGTGAATAATACAATTATATTAACAAATGTGAGAGACATTTGTAGTACAAGTACTTTTAGTAGTGTTCCTATATAGCTATGTAACCTTGAACATACTATACAGTCTTCATTAGGCGAGGTAAATTGAACCTTAAGATCCCTTTTTGCTCCAGAATCTAATGATTCTAGATTTAGGTTAAGTCAATGAAATGAAAGAAGAGAAGGGAAAAGTCAATACCTAAGAGAGCTTTTTATAATGGAATTGTGGCCTAAAGGCTGGTATGGGTAAGGGTAATAGTGAGGACAGGGTTGGGGTAAGTAGAGGAAGTCATCAGTCAACTCTGGTAAGAGTAGATCTAAACAGGACAGAAATGTGAGAGTTCCAAGAGGAGACAGTTCATGAGGTATTGTGCTTAGGGCAATCATCATGGGATTCAGGCTGAAGAAGGCAAGACATAGGATGTCAATTGTCATCTATTGAGAAGTTGCAGAGCTGATATATATATTTTATACTTTGTATATTATATCAATATTATATATACTATACTATATATTAGTACATATTATATACTAATTTTATATAAATAAATATATATATATACATATAATTAGAGAGCGACAACTATGCAGGACCAAAGTTTCTGTTGAAACCTCAATATGACCACCAATCACTGAGGACCCTCAGTTTCATGCCTGAGTCCATGCTTCTAATAGTTTCTTTGGTTCTCAATGGAGGTAGAAGATGTGCAGTTGGAAGGACCCAGATATACTCTTACACTTAACTGAAAAATCCAAAGAGAATTCTAAGTGGCCGCTTCTAGAAAATCTAAGGAAATGGTTCATCTATTCCAAGCCCTTTCCCCTCTGTCTTGCCTCTGCTCACCACCACAAATAAAAGAATGTTTTTCTGAATATTTATTTTGTTTAGCTGGAGTTTCACAAGGCCCCAATCTCAAATTGATATGCAGTCAAAACATAGAAATTGGAGGGTTTTTTCTTAGAGAAAATGCAACTTTCTCAATAAGCGCATACTTTTGCAACATTAAAAATGTCTTTAAGTAAATATTTGGTTTCATTTTCACCATTCTTAAAAAATAAAAAAATAAAAAATCTCAACACCATAACATCAGTGAATTTTGTTAAAGAAAAAATCAGTAACATCCAATATAATCAAATAAAAACATACCCATTCCTCTAGCTTATATAGCTATCCACAGTTTCAGTAGGGCTTCCTGATTAAAACCAAAAAGGAAATAAACTCACAAAATCCCACTGGAATTCACTGAACACAGCTATAAATTTTAAGAATTTAAAACAATGCTATGAGCATCTCTTTTGAATAAGTGTCTGCATTCTTTCACTTGTTTATTTAAACTGTAATTGCTGTGTTGAAATATTACTAAGAAAATAAATATAGCCTTAATTGAAAAGAGTAAAAACAATAATTTTAAATACCTAATTAGCTCTACTAATCCATTCGACTACTGCTTTTTAGCCAGTACCAGTAGGAAACTATGACTTCCTGGATTTGGAAATGATACACAGCCCTTAATAAGATTATACAATAATGCTGCCTACATTTTCCCTCCAAATGAAACAGAACTTAGCTTTATTCATTTTGTCTAAAACAAAATTTTGCATACCATTTCATTTTTTTTTCAGTGATTTCTAGTAATACATGAAAAGAGTATTCCAAGCACGTCTTAGGGAGCAGGAGTGGAAGGTGGATCTGCTGGTTTTATTTCCATAAGAATTTTATGGGCCTTATAGCAAAAAACATGGCTGGGCCTCTTGGGATTGAGGAGTGGCCCCAGAACAGTCTGGGAATAATGGCTCCCACTTAGCTTCCCAGGCAGTGTACTACTTTGGAAAGGAAATCATTTGAAAGAAAGGAGAGTCAAGGCACTTCCTTGGTCCATTAGCTGGGGTGTTTGTGGTAAATGGTTTTGAGTACAGTATAACATAGTATCATTGAAATTGTAATTTGTCCAAGCTGTACAAAGAATGGGACATGGAAGAGAGGAGAGGGAACAGTAATTAAGATTTAGCAAATGAAAAAAACACATTACTAGAAGTGCAGTAAAAGTACTTAGAATACTCTGCTACTCTAATGAAAGAGTTTTATTCAGAGGCAAAGAGAGTAATTTTTGCCCCACTGCTTTCTCCTCATCTGCCACCACCATCAATGGAAGACAGTCACTTCACAGTTTCTAAACATTTCACAAGTAAGCCAATTCTTCCTTCAAGTGTCATGTTACGTGGATATAAGACAGATCAAAGGAAAGCTACTGTATTACTTTCCTAGGACTGCAATAACAAAATACCACAAACTAAATCTCTTAAAACAATAGAAATTTATTCTCTCACAGTTCTGGAGGCTAGAATTCTGAAATTCAGGCGTCAGCAGGTTGGTTCCTTCTGGAGGCTCTGAGTGAGAATCTATTCCATGCTTCTCTCTTAGCTTCTGGTGTTTGCCATTAGTCTTTGGCATTCCTTGGCTTGCAGATTCATCCCTTCAATTTATGCCACCAACTTCACAGGGTGTTCCCCCCAGTGTGTCTATTCTGTGTCTATGTCCAAATACCCCTCTTCTTATAAGGATATCAGTCACTGGATTAGGGTCTACCCTAATCCAGTTTGACCTCATTTTATAACTTGATTACATCTGCAAAGATCCTATCTCCAAATAAAGTCAGGTACCAGGGGTTAGGAATTCATCTACAATAGCGACTCTGGTTGAAAAGTTGTCTCAAGAAGGAGAGGGCCCTACTCAGCAGGCATCCATCATCCCTGAGGCACATGTTGAAGCATTTCCAAGGAATCCTAAAGTTCTACAGAAAGAAGTTTGAAAGGAGAGAATTATTAGAGTAATTACAATTATATCAGTATCAGGAACATTTCCAGGCAACTTCTGGAGTAGCTGCAGCTATAAAGAATTATAACCTTATGAGCAGAAAATGATGATTACAGACTCAGAAGTTAATGAGGGGGTTTAGCAGGTATAGGAGAAGGCATGAAATCTTGCTTTTCTAACAAGCTCCTAGGTGATGCTGATACTACCAGACCTTACTTAGATCAGGCTTTGAGTAGCACGTGTTTAGGGAAAGATGACTGTCCAGTGTGAAGAAAACTGAATGATGAGAAGAAAGCTGGCACACATCCTGATATTACCCAAGGCTACAAGGCTTGCTGGAGCCATGGGGATACACACACGCGCTCACACACACACACACACACACTTACTCGATGTCACAGTTTCTGAGCTAAAAAGGTAGATGTGTGGAATTCTTGGACTGTTCTCCCATCACTACCACCCTCCTTTCATAGAAAAGTAGGAAAATGCTAAAAAGGGGTTTTTTGTTTGTTGTTGGGTGTTTGTGTGTGTGTGTGTGCTTTTAAAATGTGAAAGTTGGTTAGGAGAGAATTATATCAAATAGACAGTGCTAACACTGGGAAAAATCCACTAAATTGAGGGAAATTATCAAAATTAATTAGCAAACCTCTGGCCTAAGGAACCCAGAAGGAGGCAGAAATGGCCCGATCTGGAGCCTATGTGGCCACACACAGGGGAGTATTTGCAACATTCCTGCATTCCCTTGAGTGCCAACTTCGCCAAGCTGAAGGAGGCCCTGAGAGTGATGAGAGAAAACTCAGGTAAGACCTCGTGGAAAGGAAGACATGCTTCTCAGCTACCAGGATAAATGGCAGCCCAAGAAAAGAAAGGGGAGGAGGCAGCTTCAGTGAGAAATTCTCAGAATGCCTTGCCCCAAGGTATATTGAAATTGAGCCCAAAATGTCCCAGAACACCAATGGTCCTTCATGAACCTGATAGCAAAATGGCCTCAGATGGGGTTTCTCCTGCTTACATACAAGCACTAATGAGTCACACAAAGTAGCAACCTCTAGTATTACTAGCTCCTTAGAAAAGTGCATATCTGAAGCAGTTAAATTCCTGGGAATCCCTTGAGCAGTTCATTAAGAATGAATTACTGGCTCTGGATCTATCCAGTCCAAGTAAGAAGTCCCAGAATCTAGTAATCTGTTCGAATTTTGGCAAAAGCATTTCCCACATTTGATGATTTTATTAGTTACTCTCCATCAAGTTACCCAGAAAAAAAAAGCAACTGTTTTGTCTATGTGGTAATTATTCATAACACAAAATGGTGGTGAAGACATGGCATTTTAAAGCCATGCAATAATTTGGATATATGCCCTAAGTTTTTCTCTAATAGTATCACATTAAATTTTCTGTGTTTGTTTTATGTAGGAACAAAAAAATCTGAATATAGGCCAAAAATGACAAGAAGTTACTTGTACATGATTTTTGAACTATCTAAATATATTTATAAATATAGATTATATAGTATATAAGATATTTATAAGTATAAAACTATGTATTTAAATATAAAAGTATAACTAAATTGTGTTATGACCCAAATGCACTAATTTTCTTTTTTGTATAAACTTATTTCCAGGAAGCCCAGACACTGTTATGAAAATATGGACCTATAAAAATTTTTCCACTTAAATATTTTAGATGAAGTTTTTAAAGTCTCTGGTATTTCTTACTTTACTCTCATTAAATTATTTGACATTCTTATTTGACTTTTAAAATTATAGACAAGTATCTGTATTTATCTATTAAGAAAATGAATGTTAATACTAAATTTCCTACACCAAAATAAATGAAGACACTGGTGCCCATAGAGATAAAAGAAATTTTGGCAAAAATCACAAAAGTATGTATATTTTGGTCTTTTAACCTAGTACTTAATTAGGTTTTAAAATAATTTATTTTTTAAAAAGACTTCTTGAGGGGCCGGCCCGGTGGTGCAAGCGGTTTAGTGCTCACGTTCTGCTGCGGCGGCCCGGGGTTCGCCGGTTCGGATCCCGGGCATGCACCAACGCACCGCTTGTCAAGCCACGCTGTGGTGGCGTCCCATATAAAGTAGAGGAAAGATGGGCACGGATGTTAGCCCAGGGCCAGTCTTCCGCAGCAAAAAAGAGGAGGATTGGCATTGGATGTTAGCTCAGGGCTGGTCCTCCTCACAAAAAAAAAAACCAAAAAAAAAAAAAAAAGACTTCTTGAACATATAATTCCATGCTTGGGGTAGAAAAACTCATGATAAGCCTGGGACATTTTGTTGTCAAAAAGCAAGATGCATTCAGAGACACCTGATAGCAACGTACAAAATGACAAAAAGTTCAACCTGCAGAGAGGACCTCGAATAAACAAGTAGTGACAACTTGAACATTAAAAAAAAAGTCCCCATTACTATAACCAGATTGTTCATTCATTCATGCACTCTTTCATTCAACAAATGTTGAGTGTACATTGTATGCCAGGCACTGTTTGATGCTGGAGATAAAATACAAACAAAACGGACAAAAACCTGTGGTGGGTAGAGCTTATTTCTAGTTGCAGGAAACAGAAAATAAATATATAAACAGATGAATACATAACATATTAGGTTCTGATAAGTACCCTGAAAAAGAAATGAAGAGGACAAAAGGACAATGAGTAACAGTGAAGGATGCTATTTTATGTAAAGGTGTCAGGAAATGTCTCTCTGATGAGGAGGGATTAGAGCCACTTAAAGCATAAAGGAGTGAGCCATAAATATCTAGGAGGAGAGTTTCTCATGCAGAGGAGCCTAAAAGGTAAATCCCCAAGGTGAGAGCGTGTTGGGGAAGTCTAAAGAACATCAGCCACTGTGGCTGCAGAGAGAGAGAGAAAGAGAGATGGGAGATGAGCTCAAGGAGGTAGAGGGGACCAAAACATGTGGTGCTTGATAGGCCACGGAAAGGATTTTGGGATTTGCTCTGAAAGAGCTAGAGGGTTTGACCAAAGGACTGACAAGTTCTGGCTTATGTTTTAGAAGGATGACTCTAAGTGCTGTGTTGCGTATAGACCACAATGGGACAAGAGTGAAAGCAGGGAGACCAGTCAGGAGACTACCGAAACAGTTTAAGGCTAAGGTAGAAGTGTGAACCTGCTGAGGGTTGATTGGATTTGGATATATTTTGCAGGTAGAGTTGACAGGACTTGCTGATAGACTGCTGTGAGAGAAGAGAGGAGTTTGTTAGAAATTCATGTGTCAAAAAAATATATATATATAGTTTTTAGGTTGAATCATTGAATCATATAAAATTACCATGTTTGTATATCAAAAAATGTTCAAGTGTTAGAAATTTCATATGGTCCAACCAAAAAAAACAAATTGAGGAGTAATTACCATATAGATGCTATTTAAAACCACAGGGCTTAATCACATTATGTAGAAGCGGAGTAAATAGAGAAGAATTACAAGAACTGAGCCCTGGGACTCTCCAACATTTACAGATCAGGAAGATGAGGAGGAAGCAGCAAAAGGAGACTTAGACAGAGTAGCTAGGAATGTAGGAGAAAAATGAGGAGGAAATTGTGTCTTGGAAGACAATTGAAGACAGCGATCCAAGGTGGAGGGAGTATTCAACTTTGTCAAATGTTTCTGGTAAGTTAAGTGACATGAAGACTCAGAAATGACCATACAAGTAAAACCAGTTATGTCCACAAAAGGCTATTGACCCATGTTGCAAAATAAGAGATAATTATCTACCATGTGCTCTAAAAAATAAAGTCTTTACTAACAATGTCAGTCAATTAATTGGTGTATGATTTCTTAAAATTTAGGTTTTCTTTTTTTAAAGCTAATATAGTATATTTTCCCACCACCCTAACCAGTTTAAATAAATATTTTTATAGGTTAGATCTACTACATCAACACTAAAAAATATAAAAATCAGGGCCAGCCCCAGTGGCCTAGTGGTTAAGTTCAGCATGCTCCACTTTGGCGGCCTGGGTTCAGTTCCCGGGTGGGGACCTACACCGCTCTGTTAGCAGCCATGCTGTGCTGGCAGCCCACGTACTGAAAAATAGAGGAAGATTGGCAGGGATGTTAGCTCAGGGTGAATCTTCCTCAGAAAAATAATAATAATATACATACATATATATATATCTTAAATCAGCAGGTGGATTAGACTTTAAGCAGCATGGAGCATGTTCTGGTGAGAAATATTCACACCCAGGAAATTGATCTTTAATTTGCCCAGTCTCACAATAAATGCTGAAAAAATGTACTGGAGCTGTTTGTATTAGTTATCTGCATTTGTTATGAAGAGATACATTGCTAGAATTATGCACATGTGGGAGGGTCAAGTAGGCATATTTTAAAAAGAATAAAAGAAGAAGGAAAATGTCAAAGTTGTTATACCTAGTAAAATTATCATTCCATGAAGTAATATTATGATGTATGTTCTCCCACTTTGTGTAACTAAATTTGTAACTTTCTATATCTTTTGCCATAACAAGGATGCATCTTGACCCTAACACATGGTGCACATGTGTAACCTGTACACATAGATGCAAAGAAGAACATTATGTACTGGGAAAAAGAACTAGAGATCAAGAAGATATAATGATCATGAACATATTTGCACCTAACAATATGGTCTCAAAATATATAAAATAACAGTTAAAAGAACTTTAACTGGATAAACTTGTAGTTGGAGATTTTAATCTAGTTCTTCCAGAAAATGATAGTTTAAAGCAAATAAAAATAAACAAAAGTAAAAAATATTTGAAGAACATAATCAATTACATTGAACAATAAATATATAGAGACATTTACATACAAGAAAAATAAGAAATACATTTTTAGCAAACTTGGGGCATGCATAGAAACTAACTAGTACTAGGGAAACCAAGACACAAGAGGCCTCAACAAACACCAAGTAATAATTAGCACACAAACTGTCTTCTCTAACCATTATACAAAAAAAGTTTAAATCAATTACAATAGGATAGATTTAAAAATCTTATATATATATTCCATATATGGAATCTGAAAATGTACAATTAAATAATCTTGGGACAAAGAGGAAATAATGTGAAAATTACAATATACTTCAAGGTGAATGATATGAAATCACTAATGGTCAAAATTTGGAACAGAGCTTAAGTTGCACTTAGAAGAATATTTAGAGCTTTAAATAAATCTATTTAAAAATAAGAAAGATATAAAATAACTGAAGTAAGCACACAACCATAAATTAGAAAAATGGCAACATAGTAAAACAAACAGGGAAAAACGAAGGAGAAAAACAAAGATAAGACCAGAAATCAATTATGTAAAGCTTATTTATAATAAAGATGGTTAACAAAACTAAGGGACTATTCCTTGAATAAGTTAATAAAACAGAAAATACCCTCAAAATATTGCTTTTTAAAATGTAGAAAAAATAACTAGCAATAAACTATAGATGTAACAGAGATTTTTAAAGTAATAGAACATTATTAACAACTATATGCCAAAACACTTGAAAACCTAGCTTAAACTGATACATTTCTGGAAAAATATAAGATGCCAAGATAAACCCAAGAAGAAATATAACACTTAAATAGATGAGTCACCATTAAAGAACTGGATATGGGAATCAAGAACTCCCCCTCCAAAAATGACCAAACTTTGGTCCCATATGGTTTTTGCAGTTGAGTGCTACCAAACGAGAACAGATAATCTCTTTCTCATACAAGTTATTCCAGAAAAATAGAAAAAAAGTGAAAGCTACCCAACTGATTTTATGAAGCTAGTGTAACGTTGAGTCCAAAAATGGATGAACAATAGTTGAGAAAAAAGTATAGATACATTTAACTTATGAATATTTTAAACATGCAAATATCCCTAAATAAATTATCAGACAATTGAATATATCAATTTATTTAAAAATTAATATATCATGATCCAATGTGATATAGTTAATCCAAGATAGTTCAACATCAGAAAACTTATTAATGTAATTCACAACATTAATAAACTAAAAGAAAAAATCACATAGTTACCTCAATAAATGAAGAAAAACTATATTTGATAAAGGTCAATACATATTTATGACTAAACTCTCAGAAAACTAAGAGTGAAAGGAATTTCCTTGACTTGATAAAGGCTATCTACTAAAACTCCACAGTTATGTTCTCTTTAAGAACTGGAACAAAATAAGAATTTCCATTTTCTCTACTATTATTCAGCATAGTAAAACTGAACATCCTAACTAATGCAGTAAGAAAGATAAGAAAGTGTTATGATAATTGCAAGGGAAGGTATAAGATATTATTTCCTGATGGTATGATCATTCAAAAAACAAAAACAAATTATTGGAACTAATAAGAGAATTCATCAAGTTTTTAAATATACTATCACATTATAGAAATCAAAAAACTATAAAGTGACGGTAACCTAATGAAGAATGGGCAAGGCATTTATGAAGGAAATATTCAAGCACTTTTAACTATTAACTATCATAAAAGAGGACCTGAATAGGGGCCAGCCTGGTGGCATAGTGGTTAAGTGCTCGCAATCCACTGTGGTGGCCCAGGGTTCGCAGGGCCTGGGCACGCACAAACGTTCCATTTGTCAAGCCATGCTCTGGCGGTATTCCACGTAAAGTAGAGAAAGATGGGCACGGATGTGAGCCCAGGGCCCATCTTCCTCAGCAAAAAGAGGAGAATTGGCAACAGATGTTAGCTCAGGGCTAATCTTCCTCAAAGAAAGAAAAAAAAGAGGACCTGAATAAACATATCATGCTTACATTCAATACAACACCAATACAAAAGAAAAGTGTATAGAATTTTTTTAGGGGAACTTCATAAACATTTTATTGTTTATATGGAATAATAAAATCTCCAAATAGCCATGACTCCTTCTACCAGGTATTGAGACATATCTGAAAGCCATAGCAATAAAAGGAGTAGAACTGGTCTAAAACATACAAAAAGAAAAACTAATGGAGCAGAATGAATAGTCTAGAAAGAAGCCTATGGATCACCTTTATATTGAATATAAAGTATAAATCCAACTTTTTCCTCACTATATAGAGTACTAGATTTCTCTACAAAAAAACTTGGCCTTTTTCCACAAATTTGTATTGTTGTAGGGGAATCATTGGAATCCCTGGTAGGGACTTATTAGGAAAATAAAAGATTTTCATGTTTACACCCAACTCAATACACTGGTTACACTCGGTACAATAAAGACTAGGAATGCTTTGCATCTAGTAGTTTAGATAACAAACATGACAGTGAAGGCAAGGACTCTCAAAGCTCCAACCAGGATGCCTCAGAAAAAAGCAGTGTGGTATTTGCAAGAGAATTCAAATAGGGGCAAAATGGGTAAAAAAGAAAGTGATTGATTTGATGCTTTCAACACCAGTGAAGAGATCTTCCAAAATATCTTCTCTTAATATAATTTTGTTGAGGCAAAATAGTTTCTTCAACATTACAGGGAGAACCAAAGTTCACGTTGGAAGTGTTCTTTCATAACTAAGGAGAGTGGAATTTTGATGAGAAGCGTTCCATGTCTTGTTATAAGAGAGTGGCTAAAAAGCCTTTGGAAGGACTTCCACCAAATTTACAGTTACCAAATGTAAATTTTAGAACTGAAAAATATAATAACCAAAATTAAAAAAAACTCAATAGATAGGCTAACAGCAGCAAGGAAGTGACAGAAGAAGAATCAGTGAACTGGATAATAGAACAAGAAAAATTACCCAATATAAACAATGAAAAGAAACAGACTTAAAAAAGCCTCAGGGACCTGTGGGACTATAACAAAAGATCTAACATTCATGTCATTGGAGTTTCAGAAGGAGAAGAGAGAGAGGACAGGAATGAAATAGTACTCACAGAAATAATGGCTGAAAACTTCCCCCAATTTGGCAGAAGACATAAACCTACAGAGTCAAAAAGCTGAGTGAACCCTAAACAAAGAAATCCACACCAAGACACATCATAGTCAAACTTTAGTAAACTAAAGCGAAGAAAATTCTTGAAAGCAGAGAGAAAAAGAGAATACCTTACCAATATGGAAAAAGCAATTCAAATAATAGCAGATTTCTCATCAGAAACCAGGGAGGCCAGAAGGAAGTGAAACAACATTTTTCAAGTGCTGAAAGAACTGTCAATCCATAGTCCTATACCCAGTGAAAATATCCTCTGGGTATGAAGGAGAAATCAGACATTCTCAGATGAAAGAAATCTAAGAGAATTTGTCACCAGAAGGCCTACCATAAAAGAATGGCTAAAAGAAGTACTCTAAACAGAAAAGAAATGAATGTTAAAAAAAGGAAACTTGGAACATCAAGAAGGAAGAAAGAATAGAGTAAGCAAAAATATGGGTAAATACAATAGGCTGTCTCTCTCCTCTTGAGTTTTCTAAATTATGTTTGAGAATTGAAGCAAAAATTATAACAGTCTGACGTGGTTCGAAATGTATGTAGAAGAAACAATTATATTGTAAATGGAGAAGAGTAAAGGGACACAAAGGGAGGGAAAGCTTTTACATTTCACTCTCACTGGTCAAATGAGGACATCAGTAGATTCTGTTAAGGTGGGTAAATGTAATACCTACAACAATCACTAAAAATGTTATTCAAAGACATACTCAAAAACACTAGAGATACATCAAAATGGAATCCTAAAAAACACTCAAGTAACCCACAGAAGGTAGCAAAAGTGAAACATAGAGATGAAAACAGACAGAACAAAGAAAAAACAAAATGGCATTGTTTCCGTACCTGTGAGAGTAATAGACAGGAGCACCCAACCTCTCCCACAGATTTTGGATCTGACCTCTGAAATCAGTTTCAAGTATCGCGACATTGCACTCCCAGTGACTATGCACTATAATATCTGGCTGCTACACAAAGGCAGGGATTTTGACCAACTTTTGAGCATTGAACACAACTCGCTAAGGCCAATTTCATTCATCCCAGGCTCCCTTCCCCACAGTTAGTGCAGGGAAGATAAAATTGTGCTGGATCAGTATTCCTCTGCCCTCATACAATTCAATGTTCCTTGCACACATCCTAGGAGGTGTTTCATCCTGGACTCACTCCATAGTCTGGGGACGGTCTGGGAAGTATCTTTTTTTCTCAGACTGTATAGGGGTGAGGGAGTAGACACACATCAATTACAGACAATGTAACTAAGTCAGTCCACCCTGTGAAACACCTACAATAGTAAGAAATCAGATCAACCATCTAAGAAACCTAGTTATAAGAATGATGTTTCTAGAATCCAAATTCCCAAAAGGATTCATTACAGTATTCTCATTTAAAAAAAAAAACTCACATGAAAGATGCTTTTAGCACTGATATTGCAATCTGGTTGACAGAAAACATGAGTGAAATAACCCCTAGTGACGTTCTTGTGGTTCCCTGGGATTTGCAGTGACGACAGGGATATACGTTTGGTTTTGTTGAGGAAGTTGGTAGATGGGATTTGGCAGGTTTACACAAAGCACTTACCATGTATGTAGTGTAACAAGATAATAGTCCAGGGCCTCTCTAAATCATAAGACCATATTCATAATCATAATCTCAGCTTGGGTGGTCTAGTAAGTTTATCACACTATTTAAGACTCCTTAAAATCAGTGGCTACTTACTCTCTTGGTCACCTATGATTTGGAGTTTCTTGATAACTGGTTAATTATATCACTTTCAGGTAATTAACATCACTGGGGTGGAACTTTGAATTCTGTTCTTCAAAGATGTGATACTGACTTTAAGCAGATATTTGCAATGTCAAATTGAAATTCACAAACATTCTTCCCCTCTGCGGGCCTAAGATATTGACAGGAGTTTTGAAGTTGGGTAAAGAGCATTTAACTTACAGTTATAAGTAACTTCTTATAATCAAGCACAACAATTGTACAATTTGATCCCAATTTTAAAAAATCCAGTCTTTTCTACTTTTTTCTATAGTTCTATTGAAACCCACTAAAACTAAGCAATCCAGAGATCTTTCACAAATAAAAACATGAGGTGAGTGGGTCTTGGGAACAGGCATTTCCTTCCATCTAGTTGAGTTCCCAGCCTCTTGCTTCCCAGTATGATTTTCAGGTAGGACATAGAGATCAGATCATAAGATCTCAAAATTGGCTGTGGTGCAGGGCTAAATATTACTAGTGTTTTATAGGAAGCCAACTTTCCCAAATGGCAGGTGAAAAATTTTTGGTTTCTTTTAAGGAATTTTAGGTGCGTTTCCATGCCCTACTTTTACTGCCTCCTCTTTGCCAATTTTTATCTAGGAAGGAGGGTGGCAGAGATGTTAACTCTTTGGTGAACTGAGAAGAGGAGAAAGTATGAACATATATATGTTCACCTAACTAACATATATAGATTCATAGCCTCCGCCCCCTGCACACCTGCTTTGTCCACTTAGATTCTTCTCTCCCTACTCCTCCAACACCATCCAAGGAAAAAGTTGTATGAATGGATTGTTGAGAAAAGCATTCATCATGGAAGAAATGTTCCACTCTTCTGGGCTACTGGTCATGAGAGACAAGGGATAATGTGTTAGGAGCAAGATGTGAATGACTTCACATTGTTCAGGACAGAATGGCATGGATAACAGCTGTTTGTGACAGATGACAGCAAGGCTCCCAGGAGTTTTGGGATAACAGATACTAGAGAGAATAAGAGGTTTTAATATCATTGTGGTAATTTATGTTCTTGGATTCCCATAAATTTTTGTGAGACTTGCAAGGAAAGATTGAATTTCCTGTCTGTGCTCTGTTTATTTAAACTCCAATCTTGCCTTTGGAGTGGAGGGAAAGGTTATATATAAGTTACTGAGTGAAAGTCAATGGAGGTAAATGTGAAAGAGATGAGGAAATGTCAAAGATCTGGAGAGTTTAATTGTGTGAGAGAGACATTTTTAATATATAATTTAATATAACGTAAACAAAGTAAACTTTTTAGATATTTTTATTCACTGAAACTTTAACTGAAATTTTATCCATCTCAATGCCAGCATCTTGAATTCACATGAGTATTTATCCATTTTATTCCAACTGATTGAGGGATAGAGATAAATTTATGGATTTCTACGTACACACACTTATTTTCAGACTCCATGTCGTTAGAGAGTACTTTTTTGCTTCCTTCCAGAACTCACACTCAGGAAGAATCCTGATATTTACCTAACATGCCCCAAAAGTTTCCATGGATGTATGGCTCAATATTCTGTGTCAAAATTCCCTGTATCAGGGATTGAGTCTATATATATTTCAACATTTGGCACAGTGGTGGAACATAGTAAGTGTGCAATAAGTACTGGTTGTTGTTCTTGTTGTTATTACTATATGTCTACATTATTTTTAAAATAATCCATTATTTCATCAAATAATTCGTTAAATCATAACTGATTTAAGTAGCTAATCTATCCTTATGAATTTCCCATGTATACATAGGCATGGTTTTGGAACCTCTATTCTATTACACTGGTCTCTTGGTCTGTTTCTGTGCAGTGCTAGAGTAATTTAATTTTAACATATTTTTAATAAGCTTTTATATCTTATGGGTTAGTCTCTTGTCCTTGCTTTACTTTTCCAAATTATTTATTTATTTATTTATTTATTTATTTATTTATTTTTATATATTCATGGACACCTGGGATTTTGATCTGAATTGCATTACATTTATAGATTAGATTGGGAAGAAATGTTATCTTTACAATGCTGTCTTCTCATTCAGAGACATGATGTATCTCTCCATTCATTCTGATCTTCTTTTGTGTTCTCTAATAGAATGTTAAAATATTTCTCTGTAAAAGTCTTACTCTTTTTTGTTAGGTTTATTACCATTGCATATGGTCTCATATTTTCTGTTTAATAATTACTGCTATTGTTTTTTCAGGGTGTAATGTGTCACTATTTCAAATGAATTTTGTGGAGTTTGATTATAAAAATTGTTATTATTGGTTGTTGAATTTATCAAATACTTTTTTTTACATCTGTCAAGATGATTATATGATTGGTTTCCTTTATTCTGTTAACATGGTAAATTAGATTAATTTCCTAATGTTAAACCCATTTTTGCTATTGGCTGATTTTATATCCAGCCATCTTGCTTAATATTTACTAGTTTTAATAATTCTATGTTGATTCTTATAAAGATTCTACATAAATAATTATAACAACTTCCTTTCTAACCCTAGTAATTACTCATTTTGATTTTTTCTATTGCAATGTATGAGCTCCATTATTATATTGAATATTAAAGTTAAAACTAAAAAAATACTATTAAAAATATAAAAGAATATCTTCACAACATCAGGGAAAGATCTTAAGTTAGATGCAAAAGCACAAACCATAAAGGAGAAATTTGATGGATTTGATTACATCTGGTGACAAATCCAGAGAAAATATTTGTGTCTGGCAAAGAATGGATAGACTATACAAGGATCTCTTGCAAATTAGTGAGAAAAAATAAGAAACCCAATAGTAAAATTGGCAGAGAATATGAATACACAATCTATAGACAGAAAACCTAAGTGCCTGATATGCAAATGAAAAAGTACTCCATCTTATTAGTAGTCAGAGAAGTATTATACTGAAAACAATGAAATAGTACTTCCTACTCATACTTTTGGCAAAAATAAAATGTTGGGCAGTACTAAGTCTGGACTAAGATGTAGGGAAGTCAGAATCCTCATGCAGGCATATATACTGACTGGTGCAGTCATACTGAAGAGAAAATTGGAAATAATTACAAAAATGACTATGTGCTTACTCTGAACCTAGTGATTATAATCTTATTATATAACCATCATCCCCCACCCCAATAAAACATCTTATACTGGTAATGACATATATGAAGGATATTCATTGCAGTATTGCGCTATGTAGAAACAAACTAAAAATATCCAACAACAGGGGAAATACATAAAGCACACAGAAATCAAAAAGAATGAACTTGCGTCACATATGTTGACATAGATAGATTTCAGAAACTTAATGTTGAATGAAAAAAAGGAACAGAGTGTATCAAATAAGACCATTTCTGTAAATGAAAAGCATATACCTAAAGCAATACTAGATATTGCTTATGGACATATATATTTGCAAATAAATATATAAAAAGTGGTTTGGAAGGACTCACATTAAATACGCAAGAATAGATGTTTATGGTAGGAAAAATGGATTTGAAAATGGGCAATATAGGAAATAATAAAATTACATGAATAAATTAAATATAGGAAATTGGGAATGGATCAATCACACTTGGCTATACACTGAGAATCATGATCAATCCAATTCTATGAATGTAGGGTCAAAAAACTTGAGAGCAAACAAGGAAGAGAGGAAGGAAAGAAAGAATAAATGAAAAAAGAAAATGAATAGCTATATTGAAGTCTCAGAATAATGCCAAGTCCAAAAAGTAAAAAGAAAATTTTAGCTTTAGCTCTCAACTAGATAACAAGTTCTATTAAGTAAACTTAAAGAATCTAATGGAACTATCCACAGACTATCTAAAGAAGAACTGGTAGGAAAATTAAGCACATACCTTTATGGTGAGAATTACCTGACACCCCCTATCCCCAGCTACAGCTATCTTGCCAACTCTGAAAATATGGATGTCTTTTCTGCCTAGGGAAACCTTTTGAGACTTTTTCAACTGGCTTTTTAAATGCATAAATGATATATGTAGTGCTATACCTTAGGCAATGATTCAAGTTTGGTGAATCACGAGGATTTTCTAATTTCAGTCATCAATAGCATTGTTCAGTGGAATCTGTACTAGTGTGACTGATGTTTTCCCAGAAGGATGTTCAGGAAGCTCCTCTGAATCTTTTCTCCTTCCAAAAAGAAAATCCTGAAATCCAGTTGACCAAATTATCTTATTTCCCTACAGTCAGCTTTAGGCTCATAATAGGAAAAATATTTATGCAACTGTGGTTAAACCTCTGGAAAACAGACATATGTGCAGAGAAAAAAAAGAGGAGCGGGTGAAAGTAGGCTTAGCTAGGATAGGAGGAGGTTGAGCTGGCTCTAAATGAGCAAGACTTAATAAAAGCCATAAAATGTTCTTATCTGTCCTGAACCATATTATGTCCACACAGTGGGCCCCAAGAGGATGAAGAATCTGTATACAGTAGTCTTTTTTGAGGTGGCACAATGCAAAGCAAATCTTTCATTCACCAACATTTACTTCAAGTCCAGTTCCAAAGCCAGAGCCTTGACTTAGAGACTCCAGACTCTCCTCCCCCTAACTCCACATGCAGATACACATGTACACGAACACTCAGTTGGAAAAATCAAGGTTATATAAGGTCCATCTAGGTCTACTGGGTGCTCTGAATCTCAAGTGCCAGGTGTCCTATGCCTTTAAAACGAATTGATAAGGACTGAGAAAGGACCTAAAATTTGAGAAAGCGTCCCAACTTTGCCATTTCTCAAGCTCTGCACTACCTCAGTGAATCCTCACAACCA
Organism: Ceratotherium simum simum; assembly: GCF_057802395.1. Classification (NCBI taxonomy): domain Eukaryota; kingdom Metazoa; phylum Chordata; class Mammalia; order Perissodactyla; family Rhinocerotidae; genus Ceratotherium; species Ceratotherium simum. The sequence continues at coordinate 31,494,666 of NC_141922.1, forward strand.
CAACACTGTGTGTATAGTATGTCTTATCATTATTATCCCATCGTAACAGAGGAAGAACCAAAGCTCAGAGATGAAATGACCTGCTCATGATCAGAAAGCAAGCAGCCAGGGCCAGCACTTCCACCCTCTTTCTGACTTCACAAGCTGTGCTCTTTCTTCCCTAAAATGCTCAGAGTCAATGGAGCAGCAGATACAAAAGTAAAATCACCTCTCCAGCAGAAGTAAATTGAAATTACAGATTTCAAGTCAACCATTTCTGGCTTATCCTTTTTTGATGGAAAACCAAATGACACAAGTGTTCCTCAGGCAGTACCAATCCTTAATTGATATTTTGTTCCCCAATAAAATGAGAAGGTTGCCCAGAAAATATCTGAAGTTTTTCTAGGTCTAACTCATTTTGTGGTGTTTCCTTCCCAAAGGATACCCCCTTTCCCATTCTCAACTAGGATTTCTCATGCATTGTGGGTGCCCAGTAACAGCCTTCCTAGGGTGGCTTGTTCAACAACACAGACTTTGCCTTGTTCCAAGACCAAATAAAATAGCTGCCCACTGCCTTTACCCCCAGGAAATCTTCCCCAAATTGCCTGGTTTAACTTACTTTATGGTTTCTGAAATGTCTCCAACTATTGATTCTTTTGGGTAATCAGACTCTTCTTAAAATGCAAACATTCTAGGAGTCATAAGAAGGCTATCAATTATTCATACTTAAGTGTGAATTAGTTCAGCCAGCAGGCTGTCCTCTTAAAATCCACTTGAAATTCCTCTGTGAGGAAAGTAGAGGAGGCATTATTAGAGAAGAGATACTATTTAGGAATACAGTGAAGGCAGAAGCCATCATAACTGGGGTTTTATGTATCTGGAAAGAAATACGAAGTACTATCCCTTTAGAACTGGAGTGGAAAGGAAGCCAGTAGGTGGCAAAATAGGGTGACAAATAGTTGGATGGAGAGATGCAAAAGGTAGACGGTACATTTCACCTCCATGCTAACTCTACCTATTGAACCATGCAGATCCTGAGACTGTTTACGGAGGCCCTGAATGAAACCAATTCCCTGTTTCTTGGGAGTTAACTCTTTGCAGAGTCATGGTCTGCAAACTAGGACACAATTCCTGTCCAGCTGATCAAGAGGGAATCTTCTGCACTCAAAATTGTAAAGTAATTGTTCCAGAGGATTCTGGCTCCTATTATACCTATCTAACGACGAAATGAAAGAAACTGGAATCAAACTACAGCAAGTCTGAAGTGGATTAGATACAGGAAGAAATTATTGATGACTAGGCCTTCACCTTTATAGTTCCATATCTCTACTTGGAGTGGAAAGGTTTCTGCTTCACGTGTCTTAAAGGAAGAATATTATGGGAAGGGTCTTTTTTATGATTGTGGATTCAGGGTTTTTAATCATTGTTAATTGTGTATGTGTGTGTGTGAGATAGTAAGAGAGAGAGATCAGAATGCTTTGATATGTTCTCAGGAAATATTTGTATTTTAATAAGGAAAAATGGGGAAAAGAGGTGGAGTGGGGGCCGGCCCCCTGGCTTAGCGGTTAAGTGCGCGCGCTCCGCTACTGGCGGCCCAGGGTTCAGATCCCGGGCGCGCACCAACGCACGGCTTCTTCAGCCATGCTGAGGCCGCGTCCCACATACAGCAACTAGAAGGATGTGCAACTATGACGTACAACTATCTACTGGGGCTTTGGGGAAGAAAAAAAGGAAGAGGATTGGCAATAGATGTTAGCTCAGAGCCAGTCTTCCTCAGCAAAAAGAGGAGGATTAGCACAGATGTTAGCTCAGGGCTGATCTCCCTCATTAAAAAAAAAAAAGAAAAAGAGGTGGAGTGGGTGTTTCCCCACCCTACTGAAGTCTTTGCAAATCTTTCCAGAATCTTAGCAAGTGGATAACAGTTTAATTCTTTCCTTTTTCCCTTACTACTAAGAAGTAATAGGCGATGGAAACCAATTGGAGCGTTCATGGAAAGACTAGGCAGGGGTGTGTTCATTAGCATTCTCCTGTAAGTTTCTAATAAATGTGTGTGGTTACACAGAGATGATATAATCAGTTTGTGGGGAGTGCTGCTCCGAATGCATAGCAGCTGGATCCCTCCCAACAGTGTGCTATGATACCTCTAAGAAGTATCAGACTCCAAATAGCCTGAGGATTTTTAACCCTAGTGAGTTTGTTGGTGCAAACGAAAAAAGCATCATTTTGTCTCAGAACAAGATTTTGTGTGTGTGTGTGTGCTTGTTCCTTAGACAGAGATCAAATAAGTGCCTTGAATATAGGATGATATTGGTAAAAATTATACCCTAGGGAGTCTTGTCTCAAAATTAAATGAATGAGGTTGTTTTATAGGGGTGGTAAGTATGCTTGCAATATTTGGGAAGAAAATCCTACAAAACTCACGCCTTGACCTTTGTCAAGGCAAACCTGACTACAATTTCTCTTTCATATTCAAAGCAAGCTGAACAGTTTGCCTTCTACTTGCAGAGACCAAGTAACAGTGGGATTTTTATAGAAAAGAAGTCCAAAATGGCTGTTCACATGTCTGTAATAGGAGTTTGTAAATACTCATTCCAGGTCCTCTTTGGAATCCAATGCTTCATGTGTTTGCTGAAAAGTAAAATCTCTGTCATTAGTCCTACATTGCTTTTGTCTTCTGCCTGCTTTTTCAGTCATCCACACAGGAGCAGGGTTTGTTTTCAGGATCTGAAATGAGGGAATTAGTGGGGAGCAGATAATTTATGGGATGGGGAACATCAACCCCGCGATGAGCTCTAAACAGAACCTTACAGCCTATGTTCCTATGATACATTTGTGAAAGGGCACTATAGTTTGTGCAGGGCCAAACCCTTAGGAGGGGCTGTTCCAGGAAATCTGGGTTTCACGTGTAAGAATAAAACCTCAGGACACTCTGTCTTCATTGCTAAAAATCTCCTTCTGGGTGAACTTTTCTTTCTTCACCAGGGTGGTCTTCTTGGCCTCATTCATGCCTCTTTCTTACTCCAGTCTTAAAGAAGCAGTTACCATCATCAAATTATTACATTCACAGAATTATAGATTGCTATGAGATGTAAACTCTTCCAACTTGTACTGAGTTCCAGTGAGTTAAACAATAGTTTGTGATTCTCATAAGAGAACACAGAGGGAAAAGGCAGATAATTATGAAAAACAGAGTCCAGAGAACCTCTCATGGCCCTCCAATTGACATGGAAAATCTTTTCAGTAAACATAAGCTAAGCCCTCTATGTTTCAGAGTTAATGAAGTAAAGTAGCATTTCTGCTGCTCATTCCAAGACGAAAATAACACTCTAGTAACAGCTGGAAATACACAAACCCCAGACTTCAGTGGAGCCTTGAGCCGTGCTTATGGAAGTATGGCTAAACTTGATGGAATAAAAATGTTGCATCTTTATATTCAAAGCATCTCACATATACATTCACAAATATACCAGCTCTGATTCACAAAAACAATTAACAAAGCATCTGCAGAATCATAAGTTTTAGGTCACACATTTGAATCACTCAAGTATAACGAATAAACAAATAAATACTTACTGAGATCCTACAACACATTCAGCACTGTGGGAAAGGGGAAAAAAGAAAAAGAATCAGTGATATGTTGTATGCCCTCACCTCGTTGGAGGGACAAGAATTTCTATGAAACCACTGCAAAGGATACCTACCACACTTTGTGTAGAAGAGACCATGGAAACTGTAAAGAGAATGATCAACACTGTGGCAAATTTTCCAAGAAAAGACATAGGAACTGAGCTGAGACTTGAAAGATAGACAGAAGAATGATTTGTGTTCTTAGTGAGAGGAAAAGAAAAAGAAAAAGACTGAATTGAATTCAATCATTTAGAAAGTATGTATTTGTACTGAGCACCATTATCTCCAAGCATTGTGGGAACCTACCTAGCATCAACCTACCTTTTCTTTCTCCTAAGAATTTGTCAGAAGAAGCCAATGCTCAGTCCTTTCTTGATGACTTTCACACTTAGACATGAAACTTTTGTTTACACTTCTCTTTCTGCCCACTATCTTGATGTACATAACAAAAATACAGCTGAAATGCCAATTGCCAGATTCAATGGCACAAATAGAAAGTTAATTCAAAAGATCCAAAGTTAATTCAAAGAGATTTTTAAGTCTTCCATCTGAAGGTACAATAGTCTCAGTAGAGTGAGATTATTCTGATTGTGGAGTAGACAGCTAAATGGATTGGTACTAAATTTGGTACATGAATCTCTACTAAAGGGAAAAAGATTCAACATAACTCAGGGTTTTCAAACTGAGTTCTTAAGAAATCTGAGAGTCCACAGGCATATGTCCCAGTTTCTCTAAATGTTTAATAGAACTTAATTTTATAAATATAATTTTAAAAAAATGTTAAATTATAGTAAAAATCCATTTATTATACGCTAGATTTTGAAACATGGAAGACCAGCAATCCTAAACTTGCTGGACTGAATTATATATCCAAGGTAGAATTCTTTCATAGGACATTTTTCATGGAAAGAGCTTTCACTACATTACTTGATTTGTTCTATAGAGTCTCTATGTCATCGTAAAGCTAATATTTATGGTGTGTTTACTAAATGCTTACGCTAATACTTACGCTAAGCATTTTATATGAGATGATTTAATGTTCACAACAACCCTATGAAATAGACAATATTAATCTCATTTTGTGATGGGATAAATAAAGCTTAGGAGATAAACAATGGGCCTAAAGTCACAAAGCTAGTAAACAGTGCAGCCAGAATTGGCATCTGGAGAGTCTATGACAGCAAAGCCCAAGCTCTTGGCCACTAACCCAATAAGGCTTCTAAAGATATCTATATGGCAAAATTCAGCAAATTTATGAATATCATAAATTCTTGCAGTCAGTGGTAATAGAACAATGTCTTTTTCCCCCCAACCAATTATCTATCCATAACTAGATTGGCTACAAGCTTTGGTAATTTTCACATAACAAATTACTTTTCATCCTCAGAGATGCTCAGAGCACTTTGCCGTTCATGTACATTGCTTATCATGCACACTGATTATGAAGAAAGTAGAGGAATTCTTTTAAGATGTACCTTGTTTATAATTCTTCATTCTTTAGCTAAACATTATTTATTTTCATATTATTTATGCTCAAGATTATTTTTTTCTCATTGTTGAAAAGATGAGCCATTTTGAGTGTGTACCAACTGCAAGATCTCCAATAGGGAAAATCCCTGATATAATAACAATGCGGAAATTATATTTTAAAAAAGAAAAGAAAAGAAAAAAGCCCCATGTTAATAGCTTTTAGGTTGCCTAGATTAATGAAAATGCCTTGATTTTAGTCCAGCCAGGATATATCACTGGCAGTTTCAGAAATTGTTTACCTTTTTCCTCAGAAGCTTTAACTTATCTTATCACCTTCCAAAATCTACTGTCCAAGGAGTAAGAATGCAAACTGCATTTCATATCCCCTACACCTCAAGTTTATCTCCTCCGTTTAGATGATGTGATATTCTGCCAAAATTGCAGGACTTACTAAATGCATTTGGCAGCCTAGGTTCAAGTAGCTAATTTTCTCTAAGAGGTTTTTTGGTTTTTCTTACATTAGACATCAGCAGGATATTATTTTATAAACATAAACTGTTAAAGAGAGTTTTCAGATTTCAATGACATCATTTTTATGCACCACTTAGAAGGTTTTGTTTATTTTTGAAAATCATTTTATTTCTATTCTGATAACGAGACACATGGTTTTAAGTATCCAGTTCAGAGTAAAAAATGGACAATACTTATTAAATGTTTTACTGTCATAAAACTAGATCTTTAAAGAATTTATCTGTCCCTGAATAGGATTCCTTTGTGTCCTTACCTTGGAAAGGTGGTAAGAGTATGGCTGAAAGTCCTCGCTTTAATTAACTTTGAGTTTCATAGATCTCCCAGAAACATCAAAATGTGATCTTTGAATTATTAACCCACTGTGGGCAGAAACGTGCTTCTGAATAGACATAAGGCCTATAAAAGGGAAGCCATAAGGCCTATAAAAGGGACTTGGAATTTATATCCTCTAAAAATCTAACAGAACTCAAAAATACATGAAGCTACCTTTGTTCAGGGCTGGTGGTACAGTTTTAACTGTAACATTAGGCCAACATGGCAGGGCCAGTACCTATCAGATGCATTAGTTATTTCTCTCTTGTACCCTTCTCTTTGCACTTCCTGTTTTCTGATCCCTCATCTTACAGTTAATTTTAGATCTCTTATCCTACAAGGAATTCCCTCAGTACATGGTACTTACTCAAGACAACTGGACCCACCATTTACTTCCCACGCTTGGTACCAGATAGAGTACAGGATTTGATTCAAATGAGAAGGTGCAAATTTTTAACAAAATGACTTCCCCTTTCAAACACATTCCAGAAAAACTTTTAAACTTTGTCATGCTAGAGAGAGAATGTGTTTCAGAGCTCAGTGAGTAGGGAAAGTCAGACCCAGAGAGAGTGGGGCAAAACCCCATTGTTCTTTTCTCTATCTCTCCTCCCACCAATGGGCCCCAGATGCGGGTGTAGTTGTGAGAAGTGGGCAGCAAAGCAGGTTAAATAAAGTTCCAGTTTTCTAGTCAGAAAACCAACAGTGGGAACACCAGGAAACTGGAAAGTTCTGGGGACAGGAAGGAGCTTGGGAAAATAACACCACAAAATTATTTATGAACTCTTGGGCTCACACCCAAGTTGCACATGAATGGATCAGATCTTAAACAGCATATCAAAGACTTTGAGAACTGAACTAAGAGATAAGTCCCAGCCTGGCCATTGAATAGTGTGTACATGGGACATATCAGAATAGTATGGCCAAAGCCTTTGAAAATGGAACTGACATTGAAACCACAACCCATAGAAGACTGGACAGAACTTGCGACCTATATTAATTGGGTCAGTTGCCTGCTAAAACAAAAATAACAACATTCTCCATAGGATTTAAACAAGACCAAAAGTCTCATAATGTAACATTTAAAAACAATCTAAAATTATTTGGTATATAAAGAACCAATAACATCTCAACTTGCGTGGAAAAGACAAGCAATAGAAAACAACACTGAAATGACACAGATGTGGAATTTTCTGACAAAGACTTTAGATGAGCTCTTATAAAAGTGCTCCAACAAGTAAGGGAGAACACTCTAAAAATGAAAGAAAAGATTTAAAAATCTCAGCAAGAAAAGTAGAAGGTATAAAGAACTAAATGGAAATTTTAGAAATGCAAAAACCAATAACCAAAATTTAAAAACTACTGTGAAGGTTCAATACCAGACTGGAGATGATAAAGAAAAGACTAAGTGAACTTGAAGATAGATCCATAGAAACTTTCCTAACTGAAAAAAAAATTGGAAAAAAAAATAAGTAACAGAGCCTTAAGGATTTATAGTAATATACCAAAAGATCTAATATTTGTATCATTGGAGTCCCAGAAGAAAAAGAGAGAGTCCAGCGCTCAAAAAAATTTGAAGATATAATAGATGAAAACTTCCAAAATATGGTGAAATACACAAACCTACAGATACAAGAAGCCTAGTGAACTCCAAACAGGAGAAACTCAAAGAAATCCATGCTTAGAAACATCAAATCAAACGACTGAAAATTAAGACAAGGAAAATTTTTTAAAGTAACCAGAGTAAAGGACACATTATTTATAGGAAAATAACAATTCAAGTTCATCAGAAAACATGCAGGCCAAAAGCAAGTTGAACAACATTCTTAAAGAGCTGAAGGAAAAGAACTGTCAACCCAGCATACTATACACAGTGAAAATATCCATGAGGAATGAAGATGAAATAAAGACTTTCTTAGAAGAAAAAAAAACTGAGAGAATACATTATCAGGAGATCTGCTCTGAAATAGTTGATACAGGATGGTTTTTTTTGACAAAAGGGAAATGATAGCAGAAGGAAATTTGGAACATCAGGAATAAAGGAAGAGCAATAGAAATGGTAAATATCTGTGTAAATATAATATTCTTCTCTGTAAATATGTTATTCTTTCTTCTCATGTTCTTTAAATTATTGCTTTAGACAGCCTTCTCAAATGACTCCAAATGTGATCCCCCCCCCGATATTCATGCCCTTGTATAATCTCCTCTTCTTGAGTGTACTAGACTTTGATTCCAACAAACAGAATATGCCAAAGTGATGGAATATCACTTCTGTGATTAGATTATCAAAGACTGTGACACCCCATCTTTTTTAGCTCAGCTGTACCATTTTGCATGCCCACCAGCAATGTATGAAAGTTCCATTTTCTCTACAGCCTCTCCAGCACTTGAAATTGTCAGCATTTTAAATTTTAGCCATTCTAATAGGTGTGCATCTCATTTTGGTCTTAAAACCAAGATACAAATGAGATAGCTGCTCTGGAAAAGTTTGGCACTGTCTTATAAATTTAGATATACATTTATAATACGGCCAAGTAATCTTACTCCTGGCTATTTACTTTAGAGAAAGGAAATGTATATTCACACAAAACCTGCACATGAATGTTTATAGTAATTGCCAACATTTGGAAATAATTGTTATCCTTGAACAGGCGAATGGATAAACACATTGTGGTACATTTATATAATGGAATATTAATCATAAATAAAAAAGAATGAATTATTGATATATGCAACAACATGGATGAATTTCAAAGGCACTATTCTCAAGTGAAAAGAGCCAGCCTCAAAAAGTTACATACTCTGTGACTCCATTTATATGGCAATCTCAAAAAGAAAACATAGGGACAGAGAACAGATTAGTGGTTGCCAGGGCTTAGGTGGGGAAAGGGTACAAATAGCATGAAGGAGATTCTCGGGGTGATGAAATGGTTCTGTATCCTGATTGCAGTGGTAGTTACAGAATCTACACGTGTGTTAAAATTCATAAAATTGCATAGCAAAACAAAGTCAACATTACTGTATGTTAATTTATAAAATCATTTTTTTAATTAAAAAAATTATGGTCCTTGTCTCAAAAAGATTATAGGCAGAAAGATGTTGAAGAGTACCCAAAACACTGATAGAATGCTTTCTACAAAGTTGGAGCTAAAAAATTAATCAAGTGGAATTATATCCTATATGCCTTTAACTTAAACAAAATCACTTATTTCTACTTTCCTAAGAAAGAGAGAAGTTTTATGTTGTTCTTCTTTGTACCAGGGATCTTCCTCCTGTTACCTCTATTTTTTTTTTAATTTTTGGTTTATTGCAGTAACATTGGTTTACAACATTGTATAAATTTCAGGTGTACATCACCACACTTGTATCTCCACACAGACTACACCACGCCCACCACCCAAACACCAACCACAACCCATCACCACACACATGAGACGAACCATCCCTTTCACCTTCCTCCCTCCCCCCTTCCCCTCTGGTAACCACCAATCCAATCTCTGTCTCTATGTGTTTGTTTATTGTTGTTATTATCTACTACTTAATGAAGGAAATCATGCGGTATTTGACCTTCTCCCTCTGACTTATTTCACCTTGCATAATACCCTCAATGTCCATCCATGTTGTCACAAATGGCTGGATTTCATCGTTTCTTATGGCTGAGTAGTATTCCATTGTGTATATATACCACAGCTTCTTTATCCATTCGTCCCTTGATGGGCACTTAGGTTGCTTCCAAGTCTTGGCTATTGTGAATAACGCTGCAATGAACACAGGGGTGCACGTACCTTTACAAATTGGTGTTTTCAAGTTCTTTGGATAAATACCCAACAGTGGAATAGCTGGATCATATGGTAGTTCTATCCTTGATTTTTTGAGGAATCTCCATACTGTTTTCCATAGTGGCTGCACCAGTTTGCACTCCCACCAGCAGTGTATGAGAGTTCCCTTCTCTCCACATCCTCTCCAACACGTGTTGTTTCCTGTCTTGTTAATTATAGCCATTCTGACGGGCATGAGGTGATATCTCTATTTTCTCCACATTCTTTAAACTAGACATCGGTTTCCATTACTCCCAAAGGAAAGGAAACTTGCATCAGAAATACAAAGAAAAATAAAATAAGTTAATTATGGGCTTGGGAACATCAAGAACTCAAGCTCGTCAACAAGGAAATTTCTGGGATAGTTTAGCTAAACTGAATTTTCATCTTACCCAACTAGAGTACCCACCACCATCATAACTACACTCCTGCCCCCCTCTGTACCCCTCCCTAAGTAAGAAAATTTCTCTGTATTGGCCTGTTATAGTCTCCACATTCTACATTTCAGCTCTCAATCTCTAGGTGGAAGAATTAGGCTACCTTTTAAATACTTATAAAAATTTCCCCTTGTCTTTAATTTTGTTCTCTTTCTTTTCTTCTTTTTTTTTTTCTGGTTGGAGTGCCAAAAAGAATTTGTCCTAGAAATGACAATGTTTTGCTTTTCCTAAATAAGCAGGAAAAAGAAAAGAGAAAGCCTAACTGTTTTTCACAGGTTCTAAAATCCTAACAAAACTCCTCAAGAGTTTATTTTTCCTATACAAGTACACTGTTCCCATTTCTCACTTCCTGCTCATTCCTCAACCTTTTCAATTTGGTATCTACCTTCATCACTTCCCCAAAGAGGTCTTGTTAAAGTCACTAATTCATTCCATGTTACAAAATCTATGGACATGTTTCAGTTCTTATCTACTATCATATGTGTTAATCACTTCTTCTTTTGAAATATTTTCTTACCACAGCCACTTGGGTTTTACTCCTCTATGTCTGGTCTCTCCTATATTTCCTTTGCAGGCTCATCCTCATACACCCAGCTATCAAACTTTGGATTTCCAAAAGCCTGGGTGGTAGACAACCTTTTCATCTCAGGCTTTATGCTTTTCTTAGAAAATCACATCTATGTCCACAGCTTTAATCACCATGTATACTATGATCACCTCCCATATTTATATCTCTAGTCCAGGTCTATTCTCCGAGCTTTATATCTTTATTTTTAATTTCCTATCCTAAATCTGCATTTGGAAGTCTCAAACTCAACATATTCAAATTCAGCATATACAAAAACCAAAGTATTGGTCTTTCCTCTAAAATATGATTCTACCTCTGTTTTCCCTATCTCAGTGAATCTCACAGAACTAAGAGTTCTATTTGAACCTTCCTCACTCCATATCAAGTCCATCACAAAGTCCCATTGATTTAACTTCTAACTCAAACTCATTGACTTTTCACACTCTTGATTACTACTAGTCTACTCTAAGAATCAGCATCTTTCACCTGGACTGCTGTAGTAGCCTCCTAACTGATTTCCCTGCATTCGTCTGGCCTTTCTCTAATCTGTTCTCTGCACTGCAGCCAGTGTGGTCTTTTCAAAAGGCAAACGTAGTTATTTTCCACCCACCAATCCCAGCCATCCTCATCCCATCTAGCTGAGTCCAAGATTGCCAATAGACACAAACTGGTCCAGGCACCTGTGACTGCATATATGTGCGGCTGGGAGTAAAAGAGAAAGATCTACACAAGCAAGTCTGAGAAGATGCCTGATTGTGAAGATTGAGAAGACGGCTAATTACATTTCAAAGCCTCCCAAAAAGTTTCTAGGCTTCTTCACAATTTGAAATCATTTATGCCTTTTCACAGGAAATGTCAAGTTTTCTCTATAATAAAAATCTTCACCATTTTCCATTTTTATTTTTCCCTCTTCACAGCACATAGAAGTCATATAACACGGATAACTGTAAGGGGCTTTGCCTTTTGAGAGGCAGCATGGTGGAGCAGACAGAGCTTGCAGTAGGGAGTCAAACAGATGTGGATTTAAATCACAGCTCTGCAACTTATTATTATTATTTGAGCTCAAATTCTTATTTTGAAATGAGAATCTCTCATAGGCTTTTTTGGGTTTTTTTTAGAATTTGATGAGCTCAGCTATGCAAAGATTCTAACATATCATCTGACATGCTGTAAGTGGCCAGTGAATGTTTGTTCCTTCCTACCAGGATGGGGGGTGCCAAAATATTCTAGTCCAAAGAAAATTCCAAGATCATTTGCAAATTTCTCCATAGCCTAAGTTTGCTTCACAGACACTTGGAAGTGAGTGCTGAGTTGAAATTTCATTTTTGTTGATTCAATTTAGCTAACATATATTGAGCACTTCCTACGTGCTAGGCTTCATGCTATGTAATTTACATTCATTATCTAATCACCACAAATTCCCTGTGATGTATCATACTATCCCATTTTATACCTAAAAAGTGCCAGAGCTCAAACTGAACTCAGCTTATGATTTATTCTATAGGATTCTGACCTCTTTCATTGAGAGACCCAATCCAGAAAACTCAGAGGAGAACTGCTGCCTTTGATCACCTAAGTTTCATCAGGGACCTATAGAATACTTCATTTCATTTTCTAAAATCCAGAACCAGGAACTCAACCATATGAACTTCTTTACATGAAGCAATTTCACTTCATTATATTACATGGCAATTCTAAGATTAGAGAACTAAAATGCACTTTATTTTTCCATGTTTGATATTACCCAAATAATATTTCTGGAATTATAACATTTAATACCTCTTTTTGGCAGTATTAAATACCAATACCCTAAAGGATTATCCATCCAGTGTTAAAGATAGGAATTTGGCAAGAAGAGAGAATTTTAATTGTGATCTTTATAGGATCAAGAATAGTTTAAGGATCTGATTTTGACAGCATTGTGTAGGAAAGTATGTAAGCCTCTATCTTTAACAATACTGATAGGTTTTCAAACAAACTATCTCTGAAAGGAAAGTTAGAACCCCAGAGAATATTCCAAATGTACAGAGACTTTGCACCCGGAATAGTTATGCAACATGATATGCACTAAGTTCATATATAAGGAAACATTTATTTTTCCCCAAGGCTGACTAAGGGTTGAAATCTATCCCATGAGGGATTTCTATGGCAGTACCCAAAGAAAAACACATGTCTGTCTGACAGCCCACAAAGAAATCCATAGGAAAATATGAGAGATGTGTCTGGAACATTAGTTCACAAATCTGACTGCATTTCATAGTACTGATGGAAGTTTGGATTCAAGAACCAATGTGAAAACCACAGAGTACCTATAGTAAATAGAGTCATTGCTTTGCTTTGTTGGTTCCTGCTAACCCTTAACTGCATTTCTGTGAAATCTAATAAATATAATGGAATCTACTCATGTTTTGTGTAAGTATATCCTAGATAATCTGAGAGCAATGACTTTTGCTGGCTGACAAGTCTCAGCTCACCTTTGACCACCTCATTTTATTATTTGAAATAGTGAAGATGTTCTAAAGTATACAAAAATCTTGTAAAATGCTGAGTATATGGTAGGTGCTCAATGGAATACTGATCAATTGACCAATATCTCTTAGAGTGCTAATGATGTTTTTAAGAGGGCAGAGTTTAGGTAATAAACTTCTCTGTTTCTTTTTTATACTTTCAAATGATCGACTACCTTTCATCTTCAGAACAAACTTGTAGCCAAAGTATCAACAAATCCATTTTAAAAAGACAATTAAGAATACAGAAAATGTCAAGAGTGATGGACTTTAAAGAAAAGAGCCATCATTTTTTTAAAATATCTGTTACACTGAAACTTTGTAATAAAATATCTTTGCAGATTATTTTGAAATAATGAGAAATGGTAAAGCAAATTAGACAGGGCTGCTTAATTCAATTTCTACATAACAAAAGGGCCCACTCTCACAAAATAAAATAATATAACCTTGCATTGATGTGGCTGATACATTCTAAGGTGATCCCAGTGAGTCACTGCCTTGTATAATCCTTTCCCCTTCTGTGGGAGGAATCTCTGACTTGCTTCTAATCAACAGAAAATGGCAAAGCTGATAGGATGTCACTCCTTGATTTGGTTATGTTATAGCAAAGGTAATGGGATATTGCCATTCCCATGATTACATCATGTTATTGTATTAGTTTTCTAGGGCTGCCATAACTAAATCTCACAAATTGGTGCCTCAAAGAAACAGAAAGTTTTCCTCTCACAGTTCTGGAGGCTAGTAGTCTGTAATCACGGTGTCTGTAGGTCCATGTCCTCTCTGAAGGCTCTAGGGCAGGAATCCTTCTTTGCCTCTTCTAGCTTCTGGTGGTTGCCAGCAATCCTTAGTGTTCTTTGGCTTGCAGCAGCCTAACTTTAATCTCTGGCTCTGTTGTCATATGGCCGTCTTCCTCTGTGTGTCTATGTGCTTCTCTTTTCTTATAAGGACACAAGGCATTTGATTAGGGCCTACTCTACTCCAGTATGACCTCATCTTAACTTGACTAATTACATCTGCAAAGACCCTGTTTCTAAATATGGTCACATTGTGAGGATCCATGTGGACATGAATTTGGGGGGACCCTATTCAACTCAGTACAGTTATATAAGACTTTGTCTCAGCAGAGAGGAGGGAGAAACTATTACTTGTTGGCTTGAAGAAGCAAGCTTCCAGGTTTTGAGAGGGCTTATGAGGGAGCCACACAGCAAGAAATTGCAGGCAACGTCTAAGAGCTGAGAACCACCTGCTCCCAGCTGACAGCCAACAAGAAAATGGGGACCTCCATTCTGCAACCACAAGAAAATGAATTTTGCCAACAACCAGAGCTTGGAAGAAGACCAAGCCCCAGAAATGAATGTACCCTACTGACACCTTGATTGCAGCTTTGTAAGACCTTGAGTAGAAGACCCAGCTAAACCATGCTGAGACTTCTAACTCATGAAAACCATGAGATAATAAATGTGCATTGTTATAAGCCACAAAATGTGTGGTACATAGCAATAGAAAATACAATTGCTATAGCGCTTTAAAGGTTTCACTCACTGTTCCTCATTTATACTTCCCAAAGTCAAATTCAAAGGCATTTCTTTCAGTTCTGAATTATATATACCACCAGCATTCCACTGTATTCACATGGATCATTGGGAATGGCCTATGAAACATGAGCGTGCTTAGTGAAATCATAGAATTTTAGTACTCAGAAGAACCTCAGATCATACATTTAAATCCTCTCATTATACAAATGAAAAAATGGAGCCCTGGACATAGAAACTGACTCTTGATCACCAAGGTAGCAAGTGGAAAAGGCAAACACAGATCCACAGGTCTCCTAGGATCCAGTCCAACATTTTTTCAATATTGTATATCATGACCAACTTACTGGGATCCTTTGAGATCCCTAATGTCAAATAGCCAGAAAAGCTAAAAATAAATCACAGACTTTTAGAAAATGCATATAAGTTATACAACTTAAGAAATGTCAATATTCACAAATAGCACTAATTAGCTCTCAGGAAAGTGCCAATCACAATGTAGCACTCAATAAATATTTGATAAATAAAAAGGTTAATATCATGTTTTCATAGGCAATCACCATTATGAAATCTAACAGATATGAGCCCATCCCCACGTATCTTGATCTGAAGGCTGCACACCCCTGTGGGCAAAAGCTATGGTTATGATATCAATGTCAGACCCACCTGAGTGTGAATGTGAGCTCTAACATTTATTTACTTGTAAACTTGGGAGATTTCCTCAAAGTTGTCAGTTTTCTCATCTGCAAAATGAAGATAATAACAATGACCCCCCCATTGTTTAGGTCAAAACAAAATAATAAACGTAAAATGCCTGGCATTTACAGAGTGCTCAATAAATGTTACTCTATTGCCATTTGTTGATGAATTTGTTTTTAAATGAAGAACAGTTTTTTCACTTAACTTCAGCTATTTCCCTGAACTATAACCTGTGTCAGAGGCATTTAATACAAATGTACTTTTAATTCTACATTAAGAGACATTTTCTTTGAAAACAATTTTCTGTTGTAAGCATTTCCTCTTCCTTTCTAACCACCCATCATTCGTCCTCTCAATAAGCTTAGTAGAAAATAAAGGCCTAAAAAGTCTAGGGAAGAAAAAAATTTCATTTGACTAGGCCTGAATTTATTGACACTTAGGAATCACACACAAAAAAAGAAAAAAGGCAGCAGCTTGAAGATTCTTAAATTAATCACTGATTAGGAGTTTACATAATTTAGAGGTAGTAATCCAAAACCTGTTTCAAATCAGATGAGAGCAGAAAAGTGATGTGGAAGTAGTTACTGTTAAACTGGAATTCTTCTGATTGCACTATTTATCAGGTAGTATTTCAGATAATTAAATAGAACTATGAGTAACATGAAAGATTATAGTTATGGTTCAGTTTTGCACAGGTCTGTTGAGACTTAGAAATTATGTGCAGACAGAGTTGGAAAAATTCCAACATGGCCCATATTGAATTAGGCAACAGCTGGTGAAGAAGGTTTAGTTTAGGGACTGCGCTGACAGCTGGAGACAAAGTGATATGTGGGCCATACTAAATGTCACATTAAAAATTAGCAGTAAAATAATTACAAGTTAATTAGAAATGTACTGTCTTGATTTCAAAGCTTAAACAATCTTCCTTGGGGCCATTTTAAGACTATTTTAAAGTTCTTTAATCTCTGCTCAAGAGAATTTATTTTCTAGCAGGTGTGCCTTAAAGCTAAAAATGTAGACATGACTTAAAATCATTTCCATGAGTTTCAAGCACTTCCACATGTTTTAAAAAAATAGTCATTTCAATGTTGCTTGAAACCCAGGAAAAGTCATGAGGAGAGGAAGCTGTGAAAACCTTAATCTTGCAAATCTCATGACACAGGGCATGATGCAATGTGGTTTGGAGCCAGAAGGCTTGGGTTCAAGCCTCTGTTCTGCTAATTACTAAGTAGGAGGTTTGGGGTAGAATTCATGCCCTTTTCAAACCTTAGTTTTCTCATCCAAGTTGAGAATGATAATACCTACCTTCCAAAGTACTGTGAGAAGTAAGTGATCTATATTTAGTACCTAGGACAATAGGCCTACAGTTCCCAAATTGTACAGTGAGGCACACCAGGGCACTATAGCACACTTATAGGTGCGCCATGGGAGTTTTTTAATTTTCAGGGGAAATACAGTAAAATTTGAAATCTGTCAGCCACTGTGTGAACTACTAGCTCGAAGAGTTCACAGATTCAACATTAGACCATACTACAATCCTTTCAGTGACATCATATCTTTGTGAAGCTGAGTTTTGGTAGTGCTGGACAAAAAGCCAATAAGCATGAAAATTAATGCAGAACAGAAAATGAGGGTGGTGGTGTCCAATCTGACTCCAATGTCTGAGAGGTGCACAGTGCCCGAGTCCCACACATCTTTTTAGTAATTAACTGTGGTTAAGACTAAAATTAAAACATTTTTTTTCTTTCAACTATGTGTATTATTTTTTCTCAAGAAGCTACTAAGTTGTTGGTATATAAATATATTTTAAGTTGTTTGGACCTAACCACTCAATCAACAGCAGGGTTATTTATTTTGGCCTAGGAATCCATACAAAAACTACCAAGACACTGAGGGTGCCATAAATAAAAAAACTGGGGAACTTCTGCAGTAGGTACCCAATAAATATTCATTTCTTCTCAGACTTAATGTTCTTTCACATGATTGAAACCTCTGTCTCAAAATTTAGATAAATTTAGCTCTGTTCTCATTAGTAACCACTGTTCTTAGCCTTTGCAATTTGATGGTGCCCTGTGATTACCTCTGGCGAGTGGGATTTGAAGGTTATGAACTCTCCATTCACTCTTCCCCTGCTGAGACATCTTACTGAGGTGAGGAGACAATGGAGCCTCAAGATCTAAGTAGCTTTAATTGTCCTGTTACTGTATGGAAGACAAGTTTTCCTGGACAGTCATATGGACCCATTAAATCAAGCCAATGAGATTTGGTGGTTTGTTCACTATGAAGCATAGGTTTGTACTATCTTGACTAATACTCAAGCTTGTTTTCTTCTATTGCCCTCTCCATCATTCTCCTAAATGTTTGTCTTATACTTTTTATGGCCAATTCTAAAAGATAATTAGGTAATAACCAGTACTATAGAAAATGTGGCTGGAATAATAGAGGCCTGGATGGTGGAAAACTCAAAGAATAACAGCATCAAATAAAACAGCCTGATCTTGGTGTGATGCCCTAGATCACAAACTAGAATCAAGAGCACATTCATTCAGTCAATGTCAAGCTGTGATTCATAATATCTTAAGGGTTAAAAAGAAAATTGCAAACATTTTAACAGGATGATTTCATTTAGCACAGGACACAAACAGTAAGATAAAACCACTTTTATATAAAATGTTGGAACCAAGGATGTTCAATAACAAGGTATTTTCTGTATTCTTGGGACTTTGGCCTTATAACACAAAGGGTGAAGCAATGCAAACATGCACACATTCCCATGGTGGGGAAATTTCTGACTGGGCTATAAAGTATAGAAGTCAGCTTTTCCAGTGGTTGTAGAATGAGAGTAGGAGGATAATGCTTTGAAAGGAAAATTTAAATAAGTTCCCCAATACTTTAGATATTAGAAAGAAGATGAGGTTGACTAGGAGGAAGTCAGGAAAAGAAGGAGAATTGCATCCACTGATTCATCAATATTTTTTGAAAAATATTCATTCCATAAACGCTACCAGGTAACTGGGACTCGATATCTAATTCTAAAGGGCTACTAACCTAGCAAGGAGACAGACTTAGAAAGGCATAATCACAACATAATGCGTCAATTACTAAAAAGAGCAATACTCTGGAAAATCACAGATCTACAAGAATAAGTTTGTTTGGAAGAATCAGTGATATTTTCCTCAAAAGGAAACATTTAAACTGGATCTTGAAAGATGAAAAGTATCAAGAACTTTAAAGTTTTGAGATTTTTATCCTATCAGCAAACTAACAAATTATCTTGCAACAGTTTCACAGATGTGGGCAGAAAATATGAGATTTCTGAATCAAACAGAAAGGTCTTTATCATTTACAGCCATAGTCATAGCTAGACTATTAGCACTTTCTTATACCAGTTCACTTAGTCCCAATTCCCAAAGGTGACACAACAAGGGCCAGGTAACACTTGCACACACAGTGGGTTGCATTACAGAGGAG
Organism: Ceratotherium simum simum; assembly: GCF_057802395.1. Lineage (NCBI taxonomy): Eukaryota > Metazoa > Chordata > Mammalia > Perissodactyla > Rhinocerotidae > Ceratotherium > Ceratotherium simum. Next base: position 31,513,614 of record NC_141922.1, read on the forward strand.
AAACCTTGAGTTTACGGAGCCCGACTTTTTTATAACAGGGAATAAATATGCCTGCCCTTTGCTCGAGAGGAAGATACTATTGATCTGGCAAGGCTGCTGGCCATACAAACATCCTGGAAAAAATAATCCAGAACCAAGGCAGTGAGTGTCTCTGTCACAAGAAATGTAGAAATGTAAGAGATTCATGGAGAAACATCTGCCAACAACCAGGAGTCCACCAAAATGCTAGATCATGATATCTTAGCAGAACATATAATATACGTGAACAGCTGGAGTACAGAATACCTTTCAAAGAATGAAGCAGTAGGAGGTGCAGGCAGCGGGAAGGGTGTGTTGGGAAGGAGAAAATAAATTCATAGAATTATGTTGGAATTAGATAGTGGAGTAGAGGAAAAAAATATAGAACATTAGTCTTTGTTCACCAATATTTATTCAATGTCAGCCTCATGGTAGGAATTCATTATATTAATTGAACAAATGAATGAAAGAACAAATGCCTTGAAAGCATAGGGAACCATCATAATTTTAAATGAAGAGGCAAATGATCATATCTGGTAGCAGTGTGACAAAAACATTCTGTTGAAAGAGAACAATTTAGGCATTTGCCTATAGATAGTAGGCTTTTGCAATAAGATAGGTTAGAAGAGGTGAAGGTTTAAACTAAAAGAGATCCATTTTGAATGGAGAGATGTTGAATTAATTTAGAAGAACCAACAAAAGATTCTAGCAGTCAACTAGATGTAAAAGTGAGAGTTCAAGGATAAATACCAGTTATTTAGCAGATTTAGGAGGGGAGGGTTGTTTAATAAATGGTGATGTCACTAATCAAGATAGACAATGCAAAAGAAGATGCAAGTAGGAGATCATGATCTTGATGTTAGGCTTATTTCATTTATGTCTTAAAAAGATACAAGTTGCAATGTCCAGAAGGATTTCTGAAGCTCCAGAGAGAGGATGAACTGGCAGGGAGTGGTAGACATTGAGATAATAGATACAGACAGAAGAGTGAAAAAAATAACCCAAGGAGAAACTCTATGACAACTAGACAAGAAACCTGCTTATATATCGGAAGTACCAACACTACTGTGTGGGAAGAAGAGAAAAAGCTGGTGAGAATGATCAGAAAACAAGTATTGGGACAGGTTGAAAGGGAACGAAGAGAACATATGCTGAAACCAAAGACAGTTTCAAAAGGGAAAATCATTACCAAGGAGGTGTCAAATTGGATGGGAGCTAAAAAGTACCCACTGGATTTGGCTTTTGGATCATCACAGATTGCAAGAAAATAGTTGGGGCAGAAGACAGATTACAGAAAGAAGCCAACTTCTTAATTCAGAGGAGAGGAGAAAGACAGGTTCGATCAAGTTGGCATCAGTTAACCTAGTGTGATAAGCTGTGAAAAGAAAGCACTTTTCCAAATACAACACATTAAAAAAAACTTTCCAAATGGCACCCAACGGTCATCACCTAAAATCCCCTCCACTATACATTGCTACTTGGAGTCATAAAAGTTTTTCCCTTTTCAAAGATCCTCCTAATAAAATGCAATTACTTCTGAAAATAGTAATACCTTACACTCTTCCTCTGAAGTGTTAGTTGACAAGGCTTTAACAGAGAAAATGCTCTTGCCTAATGAGACACCAGAGTGGTCTTAGTATTTTAGAAGTGAATAACAGAGGAAAAAGTCTATTAAATGGGGACCTGTGAGGTCCCAAATAAACAAGGCTCCTATTTGATGACTTGGTTAGAGTCTGGCTAGGCTGTCTTTTTGTTGGCTGGCTTTGCCAAACTTTCTTGCTTTTTTTGACTATTTGAGAACACAGCATAGTTGAGAAAATTTAAGTATGAGTAGAAGTGGATTTCTTAAAGCACATAGTAACTGGTGAAAAGTGACTGAGGTGTTAATAGTTGCTGCCGCCACCCAAAATATCAGTTAAAATTTGAAGCTACTGCACTCCCTATGATTACATCAAACATGTTTTTCCGGCACCAACACAGAGTATTTTGCTACTAATCTTCACAGCAAGGCAGATTCAGAATGAGAATATTCAACAGCTGCTTTCCAGGTTAATGATTTAATCAAGCATTTACTAAGCATCTACTATTTACCTAGCATTTAGCAAGATAGTGTTTGAAGAAAAAGAAGAACGGGAGTTGTGTATTATTTTAATTGAAAGGTAAGTTTGTGGCATGTAAACACGTAACAAGGAACTGTATTAAACACAAACGAGATGGTTCCAAGTTGGCCATAACATTCATCTCATTATAAACATAAATGCCACCGTGGAAATAAGAACTCTCTGCTAGCCAGTACATTCAAGATCTTCTCCACTAAGCAAATTCTCATGAACACCAAGAGAAGAGAAAGAAATAAGAATGAATATGTCATCTTCCTTTTTTAATCTGTTACCGAGTTTCATTTAGCTTTACTGTGATGTCTTTAAGTTTCAGAAGCAAATGAGAATATGCTTATGCTTGAGGCTACTTGCAATGATAGATCCTTGTTGTAAGCAGTTCTAAACAGTAGCCAATTACAATATTACCTCCTAAAAGATTTAAAGGAAAAATAATTTTCTTTCACTTAAAAAATATGCATCTACTTATGTCTCTGATTTTTCTTTTTCTTTTCTTCTTTCCTTTTTTTTTATAGCTATAAAATGCTTGAATTTTTCTGTGAACCTAAAACTGCTCTAAAGAAATGAAGTCTATTAAAAAAAATCTTAAATGCTTGAGGGCAGAGACTATGTTTTTCATGTCTAAGATAGAGAAACTTTTATCTATTCTACCATATTACAAATAAATCGGAAAATCTGATATATTTAGTATCCACCAGTGACTTGAAAAAATGGATTCTTAATTCAAATTTCACAAGTCCTTTCCAATTCCAAACTTTAACTTTAGTGTCTGGAATAAGAGAGGTCGGGGCTGGCCCGGTGGTGCAAGCGGTTAAGTGTGCGCGCTCCACTGTGGCGGCCCAGGGTTCACCCGTTCGGATCCCGGGCATGCACCGACACACCCCTTGTTAAGCCATGCTGTGGCGGCGTCCCATATAAAGTAGAGGAAGATGGGCATGGATGTTAGCCCAGGGCCAGTCTTTCTCAGCAAAAAAGAGGAGGATTGGCATCGGATGTTAGCTCAGGGCTGGTCTTCCTCCCCCCCCAAAAAAAAGAGAGAGGTAACTGGTGCACAGGTGCATTGATTATTTACAAGGTACTTTACACCATAAGGAAGAATCACAACTAACAAATTTGGGAAGAGGAGCGCAAGCAGTGTGGAGATCTTGCATACAACTCACATGCAGTTCCTTGGGTATCAATTATACTGCAAAAGGAATTGAATTTCGGCCATATATATAATTTGGCAACACTCTGCAAATTTAAGGCTTTTGAATACTCTTTGTCCCAGAAATTCTTTTCCTAGGAAGTTATCCTAATGAATGTGAGCAAAGATGTATTTACAAGGATAGTCATAATAGTAATATCTATTGAAAAATTGAAAACTCAAATATCCATCAATGGGGATGATTCGATAAACTACTATAATATTCCCCCATTAGGGAATATTATGTGGCCATTAAAAATTAATGTAGAAGAATAGTAAGTGGCAAAAAATGTTCACAATAAATTGTGAAGTTAAAAAATCAAAGAGTTTAAACCGTATATATGGTATAACTAATTTTCTAAAAGAATATATAGCCATAGTTATAAGTAGATATAGATATGAAAAGAACAAAGACTTGAAGGACCATGCTAGTCAAAGTTATCAATTCACCTGGTCTCCTGCAATAACCTCCTAACTGGTTTTCACCTACTCTTGGCTTCTACTAATCCAAGTCTTTCTAGACTGGCCATACAGTTACAAAATGCAAATCCTATCATGTCATTCCCAGTTAAAAATACTTAAAAGTGTTCTTTTCACTTCTAGGATAAAAAACAATCTCCTTCTTGCAATTTGCAAGGATTGTTCCCTGTCTGGTTCCCTCTCTCTCCCTCTCTCTCTTTCTTCCCCCTCACCTCTTGCCACTCTCCTCTAGCTCTCTCTTAACTCCATTGTCTGCATTCCTAACAACTGCATCCAAAAATTCAGTTCAGGCAGGCAGGATTGAGGTATTCTTATCATCCTCCCTGATTTGTACGGTACAAGAGGTTTCAAAAACCCATTCCTAAAGAGGAATTTATATTTCCTATCACACCGACAAACAGGCAAAAGGGTTTTCAATCAACCGTGACGCAAGGTCTTGGCTAGAGAATAAACAAAAATGCACAAAGGCAGTTGGCCTCTCTCTGAAGGGTTTCTCTGGCAAGCTATTTAGTGTACAAGAAGAACAAGAGCAGGATTGCCACCATTTGGGTACAGAAAGTGGAGGATCTACTTTCTTGTCTCTGTCTCTGAATCATGGTCATAGAAGAATGTTGATACATTAGCAACACTCACATCCTTCCTCATCATATCTACAACTCTGTGTCCTTAGGAAAATCCTTTAACTTCTCAAAACCTCAGTTTTCTATACTGTAAAGTGGGAGTTGAACTCGGTCATATGTCTATTTCTACATTTTGTCCTGATAGCTGTAACTCTAAGACTTGCTGGCCTTGGTGTTCACTTTAACTTGGTTTCACCTGTATACAAATTTGGGCGTGAAGGACACACATTGATTTGCCCGGGTCCTATAAAGCCCTAGGAATGGATTTGACCAATAGATGCCACAAAGAAAAGATTTCTGTGAGAAGTAGACAGTAAATGGCATTGGCAGACAAGGCAAAGCATATAGACAATACATTCAAATCCACAGGCCAATCCAGGCCAAACCTGGACAGGCCAAATGTTTCATGAATTTCCGTGGCTGGGTGAAGCTCTGAACTTGTACAAGGCATGTGTGTGTGTCTGTGTGTATGTCTGTCTGCGTGACCTCTTACAAAGGAAACTCCCCCAAGAGTGCAAACAATCCCCCTTGTGTGCCCGAGGCCTAGACTACACTGAGATAAATTCAACAACAGGTTGTGGAATGGGGCACCTCAGGAGGCTGATAGGCTAATAGACCTTAATCCTCGCAATACTCCACATTAAAATTCCTTTGAAAAAGGAACTCATAAAAGGGAAATAACATGTCCTGCAGGGAGAAACCAAGGTAGACAGTGAACTCTTTCCCTCATAATTTTTCTTACTAGTCTTTCTGATTTTACAGCATGATATGTTCTGAACCTTTTAGTAAAATGGAGGTTTCTCATTTCAGCCTAACTGCTGTTAATCTATTCCAAATGTTAACATTGCAAGTAAGGTCTGGTAACCATCGCTGTATTGAGTTGATAATAGGAATAGAGCTGATCACCATCTGGTTTGGTTCAGAGTACAACTTGCTGCCTAATATTGCAGAATTTGCGTTGGAAGTCCCCTGCATTTCATGAGTACCACAAAAAAGAATTTAAACAAACAGCAGTCCCCAATAGTCATATGTCCTTATTTATTGCTCTATAGGTTTGCTAAATATGGAATATCACATTACTAATTTTGGCAAATTCCAGGGTACATAAACAGGCCAAAACCTCTTAACATAAATTATGCCAGAGCTGCCTAATGATAATTTGAAAAATTCATGGTGCTGGTTTTCCAGAGTTATGACTGAAAACCATTTCAGAAATAAGACACAAAATTTGAAATTGGTTTCTTGTTGCATGGCTCCCTTACCAATGCTGCTGTTGCAGATCTATGAAAATATACTTGATTCTACCACATTATGAATAAATTGGAAAATCTGATTTATCTAGAACTACCAGTGATTTTTTAAGTGAATTCTTGACTCAAAAGGAAACATTTCACAAGTTCTTGCCAATTCCAAAATTCTCTGTTGTAAGTATTACAATAATTCTGGTAACAATCTAGCTTTATACAAAGGAAATTTTCCTCTAATTATATTAAATTACTACTAGGTATTATATTCTCTAAAGAGTTTGAGAGTCCAGACAATGAATCTTTAATGACAAATACCATGTCGATCTATTCCCATTATACTCTCAATGTTTTAAATTATGCCTGGCACATAGGTGTCTACTTAATGAATGGAACCCAAGAGACGCATATGGGAAGTAACAAGTCTTTGAATAACAACTTCCTATTTGCTTGAACTTTCTGTCCTTTAATTAGGGGCGTTTATAAAAGATAATCAGAGAATTTAAAGTCTCCATAAACAATGCAATAGCACATAATGCCCCTTTCAGGTATAACATCTATACTGCAACTCCAACTACCTGAAGACTCATTGCTCATTTATTTAGGGATGCATGCCCCAAAATACAAAAGCTAGGCAGACACACAGTAAGGGACATAGCCTTCCTTGACAGAGTTTTTTCTTTACATGATTTTATAAGTGTAGAATATCTCAAGGCACTCTCTCTACTGCAAGGAAACAAGATTTATTTAGACATGACTTTCTCAGTTAACAAAGGCTTCAGGAATTCTGTCTGAAATTTTTGCCTTAGGCATACAATTTTTTAACTATATTAATAACTGTGTCATTTCATTTTGACAAGATAGGCTTTCTAAAATGTCTCTGTTAAATACTTCTAAGTATCTAAAGGCCAATTCCTTTGGTTAAATGACTTGAACGTAGTAACAGATTTGCAATGCTGGAGTAGAAGTCTTCTAATCCAGCTCTCTGCATCCATTTGTAGGCAGAACCACGTGAAAAAGTATCAAAGAAGATATGAATGTATCGCTCCTATTTTTAGAGACATCTCAAGTAAATTTGAAGAACATCCACTGAATGAACTTCCAAGAATCCTCTTTGAATCAGGAAGTTCTTTAAACTTCATTTTCCTTATACACCTTCTGGCCTACCGGTCTGCCAAAAGAACAGTTCTCATCTCCTAGCCAAAAGCTAATGTCTGTGAACTATGGACTGCTTTTTGTTTTTCTTTTCTAATAGTATGATTTCCATAATATGAGCAAGGTTGAGGTAAAAGAGCAAACTTGTCTCCCTGTTCCTTTTTTTCTCCTTCCTTTTCAATCATCAAATTCCTTTCTTTTCAGGTTCTGCACATCATTCCTCAGAAGCCTATTGTGTATTTGCTTTGTCACCTATCAGACATAACTCTGCAGAGAGAAAAAGTGCCTCTGTGGCACATTATAACTTGCGCCAGTAAATCCCCACAGTATCGAGAAAATTCCTTTGTACCGTGATGAAGGCGCCTTCTAACAGCCAAGAAAGGAAACACCAGTCCACATGTGCACCTTAAAAGAAACTTTATGTACTTTGTTTTTCCTTTCCATCTGACAGCCCTGCAATCTGGGAAGCTAAGCAGAATTGGATCTGCTTAGTACTTGAAAAGAAGACAGTTTGAGAATACCCAGTACTGTAGGGTTTCTCTCCTCTCACCCCATTACCCATACCCCACCTGCCCAAAGCAGTGTGGTCATGGAGAAAGCACAATGAATTCCAGATAAGCAATAGGGTGATTCAATAACCTTCTATGGATTTTACATAGAAGGTTACAAACCCTCACTGTGCCCAAATTCTCAGGACAGATTTTTAAAATTTCTTTCAGCTCTAAAAGTCTAACATAAGATTTTCATAGTAAAAGTCTATTTGTCAATATGGTTGGAAATGGCGAATGTTGATGGGTTACTGAACTTGAAGAAGTAGAATAAAGTTAAAAGTATGCAACAGTGAAAATACTCTTAACTTACATTCTGCTTTTTTTCGCCTGCATTAGTTTCCTCTGACTATTCCTCCATGACTGAATTGCGTTTTCCCTCCACTCTACCTATGCAAGTTCTGTTTCATCCTCAAGACCTAATTCAAGTCTAACATTCTGCTTGAAGACTGTTATAATCTCCATTAAACTCTCTATCCTCTGATTATTATACCCACAGTCCTGACCATATGGTTCTGAGTGTAATGATTCTTTATTTTTTTCATGTGTTAGTCCTATCCTCCCATCCAGATTGTCAACTCCTTGAGAAAGTTAAACTCCTATGAGTTTTGGTACTACTCCTTTCACCACTTTCCAGCTGTATGACCTTGAGCAGGTTCTTGAAACTAACTGTGTCTGAGTTTCCTCATCTCTAAAACAGAGCTAACAATACTAAGCATGCTTGGTTGTTGGGCCATAGTAGATAATCAATAAATACTTGCTGATGGATCGATATTTCCTTAATGATTTGAAAAGTATTTTTTAAGTATTTCAGGATCATCATTATAAAAATCTGTTTCCACTGGACAGCATTTTAGACCTAAAGATAGGATAGTCAGGTGATTTAGTACTGACCTTGCCTTAGATATTGATGTTCAAACAAAAAAGTCCCTCTGAACAGTTATACTTGCTTTGTCTCTGCCTCTCTCAAAAGAGGAGGGCCAAAGAGAAACATGTTTGAGCTTTGGTGACGGTTTCTATTAAAAATAAAGTGGAATTTACCATATCTTCACTTTATGAATTGTATATGTCTGCTGAAGATCTATAAGAGGCAAAGACGGCATGTTGAGAGAATCTTTATAGGCAAGGGTTTAGATACCTCAAGCTTTTGATACACCATTCAAAGGAGGGGTGAGTAGCAGGATTGTAAATATCGCCAAATGAATATGATTAGGGCTGGCCAAAATATCACTCATCTTAGCTTTCCTTCCTTCTGGTGTAGTGCAGAATAGTCCCTTGGGGTTAATGGACTTAGCTCACTAGAAAATTTTTCCCATTTTCTCTTCTAAGCATAACAAAACAAAAGCAAATGGGAAGAGAGTTTAGTGAAAACCTGCTTACCTTTAATTGCTAACAATAAGACGTAAAGAAAAACTTACAAGCTGGGAGAGTGTTTTCTATTTGTGTGTATGAATTATATCACTTTGTTGGCTAATGAAAGTTAAAACACTCAGTGTAGTTCCTGTAGGAAGACTACAAACAACCAGGCACTTTATTGTTACCATCCCACATATAATAAGCTGAAAGAACAACAGGTAACAAAACCAGGGACACACTCTTCTTAAAGTACACATGACAAGATTCAAGACCCCAAGTCATGGAACTAAGTGTTGCTGTGATTCAGCAAGCACGCATTGAAGAAGCTGTGCAACATGAGGATATGACTACAGAGGAAGGAAGGACTTGCCAGCAATGCAACTAGAAAAGTAATTCTCTAAAAAAGCTTAGCTGGGATGTGAATTTAGTTTGGATCTGAAAGGAGAAATTGCCCAGCATTTTCTGAATGCTAGCACTGCTGGAAAGACCTGTAGCTCCACCAAGCAATGCCAGCTTCCTACCCACTCATAACAACTCAGGTTGAGGAAGATGATTCTGAAAAAGTTATTCCTGTTCCTTTGATTTCAGGCTGAATCCTAGAGTCTAGGATTATATGAGCTCAACTAAATTGAAGAGAAGCCAGATTACACTACCCTTGATTATCTAACTTTAGAGAAGAGGATTAAAGACACAGACAATCCAAAACTATGACAGGACAAAGGTCATTCATCCTCCATACTATTACCAATATGATCTTTCTTTAAACCCTGCCCCCTGCTCAACAACTTTCAATGGTTCTTTACTGCTGATAGGATAAAATATAAATTTGGTAGCATGATATACAAGGCTCTTTATGATTTGCCTACTGCCTATTTTTCCAACTTCAACTCTCACCACTTTCTCTCATATACTTTGAAGTCTATCCATATGCTTTTATCCATTTGCCCGAAATAGCCTAGACTCACACCACTACTCTTCCTGAATTAAGCAGAGAGTAGGCTAATTTACTATAAGAAAGACTCCCCCCAGGAAATAAAATAATGTTATTATATTATACATACAATGTGTACAAAATAATATATGTCTCTTATATATAAAATTATATAAATTTATATTTCTCTAACAATCCAGAGGTAGGGTTAGCAGAGCAGCTCCATCATTCACAACACATAGCTCCCATAGCTCTGTGTCTAAGGCAGCTGCTCCAATTCTCATCAAGTCACAACCAGTGGCAAAAGGGAAGAAGGATATGAAGGCCATCAGTTTCCTTTTTTAAGGAAGTGACCCAGAGTTGCATAAATTAGTTTTCATATAACCAGTGGCCAAAATTTAGTCACATGGATACATCTAGTTGTGAGGAAGGCTGGAAACTGTAGTCTCTAGCTAGGCAGCTTTGTGACCTCCTAAAAGTTCTGGAGTTCTTTTTCCAAAAGAAAGGAGAGATGGAGTTGAGGTAATTAGCTGGCTCTGCTATACTTCCTTAAATACTGACACCATATTATGACTTAGATCAAGTCTTTGACCATCCAGGAAATTCAGACTGTATATTACCAGTACGATAGTAAGATGAATATGAAAGATTCATAGTACAACGTCAAAAAGAATCTCCCACTATCTTTCAGCTCAGTAGAGGGTAATACTACCCTTATCTGGATAAAAACTTAGGTAGTCCTTTCATTTTTATTTCTTCTGATGCCATTTTGGAAATAAAATGTCATACGCTTACTTAGTTCACAAAAACACAGTCTTGATTTAGAAGTTAAAAGGGCCAATCCAATACATTAACCAACCCTTGTCTTCATTCAAAGGTAAGAATTTCTGCCCACCTCCCCCACGTAGGCTTGGCTGCAGGTAGGCTGTAGAGAAGTAGGTGTGGCTTCCTTCTCCTCCCATTCTTACTCATTCCCTACGCAACTCACTGGCTGCTATTCCTGAGTTATTATTCACCTCATGAATGCTCTCTCAATGTTTCACTTCATCTATATCCTCTTTGAGTCATAAAACAGATTTCCAGATATTTCACTTGAAATCTTTATCTTGGTCTAGATATTCATTTGGAATTTTAAATCTACTATAGCTATTTTTTAAATATATATCAGTCTCCTCCACCAGATGAGGAGCTCTCTGAGCTTCAGAACTGCATCTCTAGTGACTGGCACAGAATTTTTTGAATGAATTCTCTGAACCCTTCAATATGGGTTAAGTCGCTCTTTCTGTATATTCCCTAATACCTGGATGTACTTATACCCATTGTAGTCCTTATTTCTGTGTATTCTAACTGCTGTTTACATGTCTGTCTCTCCTAGTCAACTGTAAGCTTCTTGAGGGCAGGCATTATGGTTTTGTATGTGGCCAGCACTTAGAGTGCTCAATAAATAAGTGCTCAATAAATATTTAGTGAATCAACACTGTTTCCTCGAGGAAATAGCAAAGAACTATCAGTCCGGGTACTTCTCCTTAAGGAGTATACAGTTTTATTAAAAAGATACTTACTTCCTCTTCCTTTCTTAATCTTCCACCCTAGCATATTTTAATTTCACTATTGGCCTTTTTAAACACTGCAGTTATAATCTTAGCATAGTATATGACTGCAGTGAATTATCATTAAAGTATTAATTGCACTTTGGGGAATGTACATTAAGGAATTAATCCCACATATATAAAAGGCTACTGTCATGCAATTGTCTACTACAGCATTATTTATAATAGCAAGAAGGGAAAGGAAGGGTAGACAGAAATATACAATAATAAACAATTAAATACTCACTTGAAGTAGTTTTTTAACAGTTATAAATGTTCTGTAATAGCATATGAAGTACCTATAACATAATGTTTAAAAAAACAAGCAGAACAAAAAATTGAATGCGTACTAGAATTACAATTATGCAAATATATGTTTATAGAAAAACAATTAGAAGGGAAAACACCAAAAGGATATTAGAAATCATGTGAAAATAGCATGATTGTGGGTGGCTTTTTACTTTATCTTCCAAACTTTCTGTAGCACTACAAACTTAGTAATAAGTGCTTTCAATTTACTATTTTTAAAATTACCTTTGAAAAAGACCTTCAGCTGTCTGTCTTTTGAGGTAACTAGTTCAAGAGGTAGAGCTTAGAACCAGGATGCAAGTAGAAATGTTTGCTTTTTTCTGCACTCAACACTGTGCTAGGCACTGTGGATATAAGAATGAATTAGATATGGTCTCTATCTTTGAAGATTTTCAAGTGTAAACAGAAAAAGGCCTTTCAAAAATATAGCTATGATACAGTGGTATGAACCCAATTATTTGTATGAATACACAATGTGACTCTCAGAAGAGAGAGCGATTAATTCAGGTCAGCCAAGGAAATCTTCACAGAAGAGGTGGCATATAAATAGGGCTTTGAAGAACAAGCAGGAGTTCATCAGATAGAGAAAACATAAGCAGATAGATGGAATCTGAAAACACATAGCATAGTAAGCAATTGGCATGGTGGCTGAAATACCGGGAAATAAAAATGAAAACTAACATATTGAACACTTAGAGCACCTTAAATAAATTATAGATAATTTAATCCCCACAAAAATTCTAGGAGTTGGAAACTATAATTGTTCTTATCATTACCAATTTATTGATAAGGAAACTATTCTTAGTAAAGTTAGAAAACCTGCCTGAGCAAATCACACAGGAAGTGGCAAAGGTTGAATTTGCATCCAGGTCTGCATGGCCCTAGAGTCCTACCTTTACCCACCTACAATAATAATACTGAAGCAAGAAAGGACCTTAATTGTCCTATCAAGAAAGTTAGACCTAATTCCACAAGAAATCTAAAATAATCAAAGGTTCCTAAGGTACTTTGGAAGGCTAAAGAGACCAGTTAGGAGCATAATGCAATAGCAAAGCTCTGAATCAAGGAAATGAAAAGGAATGGAGAAGAGAGATTCAAGAGGCATTTCAGAGGGAGAACCACAGAACTTAATAACCATGAAGAGGAGGAAGGAGTTTAACATTTATACTTTGGTGACTAAAAGAATAGTAAATTAACCAACAAAGGGAACATAGGTATAAGGAAAAATAATGAATTTGATTGGGGCAACTTGAATTTAAGGCCTCAGCAGTACATCCCAATGAGCATATTCAATAGACGGTTATAAGCACAGCCTATGGATAGAATTATCTTCTAGAGTTCCTTCTGGTGTTTTCACTCAGTTGAAATTCTACATTTTAGTGGAATTCCCTTTTACCTTGATAGTTGGTACACTCAACAGTTTAAAAATAAATCATTTTGAAATAATGAAAATTCACTGCTGATACAATATTTTCTTAATTAGCAAAACCAAAAAAATTCCACATTTAAAGCAATTATTTCAAATTTAAAGATACACACCAATGTTTGATAATTTAAAAATCATCTCCTCATATTTTTCCAGCTATACCTGAAGTTCAAACAAAAAAATTAGCTCAACTAAGAAAGGGAGAGATTTAGTTTGGCTCTTTGTGCAACGATGGTCATTTTTTACTTGAGATTTCCAAAACGTCTAATGTAATAGAGACATCTTTAACTGGACAACTTCAAATGCCTTCTGCGTATGTCAGGGAAATAAAAATGCCAAATGCTCCATCAAAAATCCCTATATGTCAGGCACAATTAGCAATAAGAACAGCCTCATTAGGAATAGTTGATTTGAGACCACTCTGCTATTGGAGATTTTTCCTTGATGGCTGAAGGGTTCTTTTGTGGCACCCCTGAGTAAACCTGTTTTAATACATTATTTCCAAAGCGAACATAAAGCAGAATTTCTAAAAAAAGACTTCTTGGAGAAAACATCTTGAGGAGGGATGAAAGAATGACTGGAAAATAGCACCATCAGCTATGGAGCATTTAAGAATCAAGTCTATATGCTCCCAGAAATTTTAGGCACCACTGGGAGATTAAGTTTCTTCTTTCTCTTTTTTATTGACCTGAAACTTAGACCAATTAACATAATAGCATTTAAGCATCTATAATTCATGGTGCTGAATTAAACCATCATGCTGAATACTATAAAAATACTCAGAAAAAAGTACAAAATATGGAAAGTAATTATTTCAGATGGCATTTTAAAAGCTTATGAACTCATTGAAGAGATAAGAATAATAAATATGAAATAGTTAAATAAAGCCAAGTAGTAATATATAATTTATGTAATAAATTGTTAAATCCTATAGTTACATGCTTTGATACAGAGTATTATCAAAACTAATTACAGAGGACTCAAGCTGTCCTTGAGGCAGAGTATTTAGAGAAGAGGAAATTTCGGCATCTTAAGCCCTTCAAAGACAGGCCAAGAAAAAGAGTCAAGGGAATTCTCATGGAAGATTTTGCAATAGTGAAAATCTTTCTCTAGGTCTTTCTTTGAGCAGAAGCCACTGGAAATCCCTAAGGAAATTCACGATAAGGACCAAGTGGTTGTGGCATTAGTAGTAGGAGTATACAACCATTACTTTAAATCAGTATCTACTATCCATTTAGTGTTTCTTATGTGCCAAGTACTGTTTCCAATTATTATACAATTAATCCTTACAAGAACCTTAGAAGTAGGAATTCTTATTCCCATTTTGCAGGTTAGGAAATTAAAGTTTCTACCGTGCAAAATCTGAAATGACCCACACAACTTAGGTCTTCTAAGAATGAATAAACTGTAGAAATATATTTATGCAACACAGTTGATAGCATTCCAGTTAATTCATCAATAAATGTTTATTAATAACCTACCACTTGAAAGGTACTATGCTAGGAGTTTACATTTCAAGAAAGACTTCCTCAGGATGATGGAATTGATTGAATGTATGATGTATCTAAATGCCTTGAGATACGAATTGGACAACTGGGAAGAGTTTTGGTTTGAATTACTAATAATTGCAAGAAAATAAAAGAACAAGATAGGGAACACAAAAAGTTGTCCAAGAAGTAAAAGCAATTTAATATTTGGACCAGCTGTTATATCATTTGCATGGGCAAAATGATGTAAATACTAAATATTAATATGATTAAAATTACAATGTTAACTTTATCGGGAAGATGGGGATGTGGGAAGGGTGTTAATATGTGGTAGGAATGGAGGAAGAGTGCTAAATCCTCATCTTCCATAATGGAAAGTCAATACATAATGCTTAAAACTGAAAAATCAAACAGAAACAACACAAACTTCTTAAGACATCAATGTAATGACAAAAGTTAAATGGACATAAGTTAAAAGGATAAAGTAGATGACCTTATAGAACTATTTGACTCTTTAAGCTATGTGTATGTATAATTTGATAAAAATGAAAATGAACAGCCATGATTTATAGACCATGGTGAATTTTTGAGTAGAAGAATAACAAACTTGTTCTAAATGTATTAAGAAAAGTTTCTGTTGGCATCGCAAAACAAATGATTCAAAAAGGGAGAGAGCGAAATCAGTTGGAAATCTAATCCCCTAGGTTAAAGGAAAGATAGTAAAGATTTGAACCAAGTTAGTGTCAGTGGGACCAGAAGGAAAGGAGACAATTTAGACGACAGTTCAGAGATAGAATCACCAGGACTTGGAGATTAATTGGATATAAACGTGCAGAGGAGGATGTTTAGGACAATTCAGAGGGATGTTTAAGATAATTTGGAGGTTACAACTTCAGTTACTTGCTCTCTGGGTAGTTTTTCCTATTGATTCATAATAAAAAAATATATATATTATTATGTCACATATAGAAATATATAAAACATATATAATTTCTATTTTTATTATACATTTATATATACATTTATATATATTTATATATTTTTATATATTTAATATACTATATAATATATAATGTATTATAATTATATATTATATATAAATTAATATATAATATATAACTATAATGTATAAATATATACTATATTTAGATATATAATATATAATAATGTGTGTATATATATATTCTGGAGAGATACTAATCCCTTGTTGGTTATATGTATTTCAAGTGTCACTTCTCAGTGGCTTATCTTTTCACTTTCTTTATGGTGATTTTTGTTGAAGAGAAATTCTTCACCCTGGGATTTATTTGGCTTTCTTGAGCTGAGGATTAGTGTCTTTCAATAATTCTGAGGAATTCTTTTTGAATACTGTCCCTTTCCCATTGGCTCTATAATCTCCTTCTAGAAGTCTGATTAAAAGTATATTAGACCTTCTCCCTCCTTTCTCCACAACTATTTCTCTCTGGACTATATTCTGGATAATTTCTTCAGAAATTACTTCACCAATTCTCTCTTCTGCTGTGTCTAATATGCTAGTTAATCTTATCACTGAGTTTTTAATTTTAATTATTATATTAATTTCTAGAATTTCTATTTAGTTATTTTTCAAATCCACTTGTTACCTATTTATGTTTTCAAACTTTTATTTCTTTAATCGTATTAAATATGGTTGTATATTCTGTCTGATAATTCCAATGTTTATAGCTTTGGGGGTCTACTGTTTTGGTTGATTCTTACTTACTTACTTACTTACTTCTTGTCTCCTTGGGTGCTTTATGAATTTTTACCATGAGGGTTCATTTTCCTTGGCATCCTATCGGTGGAATGTGGTTGAGGTCTAGACCGAAGCTGAATTCCTCCAAATGATTTTCCTTTATTTCAGCCAGTCATCTGGGGCCACTGCCAGTTGGAAACATTCTAGGCTAACCTCTTCACTTGAGGCTTTTTCAGACCCATTGAGGGCCAGCTTGTACTTATATATTCTCAAGGAAACTTTTACTTTCTCTTCACTTACCTAGCATTAGTGTTAATACAGGCAAATTTCCTTGGTGTTTCTTTCTTTGTTTCACTCCTACACATATCAGCCTTGTGACGGGGTATCCCACTAGGTTTCCCATCATGGGTAGATGCTGAGTTTTAACTAGTATCCTCCATGTCCCCAAGAAGATGTCGAAAGGGAAAACCAGTATTTCAGGATTCATCAGAAACTCTCAGAACAAAAACTAGGTTTGGCACTCATCTTTTACGGTTCCTGGTTTACTTTGTTTTTGAATTTTACTTTTTTGCCAAATTATCAACGCTTTTTAAATATATTTTTATCCAGTATTTTATCCAGTTTTATTTTATTTTATCCAGTATTTTTTTTTTTTATCTGTTCGAAGTGTAGTTTAGGGTAACTAATCTCCAAAAATATACATCCAGATCTCCATCTTCCTTTAGTGGTCAGCTCAACTTTCTTGATTTCCACATTGTAGTATACCTTCTGTTTTAACTCTGTTCTACTACTTATAGATCTCTGAAGTAGACTCTGTAGTTCTCTAGTGTGGGTTACTATACTTCTTTGCTATAGTGAAAGACTAAACTGATTTAGTCAATATATGCAGCTAAAACAGTTCTACACTGCTAATCTGGCAATACATGAGTACCGTTCTTAGTGTACATGAGTACACTGTCTTAGGCTGCTGGGGAAAAAAGACAGTAAGTGGCTTCTAATAAACCACGGTTGCTATATCCAGTGTAGAACAAAAAGACTGTCAGGGATCAGTGAAGTATTCAAGGCTTTTATTTACTTCGTGTGTCAGTGTTGTTTCAGGTACTCTATGTTGTTGAAGGCTGATGTTTAGATAAGTAAAGTTGTATTGTTGTATTGTACATAAGAAGCAATTTCAATAACTAGGGTTCACTTCCAGTTATCATAACTGTATTTATTTGAAATCAAATGCATTGGTTTAATCATAATAACTGATTTTATCAGTAAATACACATGTGTTTGTCCAAAGGTGACTGTTTCTGATGACTGCTATTTCACTAAAGTAACTAAGCTCAGGCAAAAAACACAGTTGATTCCTATATTAAGGCAAGGTTAAAGATTAGGAGAGATAAGCAGCTGGAAGGGAATTAAAATCAGAAAAAGGGAAAGTGAGGAACACTTGCCACTTGAGAGGAAAAATAGAGTGTGGTTCTTCGTGTTACCAAAAGTAGCAGTAATTCACACATTCACCATGAGTGTGATAATACATCTACCAACATGAGTATGGAGAAGCTTTATTTTTTGTGCAGAGTAAGGTGGATGATTTTCCTAGCTACAGTGTATCACAGTAAAGAATTACTTCAAACATCACTAAGTAAAGGTCCTATATTCAGATAGAATCATGGTAAACTGAGAAAATCAAAAGCAAACCAATAATTTGCATGTCTAGCCTAAAATTTCATGTCACAAAAATGGTTCGTTCTTAATCCAGCTAGCTAATAGATATGTCTAATCACCCTTATATTTGGGGATGAATAAAATAGTAGTGTGGATTTAGGAAATAACTTTTAAGGTCAATCAATAGAAACATGAGATAACTGCCTGAGAAGTAAGAGAATGTACTTTTGTTCCTCTACAAAAGAAAACTTATTATTACTTATATTATGTATTTAAAGTAAAGTTAGAATTACACAAACAATTAAATTCATGGTTTGAAAGAAGTGAAGAGAAATACAATTGAAGGAAGAACTCAGCCACTACTCAAAGATTAGAGAGATTGATAGATTTAGTATATTCTAATTTTTCTACTTTCTAAACATAATTAGATCCTATTATTTTGCTCACCAGAGATCCACACAAACACAGTCTTGGGCATTTTAGTGCCAATGAGCTTTATCCTTAGCATAAACTTTGGGTTGAGCCATAGCTTTTTTCCCCCGAATCAATTTTTCTCCCTTAGTTAATCATAAGAAAAAAGAAACCGTAAGAGCTAGCCAGATGCTTCAGTGCTGAAGGAAATTGTTTTGGTGTAATCCAAAAAGGGCAAAAAAGCCAGGAAATTTGGAAGGCTCAGGCCATTTTAGACCACACCCAGTCTGCTGCACGTCGGCTGTGTGACTCCTGTTTGGCAACTTCCAAAACAGCTATATACCCCATCCAGGTTCAGCATTTAAGTCTTAAATATGTGGGGCCTGAATTGGCTTCCACCAGCTCACTATCTTATTTCATGCAGTCTAAATCAGCCACAATGTTAAACATCCTTCTAACTAAATCATACGGAGTGCAAAACTGCTAGGCAAGCAAATGGCAGGAGAACAGGACTCTTAGGTTTAAAGACACAAGAACTAGTTACTGACTCGTCAAAGAAACTGGATTTGTAATAAGTCTTCAATTGATTAAAGTGAAACTGAATGATCCTAAAAATTCAGCAAACACCGTAGGAATTCAGAGATGTTTGTAGAGATTTAGGAAGAGGAAAATAATCATTGACACTTAAATGCTTTGTAAGCTGAGGAGGTCATCTTTCATCATAGGTACAATCAGATTCTACCTCTTACCTCAAGTTGAAAGGATTTTAGTACCGTTGAATTCCTTTCCTACTAATATCTTGGTCACTGGGAATTTAAATTCTTAAAAAGATAGTGCTTTGTGGTACAGAATGTTTTCTATAAGCAATGTAATTTATGTTACAAAACAACATATTTTATTTTTCCCACATTGGGAAGTAAGGTTGTCCATGATTTGTGTTTTTTACTTTGTTTACTCTGTGGTCCTAACCTACAAAAGCTTTCTGCCCTGCTACTTTTGAAAGGAAAATATGAGGCTTTTTAGTCTATATAAAAGTGGAAGATTAGAATTTTTGAACATATAATATGATAACTCAGGTCCTAAAAGACATTTATCTGTTCCAGATTCCCTTTGATGTAATTTGTTGCTTTAGATTGGTCTACCTGAACTTTTAATGCCAAAAGAAACAGTCCTAGATTAAAGTATTGAGAGAAGAAATACCCATACTTAATATGGAAAGAGAGCACTAGCTACTGCTCCCATTCTATAAAAATCCAGATTTTATTTTGTCATTTGTTCTTTAGAAATGAAGGTCTAATAAGATAACATTTAAATATTAATATATTTAATTCTTTCATTTTCAAAAGTAAGGCTTTCATGGAACACTTGTGTTTCTAATTTTTTCCCTCCCTGGCATATAACCAGCGTGCTATTTTCCAAATGATATTTCGTTTCAGGGCCTTGTTACGTTAATAATCTTATTCATTTTCTTCTTACCCAAATTCAATAACTTACTTTGAGCCATAGCAATGTTTTAAGTGTTGAATCATAACCTAAAATTAAATAAAACTGTTTATTAATCTTGTAATATCTCATCATTTACATTTGTGCCACAAATAGGTGTTCTTAGTTTTCTTTCTTTTAGTCAGTCTCCTCTATTTGATAATATTCTAAATCAAGTCAAATTTAAATGTGTAAAAGTAGAATTTCTATGAATGACCTCCATATCAAGTCTGGGTAAGTGCAATGCCAAAGTAGAAGACACTGATCGTTTTTTAGCATATATTTTCATGTAACTAAATGGATTTTTCAAAAGGTTCTACATACCTTTTGAAAGAGCATTCCCATAGGCTATAAAAACTGAATGTTAGAATTTTTTAAATAGAAAAACATCTATATATCTGAAATGAGCTTCTTTATTTTCTATGGTTAACATGAAATTCTACACAGAGGAAATGATACTATGTTACAATAAAGAATCTCTAAATCAAAAATTATGTTACCTAATACAAAATGGAAATGTTAAATGACACCTGTACTCGTTCTAAGTTCTCTAAGTGAAATGAATAAAAGTATTATTTTTTATTTTAAACACCAACCAGAATTAAATTTAATGTCCAGAACCTTAACAACAACTGTATTTTCAATCACACTTGAAGGAAATGGTTTTTCATGTCTATTTTTGATATGACTATATTAATAAACATTTAATCTTACAAGTAATTTTTAAAATTTTATCCAAATTTTATCTTATTTGTGATTCTAGTTGGAGGACAGACGGTAATACATATACAACTAATTGACTAATGCAAAACTTCATAATTTCATATAGCTCCAATTAAAAAAAAACATCTGGAAAAGGAAAAACTATGGAGACAAAAGATCAATGGTTGCCAGGGGTCGAGAAGTCGGGGGTGTGGAGGGATGAACAGGCAGAGCACAGAGGATTTTCAGGGCACAGAAAATATTCTATATGATATTATAATGATGGATATATGTCATTATACTTTTGTCCAAACCCATAGACTATACAACACCAAGAGTGAACCCTAAGGTAAACTATGGACTTTGGGTGAGTCTGATGTGTCAATGTAGATTTATCCTTGGCAACAAATGTACCATTCTGGTGAGTGATGGCTATGTACCTGTAGGGGCAAGGAGTACATGGGAAATCTCTGTACCTTCCTCTCAATTTTGTTGTAAATCTAAAACTGCTCTAAAAAAATAGTCTTTAATAAAAAAAATACATTTAGAATTTATTTTTAAAAGTACTTTCCAAGCTCAATTTCAAAAACTTGAAATAAATGCATGTGCTATCCCTTGTTTATTTTCTATCAAACATTATATCATCAAGGTAGTCACACAAGTGACTGAGAAAAATAGAATTTTCCTAGACTCCTTGCTATCCCTTACCTTCTACCACATCTATTTCATCGTGTTACTACTTAAGTTTTAATATTTCTTAATCTGCCAATTTTCTCTCATCCCTTTTATTTCTACCATAGTTTCATTTTTTTCTCACCTGAGCTTGTCTGCCTACCACCTTCCTCTGCCAGCTCAAGTCTGTTTCGAGTATATCAACTACAATGCTAACGAGACAATGTTACTCAAATTAACATCAGTCATGCAGTTGCAAGATCTTAATCTGGTGCCTACTATAGGCAAAACTCTGTGTTAGGCCTTAGGGATATCAGGAAAAAATGAGTAAGACACAACACTAACAGCATAAAACACAAGTCGTGTGTGAAAGAGAAAACATCTCTCCTTAACTCCATAGAGTATGGCTTTGCCTCTTCTGGATGCTAGAACTGGCCCTTCAAGGCCTCTGCCAATTCCAGTGATCTTTTCTGAGATCTCATTTCACTCGCTCTCCTTGCCACATCTAACGCAGAGCACTTTCTTGTTGAAACTCTTCCTTCACCTTTTATTCTATCACCCTCTTCTCATTCTCTTCTGACATCTCTGATTTAAAGAGATGGAATGCTGAGGAGGAAAAAGCATAAGCTTTATTACAGATCTTGCTTTGAATCATCATTGCTCTACCATTTAATGGGTGATTGTGGACAAATTACTTATCTGAGTTGCAACTTTCTCATTTAAATTAGTTTAGAATTATCATGAGTATGAAATGAGATAAAGTATGTGATATCATTCATTCAATGGTTATCGTTCTGTAATTATTATATTTCCTTAGTTCTCCATCCTTTTCTACTTTTTCTTCTTCCACTCCCCAAATTTTAATAATGTCTTAAACTTCATTCCCTAACTTTCTGCTCTCCTCTCTCGATGTTCTCTCTTTTCCTTGAGAATTACATGCAAGCCTATGCCTATGTCAGTTGTTTGGCCATTTCCCAAATAGTTAACAATGATATCTGTTTCTGTATCTAGTTTTGTGTGTGTGTGTGTGTGAGGAAGCTTGGCCATCAGCTAACATCCATTGCCAATCTTCTTTTTGCTGAGGAAGATTGGCCCTGAGCTAACATCTGTGCCCAACTTCCTCTATTTTGTCTATGGGATGCCTCCACAGCATGGCTTGATGAGTGGTGCATCAGTCCGGCCCGTGATCTGAACCTGTGAACCCTGGGCTGCCGAAGCGGAGCGCAAGAACTTAACCACTACGCCACCAGGCCAGCCCCTCTACTTTTTAAAATGTTAATAAAAATTATTTTTGAAATAATAATTTGGAGAGCCTGGGAGTGCAAATGCTGTAAGAATGCACAATGATTATCAGAAATCAGAGAGGGGTGCTCCAAATATAGTCACTGCCAGTTTATAACTCAGTAGAGCACTCTTGGTAATACCTATATCATGAAGGTATTAATCATTATTTAGTTTTAAATCATCTATATTTGGTCCATTATTACCTAATTTATACACATAATCAGTCATTGGTTAAAGAAAGATAAGATAAGAAAATATTGAAATACATATTAATGAGTACAAATATGATAAATGTGCAAAGTTGCCTCCAAATGATCTTTTTCAGATCCATTAGTTCAATCTCTCTGATCAAAATTCTTTAAAAGTGCACCAGAATTTCTTATATCTCAAAAAGCAATGCTAAAAAAATAAATTATAGTGGCAATGAAATCCAATTTGGCTCTATTTTAACTGGGAATAAAAACCACTTACCATCTATGATACATTTGTGGAGATACACTAATAATCAACATCACTTCAGAATAAAGTACAATAATCATGAAAACTTTTTTGCTAAATCACTTTGTTACATGCCATAGAAAAACTTGAAAATAACTTTTAAAATTCCTGAGTTTGCAAAATCATACATTATTGTGAAAGAGATCATTCAACCAAAAAGGTTAAGAAATAATTATCTACATCAGTGGTTCCCAAGTGTATTCCTCAGAATGGTAATTGCATGGAATTTTTTAATTTCAAAAATAATGCCTTTATTGTTTAAAAAAAGTGATGCACATTTAGTTTAGAAAGTGTACTGAAAAGTACCAGGCAGAAACTAAAAAAATTTAACAATATTCCATCACCCCAAAATAATCATTGCCAACTTTTATTGAACATCTTTACAAATATGTACAGTTTGCAGAAGAGTACTTCAGATGGCAGATACAAATAATTTCAGGAAAAAATGAAATAATCATGATTATTTTTAAATTAAACATTTTTTAAAATAAATGGAAGGCATTACTGAAATTCAGATAAAAGTTTAACCCCCAATGAAGATATGATTACTAAATAAAAATCTCTCCAAAGTAAGAAAAAAACTATAAAAATCTTTGATGTCACTTTTGCAACTACGTGTTTTACCTTTAAACCGTCTCCTTGCAATGAAAGATTAGATTGTCACATTTTTTCTTGCACCTAATCTCCACCCTATTCTAATTTTTGTTATATTTTTCTCTTTAAATCATCAAAGCTTACATTTATATTTTGTAACAATAATTCCTAGTTGCCTTAGTTATATATTTATTTCTTAAATAGGAGTAAAAAAACTGTACCACAGGTATTTAAATTTAAATGAGAATTACATGGAAATCCCTTATAAATTGTCAAGTGCTAGAGAACTATTAGTTCTAATACACTTCCCATCATTCTTTCTCTCTACTCACTTTTATAATTCTCATCCTAGCAAAAAAAGTCTACTCACTGTGCCTCTGAAAGGTGGTTTTCTCCTCTCTAAGATTGATGCATAAATTGTTGTCCCTACCTAAAATGCCAACACTCTAAAACTATCCATCTTTCAGTATCAAGACCAAGTCTCTCCCCCCTCCCTGAAGTCTTTACAGAACCTTCTAACCTTCAGTGACATCTTCATCTGAAGCTATACAGCACTAACCTATTAAGTCACTAGACAATAAGTAGTATACTTACACTGTCCTACTGGACCATTATTTGCTGTTTACACCAATAGAATTTTTATTCTTATACATTGTCTCTCAAACTAAGCTCTTTGAGGGCAAGATTTAAGGATTAGATTTTTGTCTTCATATTGCCTTCTGTTTTATACATATGAGTACCACCAGTATATTGATTTCATAAGCTTCTAGAGACCAGGGAACATAACTGTGCAACACAATTTGGGTATACACAAAGGTATGAATTAACTTAGTAGATATTTAACTAAACTTTGCCTCAGTGATTGCTAGTGTTTAAAAAAATAAAATTAAATACATAAATTACAATGAACATAATCTACAAATCTACAAATTGCAATAATATAATTTAATATGTCAACATTAAGGAGTAATTCTTGGTTCTTTACACTAAAAATCAATATTAAGAAGGCACTTCTATGTTCTTAACATTAAAAAAGTACTTCTTGGGACACCTGAAGATAGCCTTTATGAACACCAAATATCACAGGTTTCTGTGGTAGATGTAGATGAGTTTAGAATATTGGCTTGAGTTAAATGTGCGCTGACTCTAAAACATATATACTGGAGGTTGTTTTTAAAAAGAAATCTCGATATTAATGGGTTTACTTTTATTTTCCATTCTGTTTCTCTCATAAAAGTTGAGAGAAGAATTTTTTAAATTAGTTCATTTATATTTTCACTTTTTTTAAGTAAATGAAAGTTTACATAATGATACTGAAGATAACAATCATTTTTCTTTGACAAAACAAACAAACAAACAAACAAGCATCATTCTACATAGGCTAATTTCCCAGATTAAAATTCCACTTGAAAATTGCCATGTCGACTGACAAGACATAATATTTAGTTTTAACATTATTCTACAAGTTTAGTATAATGCAAACATAGTCAGTTATAGGTAGAGTAACTATGGCATACAAATGCAGTTACATTTAGTGTTCTTGGAATATATGGGTCCAAGTAACAAGAAGCTACTGCCTCATTGCCAAGAAGTCAAGTTTAATTTGCTTTCTTTTTCCCTCCCTCTTCAACTGGCCGAAATACAAGTTCCACTGCAATTGCAACAACCAGCAAACACAGTTGCCATCATAAATACATAATACTGCCAAGTAGGAAACCCTACATTGACGAATAACAGAACTCCCCATAGCAACTGGAAGATATTCTGGGCAGCATATTTAAAGTCTTGAAGCTATATTATAAATAAAATACATGCATCCCTTGTAACTGAAAAATAAATTAGTTTTTATTTTAAATATTGACATTTACTATTACTCAATGGGTAATTTTTCTGTCCCGTTCATATTCTTAGTCAGTTGAGAAATTTTATAAATCTTTCATTCTGAACTTCTGCAATACATAACTGTTATCAAGGGGGTCCTGCTGTGCCTTAAATAAAATTTGCCATACACAATTAAAAAAAAAAACACAGTTTTCAAATTTTGCTAACTAAATTCATAGTCTGATAACCTAATTTGAGTGTTAAAGTTTAGAAACTGAATGACACGCCTCACCAACATCAGTTGGCTTGGAGACAAAAATGTGAAATCAACAAATATATATAAGTATCCACTGTGGCAACAATATATGTTAGATGCTGTAGGGAAAGGAAACCGAAGACAAGACCTCTACTCTGCAGGAATTTTTCCTCTAGTTGGTAGAAGTCACTTATACAGGACACTAATAAATCAAAGCAGAATTTCTTTAGAAAATCTGATCCCTTGAGGGATGTTACAAGAAACATCATTTGCCCACAATTGTTCCAAATTCTGAACTCCCCAAAGCAGAGATTCCAAGAATTACATATCGACAGGTACAAAAATTAGAAGAGAAAAGGATCTTTTAAAGCAGAGGTAAGATAGGGGCTCATGATCTCTCCAAATAGCTTTGGTTTTAAATCCAAAATATTTTGCATTGAATTTTATGAAATCTTTCCCCATCATAGTCACTATGAAATGTCAATGCTGAGGAGTGACATCACCAAGATGGCAGAGTAGGAGACCCCAGCCTCTGTCTCCCCACAAAGGTCAACAATTAGACAGCTATCCATGAACAAAATTAACTCTGAGAGAACTCAGGACTTCACCTAAGAAACTTGAGCAACACAGTAGAACAAAAAACTTGAGAATAACCACACAAAAAGGAGAGGAAGAACAGCTTCATTTTGCCTACCTCATTCCCTTAGGCCAGCACTGCTCCTCCCCAAGAGGGAACTCCCCAGCTAGAAGGAGTTCCCCCAGCCAGGACTGGGAGAGCAGGGCGAGTGATCAGCTTCCTCAGCCTTTCAGGGCACTGCATGAAGAATCCACTTCAGTTTCACCCCATCCAGAGACCAGCAAAGCTGAGACATATAGATACGGCTAGAAACAAGGAAGAAGGGCAGGGGCTACCAGAATCAGCCACACAGCAGGAGTGACCATGGTTCCCAGTGACCTCCTCTGCAGAGGACCCCAGCAGCTTTTGCCACTGAGGAAACCAGCACAGCCACAACAGACCCCATGCATAGTTCACTGGTTTTAGCCCCACAGGTTTTTGCATTCACAGATGCCAGATGCCTGAGTCCCTCTCCCCACTCCCCCCTTCCCTCCTTACCAGAGCCTGGCTTCCGCACAGGCACCCTGTACTGGCCTCTGTGGCTGCATGAGTGCAAGATGCCAGCCTAGACTGCATGGCTGACCCCCACCACCATGCACACACTTGAGGTTAGCTCCTCCAGCAGTGCACTTGCACACCTCCAGCCTGACTCCCTCACCAACCTTCACTGCCACGCACATGCCCAAGGCAAGACTCTGAAGCCACGGAAGTGCACACCGAGAGCCAGGGACCCCACAGCTACCAGTACACCCACAGTTGGCCCTGGCCCTTGCTGCTTGCCCTGGCCCCAACCACTAAAAGTATGTCTGCAATCAGCCCCTGTCACTATGCAGGAACCTGCAGCTGGTCCCCAGAGCTGAGTGTGAGGAAACCACTAGCTCCTGTCACCACCATTGCATGCCCTGGTCTCTAACCACTGGACCTGGAAGCACTACTGAGGAACCAATAGCCCTTGCTGCCACTGCAGATACTCCACAGCACTCAACCACATAGTTGTTGATGTTATGGACTCCAGTGGGCTGAGCCATTGAGACATCATGTCCCTCCAGGACCAGAGCCACCACACAGACCCATACTTGGTGTCCTGAACCACTAGACCCAGGGTCACATCACACTCCAGTGTGCTCCTCAACACAGGGGAAGGTCTTTCCTTACTGAAGTCAGTCCATAAAGTTTGGAATAGGTGACTGCTTCTTCAAGTGTGCAGACACCTACGCAAGGCTACTGGGATCATGAAGAATCAGGGAAACACGACACCACCAAAGGAACATAGTAAATTTCCAGTAAATGATGCCAAAGAAATGGAGATCCAAGAATTGCCTAATAAGGAATTCAAAATAATTGTTACAAGGATGCTCAGAGAGCTACAAGAGAATACAAACAATTAATGAAATCAGAAAACAACATAAGAACAAAATGAGAAGTTCAAAAAAGAGACAGAAAATATAAAAAAGAAGCAAAGGGAAATTTTGGAACTGGAGAATACAGTGACTGCACTGAAGAAGTCAATAAGAGCTTCAACATCAGACTGCACCAACCAAGCAGAGGAAAGA
Source organism: Ceratotherium simum simum (assembly GCF_057802395.1). Taxonomy (NCBI): domain Eukaryota; kingdom Metazoa; phylum Chordata; class Mammalia; order Perissodactyla; family Rhinocerotidae; genus Ceratotherium; species Ceratotherium simum. The sequence continues at coordinate 31,541,336 of NC_141922.1, forward strand.
ACAGTGAGCTCAAAGACAGATAATTTGAAATTATCTAGTCAGAGGAGCAAAAAGAATAAAAAGGAATGAAGAAAGCCTACAGGACTTATGGGACATCATTAAGAGAAAAAATTTAAGCATCACTGAGGTCCAAGAAATAGAAAAGAGGAGAAAGGGGCAGAAAACTTATTTAAAGAAATAATGTCTGAGAATTTCTCAACCTGGGGACAGATTTGGACATCCAAAATCATGAAGTTAATAGGTTATCCCAAAATTTCATTCCAAAACAATCTTCTGCAAGACCTATTATAATAAAACTGTCTATAATCAACGATGAAGAGAGAATTTTAAAAGCAGCAAGAGGAAAAAAATTTCTGTCATACAAGGGAACCCTCATAAGGCCATCAATAGATTTCTCAGCAGAAGCCTTGCAGGCCAGGAGAGAGTGGGATGATATATTCAAAGTGCTGAAATGAGAAAACTGTCAACCAAGAATACTTTACCTGGCAAAGTTGTCCTTCAGAAATGAAGGTGAGATAAACACTTTCCCAACAAACAAAGCTGAGGGAGTTACTTTCCCAACAAACAAAAGCTGAGGGAGTTCATCATCACTAGACTTACTTTATGAGAAATGCTGAAAAGAGTTCTTCAAGCTGAAAAAAAAGGATGCTAATTAGTAACATGAGAACACATGAAAATATACAACATACTGCTAAAGTTAAGCACATAGTCAGATTCAGAATACTCTAATACTGTAATACGGTGGGGTGTTAACCACTTAACTCTACAATAAAGGTTAAAGAAAAAAGTATTAAATATAGCTATAGTTACAATAATTCGTTAACAAACATACAATATACAATGATGTAAATTTTGACATTAAAACCATAAAATGTGGGGGAAGCAGTAAAAGGGTAGAATTTTTGTATACAATCCAAGTTAAGTTATCAGCTTAAAAGAGACTGTTAGATCTATAAGATGTTTTATGTAAGCCTCAGGATAAACACTAAACAAAAATGTACAGCACATACACACAACATAAAAAGAACAGAATCAAAGTACACCACAATGGAAAATCATCAATTTACAAAGGAAGACAGCAAGAGAGGAAAAAAGGAACACAGGAACAACAAAAGAGCCAGAAAACAATTAAAAAGATGGCAATAGTAAGTCCTTACCTATCAATAATTTATTTAAATTAAATGGATTAAATTCTCCACTCATAAGGCATATAGTGGCTGAATGAATAAAAACACAAGACCCAACTATGCGATGCCTACAAGAGACACACTTCAACCTCAAGGACACACATAGGCTCAAAGCAAAAAAATGGAAAAAGATTGTCATGCAAATAGAAACCAAAAGAGAGCAGGGGTAGCTATACTTACAACAGGCAAAATAGACTTTAAGTCAAAAACTGTAACAGGAAACCAAGAAGGTCATTATATAACGATAATGGAGTCAATTAGTCAAGAGGATATAACAATTGTAATTATATACATACAATATATATGTACCCAACATCACAACTCCTAAATACATTAAGCAAATGCTTAATAGATCTGAAGGGAATAATAGACAACAATACAGTAGTAGTAGGAGACTTCAATATCCCACTTGCAACAATGGATAGATCATCCAGACAGAATATCAATATAGAAACATTGAACTTAAACTATACTTTAGACCAAAAGGACATATCAGACAGATACAGAACAGTCCATTCTACAGCAGTAGAATACACATTCTTCTCAAGTGCACATGGAACATTCTCCAGGATAGATAATATGTTAGGTCACAAAACAAGTCTCAGCAAATTTAAAAGACTGAAATCACACCAAGTATCTTTTCTGATCACGATGATATGAAATTAGAAATCAGTAACAGGAGGAAAGCTGGAAAATTCAAGCAAACTGAATTAACAGCACATTAAAAGGACCATACACCATAATCAAGTGGATTTATCCCTAGGGGGTTGCAAAGAGGGTTTGATATATGCAAATAAATCAATGTGATAAACCACACTAATGGAATGTAGGCCAAAAATCATATAATCATCTTAACAGATGTGAAAAAAAAAACATTGGACAAAATTCATAATACTTTCATGATAAAAACTCTCAAAAAATTGGGTATAGAAGGAATATACCTCACATAATAAAGTTCTAGCCAGAGCAATAAGGCAAGAAAAAGAAAGAAAAGGTATCCAAATAAGAAAGGAAGAAGTAAATGAAGTAATTGCCTTTATTTGCTGATGACATGATCTTGTATATAGAAAATCCTAAAGACTCCATCAAAAAACTGTTTGAACTAATAAATGAATTCAGTAAAGTTTCAGGATACAAAATCAACACAAAAAAATCAGTTGTGTTTCTATACATTAACAATGAACTGTCTGAAAAAGAAATTTTAAAAAATCCCATTTACAGTTGCATCAAAAACAATAAAATACTTAGGAATAAAATTAACCAAAGAAGTGCAAGATCTATACACCAAAAATTACAAGACGTTTTTGAGAAAAATTGAAGATACAAATAAATGGGTAGATATTCCATGTTCATGGATTAGAGGAGTTAATATTGTTAAAATGTCTCTACTATCCAAAGCCATCTATAGAGTCAATGTAATACCTATCAAAATTCCAATGAAATTTTTCACAGAAACCAAAAAAAAAAAATCCTAAAATTCATGTGGAACCACAAAAGACCCTGATTAGCCAAAGCAATCTTGAGAAAGACTAAAGCTGGAGGCATCTCACTTCCTGATTTCAAACTATATTACAAAGCTATAGTAAGCAAAACAGTATGATATTGGCAGAAAAATAGACACATAGACCAATAGATCAGAATAGAGAGCCCAGACATAAATCTACACATATATGGTCAACTAATATTTGACAAAGAACCAAGAATACTCAATGGGGAAAGGATAGTCTCTTCAATAAATGGTGTTGGGAAAACTGGATATTCACATGCAAAAGAATGAAATAAGACCCCTTACATCCTTCACAAAAAATAATTAGAAATGGATTAAGGCCTTAAATATATGACCTAAAACTGTAAAACTCATAGAAGAAAACATAGAGAAAAAGATCCTTGACATTGGTCTTGACAATAATTTTTTGGATATGACACCAAAAGGACAAGCAAAAAAGCAAAAATCAACAAGTGAGACTACATCAAACTAAAAAGCTTCTGCATAGCAAAAGAAATAATCAACAAAATGAAAAGGCAACCTAGGGAATGGGAGAAAAATATTTGAAAACCACATATCTGATAAGGGATTAATATCCAAAATATGTAAGGAACTCATATAACTCAATAGCAAAAAAACAAATGATCTGATTTAAAAATGGGAAAAGGACCTGAACAGACATTTTTCCAAAGAAGACATACAAATGGCCACCAAGTACACAAAAAGGTACTCAGTATTACCCCTCATCAGGGAAATGCAAATGAAAACCACAATGAGATACCACCTCACATCTGTTAGAATGGCTATCATCAAAAAGACCAGAGATAATAAATGCTGGAAAGGGTATGGAGAAACAGGAACCCTGGTGCACCACTGGTGAGAATATAAATTGGTACAGCCTCTATGGAAAGCACTATGGAAGTTTCTTAAAAAATTAAAAATAGAACTACCATAGGGTCCAGCAATCACACTTCTGGGTATATATCCAAAGGAAATGAAATTACTATCTTGAAGTGATATCTGCACTCCCATGTTCAAGACAACATTATTCACAATAGCCAAGACAAGGAAACAACCTAAGTGTCCACTGGCAGATGAATAAATAAAAAAAAAAAATGTAGTGTATATATACACAATGGAATATAATTCAGCCATAAAAAAGAAAGAAATCCTGTCATTTGTGACAACATGGACGAACCTTGAGGGCAATACACTAGGTGAAATAAGTCAGCAGAGAAAGACAAATACTGTACGATCTCACTTATATGTGGAATCTAAAGATGTCAAACTCATAGAAACAGAGACTAGATTGATGGTTACCAGGGGCTGAGGGTTGGGGGAAGTGGGGAGATGTTAGTCAAAGGGCACAACTTTTAATTATACAATGAATAAGTTCTAGGGATCTAATGTACAGCATGCTGACTACCGTTAACAATACTGTATTGTATACTTAAAAGTTGCTATGAGAGTAAATCTTAAATGTTCTCACCATAACAACAACAAAATGGGAATTATGTGAGGTGAAGGATGTGTTAATTAACTTTTCTGTGGTAAACATTTTGCAGTGTACACGTGTGGATTAAATCATTACATTGTACACCTTAAACTTACACAATGTTTTTTGTCAATTATATTTCAATAAAGCTGGAAAAAAAAGAAGTGTCAAGGCTTTTTGAATATTGCCTAAAGAAGCCTATCGGCCTCAACATCTTACTCAGTGTTTTCTCAATAAAGACATTTGGGTCTACGGATAAATTTGTTTTTTTGGATTTTTTCCCCCCAAGAAAAAAGCATGTTGCAAGTCCACTTGAAAAACCCTAAGAAGCCACATAACGGTTCTTTTCATTCACATTTTATTAGCATTTGAAAAACTTTACCTACTTATATATTCAGATCTCTAGCATCAAATTTCACTCAATGGCTATGTCTTCTAAAATTAAACAAAAAATTCATGGAACACATCAAGATGAATGTTTACTGTAGGTGTATTTATGCATATATACAAACTCATTATATATAATATCTTTCAAATATTTCCATAATTATTTTAGTTGGCAATAACATATTAAAATCAGTCCTAACATCACTGAATCAGGTTTTAAAAATTGTAATTCCTGAACTTGACTTGCTATCTATGTCAAGAGGGCATATTAGGTAAATTGCTTAAAATGGAACTATTAACAAAAATATTCCATCACATACATAGCAACATTAAGAAAGTTGTATGTAAAAACAAACAATATATAAGAAAAAAATGCCACAATTATTATATTTCGTTTGATTTTGATTAAAATATGCCTACTTTTTGTAGTTTAAAATAACATCAAACTAGTCCAGCAGTTTTTATACTTTAAAAATTATAAAATTTACTCTAGGTGGCGTACTTCTATAAGCTTGCAGAAGGAAAAGAATACAATTGAAAATCAAGTTTTTTGTTATTTCTTATCAATGACTCTGCTAAAATTATGAATTCAAAAACTAGTCCACCAACATTTGAAATTTGCTAATAAAAAATTAAGTTCAAATTTAAAGTTATTAAGCTAAATTAGGATATAATTAATAACACAAAATACTCCACTATGATTCCCTTCAGACTATGAAATATTTCCTTGTGAGAAAAACTTATTTAGAGAAATCTCATGCAGAAAAGTATTTAGCACTACCCCCCCCAAAATAAAAAGAAACAATATTGTATGCAACTATTTTTACACCTTTAACTTATTTATTTATTTTTTTTGTGAGGAAGATTAGCCCTGAGCTAACATCTGTGCGCATCTTCCTCTACTTTATATGTGGGATGCCTGCCACAGCATGGCTTGGTAAGAGGTGCATAGGTCTGCGCCCAGGATCCGATCCTGTGAACCCCAGGCCGCCAAAGTGGAGTACGTGAACTTACCCACAACACCGCTGGGCCGGCCCCAACTTAATTGTTTTTTTACGCTCATTCTAACATACCTAAGAATGCATTTGTACAAGCATCAGAGCTCTGACTCTTGGGTGCCACTTGTGATGCAATCACTTGCTTAGTACCTGTCTATTGCCCAGCTGCTATTAGCTTTCTTAAATCCACATATATATCATTCTATTTGAAGTTCTTTTTAGCAAGACAATTTTTATAGTTTTTCTTCAATCATTTTTATCTGGAACCACCCAACTTTGATTCCCCTCACAAGAAATATAGTCATATTTATCTCAGCATTTTTTTTTTAGTTAGTCTAGGGGGGACATTGAGGAATAATCAACCAATGGGGCTGTGCTGTCTCCAGTTCTCTCTGCCATACTGAGTATGACACGTAGACCAGTACAGTGAAATTGGATCCAAAATCAGTTGTCATTTGAGTCCAACTCTTGAAACCACTGGCTATAGTTACCACTCTGGAGACCTCCAAATTGATTTTAAATTGATGTGATATTATGGTACACACATTGTTAGCTAGAGTTTTTAAAGAACATAATTTTTGATAAACCTCAACTTTTTTGGTCATTCATTTGGTACCACCACATTTTCACATAATTCTTACCCATGTTTTCATGTAATATTTAAGTTGCCTAAAAAGGTACTGAATTCACAATTACAGGAAATTCTTAGTAGTATCTCTTTCACGTTAGTTAGGCATAGGTTCAGATTTCTTCAAAGTTACTGTCTATTCTCTATTTGGAAAGGTTCATTATTACATGGATGTCTGCAAGTAGACATTCCCCTATCAGTGACTTATTTGCCAAATTACTGTCTGTAAGTTTGTTTTGGTGGCAGCAGTTTGTTCAGGTAGAGGAATTTTTCCAGGGCCTAAAGACTTGAAAATGAATTATATGTTCTTATAATGTTTAAGTTTTCTTATATTAAATAGTAAGGATGCAGCTGACCCTACTGGAATTCACTCATTTGTGGCCGAAGTGGTTTGTTGCAATATGCTTCTAATTTAGCTTTTTGGGCATCAAAATCTAATCATTAATCAGATTTTATATTAAGAAACAATGAGTATAGAATAGAGGACTTGACATTATTCTTGCTTTCTACTATGCCCACTGTAATATAAAGCTCATACCTTCTATAGCCCATTATGGTTATTACAATTGGGTGCAAAAATAAATACAAATATACATATATACACAAAAAGAGAGAGGAGAGAGATGTATATATGAACATCAGTGTATGTGTGTATAGATAGAATTTCTCTTTTTAAAGACTACTGACCCAGCTCCATCTCCTTTTTTTAAAAAACAAGTTAAAAAAAAAAAGCTATTGAGGGCAACTAACATAAAATAATTCAGCTTGACTTCTGAGAAAGAAAATAGCAGCAAATCTACATATACATTAATTTTAAAATTACAAAGAGAAAAATATTCCACTCAACATACAAAACAAATGTGTATACCTCAGTTCTTTATTACAGCATCTAGGGAAAATCAGGGTTGCAGAACAAAATGGAATGGGAAAAGGGGAAAAAGAAAGAAAGCAGAACAGGAAATAACACAAAGAACGCCATACACAAACACAATATAAGAAACAAAAGAAACAATACAGATCTCCAGAGTCACTTGCTTCTTCCAATCAGTCTTCAAATAACTGAGTCTAGTCTAGACCAATGGTTTTCAAATCTTAGGGCCTCAGGAATACTTGATGGGCTTGTTAAAACACAAATCACTGGGCCCCATCCTGAGTTCCTCATTTAGTAGATTGGGGCGAGGCTCAGTAATCTGCATTTCTAATAATTTTGAAAATGACCATACTTTGAGAACCATTAACTACAACTTTCAATAGCCTATCAGTCACTCTCGGCCATTCACAATATCCTTCGAGTTGGGGGAAATCCTGCAGCTATTGAGAATGGTTTCAGCTTCTATATCTCAGAGTAATCAAATTGCTAAGTATTGTTTTATTTTTCCTATTATTTTTGTGGCATATATATGGTCTCATTGGCAGTCTTACCATAATATTGTTCATGATATGCAGATTAGACTTTCAAAGTGACTTCCTGATTACAATTTCTTTTACCAGGAAGCTAAGTGAAGAAGTGAAGCTAAACTACTTTTGGAAGTAAGGTTTCTTAAATAAATTACACCAAAATGTGTGCAGTATTTTTCTTTTAATTCATTCAAATACATACCATGTGCAGGCATCATGCTAGAAGCTGGAATAACAGTAGTGGACAAAAACAGATATGGTCTCTGACCTCATGTAATTAAAGAATCTACTGGGGGAGACAATCATTTGAAAATATAATTAAAGTGATAAACGCTCCAAATAAAAGGTACATAATTAACATAAAAGTAAACGACAAACTGTTTTCCAGAGAAGCTAAACACTTGACATTTCCAAATTGCTCCACATAAACATCAGTACATAGAATTGTCAGTATGTTTTAGTCATTCTAATAGGCATTCATCGGTATCTTATTATAGCTTCAATTTGCACTTCTCTATTAATAGCTAATGATGTCGAACATCTTTTCATGTGCATATTTACCATCCCTACAGCCTCTTTGTTGAAGTGTCTTTTCAAGTCTTTTGTCCATTCTTTTTTTTTTTTTTTTGGTTTATTGTAGTAACATTGGTTTATAACATTGTATAAATTTCAGGTGTACATCATTATAATCTTTTTTTGTGTGTGTGAGGAAGATCAGCCCTGAGCTAAAATCCAATGCCAATCCTCCTCTTTTTGCAGAGGAAGATTGGCCCTGGGCTAGCATCTGTGCCCATCTTCCCCTACTTTATATGGGATGCCGCTACAGCATGGGTTGACAAGCTGTGTGTTGGTGAGCGCCTGGGATCTGAACCTGTGAACCCGGGGCCGCGGAAGTGGAGCCCTCGCACTTAACCGCTACTCCACTGGGCCAGCCCCACTTTTGCCCATTTTCCAATTGGATTGTTTTCTTACTACGAAATTTCAAAAGTTCTTTATATATTCTGGACACTAGTCCTTTATTGAATATATGTTTGCACATATTTTCTACTTATGGCTTGTCTTTCCACCTTCTTTAACAGAGTCTTTCTCAGAACAAAGTTTTTATTTTAGACAAAGTTCAATTTATTGATTTTTGAAAAAAAGGATTACACCTTTGCTGTCACTTAAAGAATTTTGGCCTAACCCTAGGTCAGAGAGACTTCTTCCTATGTTTTTTCCTAAAAATTTTGTAATTTCACATATTACATTTAGATCCATGACCCATTTTGAGTTTATTTTTTTATAAGGTGAGAGGTCTAGGTTGAGGGGTTTTTTTTTTTACTATGAATGTTCAATTGTTCCAACACCAAGTGGTGAATTTTCAATTGTCCCTGCACAATTCCTCCATTGAATTGCTTATGCACCTTTCTCAAAAATTAGTTTGCCATACTGGCACAGATCTATTCTGGACTCTCTATTCTGTTCCACCGCTCTATATACCTATCACTGCGACAAAACCACACAATCAGTGGCAATACCACATTGTCCTAATTACTGTAGCCACACAATAAGCCACACAATATCTGGTAGCCTGATTCCTCCCACTTTACTTTCATTTTCAAGATTGTTTAGGCTATTTTAGTTCCTTTGTCTTTTCATACAAATTTTAGAATGTTTGTCTATCTACAAAGAATCTGTCTGGAATTTTGATAGAAACTGTATTAAACCTATAGATCTTTTAACTGACATCTTTACTATGTTGTCTTCCAATCCATGAATATGGTATGTTTCTCCATTTATTTAGGTCTTCTGTGATTTCTTTCATTAGCATTTGTAGTTTTCAGCAAAAATATCCCATACACTTCTTAAAAAAAGTTACATTTTAATATATCTTTAGCAATTTTAAATGATATTGTGTTCATTGCTAGCATGTATAGAAATATGACTGATTTTTGTTGACTTTGTATTCTGTGATCTTGCTAAACTCACTTATTAGTTCCAGGGTGTTCTTAGAGATTTCCCGGGATTTTCTAAGTAGACCATCAGGTTATCTGTAAATAGAGACAGTTTTACTTCTTTCTTTCCAATCTGTATGCCTTTTGTCTCCTTTTCTTACCTTAGCACACTGGCTACGACATCAAGCACTACGTCAAACAGAATTGGTAAGAGTGCACATCCTTGCCTTGCTCCCAATCTCAAGAGGAACATGTCTAGTCCTACATCAAGTATGACACTAGATGTAAGTTTTGTAGATGCTTTTTATCAAATTGGGGAAGTTTCCTTCCATTGCTGAGTTTTTTTTTTTAAAATCATGATGGGTGTAGAATTTTGTCAAAATTTTTTTTATATTGCTTGTTATGATCATGTGGTTTTTCTTATTTTCTTCTTAACTTGATGGATTACATTGACTGATTTTCAAATATTGAAGCAGCTTCGCATATCTGGAATATAGCCCCCTTGGTTGTGGAAACAATTCAAATGTGTTTCTACGATGAATAAATTACCAGACTGTGGTACATCCATACAATGGAATACTTAGCAATAAAAAGGAACCAACTATTGACACATGCAACAACACTGAGGATCTAACCAGCAATATCCTGAGTGAAAGAAGCCAGTCTCAAAGGGTTACATATTGTGCAATTCCATTTATATAACAATCTTAAAGTGACAAAATTATAGTGATGGAGAAAAGACCAGTGAATGCCAGGCATTAGGGTGAGATGAGGATGTAACTTGAAAGGAGTAGCAAGAGGGAGCTTCTTTGTGATGTAAAGATCTATATCTTGATTATGGTGATGGTAACATTAATCCACACAAATAACATTTCATAAACAGAAAAACAAAAAGCATGTAAATATTATGAAATTCAAATAAGGTCTGTACCTGAGTTAACAGTATTGTTGCAATGTCAACTTTCTGGTGTGACAATGTACTGTGGTTACGGAAGATAACAGGGAGAAGCTGGTACATGGGAACTCTCTGTACTGTTTTTGCAACTTCTTGTGAGTCTTAAAGTATTTTAAAATAAAACGTTAGTTTAAAAACACAGTAGGAAAAAAAGGAGAAGCCTGACCTCTGAATGATGAGTCTACGAAGGGTTTGTTCTATACAGAGGGAACAACGAGTACCAAGTTTGTGGAAGGAAGCATAACAACTCCATGGAATTTAATTGCGTCTAAATTCAGACATAGAGGGGGAGAGTAGAGGGAGATAGCTTACAGTTAAAGAAATCCGAATCTTCCTTCCTGGTTCTGATACTATATAGAACCCCAAAGGCCATGTTTAGAGCAACAAATGGGAAAACCAACTGAGCAGTTTTAGTGAGGAGGGAGGGTAAAAAGGCATTATTAGTGATATTTAGTCACATTCTAACTGTAGTGGAGAATGCACTTGGGGGGAAGTGAAGATGCAAGAAACCTACTTATCTGGCTACTGTTGTAGTCCAGGAGTCGGGTGATAATAGTTTGGACTAGGGTGATGGTGGCAAGGAAAATGGAGAAAAATGGACAGATGTGAGATGTATAATAGAGCATAAAATAGATGGAACATGGGCACGGATAAAAAGACTGAAAATGTCCATTAGACTGGTGGCATGGAACTAAACTACTTCAAAAGAATAAGAGGGGAAAAAATGCCAGACTGGAGTAATGTAAAGAATGAGAGGGAAAGAACAGACACGAATTTAGAGAACTGCAAAAATCTGGCTGTAAAAAAAATATGAGAAATCAGGTAGTAGCTGGAGGGAAGTTATCGAAATGAGGGAAGATACTTTAAAAGTGGTAGCAGACTGAGCCTATTTCAGTGTTAATAAGAAAAATCTAGTTGAAATAAGAGAGAAGAGATGATGAAGAAAAGAAATAGTTCAAAGACAAGTGAGAAGAAAAGTGATGATGTGAAGTTTGGGGGGAAGGCATAACGCTCTGTGGTAGAAGGGAGTATGGCAAATTCATGCAACTGAAATATGGCTGAAGTATAAAAAATGAGGGGGGCAGTGGTAGGAAATAGCTCAGAAAAGGGTAGGGCTACTTTCTTCTCTGTAAGAGGAGAAGGGGTGAAGCTGTGTACAAGAATGTCTCACACTGGGTATGTTTTGTCTGGTGACTTCTCTTTTTCTCTGTGAAATAGTAAGAGAGCTATATTTTTGCTAGGGCTGCCTTAACAAAGTACACAGAGGACTGGATGTCTTAAACAACAGAAATTTATTTCATCTAAGTTCTAAAGGGCAGAATTCCAAAATCAAAGTATCAGCAGGGTTGGTTTCTTCTGAGGAATTGATCCTTGGCTTGTAGATGAACATCTTCTCTGTCTTCCCATGGTCTTTCCTCTGTGTGTCTGTGTCCTAATCTCTTCTCATAAAGCTATCAATCATATTGGATTAGGGTGCACCCATATGAACTAATTTTACCTTAATTGCCACTTTAAAAACTCTATCTCCAAATAAAGTCACATTCAGAGGTACCACGGGTTTGAACATCAACACATGAGTTTTTGGGGGACACAATTCAGCCTCTAACAAGAGGTTTTACTTGCTGAGAGTGAGAAGGGAGATAGGATACATCAGAAGTTTAAAGTGAAAGAGGTTTGAAATAGTTCTAAATAGTTTGAAATAGTTTTCACATTGAGCATAAATGAAGTAACATCTTAAAGGAGTAATTTAAATGTCATTTAGTTCACAAAATGAAATTCTGACTTGATTATTTCATTGAAAAATTGTTTTACAAATCAGAAAATCTGGATTCTAATCCCCGCTCTGCTAATAAGCAATGTCCCTTGGATACATCTGGCTTTCATTTTTGTCACTCTAAAATACGAACAACATATCACAGAATAGACATATACCTCAGAGCATACTAGAAAGAGCACTGACTTGAGAACTCCTGACACCATGGTCCTATTTCCTGCTCTGTCACAGAAGAGTTTAATTTCTCAGAACCTTGATTCCTCATCTCAAAATGAAATACAACTAGATTATCTCTAAAGTCCCTTCTAAAATCCTACAGTTCTATGAAATAAAGTAAAATGAAGTTAATTTGAGAATGGATTGTGGCATTAGAATAAGATTCTTGGAAATATTTGCCAAAAAAAATTAGATGCTTCCAGCATACTGAAACATTGGTCTTCCATTTCTATTTTTTCTACATCCTCCTCTGCTCCCAAGTCAATACTATCCTTATAGTTAGTTGCTTTAATACACCGTTTTCTCACCTCTGTTGGCTTAAATACTGGGTGCTGAGTTGCAATAAGTTATTACCTCTTTTGTTATATGTAATTATCTACTTAACTTTAAATCATTACATTCTGAAATAGCTTTCCTAGCATGTCTAAAATAAGAGTTTTGCATGTTAAAAAAAAAAAAGGTGGACATATGGCTAATCAGAAACATATATGGCTAAAGTAACAGAAAATCCAAACAATGGCTTGAAAATCAAGAGTTCATTTTTCTCATGTAGTTAAGTGCAGAGGTTGGCAACTGCTCATGTTGGTTCAGGTGTTCGACAACGCCATCAGGGACCCAGGCTCCCTCTAATCTTTCTACAGAACCATCTTTGAAAAGCAGCTTTTATTCTCATATTTGCTGTTTTGTCGTCGTAAGACGGCTGTCGTACCTCTAGGCATGTTGCTGGTATTCGTCGCCAGAAGGAGGAGGAAAAGGCAAAAAGCCTCACCATACAAAGCTTTGACATTTTAATTTGAAGGAAGGCCTTTCCCAATAGGCTTCTGTTCATTTCATTAGCCCTAAGTAGGTCGCATGCCCACACTCTAGATATTTGTGCTGTCCAATATGGTGGCCATGAGTCACATGCAGCTACCTAAATTAAAATAAAATTAAAAATTCAATTTCTCAGTTGTACTGGCCACATTTCAAGTGCTCAATAGCCACATACAGCTACCATATTGGACAGCACAAATACAGAATATTTCCTTCATTGTAAAAAGTTCTGCCTTGGCATATTACAGACCACGAGGAATGAAACCATTCTGCTTCAGATCAAACATGATACGTTCCCTGGGGCTGGGGTAAGGTTCTTCTCCTTGAAGAACAGGGATCTCTCCTCCTATGTGAACAATACAGGACACCGTTAACAAGGAAGAAGCAGAGGTAAAAGCAGTTGGGTAGGCAACTGTCTGCCGCAAGGGACACTATCAGTACATTTCTATTGAAGTTTATAAATAATTACACATTAACAATGTACTTAATAAATAAAAAATGCTTCTCAAGAAGGTATTAAAATTAGAAAAAATAAAGTGGAACTAAGGCTGATAGTCACAAGAGGCAGTAAATTACTTATTGCAAAAATATAACTGCTGAAGTAAGCACTACTATAGTGACTGATGGGAGGAGATTAAAGGGAAGAAAGGTAGTGGAATAATATGTGGGTTCTATTTTCTTTATAGCAAACAAATCTGAAATGGCTGATTATGTTGAAAATGCAGTTACTAATAAACTCGTGAACAAAAAGACTGCATCTTGTGAAAACAAAAATTAGCTGATAAGAATTATTGGGAAGAGTTATTTTACATCTGCTCATTACTCACGGCAGAATAAAATGAAAAAGACTACAAAATGAAAGAATTAGACTAGATATGGAGAATAATTTACTAACAGAATTATTCAAAACGTTAGAAAGCTGATATTGACAACAGTTTTCTTCCTAAAGACTTTCAGGTCGTCAATTCCTCTGTGATCCCCATTTGCCCAAATCCAGCAATGACAAGCGTACAGGAGTTTCTGTATAATGTTGGTGATACTAATACTAACAATACTTGTCCTGAAAAAACAATTGCCTATTTTAAAAACTGATTTGTATCTGAATAAAGTTTTTAACTCTCAAAGTTCTTTCTATTCTATTGAAACATGCAAAAAACTGTTGAAGGTAGTATAATGGTTGTTTACTATGAAAAAAGAAAAAAGAAGAAGAAATCCTAATTATTACGAAGGTAACGAGATATAAGAATTGCAAAAATTTTACTTCTAAAGGTAGCTCAGATTTTCTTATTTCTCCCTAAAGTAAAAATAACTCAGCCACTGAAACCCCTTTCATCCCTATTCTCTATGATCTCTAAATAGTCTTTTATGTTATTTATAGTTAAAGGTTCAATAAATATAACTTTCATAAAGGTTAAATTTGAGTATTATAGCATGTATGAACTTTTAAGTTCTTGTGTTTAATTTTTTTTTTTGGTGAGAAAGACTGGCCCTGAGCTAACATCTACTGCCAAGCTTCATCTATTGTGTACGTGGGACACTGCCACAGCATGGCTTGATGAGCAGTGCGTAGGTCCCCACCAAGGATCCAAACCCACGAACCCCGGGCCACCAAAGTGGAGTGCATGAACTTAACCACTACACCACCAGGCCAGCCCCATGAACTTTAAAGTATTTCATAGGTAAAAATCTCAATTATGTCCTATGGCAAAACAAAAATTTTACAAATTGATATTGGTGAGCATTGAAGAATGACGTATTTTAAGCAAGATCTATGAGAATAACATTATAGCACATAAAACAATAGCCCACTGGAATGCAGAGTAAAATCCAACCTGACACTAGAAAGAGAGTCAAAATAATTTGCCAGCATTTTGTTTCTATGAGCTATGTATGCAATGTATTTCCAATCACAAAAAAAGGGAGTAAACTAGAAATTCAGTTCTTTTTTTTTTTTTTAATTTTTATTTTATTTATTTTTCCCCCAAAGCCCCAGTAGATAGCTGTATGTCATAGTTGCACATCCTTCTAGTTGCTGTATGTGGGATGCGGCCTCAGCATGGCCGGAGAAGCGGTGCGTCGGTGCGCGCCCAGGATCCGAACCCAGGCCGCCAGCATCGGAGCGCACGCACTTAACCGCTAAGCCACGGGGCCGGCCCAGAAATTGAGTTCTAAAACAATATTCACTATTTGAGTATAACAAAAAGAATCTAGAATCTTCACATGCAAGTTTAATAAATCATCATAGTTTATTTAACAAGTTATTTCTACATCAGATTGTTGTTTAAAAGCAGTTATATATGTGTGATATGAAGAGAATGGTGTACAATCAATACAAGTCTTCTTATTAAATCTCCCAGGGACTTTTCCCATCTTCCTGCTTAGCAGTAAAAGGCATTTTTAGGTTTATATAAACACATTCTTTACAATTGCCTTCTTAACAGAAAACTAGTATATAAATAGCACTGGGCATTTAGTAAATAAGTCACAGGCCAATAAGTTCAATTGTGCAGTTGTGAAATGTAATGCGAAAGAGTTTTTGAAACCTTAAGACTGGGTGATCTGCAGTGTTTCCAACATGTCTTCGACTGCCTTAAGAGAGTATTTGGTTTCCTTCTTACTGCGACCTGCAAACTAATTTAAAAAAAAATGCAATTAGACTCAATTTCAGTGGCAGGTTCAAAATCACAATCTTACCTTCACATTGCTAATGAGAGTTAACATTATCTATTTTATCACTAGCAAAATCAAATATGTTCTTTTTCTTCAGTTAAAAAAAAGGTGAGTTTTAAGGACATTTTTATTAAGGTTTCATCTTCAGTGGAAGTGTACAAAAATTTCAGTGCAAAATTGGCCAGTTTAAACATTTAAGTAGTATGATAAATCTATAAAAACAAAGATTTGATTTTTAAACTATCTTCTACAGACTAGAAATTTTTATGAAATAAAAAGCATAATTTATAAATGAAATTTAGCTTATAGAATGTGGACCATTTCTATTTGGCCTCTAAACAAATTTTTACAATTTCAAACAGAGGTAAAATATAAATGTAAAGTACTTTTTATTAAACATTTTAAAGTTGCAAGATATATCTACAATTATTTAAAGTAGGTCACAGTTTTTAAAAATTTTCCAGATTTACTATCTGACTAGATAATATGTTTCTGCAGCAAAGAGCTGCCAAATAAAACTCTATGCTACACATTAAAATGATGTAAAAATGTTTTTAAAATATGCATTTCTAGTATTAAGCTGTAGTTTACTTTATAAAACCAAACTGAAATTGGATTTTACAATGAAAACAAAATATAATGCATTAAGTACTATCTTTGTGTACTTAAAAGCAAATTCATTGCATATTAAATTCAATATAGTGAACACAGTGAGGGAAATGTTGTTGAATACCCCATGCTGATTTCAAAATGAGTTTTATAACTAGACTAACAATTCCCATCATTTATCAGTTTTGATTTAACACTACAGAGTTCCTAGATAAATAAGTGTTTCATGTGGGGGTAGGAGAAGGTTTATTATATCTATATTACCTGTTTTCCCCTGGTTAAGGTATTGATTAATATTCGCTATTAGCAACACATATTATTTTCAAGTTAACATCTAAGCACTCAATACATTTTTAAGTGACTGATCTTTCCTTCAAATACCAATGCAGTCTTAAGTACTCAGTGCTTGATTTATGATGTGTTCCTTCTCTTTGTTAATTAACTTAATTTGGCAAACTTCTTGTGACCTGTTGAGAAAGATTATGTGATCAAGCACAGGTAACATCATGGAAGCAATAGGCTTCAGGAACTGGTAACCTGCATCTGACCTCTCTGGCTGCAGCTTAGCATCATGATTCCCCTACTTCCTAAACCATTAGCTTCTGTGGTTGAATCCCGATTTGATAGAGTAATTACAGGAGATTTCTAAAGGAAATGCCAGGGAAAGATTCCCATAAGAATCAAGATCACTTTGCTTTTCATAAGACGTTACTAATTTAAGGAATTCAAATGTTAAATATACAAGTTGTAATTATAAAATATGGTAACAGTAACAACACATTTAAAACTTTGCCTTTTCATAATTTCTCATGGTGAGTAAATGATGTGGAGTGTGCTTATTACTCCTACTATCCAGTTGATAAATTCACTTTCACAAGGACAGCAAGAACAGAAAGGCTTTTCTTTTACCACTGCCTATCCAAAGTAAACAAGAATGGTCCTAACCACATACTTAAAGGTCTAATTCTAAGAAAAAGCTTTGATGGGTTCGGGGAGGGGGTACAAAATTGTACACCACATAGTAACATTCACTGATTTTTTAAACAGCAAAATAAAAATGAAAATTTTCTGTAGAGCTGAAGTCATAAGTATTTTAAAACATAGCATTTTTCTTAGTTTGTATCTAAACATATTAAAAATAATAGTAAATATGAATGTGTGATTTTCTTAAATTAGCTAATTAAAAAAAAATCACCTAAGATTGTGTCAACACTACTGACAACCAGTGCAATTTAGAATAAACCAAACTAACTTATTTGTGTCAGAACAAATAAAAAGAAAGTTGGAAATATAAATCTATCACTTCAAATTTAGCCTGACGTGCAATTATTTTGTCTATTCCAGAATTATATGGCAATTTAACTGATTAAGCTGGAATCCTAGTTTTCCTTCAAATCATGATTTAATTTTCTATTTCCCAAAAGGATAGTAACAGAATCACCCCTGCAATCATAAATAACATATGGATTACTAGCACAGACAAATTTAACAGTGCACCAAAGAAGCATTTATCTGGAAAATTATTTGAGTAGGCTCACATTAAAGTTTTTCAAGAGCATTAATCAAACTTGCCTGCGTCTACTGAACATGCTAAACCAATTACCTAATTGAAGAGCAAATAGTAGCTATATTCTGTTTCATTATTAAGTAGAAACAAAGAAGGAAAAGCAGTTCTTAAAATCTCATTTTCTCTAATTTATAAATGCCTTGAAAAACATTACAATAAGGAATACTTATTGTATACTTTATACTTGTTTATATGCTTAGACATGAGTCACAAAGTTCTCAATTAGATCCCAGAAATTTATCTAATTACTAAAATATCAATCTCTGAAAGTTATACTTTTCCACATTAATCACAAATTCTGCATTTTTGTTTTCACAGACGTAGGCTTTGCTTAGTAAAGTCTTCTTTCGTAAGTCCCTGTTGGATCTTAAAGAAAATACATGAAAAAGAACACTCAAATAATAAAAACTTGCTTATTAAATTCAAAGGTCAATGATTTATCCATTGTGATAACTGGGATATACGTTCAGCTAAAATTCACCTTTACACAATTTGTGGAAAATAATATGGGTGGACAAACTAACAGGATAAATAAAATGAAACAGTGGATGGATGAACCTCAGAAACATTACGCTGAGTGAAAGAAGCCAGGCACAAAAGAGTACATAACCTATGATCTCATTTATATAAAGTTCTAGTACAGGCAAAACTAATTTATAGTGATAAAAATCAAATCAGTGCTTGTCTGCAGTGCAGGGTAGTATTGACTACAAAGTGGCAGAAGCGAACTTTCTGGGGTGAGGGAACTTTCTAGGGTGATGGAAATGTGTATCTTGAATGAGGTGGTGGTGAGAGCGGAGTATATATTTGTCAAAACTCAACTGTACACTTAAAACGTGTGCATATTATTCTATGTAAATTATACCTCAATAAAGTGGATTAAAAATAGGAAACAAACAGAAGGATAGGACTATGGAATTATACAATAGTGTAATAAACTGCCAAATGCCCACATATTTCTCTCCCCATTGAGAGCGGAAGTATTGCATCCCCTAAATCTAAACTGATCATGTGACTTGCTTTGCTCAATGGAATATTAGCAACATGTGACGCAACTAGAGTCTCGAAAAGCCCTTTGGCACTGGAGTTTGCTTGTTTGCTGCTCTTGGAACCCTAAGACCACCACGTGAATAAGTCCAAATTAGCCTGCCAAATGAGAGACACAAGGCCCAGCACTCTCAGCTGACAGACAACCGTCAGATATTCAAGTGAGGCCATTAACCACTAGCATAGGGCAGAAATATAAACTAGCCCAGTTGAGACTAGCAAAATTAATCAACTGAGCCCTAGCCAAATAGCCTACCTATAGAATCATAAGCAAATGTCGTTATTTTAAACAACTAAGTTAGCAAAAGGTAATGGTTACAAATATTTATGGAATCTGATTCACAGAAAGAGAATCCAGAACCCCTATTGAAAACGCACAGAATATGAAAGCTTCAAAAGCACCAAAAGATTTTATTTAAAACCTGTTACTGGTGTCTAGAGGCAAAATAAATTTTGCATGATGGGTGATTCCTAGTGGAGGAGTACTGGAAGTTGCTATATAGAAACCTGACATGACCAACTGAGAGATGTGTTATCTTCCTAGAGTGGTATTCAAGGTGACAGAAACGGAAAAAAATTCCTTGTACTACTATCCTTTTCCTTTAGAGTCAAGAAAAGGCAAATCATACCTTCAGTAAAGACGTGCAAAATATCTCTGGGGACTATGGAGGTTATGGTGCAAAACTCAAAGACTGAAGAGCACAAGTGATGCTCTAAGAGCTCTTTCCAAAGAACACTGAGACTCTATAAAATAAGTCTGTGAAAAGAGAATGGATCTAATAAGACACAATAAAAATTTTTTTTAAAAGAGAATGGCAGGAAGAGCAAATATTACTAAAGAATAGGGTTTGGATCTACAAACAATGGCTTAAAATACTGACATGACGAATTCATGTCTAGGGGTATAGTGCATCTCAAAAGCAGGGAAGGGCATGCTTGCCTGGTCTTGTATTACTGAAGAGACAAAGAGAAAGGAAACAAAATATCCAAACAAAATGAAACTGAAATTTAGGTCTGAAATGAAAAGAGAAACAAGGGAGGGTAGGATATCAATTATTCACATGAGAAAATAATTGAGAAGGGAGTTGGAAACTAATTACAGCTTCACATACATTTATAACCGGACATTTCCTTATATAGGCAGTATATTGTGGCCATTAAGAGCACCAACTTTGGAGTCAGTCTGCATAGGTTTGAAAACAGCTCTGTCATTAACCAGCTTTGTCACCTTGGTAATCTCTCCCTGCTTTAATTTCCTCATTTATAAATCAGGAAAAGTATCTAGCTTATGATAAATTTTCTATAAATGTTTGCTATTATAACGTTATTGTTGTTGTTATAATTGCAATGAACATAGCAGGCATAATAAAATGAACTTAGAACATGTGATCAATAAACACAATGTAACGTGTATTACTGTCATTTGGTGCAAATTACATATTAACTCCTTTAATCCTCAGAAAGCTTTTATTATATCCATTTTGCAGATAAAAGCTAGGACTAGAGATGATGTGTAACTTATCTAAGGTCACATAGCTAATAAATGTCAGAGCCAAACTTTGAAGGCAAACAATATAGATCTAGCATCTGTGTTCTTCTCTTAACTACTACATGGTACTAGCTGCCATGGAACAGGACTCATGACAGAATACAGAGATAGACAGAAACACTCTGGATAGCTACGTGGGGGGAAACTGAACTCTATTTCACATCATACATAAAAATCAGTTCCAGGGGGCGGCCTGGTGGCATAGAGGTTAACTTTGCATGCTCTGCATCAGCAGCCCAGGGTTCGCGGGTTCGGATCCCAGGTACGGACCGATGTACCGCTTACCAAGCCATGCTGTGGCGGCATCCCATATAAAGTAGAGGAAGATGAGCACAGATGTTAGCCCAGGGTTAATCTTCCTCACACACACACACACACACACAAAAATCAGTTCCAAATGGATTGTAGATCTAAATGTGAAAAGTAGAAGAAAACAAAACTCTAAGACACACAAGATTATCTTTATGAACACGAGTAGCAAACGATTTCTCAAACAGAACACAAAAAGCACAAACCATAAAGGAAGAATAATTACGCTGAACATATTTAACTTCAGACCTTTTATTCATCAAAATCACTTGAGAGTGAAAGCTGGTAAGGAGTTGAAGAGATTCGCTACACGTATAACAAACAAAGGGCTCATAATCAGAAAACTAAAAAAACAAAATAAAATGTCATAAACCAATGAAAAAGATAGACTTCATGAAAGAGGATATCCAAATGGCCAATATACATAGAAAAAAGTGTTCAGCCTCATCAGATATCAGGAAGATACAAGATAAAACCATGAGATACCACCACACATACACCAGAAAGACTATAATTAGAAAAACTGACAGAACCAAGTGTTAGTGAAGATGTGGAACTATAAGAACTCTCAAACACTGCAGGTGGGACTATAAACAACTAATTTAGAAAAAAAGCTTTATCTACTAAAGTTCAATATACATTTGTCCTATGACTCAGTATTTCTACTCAAAGGCATACACTCTTCAGAAGTACATGTACGCGTACACCAAAAGACTTGTACGGCAATATTCAGTGTAGTATTATTCATAATAGCCCCAAACAGGAAATAATTCAAATGCCTATCAACAAATGACTAGATAAATAAATTGTAGTATGTTCATACAAGAGACTACAGTACAATGAAAATGAATGAACTACAGATACAAACAAGGATAAATCTCATAAGCATAATGGTGAAATAGGCCAGACAAAAATGAATACATGTATAATTCATTAAAGTTCAAAAAAATGCCAAAATTATGTGATTATAAATTAATACTCCTGAGGAGGACAGAAAAAGTAGAAATTGAGAGGAGGTACCAAGAGAGCTTTGGGGTGCTGTAATGTTTCTATTTATTGACCTGCATAATTCATTGAAATGTACATTTATGACGAGTTCTTTTTTCTATGTATATTACAATTTAATAGAAATTGGTTTTTAAAATATAGTCATACCATGTCAAACAATGCACTCTGAGTAGCTAATTGTTTCTCAAAAATATCTTAAAAACAACGATGTAGTCTGCACACCATTAGTTATATATTATCCAAGTCTTATCTTTATCTCTCTCTCCCACACACACACACACACACACACACACACACACACACAGATACTCCGTAAGCCTACTCTGCATGGAACCCCATTACAGATCTGAGCTATCTCAAACTGCATTTGCAGAAGCACAGCCTAGCTAATATTCATAAATATTCTGACTTAACATGCCAACAGAACTAACATTCTCTATTATAAATAATAAAAATACACAAAAGTGACTTTAAATGATCATGAGGGTCCTGAATTTTTTAACCTCCCCAACCTTCTCCAACCAGGAGCATAAAAACAAAGAAACAAATGGCACCAAAACCAAAACCAAAGAAAACAAGCCCAAGGAAGACATCTTCAAAAAAAGTACATTGCAGGCAATCCTCCAAAACCCTAGAATATGGTTATATCACACAGTAGGAGGACCTATAAAGGATCAACAGCTGTGCGGTAGGAGCAACAGGAAGTAAAAGAAAACAACCTACTACTCTACAAGCTACAGAAATGAAAAAAGTATGAATTGATGAAACTGTAAATGGTCTGCAAAAACAGGACAGTCTCAAAGGCTCCAAATCAAAGATAAGCGTAAAAAATCGCATGCAAATGTGACATTAAACAAGTCTAATAGTCTAGGACTTCAGAATCTCTGAAATATCCATGAAACACCCTCTTCTATAAGAAAAAAACCTTATGTTCTGAAAGAAAACTACCGGAAACTGAAACCAAATTGAATAGGGCAGAAGCACTGGGTGGAAGCGGGACAGAAGGTTGAGAAAAGGAGGGGTGAGGAAGGTAGTGTTGCCCAGAGGCAGCAAATCACAGAAGAAGAAAAAAATCCTAACAAAACACATTTAAAATTGAGAGCAACACCTCAAAATTCAAGATTTGAGGGGCCTAGGGGTAGAAAAGAGGGCTGAAGCCAGAACATTTTTGTGAACTAGACCTAGTTCTTAGCAAGAATGAATATACAGAGAGGTCATATTTGAGTTCTATGTAACAAAGAGGAGGAAGCCACAGAAAAGTCAAGCTGGGAAAGTAATTCTATCCTCTCTCCAACTCTCCCTATTCCATAAAAAGTCCTCCTAATAGCCCAGGAAAACTATCTCATTTAAACGTGGAGAATAAGAAAAAGAATATGAACTAACTCCATAAAAAACTATTATCGAGAAAAAAAAGAAAAGAAAAGAGAGAAAATGACAGAAAAGGATGTGAAAGAAAATGAATGGCATAGGAGGTGGGAAACCAGATCCAATAAACTTGTAATCGAAGACCCGAAAAAGAAAACTTACACAATCAAACAAAAAAATATTTAAAACTGTAATTCTAAAAGCAACTTTTCTCAAATTAAAAGAAGACTGAATCCACATATTAAAAGGGTCTATTGTGTATTTGGGAAAATTGACCCCAGAATAATCAACAAAACACATTGTAGTAAAACTATTGGATTTTTTTGTGTGTGTGAGAGGAAGATCAACCCTGAGCTAACATCCATGCCAATCCTCCTCTTTTTGCTGAGGAAGACCGGCTCTGAGCTAACATCTATTATCAATCTTCCTCCTTTTTTTCCCTTTTTCTCCCCAAAGCCCCATTAGATAGTTGTATGTCATAGTTGCAAATCCTTCTAGTTGCTGTATGTGGGATGCCACCTCAGCATGGCTGGACAAGCGGTGCACTGGTGTGTGACAGGATCCGAACCCGGGCCGCCAGTAGCGGAGTGCGCGTACTTAACAGCTAAGCCACGGGGCCGGCCCCTGGATTTTAAAGATAAAGAAAAAATGCCTTTGGGCAACCAGACAAAAAGTCTAAGTCATTTATTAGAGAGAAAATCAGGATGGCATCAGACTTCTTGACAGCAATATTTTATCCTAAAAAAGCAATGGAACAATATGTTTAAGATACTTAAGAAAATGTAAGCCAAAGGTTGTATAGAAAGCCAAATTGTTCTTCAAATATAAAGACTATAGACAGATAAGTTATAAACACGCAAGACAAAAGAAGACACATTTTTCCATGAGCCCTTCTTGAAGAATCTCCTAGGGACGAGCTTCAGAAAACTAAGAAATGAGTGGAGAAGTTTCAGATAAGATCTGACGTGTAAGCAGTGTACATAAACTTGGTTACATATGGTCTGGTTAGTTTACTTTTAGGCTTTTCTTCCTCCTTCTTAATTACTTGAGATACCTCTGATTAAAAATACACTCACATACCCAATCTGCTTCTGAAATGCTCATGCAATTTGTTTATCTTTTCTGGATTTTTAGAATTACTTTTTATTTGCCAAATGCAGAATTACTGAGATTTCCAGATGGTAAGGCTAATTATGGGATCATAACAGCAACAGACTCCTTTTGAATAAAAAAATGTGATCTTATAACTACAAGTTAATTCTACACAGTTAAAACATATTTGATAAAGGCCCAAAGGCATAAAAGTCCAATGATAGACATCTGGCTTTGGAGAAACAAAACTAAGGAATATAATACATTAACTGTATTGTATCATAACTATATGATAATATACAATTATCAGTACTAACCTGATAAGCTCTGTTTATTTGATTAGCTGCCCAACTAGCGTATTTCATGTTGTCCTTTTTCGTTTTTGCACTTGCTTTTGGATTAGAAGCAATATGACTTGCTGACTAAGAACAAAAAGAAATATCAAAAAGGAAATTTCTTTTTTCTAGTCAAAAACATGTAAGGACCACAGTTTCAATGGGATGATAAAGAGTTTTTAAAAACTGTACCAAAACAATTTTTAAAATAAAGTTGAATGAAATTAGTGTTTAGAAATGAAAATATATTTTAAAATATAGAATAATCCAAAGTAATGGGAAGAGAAAGGATATCTTTTTTTTTTTTTGGTTTATTGTGGTAACACTGGTTTATAACATTGTATAAATTTCAGGTGTACATCATTATACTTCTATTTCTGTATGGATTACATCATGTTCTCATGTTCACCACCCAAATACTAATTACAATCCATCACCACACTCATGTGCCTAATTATCCCGAGAAAGGCTATTTTATGTTATATCTAAAATTATTTTATTAATTATATATGAAAGCTCTTTAAGGTAAAATTCTATTATCACTTAAGTACTGTAGAATATTACTAGTGTCATTTCTTGTTACTGAAATACTTCAGCTCTCCTGTCAGAATTATTTAATATTAATATAAGGAAACTCAAAAATAATTCAGTCCAACTCCTACATTAACAGATAAAAATAAATTTAAGTCCAATGCGAGTGATCTGACTTGACTAAAGCAAGTTAATGAAAGTTTTAGAAACAGAAAGAGATCCTTAGATCCAATCTATGTCTCTTTTCACTATACCAAGTATTTCCAAACTGTGTTCCATAGAACCAATTAGAGTCACTGCAATTTGATCCACCTTCTTTTTAAAAATGTATTTAAACAAGGGATTGTTAATCTGAGACCCATGAAAGAATATGTAAATCCCCAAAATCATATCCTAATTTTTAAGTGTGTGTTTATATTTCTGGGGAGAGGAAGATATAACTTTTGTCTTAAATATACATTTTTAAGAGGATCTGTCCATGTGATTCAAAAAAAAATGTTAAGCCTTTCTTTTATACCTAGCCTGTGTTATAGGCTTTTCCCCTCTGTCTCCTCCTCTCTCAGTGAGGAATTTATATGCAAAATATGATTTTTACATCTCTATGTCTTCAATGTCACCTTTTTGATATGAATTTCAGCAAATTCCATGGTTGAATCAGCTGCTTGGGCTGGAATCCCAGCTCAATCACTTAGTGGCTCTTTGGCCATCCTTGGACAAATTAATTAGACCTCTCTGTGTTGTAGTTTCACTTTCTGTGATAGGGTGGTAATAACAGTACCTTCTCGAATAGGTGATGTGAGAATTCAATGATTTAAAATAAAAAATAGAGGTCAGAACAATGCCGGGCACATAAAGTGCTATGTATATACCATTATCAATAATTTACTTGTTACATATTTTTAAAATCAGTATTTAAATTATTTGGTAAAAAGAGACACTGCTACTATACTGTATCTCCAAGCTGCTACAACTGGCACTGGTAGAATCCAGGAAAAATTTCTTAAAATTCCTTTGAACTGTTTTCGAATTATATTTTGCCATTTCTTTCCTGAAAACTATTTCATTTATATTTCTTCCTGCTTCCATTTCTGTAATCAATTCTTTTTCACTGAGCCCCAACAAGACATTCATCCAAAAGTCCATGAAAAGACTAGGATAAATTAAAATTTCAAAGAACTGGCCTATTAAAGAAAAGTTTATTTTTCCAGTCATTCTGATTGCAGAGAAAGGCTCAGTTTATATATATTTTAAAGCTCAGCAAATTCTTCCTGTTTCCTATAGCTCTTGTTAACTGACTTTTCTAAACTAGTCATTTGGCATACATAAACAATAGAAATATTTAATTACATGCTTCCCACAAATAATTTCCACTGTTTTTCTGTACTATAAAAAATGTTTTAGTTTGACATTAGAGATTTTATTTCTAATATGTCTTTTACTGGTACAGTTTAAAAATATCTCACACAATTACAATTTAAGGTAAGAAATACAATAATGTTGGGCATAAACCCAAGAATATCAAAACAATTAAGAAATACATAATATGGTTTTGTATCTGTTACTATTTAATTTTATAATAGCAGATTTCAATTCTAATACATTAAAAGATACTTTGCAACAAAATGTCAAGTAGCTAGGATGTATTAACATTTAAAAATAAAACTTCCTTACAATCTATTGCTCATAATTAACTAGAGCAAAAAAAATCATATGCTTATCAATGAAATACAAAAATAGGAAGGAAATAATTGGATGGGACAGTTAATGGATTTTAAATGACAGATTTCATAAAATAACATTAAACATACACTTCAACTCACCATGTAAAGCCCAAACAAAGCTCTCATATTTCTGTTGTTCAGTTTCAATGCCTGTGCAAAATACTTTCTTGAAAGTTCAAGATTTTCAAGTCCACCTTGGGTATATTTAACCTGTTAAAAATTGCAGAGTGCTGAACCCTGTTTATTTTACTACTTTGAAATATAGCATGTTTCATCATACCACAGGCATTACTAATTGAAACAGATATTATGTAAACAAATGAAAGATGTTAAAAGAATTCATCTTAAAGTCGTTAAAGCTAATCTAAATTTTAAAGCATAACCCACCCCCCCAAAAAGTATTCTGTTCTATGAACAGTAAGATCACTGAGTAGTTTTTAAAAAAATGCTGCCAGTATAAAGAAGTCAGTATAATTTCTATTTCAACTGTCTTGCAAATGCTTCACAACTTTATATTTTCTATTACTAGCATTATAAATCTAGACTTGGACAGTAAATTGTCCTTTTCTAAGCTGCACTGAAATTCCTTAATAATGAAGTCCTTCTAACCTTCTAACATTCAATTGTATTGCTATTCTTAAGAGTAGGCAAATAAAATAAGAACTTCCTACTTCCCAAACACTGACCTTAATATGAATTTCCTAGAATATGGATTTAAAAATCATAATCTTTGTAAATGTCTTAGAAACCATTAAATGGTGACAACTGTGGAATAATTAATTCATAATTATGAAAGAAAATAGTATACAAATAAAAATACAAAGAATGTCACTGTTTTAAATAAGAGCTTTTAATTGAGAAATCAGTATTTCCATTATAGTATTAAAAATTTAAAACTTTTACTCCCACAAGTCAATTTTCATCAGATGTTTTAAATATTTATATACTTGCTTAACACGAAGGACATATTCTTAGTTCCATAATACCCAACACCAACAAAAATAAAACCACATATAATTGTTGTTTTAGAAAACACTTACTTCAGCATACTGCTGACAGTATAAGTGGTTGTGTGGATTAGTCATCATAAGCTCCTCTAAACAAAAGGCTGCTTTAGCATAGCTGAAAAATATCAAGAGGAGAAATTAATTTTAAAAGTCACAAATTTTATCTTACACCGTAAATAATTCAAACCAGTTTTAGTGACATCAGACATTTTATTCCCAAAATAAAGTTTTATTAATAAAGTACTTGTTATCTTAAATTCATAAATATGAATAATGTTAAATTTTTTAATGGAATGAATAAACAAACAGAGGCTTAAATTCTAAAGCAGCCTATGAACAATCAACAGATATTACATTTTTAAAACTGGGTCACTACTATGACATCCAAACATTATTAACAACACCTGCTTCAAGATCTAGGATCACATTACATATAAAATAACTTCTAGAAGTCCACCGATCATTTACTAAAATATTTAAATAGCTTAAGTAAGGAGGAAATAGACATTTTATTAAATACTCTCTATTCACTAAAAATCCTTTACAGACATATATTTACCAACATATTCTATTACAAAGACTTTTCATTACTTAAGTTTACTGTCAAATACAAAATTATAATGAAGTTATAGAAAAATAACTGAAAAGTGGATCAAGCTAGTGGTTTGGATATGAACTCTACTAGTCTTTAATCAGTGGTAGAGAAACAAAAATCTTGCTGAAAACATAAAGAAAGAAATGCTGCAAAAGGCTCTGGAAAAGTAGTCTTACATCACGTGACTATAATTCCCTTTAGTGTACTTTATATATTTAAAGCATGTGAATATCCTCACTATTTACAGAAAATCCTAAAGGACACAGGTGTTGTAAAATTTATTTCCAGTGAGGAAGTGATGACAGTACCCAACAGAAAAACGCTACCTACAGTTATTTTTGGCTTTTGTCACCAATATACAAAGGTACCTATCTTTACACTAATGTCTGATATACTTACTTTTCAAAATATACACATTGCAGTTTCACACATGTGTACTAATAACAGCTAACTTTTATTACCTGCTTATTATGTATCATGCACTTTTCTAGGTGTGTTACATGTATTAACTCATTTAATCCTACCAAAACCGTAGAAGGAAGAAAATTATCACCATTCTGTAGTTGAGAACACTGAGGCACAGAGATGTAAACCGAAACCCAGGCTGTGCCACTCCAGACAGCCTACACTTTTAACCATTATACATATTGCATATATGCACTACACACTACAAGGAAAAACTGTAGTGGTGATAGTAGTACTGAAGATGCCAATGGTAACATAAAAATGGGTACAGCAATCAAACCTAAAAGGCCCAAGGAACCAAAAACTCCCTGATTACCCAAAAATCAAAGCATTTTAGATTTAGGAAGGACCTTATATATATTCTCATCAAAGTTCATGCAGCTATGTAGTCCGTTTCATTTTTATATCCAAAATCTAGCTCCAGTTCTTGACATATGAGGTATATAATAAATGACTGAATAAATATCTAGAACAAAAGCATATGACTACTTATTTGATATTTATTTATTATTCTATAAGAGAAGGGAAAAGTAGTCTCTACCTTAAATAAACACCCAACTTCATCAAAAAGACAGCTCCCTTGTAAATGCATTCCTTTAACTAGGATGATGCCAAACATTCATATTAATGCTAAGAACAAATGTTCTTAGAGATTTAAATGGGTTGAGCACAACTGTGACTCTGGTTCACATACAGTGTAAGGTAAGAAAATAGGCAGGTAGGAGTTTCTATTGAAAAATGAATGCCAAGATATTTTTCTCAGAAATGATTTAGCATCACATACAAGAAGGCAATCCCTTCCCCTCAATTTTACAAAGTATAAAATAAAACTAATTTTGTGGATAAAGTATAGAATCAAACAAACTTACAGCTGAAAGGCACAAGACATGGTCTAAGGCAGTTTTTCTCAGCCAGAGTCACCCAAGAGTCTTAAGCCATATGGAAAGTGATTTGAGTGATTACGTGCTCAATTCTCCCAAGGATGGTACATAGCCAGTACCATTCCAGAAGCAGAAAGAAATTAATTCATTATATACAACGACTCAATGAGACTAAGATTAGAGAAATAAAAATAGTTTGCATCTATTTTAAATAACCACTATCATTACATGTTAGAGTCAGTAACTAAATAAAGTTTTTGAAGTTCTTCTGTTCCTCATAAAAGCATATGTATAGGTTACAGTATTTGTCCCCAGACTGCTTTATCAATATTATTTTTCCTTATAGGATTTTGGTAATTCCATTTTTTTTAGAATTTTACAGTAAGGCTGACCTACAAAAAGGAACCATAATCACGATCATAATTAATTTATACTACTAGTTGCTCCTTGCTGATATAACATCTAGTTTTAACTATAAATCAAGTAAAAACATTAAGCGTCTTTGTTTAAAATACATATTTTTGTTTATAATACATATTGGTGGTGCTAACACATAAATTATAACTAATTTTTTATATTTATAAAAAGTAAAGTGTCTCAATATAGTCAACTGGTGTGACATATAACCACCAGAATAACTAACTATAAATGAGAATTTACTTATCAGAAGCAAGGTTATATAAAAGTAACTCAAAGATATAAATAAAGTATGTGGCAGAATTCTATACGTCCTTTCTATAAAAACACTGAATAGGCTTATACAGACATTCTACTGTGGAAATTTAGTTGGGGTAAAAAATTCTAGATCTAGACTAGCAATGCTGTCTGTGACCTATCATATTTAAAATAGCTTATATCTATCCATACGCAGAAAAAAAAGACAAAATGTTAAATATATCTAGCAATTCCTCAATTGCTACATTTTTGTCACTATGTCCTCAAAACTGTGCTAAATTGACATTCCACAATAATTTATCACTTCTGCCAAAAAATATCCTACCTACTACAATGACTCGCCCAAACAAATCAAATGAATTAAGTGAACAGATTCCGATTTTCATACCGTTTCAAAAAACCCTAAAAATATTTATTTCCCCTCACTCTAAATCTGAATATTCCTTCTAAGTGTCCAATTAGAAAAAATGGTCATTTTGTAAATAACTAGCTTCAAGACCAAAAAGAGTTTTGTGATATAAAAGGGTAGGCTGAACACAATTATCATTTCCCCTGAAAAGAAATTATTTTCTAGCTGCTTTTCTGTCTTTGTACGTCTTAATTTCTTGGGATTTTTCAGTTCACTTCTCTTAAGTGTACATTCAACTCTATCTCAATAAAGTCTTTAGAGACTCAAAACAAAGCCAAACTGAATGTGGCCATTACAAGGTAAAGCCAATAATAAAAATAATAAATTTAATGATAGGTTAAAAACAAAGTATAGCCTATTTAAGCACTAAAGAAAGAAATATTAGAAACAAATGCAAAAAAGTAAAATTGAGAAAGAAATAGAAAAAAGTAATATATTTATATAGGTCTTAGAGGACAGAAAACATGAAATCAATAAAACTGATATATCTGACTATCTAAAAATAAAGTTTCTGTTAATCAAAAACATCAATATTAAAAAGACATAACAAACATGCACATATTTTTAACAGGATAAAGGTTCATATCATTTATATAAAGAGCTCTTAAATTTTTTTTAAAAGGTAACCAATTTTCACCAATCAAAATTTGCAAAAATTAAAAAGAATGAGAGCACTCAGTGTTGTTAACGGGACATTCTAATAATTGCTGGTGTGAGAGTAAACTGATATTATCTTTCTAGTGGACAATTAGGAACAATTTAGCAAAACCACTAAAAATGTGCATATCATATAATCAAGTAATTCTACCTCTAAGATCTCAGCCCAAGGAAACAATTAAAATAAAAATAATCAATACAGCATTACAGTGAAAATGAAAAACAACCTTTATATTTATTTCCCTAGGAAACTGGTTAAGAATACTAGGGTACAATAATAAGATAGAATAATATAAAGCCATTAAAATCACATTTTGGAATGTTTATGGTGATGAGGAATTTCTGACAAAATATAACTAAGTGAAAAGCATAAGCTACAAAAGATAATTCTGTTTTAGGTTTCTGTTTGTTTCAAGAGGTGCTGAAGAAAAAAATCAAATATAAACTGTAGTTAACTTATGATGATGCAATTACACATGATTTTTGTCTTTGTCTTTATTCTTTATTGGGTTTTCCAAATTTTATGCATTAGGTATTACTTTAATTAAAAAATTTCACTGATGATTTGAAATGTTTTTAAATGCTTTTAAGCACAAGATCTTCAAAAGGCACAAAAACATTTTAAATGACTATCATTTTAGGGACAAAATAAAACTAATGTTAATTTTTTTACTGCACTCCAAAAATCAGTTTCATGTTATTTAAATTATATACTGTATACTTATAAATGCTGACTTTAAAACTATGAAAAATGGAAACAATACCATTTAAACCAAACACACTACCACTCTCACATACATAAGAGAAACCTATGTTTACATACAACATATGTTGTATGTCAACATACAAGCACACATACATCTATACTGAACATGATTCCGGAAATAATTTCTAACGAAAAACAAAGAGAATCTGATAGCAGAGTAGAGAAGTGAAGACTGGTTCCCAGAATACAGTCCATATTCACTGAACGACAGATACTACTTTATTTCAGCTCCCACTTTTATTAGAATTATGCAGATAACTACCTTAATTCTCCATTTCGCATTACATATATACCCCTGGGCAAAGACAAGAGACAAGTATCTTCATTCTATTTTATTTCCTGTGTCAGCTATTTGTAGTATGAGGATGAAGTTAACTATTCATGCACAGTCAGAATATGTGCATGAGAATCTGATTCTATTCTCTCAAAAAGAAGGAAAGAAACAATGTGATATTCTTCAGATTCAGAAGAACTAAGGGGAAAACAAAATCCTGCCTCTAGATGGAGGTTGGTGTTAATGCTGTGATATTAGAAAACCTGCACTAAGACTGGGCTAATCCTCTCACACTGGGATTTCCTCCTGTCACTGCAGCAATAAAAAAGCTAACAAAAACATTAAATATCCAATAAGCAAGTTCCTACAGCATTCAACATTCTTGATTATTCTTGGTTTTTTTACCCAGGCAACAGAATGCTTCTACTTTGGAAGAGTTGATTCTCTTAGTACTAAGGCTAATAAATGCATACAATTGACAGAATTTTTAAACAGCAGGGAGTATAATACTCTTTGTATATAAGAATAATTTAAACTAAAAATTCACAATTTTGATGCATTAAAAATAAGCTTAGCTCAGCAAATGCAGGCCTTTCTAATTCCAAATAGAATACCATCCAGATTTGAAAGAAAAACTTATTTCCCAAACAAAAATAATTTAGCAAAACACAAATCACCTAGTTAAAGCAATTCACCTATTATAACTAACAAATTGTTGATTTGTTATTTGTCATTTAATTGTTTACTTATTTTGTTCATTTAAAATGACACATAATTCATACATTCTTACCAATCCTTCAGAAACCATTATGCTTTCTTAACTTATATACTGATGAAAATTGCACTCTAACAAAATTTTATGTTTTTAACAACTTACTCATGTTCATTGATATAAAGTTCTGCGAGTTCATGCCAGGCTTCTTGGTCTCCAACAAATCTGGTGAGAGGAAAGAGAAAAAAAGTAAGTGTGTAGATATTCTGTAAATGAACAGCATGAAGGCAAAAAGGAAAATCAAATGCAAATTCCATTTTAATTAAAAAAGATTTATCAGAATAACAAAACACAATCCTCTTGTAAGACACTCACTGTTCCAGATACTCATTCAGTTCCCGAATAGCCTCCACATTTTTCCCCTGGGCTTTTCGAATGGCAATCTTACGCTTTCTTGCAGCCTATGGGTTGACATTAATAAAGGATTAGGACCTCATGATTCCCTGGGTTTTTGTAAAGAAGTTAATTTGACTGTGCAAATTATTATCTCAATGCCAGTGAAATACCATTGTAGAACTACTGCTTAGTGGGAGTTTATAAACATACTCCATGACATCCCACTGGGGAATTCAAATACTCCTCGAACAATCACATATGCTTTACTTTTGATGTACACAATGTATGCATCATTTCATTCAAATAAATAACCATCCAGATTCTGATAATTACAAGCCAGCAGGGAATCCTAATCTTTATGCAGGCTAAAGTCCTTTACTCTGTCTCATTCATAAGATCTGTATCTTAAGAGATAGAAGGATAGTGGAGATTAGGAAAAAAAAAAAAAAAATCTCACCATGGGCACTTGAATGTCTTTATACAACTATGGCTTCTGATAGCTTTTTTCACAATTTTAAGAAAAAATCTACCTAAGAGTCTTTCAAAAGGATAATATAGGCCCTGAAAGACATATTTTGTAATAGACAAAACATTTAAAACTTGCCTTTTAAAGTTTTTTAAATGACAAACATAAAAATCAGTGCCATTTATTTATGCATTAATCAAATACTGAACATCCATTGTTTTCCAGGTACTGTGCTAGACAATAAAAATACAAGGATAAAAAAAAGGAAGAGATAATTCTTTGTAGGAGCTCAGTCTCATGAGAGGAAGTCACATCAAATAAAAAGACAATGATAGAGACATCTAGGGCGTTGTGGCAACACAGAGATCCTAACGTAGGTTGCGGCAGAGTAGAGGAGGTGGAAGGGCAGGAGGCAAAGAGAGTGCCAGATGTGATACATGTACTGAAATAAAAAGGGCAAGCAGACACTAAGGAAGCAAAAGAGGAAATTATGTGGAGAACACTGCATAGTAGGAGGAACACAAGAGCAAAGGCATAGGAGACAGCAGCATTGTTTGTAATCAAGACTATATGTTTGAGGCTGGAGTGAATAGCCAAGGACTGGAGAGCACTGCATGAATTATTAAATTTACATCCCCTCCATCTCTGATTAATCCAGTGCAGAAGGCTAAGCAATAAATCACACTATAACTAGGGCCAGGTTAAGCTTATTAATTAGGAACATGATTGTCATGGTTTTATATGATACACATTCCACAAGATGCAGACAAGGGAAGTAAAATGAATGGGGCCTCTTTATACTAACAGAGCTACCTGTCGTGGGGTGGGAAAGGTGAGTGTTCTTGCTCTGAAGAAGTGAAAGTCAAAAAATCAGAGAGAATCAAGAGACTCCCAATAAATAAGACCAAGAGCAATATTTATAATAATAGTGATAACAATATTTTGGTAATAAAAAAAATGACATATTAAAAATGTATATCCTTGATTATTCAGTTCGTGCTGAAAGCCTAACACAATGCCTGCCACACAGCTGGTACACAAATATTTTTGGAATAATTTCACTACGTAAAACAATGAAAGCACTATAATGAATGTGAAGTTTAATCTCAAGAATTCAGAAGGAAAGTAAAAGTAAAGTTCTAAAAGTAACTCAATCCTAAAGCCTTTAGGAACAATATTAGACTTCAAATATGAAAACCTTATCCCAAGTCCTTCTGAAAATAGGTGAGGGATAAATTAACATATAATTAAACTAATTTCTTTTGGACATATAATATCTAATTTCACCAATCCAACATCATTGGAAACATATTTTATTGTTTATTCTTTTCATTTTTCATGATACTAGTTCTTCCACAGGCAATATGGTAGAGCAGAGAGTCCAGGCTTTGAAATAAAAAAGACAAGAAACTGAATCCCAACTTGTCACTTATCAGCTTTCTAACCAAGGGCAAAATATTTAACTTCCTCAAACCTCGGTGATACCAGCAATCTCCAAGTACTAATGTAAAGCAATTGACATAGTACATAGCTAACAGAGGGAAAACAAAGTTCAGGTTCTCCTGCCTCCAAGGCTTACGCCCATGGCCCTGGGAAATGTGGCATTCTAAAAGCATCTTCACCCTTAGCATAGAGGCAATGACACCTATAGTCATGCGCTGCATAACATCTCGGTCAAGGACAGACCACACATAGGACGGTGGTGCCATAAGATTAGGACCATATAGCCCAGGTGTGTGGTAGGCTACACCATCTAGGTTTGTGTAAGTACACTCAATGATGTTTGCACAACAATGAAATCATCTAACTGCATTTCTCAGAATGTATCCCCATCGTTAAGCAACGCATAGCTGTACTTGCCATTTTTATGGCTTTAAGACCGGCTAAAAGAGAAATCCAAATGGTTCCCCTTATAGACTATGCATGAGGAGGTAGTAACTAAATCCCTAAGTTTTAGGTAAATATTTTAGAACAAGGTGAACTAAATTCAGCTTTCACAAATATATCTCCCCTCAATCCCTTCTGTCCTTCTATAAACGTTTATTGAAAAATCTGTCATGAGCCACCAAAGTGTTGGTGTTACTAAGAATAAAAACACTTTCTGTTACTCTAACCACAGAAAGCACTGTGCTGGACACTGAGGGAAATAACAAAGCCATATAAGACCTAGAACTAATAAAGACTAGTAGGGGAAGACATCACTTAGATGAAAGTTAAGTTACTATGTAGAAGACATCACCAGGGCAGGCCCAGTGTCGTAGTGGTTAAGTTTGCACACTTCGCTTCGGCAGCCCAGGGTTCGCAGGTTCGGATCCTGGGCACGGACCTATGCCCCACTTATCAAGCCATGCTGTGGCAGGTGTCCCACGTATACATGGAGGAGGATGGGCACAGATGTTAGCCCAGGGCCAATCTTCCTCAGCAAAAAGAGAAGGATTGACAACAGATATTAGCTCAGGGCTAATCTTCCTCACCCAAAAAAAAAAAGGACATCACAATTTCTTTTTCCAAAGCAACTTCAATGTATTATCTCAAAGATGGGAAGTCCAGTTTCATCCTATGCTTAGTACTACTACTAGGATAGAACAATATTTAATTACATATTATGTTAGATCTTGAAGTGAAATGATTTACTCAAAATATCCCCAACTTAAACTGACACAGAAGTAAAATGTTTGACTCCTAATTCCAAGAAAATAAATTACAAGCTATTGATTTTTAACCTGAAATGAGAAAAATACATGAAACTCAAACTTTTCCCAGAAATTTTCATTTTTTTAATATACGACTGTGTGAAAAATGAATACCTTTGAAACTGTGGTGAAGTCTTATAATCAAAATAAGTACATGAGAAAATCTTCAAGAAAAGAAAAACGGTGCATTTTATAAGGGATTGTTTTATTAAAACAGATGGCAAGGTATCAAAATAGTGAAGATTAGAAAATTATTCAAAACTTTCCAGTTTTAACTCTCTTTTTATTGGGAATATCTAGATAAAACTAACAGAAGCTGTTTCTTATTTTTATTTTTTATAACAGGTAAGCTTGCAGCTCTGTCAAAACTTTTCCCTGAACTTTCTATATTCTGAAAATCCTCACAAAATAATGAATGGCTCCCATTCAAATATCTACCAAAAAAAAAAAAACCTAGGAAGTTTCCAGAAAAAATTTCCCTGGGTTGGGATAATATTAAAAGCAAAAATCTAAACCATTTCACAATATATACATATATTAAATCACCACGTTGTATAACATAAACTTTCACAATGTTACTAGTCAATTATATCTCGATAAAGCTGGAAAAAAAGTATCATTTATGCAATACATAAGTATTACTAGAGTATCAATACTCTATTGATACTCTAGTAAAATATCAATTACTAGAGTATCAAAGGGGGCAAGGAGAGATCAAGGATTTATCACCAATGAATGCCTGGGATAAATGCTACCTAGAAACTGCACACTTCACTGTTAAATAATTTCCCAACTTAGCATAAATAATTTATTTAAAATGAATCAAGTTACTGATGTTCAATTATTAAGCATTTCTGCATTTTACAATCCACAATCGTACATTATATGACTTTCTTAAAATGTACATTTTTAATGAAATACTTGCCAAATAAGAGAACACCTTCATGTATTTGTATTATGTGTTAATATAACAATTTCTCCTTTTATAAAAGGAAAAAACAAACTCAAACTGGCTTTTGTTTTAAAAATTCTAAAAATATTTCTATTTTAGCAGGCATATGTGTGCACGGACATAACACAAAACATTAAAATGCCTGATGTTATCTAAAGTCTCTCCTTACCTCTTCATTTAGTAAAAGGTAAGTCTGAGGGAAGTCATTATGCTAATATATAGTAAACTAAAATGTTCTCAACATTAAAAAAAATTTTTTTCACCAGGGTATTTTTAAAATAAATAATACTATATAAGTATATTTGTAACAAATACTCTGCCCAATAAACTGATTTAAATATTTGTTCAAAATCAGGATAAACTATCTTTTTCTTTATATATATATATACATTCTTACTCATGTAGAAGGCAGAAAAAAGCAAAACCAAAACAAATCACCTTCATTAATTCCATAAACTAAGTACAGAGATGATTTCTTTCATTTTTCATTCAAATAAAATATAACTACCCAAAAGAGGCAAGCTACTAATTTATAAACTTCAAAATATCACAAAAACACTGAGCTCTGTTGGACTTTTATGCAAGCACATAAAATTCTTTCTTTCCAAATTCCAACTAGCTTCTCTCTAACAAGATAAAGTCAAATTT
Organism: Ceratotherium simum simum; assembly: GCF_057802395.1. Classification (NCBI taxonomy): domain Eukaryota; kingdom Metazoa; phylum Chordata; class Mammalia; order Perissodactyla; family Rhinocerotidae; genus Ceratotherium; species Ceratotherium simum. The sequence continues at coordinate 31,580,006 of NC_141922.1, forward strand.
TACTGAAGAGTTTTAAATCTATTAAAAAAGAATATGGCCCATCATGAAATATTTAAAATAAAAAGATAAAACCTGGTTCCAAATGTATTTTTCCATTACTTCCAAAATGAATTAATTTCACCTTTTTTTTAACTGAGGTAACATTGGTTTATAACATTATATAAATTTCAGATATACATTATATTTCGACTTCTGTATAGACTACATCATATTCACCACCAAAAGTCTAGTTGCCATAATTTTGCCTTTTAAAATAAACTTTAGATGATCTTTAGGATAATCAGCTAACTTACAGTGTTAGTTGGATCTTCCTGTAAAATTCGATCATATAACTGTATAGCATCATCATATCTATTTAAAAAGAAAAAGAAACATCAAGAATCATTACCTCAAAATTTAATGACAAATAATAAATACAGAAAAAAATTAAACTGTCAGGGCTCTGAACGCATTTACAATTGCTATCCAAGTCTCTTCCGATCTACATAAAACAGTAAAAGTTTGCTATGGTGTCATTTTTTTAAGGAAAAAAAAATCACGTATAATGTATTTATAGAAAAACTAACTTCAAAAATATACTGATTCAATTTGGCCTAAATACAAAGGTAAAAACTAGCAATAGAAATAGATAGATACTTTTCTGATTCACGTTATATCTAGAATTACAGCCAATAAAACATTAAGAAAAAGTTTAACAAATACACTCACACGGAAATTATCTATGTATTAATTCTCCTTTACTGACTATTTATGGTAGTTTTTCTTAGTTGAGCTGGTTCAATTCAATTCATTAAGCACCCATTAAGCTTACACACACAATACTTACTCTTTGCTGGGTTACAATCTCACATGTGAAACAGTTAACAAATTTACCAGATGAAAAATTAACCAAATATGACAGTATATAACTATAAGGCCAAAATTAACATTATGTGATACTGAATCAAAGGGAGGGAGATATCAGAAATCACATAAAGCACTTTACCTAACTATACACTCTCATACATGGTAATCTTGATTGGGATGCAAGTTAATTGCTGAGTGATTCTGAAATTCCTTCCTAACCAAATCAACAACTCTCAACTCCCTTCCATTCAATTTCTCCACTTCTGGATATAAATCTTTAGAGAAAGCAAAAAAAAAAAAAAAAAAAATGTTTAAAAAAACTTTTGCAGTGGTGTTTCTAAAACTAGGAACAATAGATACATTCTTGAGATCCATTCATAAGTTCCCCATGCGAATTTTTTAATTTTAAATTTTTCTCTTAATGATATTTAACATCTTTTAACTGAACACTCCCACAATTTTAGTGCCCAAGTCTGTATTTGTGACTACAATCACGACAATAGGTAAGAAATCCTTTAACTGTAGTAGACTACTGAGAAAAATAAAAGCAAACTTAATTTGTAAATGTGTCCATACCATGTGAAGGCCAAATGTCATCACTGCACACTAAGTCAATTAGACCTAGCAGTAGTCCAAATAAAGAAAATTAGTTTGGACATCAAATACATGGTAATACAGTAGGTATGCTAGCCTCATAAGAACCTGCAACTACAGGGGGAAACAGAAAATAAAATCATTAAATAATAATAAAACAAAATAATAAAGTATACAAACAAGCAAAATTAATGCTACAGAGCAGGGGTTCTCACAAGACACAGTACATGAGAATCATTTTTCCAACTATATAACCCATGGGAAACATGTCAGAAATGACACAAGAAGACAGGAACTATTCATTCATTTCATTAACATAATAATAATCGAAATTTTAGTAGTTTTCTAGTTTTTTTTGTATTTTATTAGGAAGCACATTGTTTTTGTGGGGTTTTTTTTTTTTTTGGTGACAAAGATTCACCCTGAACTAATATCTGTTGTCAATCTTGCTTTTTTTTGCTTGAGGAAGATTAGCCCTGAGCTAACATCTGTGCCAATCTTTCCTCTACTTTATATGTGGGTCGCTGCCACAGAATGGCTGACAAGTAGTGTCAACCCACACCCAGGATCCAAACCCGCGAACCCAGGCTGCTGAAGAGGAGCGCACTGAACTTAACCACTATGCCCCAGGGCCGGCCCCCTTACATTGTTTTTATAGTTGTACAAAAACTATACATACAAGGCACCAATATCTAATTTTACATTGGAACATATTTAAGATATACTATAATAAAAAAATTAATAATTTATGTAAAAACTGAGTGTGATAGTTAATTTTATGTGTCAACTTGACTGGCCATGGGGTGCCCAGATTAAACATTATTTCTGAGTATGTCTGAGGGTGCTTCCACATAAGATTGGCACTTAAATTCATAGACTCAGTAAAATGGACTGCCCTTCCCAATGAAGGTGGGCATCACCCAATCCTTTGAGGCCCTGAAAAGAACAAAAGCAGAGGAAGGAGGAATTCATCCCTTTTTACTGCTTCACTGCAGAGCTGGGACATCTCATCTTCTCTCCCTCTGCCCTCAGACTAGGATTTACACCTTTGGCTCCCTTGGTTCTCAGGCCTTCAGACTTGGATCAGACTGAATTACAGCACCAGATTTCCTGCGTCTCCAGCCTACAGACAGCAGGTCCTGGGACTTCTTAGCCTCCATAATCACGTGAGTCAATTCCTCATAGTGAATCTCCATTTATATGTATATCTCCTATTGGTTCTGTTTCTCTAGAGATTCCTAATACACTGAAGGTCCACAAAAATTTACCTTTAGTCAGCAATGTCTTCAAACCTATTTGTCTATGCACCTGCAGGGCTTTTTAAAGAAAGATCTAATTTATACCACTAACAGACTGATCTCAGTATAGTGAGGACTAGGCAACTACATATTTTTTGAAATGTCACAGATCATTCTCATTCACAATCATGTATGACAATCAACGATTAATGGTCCTACGTGATGAAGATATATAATAGTCACTCTTTCGGAAAAAAGCAGCAAAACCTTACTAGATAAAATGATGATGTAAGTTTCAATTAAAGAATAAGGGTTAAAGAAATTAAAGTTCACTAGATTTCTTAGAACACCTGAGTTAATACTTAAGAATAAGTATTAACCATATCAAATTACCATATCAATTTTCTGTATGGTTGGAAAGAGGGTAGAGGGATAGTTACTATTAAAATGTGTGCTTTGCAAATTAGTACCTCTCAAAACTTTACAAGATAATTTTAAAAAATCATTCATCTTGGATTCTGGGATGTGTTTTGCTATTCACATATTTTAACAATGGTCTAGGATTTTATATTACTTGAAATAAAACAAGTAACATTAGAGTAGAATACTGATTCAGGAGCAATTCTCTGCAGATTTCTTCCATTCTGTCCTCTGATTCAAAATTATTTTCTGCTAACCTAAAATAGTAATATTTTATTTACTTTTCTTTACCTATGCCCTTTGCTTACGTGCAGAGAGGATCCAAAGAGATTAAAACGTACACACACACAAACACAGAAGCCAAAACCAAGGAGTAAAGGGGTTGTGAAATATTGTATCAATACATCCTGCTTAAAAAAAAAAGCTACAACAATTGAAGTTAATTCTGTCTTATCTAAAACACCAAGTTAAAAACGTTAAGTAGTAATAAGCTGATCCTAAAATTCACATGTAAATTCAAGGGACTCAGAATAGACAAAATAATCTTGAAAAAAAAGAAGGAAGTTGAAGAACTTAACACTTCCCAATTTCACAACTTAGTACAAAGCTATAATATCAATACAGTATAGAATCAATATGGTGTGGTATATGACAAACATATAGACCAATGGAATAGAACTGAAAGCCCATAAATCAACACTCATATTTACATTCAACTGATTTTCAACAAGGGTGCCAAGACAATTAAATGGCGAAAGCACAGTCTTTTCAACAAACGGTGTGGGACAAGTGGATATCCACATGCAAAAGAATGAAGCTGGACACCTACCTCACACCATAAAAAATATTAACTCGGGGCTGGCCCAGCGGCGCAAGCAGTTAAGTGCGCGCGCTCCGCTTTGGCGGACAGGGTTCGCAGGTTTGGATCCCAGGTGCGCATCAACGCACCGCTTGTCGAGCCATGCTGTGGCGGCGTCCCATATAAAGTAGAGGAAGATGGGCACGGATATTAGCCCAGGGCCAGTCTTCCTCAGCAAAAAGAGGAGGATTGGTAACGGATGTTAAGCTCAGGGCTGATCTTCCTCACAACAAAAAAAACAAAGAAAAAAAATATTAACTCAAAATGGGTCAAAGATCTAAATGTAAAAACTAAAACTATAAAACTCAAAAGAAAATATAGGTGTAATCTTGCTGACCTTGGATTAGGCAATGGTGTCTAGATATAACACCAACAGTACAAACAACAACAAAAAAATGAACTGGACTTCATAAAAAAATCAATAACTTTTGTAATAAACAGCCCCTGGGGTATATAGGTAAGAGAATAAAGTTAGAAGCGATCACACTGCTTGGGGAAAAATAAAATTGTATCTTGATATAGTTGCAGAGTAGGTGCACAGAGAAGAGAAAAATGAGAAAGCCTGACCTGTGGTCTTTATATATAGTCTAGATACAAGTCTATTATCAGATATATGATTTGCAAAAATTTTCTCATATTACGCGATTTGTTTTTTCACTGGCTTAAGGTGTCCTTTGATTACAAAAGTTTTTGATTTTTTTATGAAGTCCAGTTCATTTTTTATTTTGTTGTTTGTACTATTAAGTTGTTAAGTTTGCACATTCCGCTTCAGCGACCCAAGATTTGCCGGTTCAGATCCTGGGCGGAGACCTACTCACCGCTCATCACGCCATGCTGAGGTGGTGTCCCACATAGAAAAACTAGAAGGACCTACAACTAGGATATACAACTGGGGCTTTGGGGAGAAAAAAGAAAAAAGAGGAAGATTGGCAACAGATGTTAGCTCAGGGCCAATCTTCCTCAAAAAAGAAAGAAAACAATCCAATTTACAATTGCATCAAAAAGAATCAAATAGCTAGGAATAAATTTAACAAAGAAGTGAAAGCCCTGTACACTGAAAACTATAAGACATTGAAGAAGATACAAATAAACGAAAGGATGTTCTATGCTCATGAACTGGAAGAATTAATAATGGTACAATGTTCCTACTACTCAAAACAATCTACAGATTCAGTGCAACCCCTATCAAAATTCCAATGGCATTTTTCACAGAAATAGAACAATCCTAAAATTTGTATGGAACCACAAAAGACCCCGAATAGCCAACACAATCTTGAAAAGAACAAAACTAGAGGTAACATGCTTCCTGATTTCAAACTATGTTACAAAGCTATAGTAATCAAAATAGTATGATACTGGCATAAAAACAGACACATAGATCAATGGAACAGAACAGAGTGCCCAGAAACAAACCCATGCATATATGGTCAATTCGTTTACAACAAAGGAGCTAAGAGTATACAATGGGGTAAGGATAGTCTCTTCAATAAATGGTGTTGGGAAAACTGGACAGCCACATGCAGAAGAATGAAACTAGACCACCATCTTTACACCATGCACAAAAATCAACTCAAAATGGATTAAATACCTGAATGTGAGACCTGAAAACCATAAAACTCCTAAAAGAAAACATATGGGGTAAGCTCTTTGACTTCAGTCTTGGTGATGATTTTTTGGATTTGACACCAAAAGTAAAGGCAGCAAAAGCAAAAATAAACAAGTGGGACTACATCAAACTAAAAAGCTTCTGTACAGCAAAGGAAACCATCAACAAAATGAAAAGGCACCCTACAGAATGGCAGAAAATATTTGCAAATCATAAATCTGATAAGAGGTTAATATCCAAAATATATAAAGAACTCATATAAATCAACAGCAAAAAAACAAACAAATCCAAGTAAAAAATGGGCAGAGGAACTGAAAAGACTTTTTCCAAAGACATATAAACGGCCAACAGGTACATGAAAAGGTGCTCAACCTCACAAATCAGCAGGGAAATGCAAATTAAAACCACAATGAGATATCACCTCATACATGTTAGCATGGTTATTATCAAAAAGACAAGATATAACAAGTGTTGTTGAGGATGCAGAGAAAAGGCAACCCTGTGCACTGCTGGTGGGAATGTAAACTGGTAGAGCCACTATGGAAAACGGTATGGAGGTTCCAAACGGTACGGAACCTCCATACCGTTTTCCAGAACTACCATTTGATCTAGCAATTCTACTTCTGGATATTTATCCGAAGTAAATAAAATCACTATCCTGAAAAGATATTTGCAACCTCATGTTCACTGCATCATTATTTACAATAGCCAAGACATGGAAACAATCTAAGTGTCCACTGACAGATGAATGGATAAAGAAGTTGTGATATATATACAATGGAATATTATTCAGCCATAAAAAAAGGAAATTCTGCCATTTATGACAACCTGGATGGACCATAAGGGCATTATACTAAGTGTAATAAGTCAGACAGAGAAAGACAAATACTATATGATCTCACTTATATGTAAAATTAAAAAGATTCCAAACTCATACACAGAGAACAGGTTGGTGGGTGCCAGAGGTGAAGGTGGGGGGTACGTGAAATGGATGAAAGTGGACAAAAGGTACAAATTTCTAGTTATAAGATAAATAAGTCCTGGAAATGTAATGCACAGCATGGTTACTATAGTTAAAAATAATGCGCTGTATATTTGAAAGTTGCTAAGAGAATAGATCTTAAAAGTTCTAATCACAAGAAAAAAAAATTTTAACTATGTGTGGTAATGGATGTTAATGATGTAATCATTTCCCAATATATACATGTATCAAATCATTATGTTTTACATCTGAAACTAATACAATGTTATGTGTCAACTATATCTCAATAAAAAAATAATAACAGTAGCCTCTATACCCTGAGCGCCTGTGAGGGTACTACACATATATCATTAATTCCCAAAACAACCCTGAGAAGTTGGTAATATTCTTGTTTTACAAAGAAGGGAGGCTGGAAAGGCTTAAAGAAGTTAAATAATTTGCCAGATCAACAGCTAATAGATCCTAGCACCAGGATTTGAAGCCAGTTCTTACTCCAAGCATGATCCCATTTCACTACATCAGAGATGCTAAATGGATTACACTCTTATGTCAAATCCTATTTATTGGGAGTAACCGGCAGGATTTATGCTGAGAAGCACTCCGACACTATTCTGAAGCTCAGCAACAAAAGGTATTACACAATTAATGACACTGCCATAGGTGTACGAGGGCCTAAATGTAGGCCCCATGTTTGCCATTTCAAAACCGGATTACACTGTTTACAAGATTCAGTTACCTTTCCATGGCTTCAAATCTCATGCCAGTTAATCGCTTGACTCTGTGACTGCCAGGGAACTGTCTTCTCAACTCCTGAAGACAAAACTGAAAAGAAAATTGGCAAAAAAGACTTGAAGAGTAGTAATTACCTTACATATACTAAATGAGCTACAAGGAACGGCCTACATAGTCTTCAACGTATCTTCTTAAATAATTTCATTAGTGTGAGCTAATGACACGAGGTGAAATTAATCAGTAATGAATAATGGGGTGAAAGAACTCTGACATTATAGTGAGGGCAACAATCAGTTCTCAGAAACTAATCACGCTTTTAACTGGAAAAATGAGCAGATCATGAGGTCCTCTAATAACTCTTCAAATACTACTACCATATTACTCCCCTAAAAATTATGTCTCTAATGTGTCAGGCCCCACTTAATTGCCTACAACAGTTTCCTGGCCTTTTCTTCCTAACTACCGCATAGCATTCTCCTGATAAAATTTAAGTTCTTTGGTAGTACTCTCAAGTCCCTAGCAAATACTATTAATACTTTGTTTAATTTTGCCTTGTTGAAATCATATACTAATGAATCATCTTGTCAGCACACATCTCCTGATTCAGAGTCATAAAATACAGACACCATATCTGTGGAATACCAATCTCTTTTGGGCAGATATCCATAATTCATCCATCAACTCAACTATATAAATAATCAAATATTAACTGAACACCTACTATGTTCTCAGCAACATAAGAGGAATTATAAGAGTCTTGGAAGTGCTAGAAATGGTAAGGATTATAAAAATGGTCCATTCTAGTGCCCCAAAGCATAAGTGGCCAAAAAATGCCTTTAACTAGTGAAGAAAGTATTAACCAGTAATAAAACAATTTTTAATACAATCTAGAAGTATAGCTTCAAAGTCTGTCGCTGAATAATTGCCAGGCTAAGGAAAATATTCAAGTTAGTCAAAACTGAAGATAATATTCATTTATTTCTTTGACATCACACAAAACTCATACTACTTGTCAGCTAAATCATGCAGAAATTCTGAACCATTAAAAAATAGTTATAATAAAATTATTTAATTTGATCTCCTGCTGTGTTTATCAATATTATTATCTAATTTGATCTCCTAGTTTATCAAATGGCATTTGACTATTTCCAAAAAAATGCAAAATTTCCCTCAAGATATAAGCTGCCACTCTGTGACTATTCAAAAGACTATGTGTGTCTCATAGGTCCTAATGGTAATCCAAAAAGGTTTTGTGGAATATTTTTTACCACTGGCAGCTCCACTGGAATTATGTGTATAGCCAACCTAATGCAATTACCTTGGAAAGGATAATGTTAACTCAGACATGCATATGTTCTCCTGGTATGTCTACTTTCTGTTTTCGTGTAATTCTTTTTGGCTTAAATGAGGAAGCAGCATGAAGTAGTACTTAAAAACTCATGATAAGGAACAATAGAACAGAAGAACAGAAACCTTTGCTTCCTGATTTATAAAATAAATATAATGATAATATCTAACACAAACCAAATTAAGAAATAACTGAAGATTAAATAAAGCATGATATACAGCATTTAGCATAGTGCCTAGTACATGAGTGTTCAAAATATAGCATTATCATTCTTTTATTTTAAAAGCAGTATTAGTATTTTAAGTCATGTTCTGTACATGTTAGAATTTTCTAATAATTTAAGATATATATTTACAATATTGCAAAACAGTATTTAACATTATATACTACAAAAGTCATTCAACAACCCAAAAGATAAACTTGTTTTAATCTGCTTCTTATTGTAAACTCTACAATATAGAATAATTCACCTATTAAGTGGATAACCTTTACCAACTAATTTAACCTCTTCCGTAAAACTGGGATACTAAATATCTACTTCTCAGAATTGCTAAAAAGATTTAAGAACATATTGTGTCCCCAAGTACCTAGTTAGTTCAACCTATTCTTAAGAGTAGCATTTAAAACTAGCTATAGAAAGCATTCAATACAAGCCATATACTAATTCTTAACTGCTTATATATAATTCATGAAGCAAATTAAATATAAAATAAAATATAATTAGTTTAAATACGTACCAGTGCCAAGTCATCTCGACCATAGTCTAGGGCCGCAATCATCACCTGTTCATATATGATCCAAACTAGATGTATATATAAAGGAAAAAAACTGAATTTAATATAAAAATCTCCTAGTAGAAATTAAAAAATGAATTCTTGTTTCTGTTATTTTAGAGAACATTATAACTAAAAATTGATTTATTATATTATATCTGGAATTAAGGAAAGAAAGCACCCTTATATGCTTTCAGCAATGTAAAATATTTTAATATCTTTTCAGGTAAAAAATTTTCCAATTATTTAATACCTTTACTATTCTAAAAGATTCTTTATGAAATACACTTTGACCAGACCATAACTGCAGCCATGTGAGCTTTAAAACAAAAAGGCCTATTTGATAGCTTCACTACTACCAGCAAGAATAAATCCTTCTCAAAATAAAGTATCATTAGATTTCCCGAAGTGTTTTTAAAAAGGGGACAAATGACAGATAGACTAAAATGAGCAGAAAAAACATAATAAAAGATGGTTTTTAAAAACACTAAGAACTATAAACCGAACATGTGCTGAGCATGAATGTAATAAATTATAAAACTTACTATCATCTCCAAGCTTAGAAGCATATTCATTAATTAATTCCTCTCCAACTTCCACAATTTGCTCACTATTTCGTGAGTTTTCTTCTCTCCATTTTCTCATTTTATCTCGCATTTCTGAAAAAAATAAGCTTGTTATACATTATATATATTTGATCAATGTCAAAAAATTGACAAGATGAAATCAACTTTTTAGGTAAAAAAATAAACTCACACTAATATACAAGTCTATGGTATCTCAAAGTTCATAAAGGAGAAAGTCAATTTAACAAGGGCAAAAGATCCTTTAGGAGACTGAAAATACATTACAACTGATATTACAACTATCTTTAAAAGTAATGAATGGCATGGTCTGCTACAAAGATCCTCTGTCCCCTTAAGCAACTATGGATCTTAACTTTTTTGAGGTTACAGACAACATTCAGAATTTGATAAAAGCTAGGGATTATTTTTCCAGAAAAATGCATAAAACTGTACATAGAAATCTCAAAAAATTCAAGGTGCTCTTGAAGTTTATCCACTGACTCAAGAATATAAAATTTTCATAATCACGGTATATTAGGCTATTGCACTGAAGGGATATTCATCACAAAACTTCTTTAACAACATTACTAAACAGTAGATATAACGTATAAAGATACACAACTATGCTAGAACATACACAGCAAAAAAATCAGAACAAAGGAAATCTTTTGATTAAATATACAATAAGGAATAAAATGAATAATGTAAAGTAAGGTCAAAAGCACTAGCAAACAACAAAAGTCTAGAGAACAACTTTGTATTATTATAATACAATAGGGAATTCTGGAGCTTTAAAAAACAGCATTTTGATAATAGCAGAAATAATAACTAGGGAAAAAAAAGCGTATCTAATCCAGTAAACAAAAGATTCCTTTTTTATACAGTTAAGGTAGAATCAACTGTCCAATTCACCAATCATATATATGCTTTCCTTCCTACCTCTGAGACTCTTACATATATACTCATCTGAAGTACCACCTTCTTTGTTCTGTAGACACAGATGTTGAATAGAAATTAAACAGTTGAATTAAACTGTTGTTCAACAAATAAATTAAATAAATAACATGCTAGGCCCCTACAGAATACATATAAGAGAAGCATATGGGATTTTCACTACTTTTATATGCATCACCTGAGTTCCTACAGTTCAAAGTCTAGAAAAGAAAACAAAAACCATCATAAGATGAAAATAGACCCTAAGTGAATTTACAAAAATGGTTTTAGAAAATCACTACAAATTAACATACAGTTAATTCCTTCTGCTGAAACCTAGAAATCAGCTTGACTCTCACTCTGCACAGGAAGGAACCTTGAACTGAATCTTAAAGGCTGAAGAGGAATTCGGCAGGCAAACAAAAAAGTAGGTTATTCTACACAGAAGGAACTCCTGGTAGTTAGAATTAAAAAAACAGAATGGAATCAGGAGATGAGTGGGTAGGAAGTAAGAAGAATGAGCTTCCAAAATGCCTTTATTTCATACTAAAATACTAGAAGTTTATTTTTGAAGGTGCAGAAGAACCAACTCAAAATGTTAAGCAAAAGGAAAGCAATATGATCAGATATGTATGTCAGAAAAATCATTCTGGTGCAAGAAAACAAAAATACAGAAATAACAAACAGAAGATAAACTGGAAAGGAGTAAAAAGAAAAGAAACCAGTCAGGGAGGATGTATGGTATAATGGAAAGATCACGGACTTAACAGACTTGGTTTGAACCTGAACTCTGTTACATGGCTTCCTACAACTCACGGAATCTGTGCTTCGTTTTTCACACCTATGAATGGAGATAACAATATTCATAGTTCAGGGATGTGTAGTTAGAATTAAATTATAAAGTTCTCAGCAGAATATCTGGCACACAGTGGGGACTTAGTAAGCACTAGTTTCTTCCATGTCAACTGAACAGTGCAAGTGAAATACATGAATCAAGCAATGGCAATAGATATAGAATAAAGGAAAAAATAGATGCAAAAATTATGTATGAATTATTTTATTTCTTTTTTTAAAACAGATTGGAGAGACTACAGAAGGATGGTGGCAGTTACAACAGCACAGTCAGAAGTTATAAGATTGGCATGGTAACACCATCTATGCAGAAGAAAGCTAAAGGAAGCAACAGGTGGAATCTGACGGATCCAGCAACAGAAGAATCCCAAAGAGCCAACAAGTATTCACTGGAAAGCACCATGAGCCAATCTGAAGAGCAACCGAAACAAGGAAGGGCTCTACCCTCTCCAACCCCAGGTGAACGTATAAAGCCAATAGTAAGTAAGACTGAAAAGGCTGGAGCAGTTGAGCTTCTGTGTATTCTCAAAATTGACTGGCCAGGGCTCGTTCTAAGACAAGATTTCAAACTAAGGAGACGCTGATGGAAGTGGAATAAAAATTCAGTAGCCCAAGGACAACAACAAGGGATACACAGCCAAGAAATCTCAGAAAGCAAGAACACTACACAAAAACAACAGACGAGGGAGCTCTCTGAAGTTAAAAAAAACTTTACTGAACCCCAACTCATTTTAAAATTTCAGGAAAACTAATTTCACATAAAAATGAGCAATAAATGAACAAAAGTATTAAGGTCAAGTTATCAAAAGAAAAATGAGAACAAAGAGTTGAATATCATTGCTATATACACTGAAAAGATGCCAGAAAGACAAGCCCACAAAACTGATCAAAACTGTAACATATTTCAAAATAAGCTAAAAGACATTAAGAAAATGATATAAAACATAAAATAACACGAATCAGAATCAGAAGAACTGAGAAATGAGGTGACAGAACTCAGGACAGAATCTGAAATAAAAGAAAAACAACTTCAGAAGTTAAAACTAACTAGAAGGAACACAGCACAAAGTGAAAAAGAAAAAATATTTTTTCTTTCAGTTTTATTGATATATAATTGACATACAGCACTGTATAATTTTAAGGTGTACAGCACGACTTGACTTACATATACTGCAAACTGATTACCACAGTATATGTAACTGACTAGTTAACATCCATCACCACATATAGATACCCAAAAAGAAGAAAAGAAAAAAGTTTTTTTCCTTGTGATGAGAACTTGTAGGATCTATTCTCTCAGCAACCTTTCAAGTATACCATACAGCAGTGTTAACTATAGTCATCACGTTGTACATTAATCCCCAGTACTTATCTTATGACTGGAAGTTTGTACCTTTTGATTACGTTCAACCAATTCCTCCACCTTCCACCTCCTGCCTCGAGTAACCACAAATCTGATCTCTTTTTCTATGAGTTTGGCTTTTTGATTTTTTTTTTTTAGATGCCACATATAAGTGGAGTCATACAGTATTTGTCTTTGTCTGAAAGAAAAATTTTTTAAAGGAAGAGATAAAAAGGGATGGAAAAAATAATGATAAATATTGAAGACAGGCAAAGAATATCCAACATATGGAGAAAAGGAGTCCTTGAAGAAGAAAATCCAAGCAAAGCAATAGAACAAACACTAAAACCTGTAATTCAAGAAAACTTTGCTGGTATAAAAAAAGATTTGAATTTACATATTGAAAGAACATCCCATCTACCTGAGAATATTAACCCACAATGACCAATATGAAGGCATATAGTAAGTTGGATTTCATCCTTACATGAGCGAGTTAAGCTGATTTGAGTTGGGTTTTTGTTATTACTAAATAAAGAGTAATTTTGCTACTTAAAAAAAAAAAATGAAGGCATATAGTAGTAAAATGAATGGAGTTTAAGAGGAAGAAAATCCTTTGTACATCTAGGAAAAGAAGAGGACTTATAAGGGAAAGGTTTAGATGAGGATTAAACTCTTCCACAACCATGTTTTATGCCAGAAGAAAACAGATAAACACATTTAAGATACTCAATGAAAGAAAGCACGAGCCAAAGATTTTATATTCAGCAAAACTCAGTTCCAAGTATGAAGGGCACAAATTGTGATCAACACGCAGGAACTTAAGAGAATATTGTGCCAAAGCACTCTTCCTGAGGAACCTACTAGAGGATAGGTTTCAAACAACCAAAATGACTAGAAAGACATCAATCTAAGGATTTGTGGTGATCATTAATTATCTAGTTACTTGTAGAACTAAAAGTTAGTTCTTAGATAATAGCTAAGAGAAGGAGAACATCTGTTTTATGCTCTGACAATGCCGATATAATACAACTATTTAAAAAATGGATGAGAATAATAGCACATGCAAAAAAAATTCTTTTAGTATCTTCAGTAATGATATTGGTGGTAATATTAGTACAATTTTTCTAAGATTCTAGCAGTTTTAGTAAAAAAAAATGACTAATTATGGGATATTCTAGTCCTGTCATCTTGCGTCCTTGAGAATCAGAAGTCTCTTGTAGAAAAAAGGAGACACAGATGTAAAAGAAAAGGAATTCAAATAAACTTCTGTACTCTTGAATTTAAAGTATCAATATGAACTCATTAGGTAGTTTGTCTTTAAATACATACACACACATTTCCTTTTCTTGTTGTTAGTGCCCTTGAGTAGATTCTGACTCCTAGTGATCCCGTGAACAGCAGAGCGGAACCCTGCCCGGTCTTTCTGTACCACCCTCTCACCTTCTATTGCTCTATCAGACAACGCTCGGCTGCTATTCACAGGGTTTTCACGGCCGATTTTTTTCGGAAGTGGGTGGCCAAGTCCTTCTTCCTAGTCTGTCCTAATCTGGAAGCTCCACTGACACCTGTCCACCATGGGTGACCCTGCTGATATCTGAAATACTAGTAGAATAGCTTTCAGCCTCACAGCAACACATGGCCACTACAGCATGACAACCAACAGATGGATGGTGTGGTTCCCCGAATGGGAAAAAAAACCCAGGCCACACCAGTGAAAGCACAGAATCTTAACCAGTAGACTACCAGGGCTGGCACACACATTTCCTAGCTATCATCAATTCAATAGTAATGAGCTCAAATAGCATCCAAATTGTGGTCTTGAAATACCATTTCTCACTAAAAGAAATCAAGACTTCTTAGAGAAATAACTGATTCCAGGTATGGGGCAAGAAATGGATGATGATCCTGAAACATCTTGTTATACCAGATATCAAGGAAGACTACCAGGGTCAGGTCAAAATGACCCAGTAGTCAAACTGAAGAGTTCCCACACATCAAAGAGGGAACAATTTTGGTTTCAATAATGATAATATTGTAATGGATAGAAACTCATCAAATATGTTTAAATCCATGAATTCATAATGATATGAAAAAGAAAGAACTGGTTACCTTCAGAGGATGGCAGGGAACCAATTCACTACTGAAAATGGGCAAAAAACATTCATCATGACACATGTACCACTGCATAACCAAATAACAGACGAGGGGAAGTGTCTCTTTACACTAGTACTCCAACTAATAAATGAGAAAGAAATGATACAATTAGGATTTTACCATTTCGCAAACTCAATGAATTACTATAGGCAGTAAGCACCAATAGCTGCTAATGTAAGAAAAAGAGAGCCAGATATTAAGTGCCTCCTATAGTCTTGAAAAAAAGATAAAACCTAAGACTGATCCAGTCTCTGAATCCAGCTGCCAATTTGTAAGAAATAGAGAGGAACATACCAAATTGTACCATGAATATTCAATCAGGACAATGTAGAAAGTGGAAAACTCCACATGTCAAATGGTCCAAGTTAAAGAGATAAACTTTAAGGAAAACAAAGAGAGAGAATGGGAACCTATAGATCAAGAGATTTAAAAAATTTACCAAACTTTATAAAAATTGGCAAGACTAACGTATAGTGTCTAGGGATATATATATTCGGAGAATAAAACTATTTAAAATGCAGGAAGGTGATCACTAGAAAAGTCAGGATAATGGTTACAGACAAGAGAGGGAGTTGTGACTGGGATAAGGCATGTGGAAGGAACTTCTGGAAGGGATGACAAAGCCCTATTTCTTGACTTGGGTGGTGGTTTCAAGGGTGTTATTTTGTAATAAATAATCAAGCCATAAATTTGTTTTGTGTAATTCTCTCTTTCCGTTTTATTTTACAATAAAAAGATACTTAAAATGAAAGAAGGGAGGGAGGAAGGAGAAAGAAAGAAAAGCGGGGAAGTCCTTTAAAACATAGAGGGGGGGCCAGCCCGGTGGCGCAGCAGTTGGGTGCGTGTGCTTTGCTGTGGCGGCCCGGGGTTCGCCGGTTGGGATCCCGGGCGCACATCGATGCACCGCTTCTCAGGCCATGCTGTGGCGGCGTCCCATATAAAGTAGAGAAAGATGGGCATGGATGTTAGCCGCGGGCCGGTTTTCCTCAGCAAAAAAGAGGAGGATTGGCATCGGATGTTATCTCAGGGCTGGTCTTCCTCACCAAAAAACAAAAAAACAGAGGGAAGAAAACCTTTTGTCTTTTACCAAATAAAACACTGGGAGGTTCAAAAAACCTTTAAGTTGAGTAGCAACATAATTTCCTTGAAATTCTGACACAAAAGTTTATTAACTAAACAGTTTTAAAATACAGAGCTTATGATTGCTGGAAATGATTTCAAATCTCTCATAAAACTGTTACCGTATAATATTTTCTAATCTGAAAATCAACCAAAACCACCATGGGGCTATATTTCCTGCGCCTGGCTAAAACACATGGTTCTTGACATGAAGATCCCAAGAAACAGAGTTAAACTGCAACAGCATTAGTAAACACAAATGCTTTTCAGAGAATGGCAGCTTAAAAACACATTAAGGGGGCCGGCCCCGTGTCTTAGTGGTTAAGTGCACGCGCTCTGCTGCTGGCGGCCCAGGTTCAGATCCCGGGCGCGCAGCGACGCACCGCTTCTCTGGCCATGCTGAGGCCGCATCCCACATACAGCAACTAGAAGGATGTGCAACTATGACATACAACTATCTAATGGGGCTCTGGGGGAAAAATAAATAAATAAAATTATAAAAACACATTAAGAAAAGCCTATATAGCCCTAAGCTTTACCCCATTAACTAATTCATCAAATTTTATAGCTTGCATAAAGTTTTAACTACTTAAAATAAGAATGTAATAGCAACACTGTCACCCGTTTAATCATTGATATAAAACTCATTTTGGGGAAAAAAAATCAACAAAATTCTATTCACTTAGTGAACAGAAATCAGAAAAAAAAAAAGTGCTATTGTATTTAAATCCAATGATGAAAACCTGACTAAATACATTGTCTTAAAACTGAGGTTAGCTAAGTAGGATTAAAACAATGTAGCAGTATACTATCTGTAAAGCTATTGGATTTACTGTTTAACCAGTAATCTAATCCAGATTTTTATCCACAGTTCAGTAAACATACTTTTAAAAGGAATATATATTAGTAAGATTGGTTTCTACCCACAGAATACTTCTGACACCAAATGTGGGCGTGGGAAGGTTCCCCACACCAACCAATTCTCCAACTCTCTGAACACCATCTTAGTGTCAATAATTCGATTTGATTCAATTCTGTCACAAACTACCAGGAACAGGCATCAGACCCCAGAGGTAAGGGCTCAGTCCCACAAGACTGCCCCCACTCAAGGGGTTGTAAAGTTGGAGTTTCCTACAACCCCTCCCTCAGGTCCTATACTGGGCTAAAATGGCTCACAGAAGTCAGTAAAGTGCTTTACTTACTATTACTAGATTATAAGGATCCAACCCAGGAACAGTCAAATGGAAGGAGGGAGTAGAGGAGCTGCCATACCCTCTCCGGGCATGCCACCCTCCAAACACCTTGATGTGTTCACCAACCTAGAAGCTCTCCAGCTCCTGCAGTTTAGGGGCAAATGAAGGTTTCCTTCTGTAGGCATGACTGATTAAATCATGGATGATTAGCTCAATCTCCAGGTCCTCTCTTCTCTTGGGAGGTCGAGGGGTGGGACTGAAAGTTGGAACACTTAATCATGCTTTTGGTCTTCCCCGTGACCAGGCCCAGTCCTGAAGCTATCCAGCTGTCAGTCATCTCATTAGCAAACAAAAAGGCACCCTATCGCTCCAGAAAATCCAATGGTCTTAGAAGCTCTTATGTCAGGAATCTAGGATTAAGACCAAATATTATTAAAAAAACATGTTGCTATCAACCCTACCACTCAACAAATTACAAGTGTTTAGGAGCTCTGTGCAGGAACTAGGGATGAAGACCAAATATATATTCCTTATTATATCATAACATATACCTTTTACGTGGATCTTTAGATCCACAACTTTGGTTTTCAGAACTCATTCAAACCACATCCCCATACCATAGTTCATTTACACTGTCTGAAGTCCACATTCTCTTTCAACCTGAGAGATTATTTTAAAAGAGGAAGAGGAGCCTTGGGAATATAAATTACTCAGTGTTTTGTAGATCTGTTCCACAACACTGCACGCCCTGCCCATATCCTGACACCCAAATTAAGAAATGCTAGCCCAGATGAATTAATAAAGTATACTGTTTGAATTCAAGAATTATCATTTAATCTAATAGATTGAGAATTCTCTGCAAAGGCCTTTAAGGAGAATTCCCGCCCATAAACTAGAGACTAAAAGAGAAAACTTGATTCCCATCTCCTTTTTTGTCAAATGTCTCATTTACCAACAGTCTTTAATTTTTCATCAGTCTCTTGCTTATTCATAATCAAGATATTGTTGAAATAACTTTCTTGGCCCAACATGGAGCCACTCCTGTCCAGGAAGCCACATCAGCAAACTGAAACTTATATGACCTTCTTGTCCCTGTAAACGCTCCACTTGACCAGAAATGCAGTATGCCCAGTCAGCCAATCCCCAAAGGCCAAGCCAACTCCAGGCCTTCTCACCCCAAATAAAATTGACTATGTGGCCCCAGCCAATCAGATATTTTCTATTTGTCTCTTACTTGTTCTTTACTTCTTATCCTATAAAACCTTCTTGCCCTTTGCCCCATTTTGCAGTTCTCCAAAAGGAGACTATTTTATGAAGTGTTAAAGTTTGTTTGTATCACCTAAATTGTCTTCTTTAATCATTTTTTAACAGTGTATTACCGGGAAATCTCTAGTTTTTAAAACATTCTTTCACCTGTTGATACATCCACCATGACTTCTACTTAGTCATTCAAAAATATATTAATACATTATTTCCATAGCATATGCTAAAAATATAAAGACAAAAAAAAAATCATTCCTTGTGTCTGAAAAGCTGACAAGCTAACAGAAAAACTGCAAAATAATGTGATAAAAGCTAAGAAAGTGGTATATTCAGAGCACTAAGAGAGCAAGCTAAGGGAAAGATTAATTCCACCTGGCAGGGATAAAAGGTTAAAGACGACATTTGTGATATACGAATTAAGCCCTAAGGCTCAAAGGGAGTTTGTCAGATGAAGTTTAGAGCAAAAGAGCATAAGCCATGGTAGAGGAATGAAAGTATCTGATGTGCTCAGGGAGTGGGAAATTGCCCAACCCACCTATATTATGGGGAGAGGGAGAAGGCATGCAAAGCAGTTCTTTTAGGCCACTGCAGAATGGAGCTCAGGTTAACTCTTCATTGATATAACCCAAAAAAGGGATGGGGAATACATTTCTCTGTCAAAGAGTACTCCCAATGACCCCAAATAAAAACCTGAAGGGTCACCTACCAGAAGAGGGAAAATTAGGAGAGGAAAGCAGTTTTTCTCAAGACTAAATGGGGAAAACAAAGAGGTCTTTTGCCCAAATATTTCCCTATTTATCCATGCTCTAAATTTTAAAAGAAAATCATATTGAGTATAATATGTACTTCAAGGTATTTTTTTAAGTAAAAGTATAAAATAAGTCTATATATTGTTACGCCTCCTTCAAAGATATTTTTAAAGTGTTACATACTTCGATTTAGCCCCACAATTCTTTTCATTATCCAAAGGTTTTTCCTGTGTTTCAAATTTCCACAAGTTTTACATTTTCATCTTCTTTCTCCAGTTTTCTCTTCTACCCACCTAAAAGCAGTAGTGTGTAGTGGTTAAGAGTAGAAATGCAAAACTCAAACTGCTTCAGTTCAAACTCAGCTCTTTCACTTTCTAGCTGTGTGATACTGGGTGAGTTAATCACTTTGCACTTTACTGTTTTTGTCTAAAAAGTGGAGATGAAAAGAGTAATACCTATATCATACAGTTGCTGTGGTAATAAGCATTATGAGTTAATTTACATGTTTTAGAACAGTGCCTGGCACAATATGTGCTCAAAAAGCTTTACCTATTATTAATATTCTTTCCTCTATTTCCTTCCCTGTTCTCATATCCGCTGTTAATTCTCTTTTGTTTCTGAACCAAGAGGCTTTGAAACTTCTCCCCAGGTCAACAGTACATCCTATAAAATCAAATGCCGTTTATCTTTTCCTAATCCCTCCATCTCTGGCTTTCCTCTTCATATTTCATTTAGAGCAGAGATTTAAAACAGGGGTCAATAAATCACAGCCCCAGGGCCAAATTTTGCAGCCATCTGTTTTGTACATAAAGTTTTATCAGAATACAGGCACCCTTATTCAGTTAGGTGTTGTCTATGGCTGTTTTTGTGCTACAATGGCAGAGCTGAATTCAGTACTCCCCCCTGATCCGTGGTTTTCCTTTCCTCAGTTTCAATTACCCACAGTCAACCGTGTTCCAAAAATATTAAAGAGAAAATTCGAGAAATAAACAATTCATAAGTTTTAAATTGTGCACTCTTCTGAGTTGCGTGATGAAATCTCTTGCCGTCCTGCTTCATCCTGCCAGGGACGTAAATCACCCCTTTATCCAGGTATCCAAGCTGTATATGCCACCCACCCGTTAGTCACTTAGTAGCTGTCTAGATTATCAGATTGACTGTCTCGGTATCACAGTGCTTGTGTTTAAGTAACCTTTATTTTACTAAATAATGGCCCCAAAGCACAAGAGTAGTGATGCTAGCAATTTGGATATGCCATGGAGAAGTCGTAAAGTGCTTTCTTTAAGTGAAAAGGTGAGTTTTTCACAATAAGGAGAAAAAAAATCGTATGCTGAGACTGCTAAGATCTATGATAAAAACAAATCTTCTGTCCACGAAATTGTGAAGGAAAAGACATTCGTGCTAGTTTTGCTGTCACACCTCATATATGTATGTACAGGAAAAAAAGCAGTATACATAGGGTTCAGTACTATCTACGTCTCAAGCATCTGCTGAGGGTCTTGAAATGTATCCCCTAAGGATAAGGGAGGACACTACAGTAGCTGAGACAGATCATATGTCACACAAAACTAAAAATATTTACTATCTGGCCCTTTAGGAAAAAAATGAGCCAATTCCTGGTTTAGAGCATGAAGTTACACATAGGGTACAGGATCTACAGTCAGAGGACTTGGGTTTAAATTCCAATACTGCCACTTACCAGGATGGTGATCCTGGACCTGTCACTTAACTTTTCTAACTTCAGCTATAAAATACAGAAGATCACAAGGCTGTCTTATAGGTCTGTGATGAAAGTTATACAAAGAAAAACCTAGACTCCTCAGACATCGCTTGGCCAGTACAGTGTTTGGGGGGGGTGGATTATTTGTTTTTAATCTGATTTTGATTACCTTTAGGTAGGGCATGCACTCACCAGTTCTTCATTGGCACCACTATCATCTTTCACCCAATTTCACACATTATCCTCATCTGCTTGGTACCTGAGTTTAGGACTCCTAATAGTAGATAATTTAGGTAAACCACTCATAAAATGTATAGCTATAAAAATTTTAATTACCTTCATCTTAAAGAAAATCTCTGATAACTGTTTCAGCCTCTGGCAAGAAATAAAGGCTATTCCCTTACTCCTTCCTCAAAGGTGGCTTAAAACTTTTCATTTTACTCTAAATCCTCCAAAAAAAGCATGCTCCTCAAAACCAAAGGCATTTATTATATACTGTGTAAGTAAGGAGCTCACTGCTTGCTTGCATATTTTATTAACAATTGTGCAAGCTCTGGGGATGAGCTAAAGGTCAAAGGTTTAGACATTGGCTATGATTATTCTGTTTGTTTACTCCTTTGAGGCCTAGGTTTCACTGCGGTGAGACAGAGGTTACTGAAAGTTGGGAAAACATGCCTGCTACTTACTCTGCTGATTCCTTTACTCCAAAACTCCTTCCTCAATTCCTATACTTTCTCTACTTCACTTTATTATATATTCTGAAGTATCATTTAGAGATTCATTTACATGAACCAGCATACTCCTTTAAAAGGTCAATACTTGTGGGATAATAGATAAATTTTAAATTATTCATAGTCCCACAAATTTATCTAGTCAACTGGTTTCAGGATGTTGAAAACAGCTGTTCTGAAAGAAAAGAATTAATGAAAAAAAGGAAGGATTAATTTATTTTAATGCACAGAAAACTCCAGAAGTGTTTGTCAAACTGTGTATTGCAAACCATTAGTGGGGTATGAAATCAATTTAGTGGACTTCTCACAGTATTTAGAGGGGGAAAAAAAATGAAACAATAAATAGAATAGAATGCGTTGCTCATACTAAGAATAAGTACTTTTTAAATAAATCTTTGGTTTCAGTTTATACACACACTAAAACATATGTATGAGAATACTTAATTCAGTATGAGTTAATTTGCCAAGGGTATTTCTTATTGTGGAAAAACACCACTGTAGGAAAGGGACATACTTATTTAAAGCATAACTGCTAAGAATTAACAGTCTTAACACACAGTCACCAACATTACATAAAAATACGATAGCAGAACACACGATAATGAATGCTGTTTATGTATGAAAATGTAACTTCTGCAAACTAAGCAGCATTTCACGTAACACTTTAAACTGTACTTACACAGCAGGCCCTGTCACACTCTGGATACTCCTATAGATACAATATAAAATTATTTGTCACATATTAAAATGTTCAGAAATGCCTTAAAAACATTCATCTAAAAATTAGTAAAAATAAAAGTATCTCTTGAAGAAAACATGTTTGCACCTTTGATAAATCATTACCTCAAACACACATCAGAAAACCAGTCATCTTTTCCTGACAAATGTGGCTTCCCTTCCCAATGTTTACATTTCTGTTAATGCCACTTAGGATTCCAATTCTCACTAATGTTTCTGACTCCTCCTTCAGTATCTAAGTCCTGTGATTCTTCTGAAATATTTCTAAGATTTATAGCTTCCAGTCCATTTCCACTGCTACTATCCAAGCCTAAGCTCTTATCATTCCATTTGGACAGAAAGACTCACATCATGATTTAGATCTGACAAAGTATCAGCCAACTCAATGAGAAAAGCTCCAAAGCAAAGATGACCCATTAGAGGAGGCCTATGTTGGGCAGAAATGGCCAGGCCCTAGGACCCCAAATTCTTAAGATACTCAATGATTCCTACTGCCTCTTGGGCAGTACAGTGTGATGATTGGAACCACAGCCTTTGGAGTTATTCATCATTTAACTAATATTTACTGAATGCCTATTATTTGCCAAGCCTGATGTGGGCATCTGGGAATAAAGTAAGAAACAAGATAAAGTTCCTGTACTCATGCTTACATTCTAGTAGGGCAGAAAGATGACAAACCACACAATTTCAGATGGTGATAATTCCTAAAAAGGAAATTAAAAGGCTACGTGATAAAGTCAGGGGATGGGGGAAGGAGGAGCCTCTGGAAAGGGTGGTCAAAGAAGGCTTCTCTGAGAAAGTGGTTTTCAAGCTGAGAGAAGAACGAGAAGGAGCCAGCCATAAACAGCAAATCTAAGTTATCAAGACAGAAACTAGTCTGTCATGTTCCAAGAACAATAGAATGGCAGGCTGAGTGAATGAACTTAACTGGTTAATAACTGAGTCAGGAAGAGCAGTGTAAGAGCAGCTCAGATCACAGCACTCCCTTTTACTAGCTGTGGTATCTTGAACAAGCTGCTTCACAATGCTAGTTTGCTTCTTCATCTATAAAATGGAAATAAAACCTATCTGATAAGATATGTGTCAGAATTAAGTGAGTATACAAAATATTTAGTAAGCCATTTTCATTATTATTATTACCATTACTATAGATACTAAATCAAAGTTCATAAACAAACTTAATATACTAGCATTCACTCATTGAGCAAACAAGCATTTACCAAGAGCTTGTTTTCTGACTCTCACCACTATGCTGGTCAATGGAAAGATTGAGAAGATCTGTGTGTGTGTAAAGAATGTAAACAAGTAATTAAAATATTACCGGGTGAGATTAATAAGGCTCAGTAAAAACTCTCTTAACCATCATCTAGTTAGAATCAACTCAAAGAATTTCTTTCTGCAAAACAGACTAATGATGCCCGCAGCATTTTAGAAGCTCTAGGCTAATAGCCCTCATCAGCTAGCTCTTAGTTAATTGCTTCCATCGGTTGTTACATTAAAAAAAGTCAGCTATGTTTGTATGCAAACCTGTTCAGGACAGTTAAACTTCATGTAATTATACAGTGTAATTAAATATTACATGAGCCAAAGAAAACCTGAGTGCAAAACAGACTTATTTCTATGAAACAAAGCTGGATGAAAAAACTTTATAAAGGTACACAGCTTTGAAAACCTGCTGTCACATTAGGTAAGGTGACTTAATTAAAAATATAATGAGGAAAATAATAAAAATCTAAAAGACTTGTGCACCGAAGCTGCTATACAAGGGCCTTTACGTTCTTGTTCCATGTTAAAGAATGCAAAACTGAAAATGGTTTATTAACGATGACAAGGAATTTCAATCAGGGGATCCCTATAAAAGAAAAGGCCCTGCCCTATGTCAACATTTACATTTTAAGTTGAATGATAAGAGCCAGTGATTTTTTTTTTTTTTTTAAATAGGAAAGTGGCTCCCAACTATCTACAAAGTAAAGTCCCAACTCAAGCTGGCATTCAAGGCACCAACCTACCTTTCTAGCTCTTACCTTGCAAAAATGACCTTCACAAAACATATATATAACCATAAATATGAACCTTTAGTTTAAAAGTGAAATCTGAGGGTATGTTCTATGAGACCTGGGACCTTGCCTGTCTTATTTAGCACTGTATCCTCAAGAACTAGAACAGTACCTGATGAAAAGTACTCAAATATTTGTTCATATAGGCTAATACTTAAAGCTAGGTATGGATGAGGTTGCCCATAGAAGACATTTAACCTTTTTTAGATCTCTTTGAAGCTGATGAGACTTTTGAATCATCTTTTCCCAGAAATATGTACATTTTTACACACACACTCAATTTTGCATATAATTTCAGGGAATTCACAGACCACGTAACACTTATGCCTGCATCAGTCAAGAGTCTATTGATCTCAGGTATAATAACCATAACCAAAGAAGAGGGCTAAAGAAAGAACCATTGGGGACACCAAAAATTGAGGAGCAAATGGACGTAGAGAACTCAGCAAAGAAAAGGTCTGAAAAGTAAGAGGAGAACCTTAATGTTCTTAAGAAACCAAGAAAATTTCTCATACAGGTAGTGATCTGCAATGACAAATGTAGTACAAATGTACAAAGCACATGCATTAGACCTGGCATTAGGGTTCCCTAGAAATCTAAACGGAGTGATAGGGCATAGAAACCAAGTTGTGGTTGTTTGAAGGACTGAATAAAAACAGAGGAAGTAGAGACAGTGAGCATAAAAAACTAAAATTCCCTCAAACATTTTTAATAAACATTTTTTCAACAAATATTCATCTAGTGCCTATTCTAGGCCAGGCATTGTGGTAGGCATCCTATCCATATCATGCCCAAATACCCTATTTTCAAGAAACTTGACTACATCCTCCTTACAACTCTCCTTCCCACCTCCAAACCCCTAAGTAATAACTCCTTTACATAATAAATCTTAATAACTTTCACCTGGCTGAATAAATAAATCACATATTCTACTTTTTTTATAGAGCCCAATAGAGACTAGGAGAATGTTAAACCTACTATAGGTCTTTTATAATCATGTGATAAGTTTTCCTATCACAAGAACTCCTGTACTCTTTGAACTAACCATTTCTATGACTTTAATTCATGGTGCTATTCAATGAAATTCTTTTTTGTGTGTGTGAGGAAGATCAGCCCTGAGCTAACATCCATGCCAATCCTCCTTTTTTTTTTTTTGCTGAGGAAGACTGGCCCTGGGCTAACATCTGTGCCCATCTTCCTCTACTTTATATGGGATGCCGCCACAGCATGGCCTGACAAGCGGTGCATCGGTGCGTGCCCAGGATCCGAACCCGGGCAGCCAGCAGCGGAGCACAGGCACTTAACTGCTACGCCACGGGGCCGGCCCCTCAATGAAATTCTTAAAGATATATGCCCAACTGACACTCCCTCCCCAAAAAATATAAACAAAAAACTATCCCTGAGAGTCCTCCTGTCACTTCTTACATCCTAAAAATCTGTTACCATAAGTCTATGAAAGAAAAATCTAAAATCTTCTTTTCTGAAAAGACTCCTAGGAGAATTTTAATTCTCGAAATGTGTAAACCCTCATTATACAAATGAGCAAACTATATCCTATTAGTTAAGTGAGTTGCCTAAGTCTACCTAAGATACTAAAGAAATTATTCCAACACTAGAAAAATGACTTATAATCTTTTTTGTGACAATTTGTTGATGTTTATTATTAATCTCATTAACAATTCATTTAGTCAACAAATAATTACTGAGTTCCTCTCATATGTCAGGCAGTAGAACAACATAAGCCTGGTCCCTCCCTCCATTCTAGGAGAGACTAAATTTTAAAACTTAACACAATTGGGTAAGTGCTTCAATAGTATGAGAACACATAGTTAAGGACCAGGGGTAGGTTTTGTTGCTTGTTTTTGTTGTAGTTATTGCTTTCTTTCCTTTTTTTTTTTAAATTTTGGTGAAGGGATGGGAAAGGGGTAGGGAGTAGGGTGGTCAAAGAAGGCTCTCTGAAGTATGTAACCTTCGAGGGGGAATTCTGAGAAATGACAAGGTACAATGGGAACAAGAGTGGGGCAACGAGGGAAGAACACTCCTAGTGGAAGGAATAGCATGTGACTCGCCCTAAGACAAGGAGTATGGCATATTTAGGGAATTCAACAAAAGCCAGCCTAGCCAGCTCATAGAGGGAGAGAAGAGTCTAAGATAAAGCTGGAGACATGGGCAGGAGCCAGATCTTATATAGCACTTAGTTTAAAAGCACTTTAACATGTTTTCTCTTTTGTTCCTCAACAGACTTGTAAAGTAGTTATTAGTTATTTATTATTCCAAATCTAATTACATCACTCCTCTTTAGAATGCCCACAAGGTAAGATCGAAGTTACTTAGTTAAATCTCCTTGTCTGCTGATAGTTACACATCTACTCGATTCTATACATGATACTATCATCTAAGATATCTATATTGAACATATCTTCAAAATAGCACTTTCTAAAAAGCATGAAATATTTGCGACATTTTTTTAAAGCATTAAAAATAACAGCCAAGTATCTACCATCCAGGTTAAAGTTTTTTAAAACTATGTATTTACAGGTCTGTCTTCTCCACTAGACTGTGAACTCTCTGAAGTTAGGGACTGTGTGTTAATTTGATATATCCAAGATCTAGCACTAATAACACTCTGGTTTAATATAAAGGAATCTCCCAATACACGCAGAAACACTGAGGTCCACAGTCTGCTGCCACAAAACCAATAATAAATCACTGAATTCAGTTAAGTATAAAAGAATTTTAGCTTTTCCCATACATGTTTGCAACTTTGTAATACTGGAGAGATTTATTCACCATCAGTCAATATAACTTTCAGTCTACATGTTATCAGGTCATTGTTTAAACATTCGAAGAAGGTCGTCATTGAACAAATAAGCTATTGAAGTCTACTCTTAAATGCTGGGAATATGAATTTCAATTACACAAACTTCAAGCCTTAGAGAAACTCAAGGCTCCTCTCTTAAGCATGCCTCCCGCTAAAGTTTTTGAGAAGGGAAAATCTCTCTTACAGACTTGGTCCAAAGTTTGGCTGCCTCAAGATTTAAAAAACACACTCCATCTCAGACGAAACTAGGATGGGGAAAGAAGTGCATCACACTCGAGCACATGCCCAAGATAACCAGTTCTTCTCCCCTTCAGAAAAGGAATAAGGAGTAAGAAGGAAGTTGTGTTGTATGTGTAAATGTTTCTTGAGGGGCAGTGCGACAGGGAATAATTAAAAACGGGAGAAATCAAAGACCCAGCTTTTAAGACAGAACCAAACGTAAAGTGGCATGTAGAAAAATCAGATTTGTTCATGGGTCTTCTACACACCTTTTCTATACAGAGTTGTAACCCTTACAGCACTTAAGAAAAATGCCTTACAGGCCTTCCATTTCTTGGCCGCAAAGAAGCTTCAACAGTCACCTATCCCGCCTCCTCCGCGCCGCCGAGCAGCTCCCGGTCCCTCCCGCCTTCTAATGGAAGCTGCCCCGGGCCGCTGGACTGGCGCGGAGGTAGGTCGGTCAGTCTGTCGATGGGCACAAGCGGTGGGGAACACCGCAGACTCCAGTCGGTGGCCGGGCCAAGGAAGGGGTCAGCCTCAACCTCCACTTCAGCCACCACCTCAGCTCAGCCCGTCCAGTGAGAGCTCCAGTGCCGAAGAGAGACAGAGAACCCAGCTCTACGAGGGCAGCAGGTACTGCCGAACCGCTTCCCAAAGCTTTAAGGTCTTTCCGCGCCCGCCCCGCCCGCAGTTACCTTCCCAAGTGACATCGTAAAGCTCTGAGACCTTCGCCATCTTCTTAAAACCTAGAGGCAGCGGGGTGAGGGGGCGGGGACACGCGGTCACGTGACCTGCAACCAGGAGGCGGAGAATTACGACGCGATTTTTCATTGGCCGAGAGAGCGGAGGGGGCGGGACCCGCCGCGCACGTGCACGCGGCCCTGCGGAGGGGCAGGCGGAAAGGGGGGCAGGGAGAGCTGGGCGGCGCGCGGCGCGCCGGGCCTCTGAGGACGCTCTGGCGGCTGGTCCGGCGGCAGAGTTTGGGGTGAGGTGTTTGTTTTACCATGGATGTTTAACAAATGCTGAGTTTTTAATGTGCACCACTCCTGGCTTTTCATTTTTATCCACATAGGTGTATTTATTATCTTCCCCCTCGATGGCCTGCTGCAGCGCAACGTTCTGTCCGGATCCCTTATCTGTCTCTAACTTTCCTCCTTCCTTAATGGGATTCGCTTTCCATTTCCTTTGTATGTGTGACTAAGCTGATACACTCCAAAATTTTCGTTAAATCTCTTTAGGGACTAAGCAGGATTCTGCCTTTGCACGTTATGTTCCTGTGGCCGAGGACTGCCTAATGTTCACATGAATGCTTCGTGCCAAGCTATACCCTTAGTTAAGGCTTCTCGTGCATCACTGCCTGCCTGCCACTCTGGATTTGAAACTCCATAAGAGCAGCCAATATGTAAGTGCTTATAAATAAGTGAATAAATAAAATAATAAATGTACGAATGAGACCATCACAGCCCGTACCCATCGCTCCTCCTCTTAACTTTACTGGAGAGCCTCCTTTCCCACCTGGGCTAATTGCCTTTGGACGTAGTCTAGAGCTAGGGAGAAATGGCTGGAGTGGAAGCAAAAAATTTGAGCAGCAGTGGGCCCTGTGGCCTAGTGGTTAAGTTTGCCGAGCTCTACTTAGGGGGCCCAGGTTCAGTTCTGGGCGCTATCTAGAGTGCTTGTTGGCGGCCATGCTGTGGTGGTGACCCACATACCAAGTGGGAAGATTGGCACCAATGTTAGTTCAGGGTAAATCTTCCTCAGCAAAAAAAAAAAAAAAAAATTGAGCGCTATTTAGTATTTGAAGCAATAGGAACATGAAAGTGTAAAGGAGGAATACGTAAAATGAGGAAAGAATGCTAAAAATCCCTACAAAACAGCTATAGTTAAGGAAGTGAAGAAGAGGCAATCAAGACATGAGAAAGAAGGTGAAAAGAGAGTCATATCCCACAAGCCAAGGGAGTAGACTTAAAAAAAAAAAAAAAAAATTATCAATGGCATCTGCCACAGAGAAGATACATAAGAACAGAAAAGCCTAGTGAATTTATAAAGTTGGGTTAGATTCTGAATGAGCTTCATTCTTTCCAGACTAAACGAACCTTTTAAAAAAACTCTTCAGGAGCCGGCCCGGGGGCGCCAGCAGTTAAGTGGGTGCGCTGCGGTGCAGCGGGGGGTTCGCGGGATCGGAACCCGGGGCGCACGCCAACGCACCGCTTGACAAGCCATGCTGTGGTGGCATCCCATATCTTCATTCAAAAAATTAAAAATCCTTCACTCAAATTCACATGTTCTAATGCTTCAATAAAACAACCTTGTGTAATGGAAAGAACCAGAACTCTTATCAGACAGGTTTGAATCCAGGCTCCACCCCTTAGTTGCTAGTTGACTTTCAGCATGTGTATCTCTGAACATCAGAGTTGCTTATATGTAAAAAGAAGCTAATTATATCTCTATAAAAAGAAAATATCTACCTTGAGTTGTTATTAAGATTAAAGGAGATACTGCATGACACTCTCAGGGTGGTACCAGTCCTGTGACTATAAATACTATTTATATGCTGCTAACCCACTCATAAATCCAGCAGTCCCTACTTCTCCCCTGAAACCCAGTTCTGCTTTCTTAACATATTCACTTAGCTGGTTTATATGCATCTGAATGTTAACATATCCCAAACAGAACTCTGGATTCCTGCCACCACGCCTGCCAACTTGTTCTTCCCCATGACTTGAAACCATCCACCTAATTGCACAAACTAAAATTCTAAGAAGTATCCTTGATTCCCTTCTTTGCCAAGCCCCCTGTATCCAGTTCTATCAGCAAATTCTGCATTGTACTTCCAAAACTTTCCCAAAATCCATCTATTTCTTTTCATGTCCACTGCTACCGCCTCAATCTAAGCCACAACCCTCTCTCACTTGAATAACAGTGATAGCCTCCTAATCTCCTTAGTTTCATTCTTGCTATGTAAAATCTATTTTCTGTACAACAGCCCTACTGGTCTTAAAAAAAAAATCACACACACACACACACAAAAGTCCTTTGCTCTCAAATGGCTCCCCCTGGCCATAAAAAGATGCTCTAAACACTTTACCATGGTTTACAGGGCTTTACTCAATCTAGCTCCCTCCTACATCTCTTACCCCATCTCCTGCCTTTCTGTTTCTCTTCTGTAGAACCCAGCCATTCTCACCTACTTTCTGTTTCTCAAACATGCCAAACCCCTATCTGCCTTCGGTCTGGCATTTGCCCCACTGTTCCCTTCTGGAATGCTCTTCTTCAGATCTTTAAGTGACTGTCTTTTTGTCATTCATATCTCAGTTTCATTTAAAACTACTGTGTACTCATAGAGAGGCCTTTCTTGACTTTCCAATAAAAAGTAACCCCTAGTTAATGCCTGTTATATCATTATGACACTTATCACCATTTGGTATTTTTTCTTATTTTCTGTATTTTTTCCATAAGTTCTTTGAGAGTATGGAATTTGTCATTTTAACCTTGGAACATCCAACCTAGAAAAACACTTGGCACACAGTAAATGTTGAATGAATGAGTGAATTAAATACTGAAAAAAATGACAACTTGTATTAGTGATTATTAGGATAATATTTCATAGTAGTATACAAATGAACTCTACTGTTTGGTTGTGGATAGAATGTTTGCTTTTTATGTCTAATGCTTTCCTAAAAATTAGAAATTAAATGAGTACAAGGAGGATGCCAATTCATTTGATATCTCCCTTACAACAGTATGTGGAATATGTATTTGTGGCATACATAGACAAATTAATATTTGTACTAAGTGGTCGATGCCCAACATTTTGTTGGATTTTTTGAGGCATGAAAGCCCAAGGAGGTATCTTTAAAGATTTACGATAGATCTTAAGGATTACAACTAATTGAGAGAGTAAATATTTTCTAGTCATTTCAGCTAAATGACCTTGTAGCTAGCTACCATTGTCTATCAGGCAATAAACCATATGACACTAGGTTAAAAGAGGTCATTTTAAGAATTTTTGAGCCAGAAACTAGAATAATTTCATTTTAGACTTAGAAGGTACTTATGATTCTTTAGAACCATGTTTTTCAAACTTTTTTACCTGCAACTCATATTAAGGAATACATTTTATATCAAACAGTATGCATACATACATTTAAAACTGAAACAAAATTTACAAACTAGCCTTACAATGTGTCTTGTCCTCTATATTTTCTATTCAAATTGAGTCAATTCCATTTTATTTTCTAAAAATACTAGTTGTGACCCACTAATGGGGTAATGACCCATATTTTTTTTTATTTTTCTTTATTTAGTTATTTTTTGTTATTGCGGTAACATTGGTTTATATTGTATAAATTTCAGGTGTACATCATTATACTTCTATTTCTGCATAGATTACATCATGTTCCCCACCCAAATACTAATTACAATCCATCACCACACACATATGCCTAATAACCCCTTTCGCCCTCCCCCCATCCCCCCGCCCCTCTGGTAACCACCAATCCAATCTCTATCTCTGTGTGTTTGTTGTTGTTGTTATCTTCTACTTATGAGTGAGATAATATGATATTTGACCTTCTCCCTCTGACATATTTCGCTTAGCATAATACCCTCAATGTCCATCCACATTGTGACAAATTGCTGGATTTCATCATTTCTTATGGCTGAGTAGTATTCCATTGTGTATATATACCACATCTTCTTCATCCATTCATCCTTTTTTGGGAACTTAGGTTGCTTCCAAGTCTTGGCTATTGTAAATAATGCTGCAAATAACACGGGGTGCATGTATTTTTATGCATCGGTGTTTTCATGTTCTTTGGACAAATACCCAGCAGTGGAATAGCTGGATCATATGGTAGTTCTATCCCTCATTTTTTAAGGAATCTCCATACTGTTTTCCATAGTGGCTGTACCAGTTTGCACTCCCACCAGCAGTGTATGAGAGTTCCCTTCTCTCTACATTCTCTCCAACACTTGTTTCCTGTCTTGTTAATTACAACCATTCTGATGGGTGTGAGGTGATATCTCATTGCAGTTTTGATTTGCATTTCCCTGATAATTAATGGTGTTGAACATCTTTTCATGTGCCTCTTGGCCATCTGTATATCTTCTTTGGAGAAGTGTCTGTTCAGGTCTTTTGCCTATTTTTTAACTGGGTTGTTAGTTTTTTTGTTGTTGAAATATATGAATTCTTGATATATTTTGGAGATTAACTCCTTATCAGATATATGGTTTTCAAAGATCTTCTCCCAATTGTTAGGTTGTCTTTTCGTTTTGTTGATGGTTTCCTTTGCTGTGCAGAAGCTTTTTAGTGTGATGTAGTCCCATTTGTTTATTTTTTCTATTGTTTCTCTTTCCCAGTCAGACGTGGTGTTTGAAAATATGTTGCTAAGACCCGTGTCAAAGAACATATTTCCTATGTTTTCTTCTAGAAGTGTCATGGTTTCAGGTCTTACATTCAAGTCTTTAATCCACTTTGAGTTAATTTTTGTGTATGGTGTAAGATAGTGGTCTACTTTCATTCTTGTGCATGTGGCTGCACAGTTTTCCCAACACTATTTATTGAAGAGACTTTCCCTTCTCCGTTGTATGTTCTTGGCTCCTTTGTTGAAAATTAGCTGTCCATAGATGTGTGGGTTTATTTCTGGGCTTGCAATTCTGTTCCATTGATCTGTGTGTCTGTTTTTGTGCCGGTACCAAGCTGTTTTGGTTACTATAGCTTTGTAGTATATTTTGAAATCAGGGAGTGTGATACCTCCAGCTTTGTTCTTTTTTCTCAGGATTCCTTTGGCTATACGGGGTCTTTTGTTGTTCTACATAAATTTTAGGATTCTTTGCTCTATTTTGGTGAAAAATGTAGTTGGAATTTTGATAGGGATTGCATTGAATCTATAGATTGCTTTAGGAAGCATGGGCATCTTAATTATCTTAATTCTTCCAATCCAAGAGCATGGAATATCTTTCCATTTCTTTGTGTCTTCTTCAATTTCTTTCAGCAGTGTTTCATAGTTTTCAGTGTACAGATCTTTCACCTCTTTGGTTAAGTTTATTCCTGGGTATTTTTATTCTTTTTGTTGCTATTGTGAATGGGATTGTTTTCTTAATTTCTCTTTCTGCTGCTTTGTTGTTAGTGTATAGAAACACAGCTGATTTTTGTATGTTGATTTTGTATCCTGCAACTTTACCATATTCATTTATTACTTCTAAAAGTTTTCTGGTGGATTCTTCGGGGTTTTCTATATATAAAATCATGTCATCTGCAAATAGTGACAGTTTCACTTCTTCCTTTCCAGTTTGGATCCCTTTTATTTCTTTTTCTTGCCTGATTGCTCTGGCTAGGACTTCCAATACTATGTTAAATAGGAGTGGTGAGAGAGGGCATCCTTGTCAGGTTCCTGTTCTTAGAGGGATAGCTTTCAGTTTTTCACCATTGAGGATGATATTGGCTGTGGGTTTGTCATATATGGCCTTTATTACATTGAGGTACTTTCCTTCTATACCCATTTTATTCAGAGTTTTTATCATAAATGGATGCTGTATCTTATCAGATGCTTTCTCTGCATCTATTGAGATGATCACGTGATTTTTATTCTTCATTTTATTAATGTGGTGTATCACGTTGATTGATTTGCAAACATTGAACCATCCCTGCATCCCTGGAATAAATCCCACCTGATCATGGTGTATAATCTTTTTAATGTATTGTTGTATGTGATTTGCTAGTATTTTGTTGAGGATTTTTGCATCTATGTTCATCAGTGATATTGGCTTGTAATTTTCTTTTTTTGTGTTGTCCTTGTCTGGATTTGGTATCAGGGTAGTGTTGGCTTCCTACAATGAATTAGGGAGTTTCCCCTCCTCTTCAATTTTTTGGAGGAGTTTGAGAAGGATTGGTATTAAGTCTTCTTTGAATGTTTGGTAGAATTCACCAGGGAAGCCGTCTGGTCCTGGACTTTTATTTTTGGGGAGGTTTTTGATTACTGTTTCGTTCTCCTTAGTGGTGATTGGTCTATTGAAATTCTCTATTTCTTCTTGATTCAGTTTTGGAAGGTTGTATGACTCTAAGAATTGATCCATTTCCTCTAGATTATCCAATTTGTTGGCATATAGTTTTTCATAGTATTCTCTTATAATCTTTTGGATTTCTGAGGTGTCCGTTGTAATTTCTCCTCTTTCATTTCTGATTTTACTTATTAGAGCCTTCTCTCTTTTTTTCTTGGTGAGTCTAGCTAAAGGTTTGTCAATTTTGTTTATATTTTCAAAGAACCAGCTCTTGGTTTTATTAATTTTTTTCTATTGCTTTTTTAGTAATGACCCATATTTTGAAAAACACTGATGGACATTGTACGTGTTTCCTAATCTGAGGCCCTGAAGTGAAATGATTTGCTTAAGTTCTTGCCACTAGTAGGTAACAAAGATGGGAAATGTATATGGAGCAGATGAGTTGTTTCAATCATAGATAAAAGATGAAATATTTGCAGGAAAAATATATTTAATGGAAATTTCATCACCAATAGTACTCTCTGAAGCAGGGAAAGTGAGTGTCTGTTTATATATTACAACATTTCAGATGTCTAATAAGACTTGCATTCCTCAGGTACACTCAGGAAAACCTGGTATATCAGTGGCAAAACTTCTGTATAGTTCTTTAACATTTTGTAATGTAATTTTAAATGTAAGTTAAAAAGAAATACCCTCTATAGATACAACTATAACCCTGAGAACATAAACACCAATCATACTTTCTATAAATCCACCTGTACAAAATGTTCTCAAAGTTTTACCTTTCACCCACTCACTATATTGGAAAAAAAGAGTTTTCATTCATGCTTGTTAAACATATTTAATCCAGGGGCGAGCCAGGTGGCATAGTGGTTAAGCTCGTGCACTCTGCTTCATCGGCCTGGGGTTCGCGGGTTCAGATCCTGGGCGCAGACCTACACACCGCTCATCAACCCATGCTGTGGTGGCGTCCCATAGACAAAAATAGAGAAAGATTGGCACAGATGTTAGCTCAGGTACGATCTTACATAAGCAAAAAGAGGAAGATTGACAACAGATGTTAGCTCAGGGCCAGTCTTCCTCACCAAAAGATTGTATATATTTAAGCCAGTTTCTCTGATTGAACACCACCCAATACTGGTGACAAATATCAAGGAAATATTGAAGCAGCTGCTGTGTCAGACACTGGGAAGCACTATCTTATTTAATGATCTCATCAGCACAATGAAAAAGGCACATGAATGTGGTCTATGATAACACTTTTTTTTATATGAAGCTATGTTATGATTTTTCTTTTTTTTCCTACAAGATTATGTTTGAATAGTTACAATGATAATACATCAAAATGAACGAGAGTCAGAAAGGAATAACTTTGAATAAGCCCACATTTTCTTTGATATAGGGTAAGCTTTGATTATTTATCAAGCCCAGTTGGCCCACAGAGCACTTTAGAGTGCTTCTCTTTTATGGTGAGGGTTTACTTAATTCAATTAATATTTTCAAACATTATGAAAGCAACTTCTTAAATTTAATAAACGTTATAGCATTTGTAAAATGGACATTATTTAACAGGACAGAGCATAATACCATTTTAATTGACTTTGCAATATTCAACATCTTCATCAAATCATTTCTTTAGAATCTACTGTCTGCTTTGTTCTGTCTTAATCATAGTGAATTAAAATATCCCACATTATGTAGCACAGTTTATAACCTGTATTTACTCTAAAAATTATCCATTGAGGTAAATTGGTCTCACTACAACTCTCGTATAAAATTTACCATAGCTTTTAATAATTTTTATTTATTTATTTTCCCCCAAAGCCCCAGTAGATAGTTGTATGTCATAGCTGCACATCCTTCTAGTTTCTGTATGTGGGACACGGCCTCAGCATGGCCAGAGAAGTGGTGCATCGGTACGTGCCCGGGATCCGAACCCGGGCTGCCAGCAGCGGAGCGCGTGCACCCAACCGCTAAGCCACGGGGCCGGCCCTACCATAGCTTTTAAATCATCTTATTGTTTCTAATTAGTGAATCATATCCATAATCCCTTTGTGTTTAAGGAAAAGTATTATTTCATCTTCATTCCATGTCAGTAGATTTTCACGGTGGCATGTTCACATTTGGAAGGAAGTTTTTGTTCGAGTTTTATTTACCAAAAGCCAGATTAACATGAAGTTGTTTTAGGAATCTTCTGAACATTGTTTTCTATTACATTTTTAAAAGAGTATGTAATTTATTATGTTCCCCCAAAACACAAGAGCCTGTGCCCCCTTTGCTGGCACAACCATAGCATTTAGACACTTTTAGTTTTTCCAAGTTTGCCGTCACTTGCAATATATATGTTTCAAAATGTGCCAGCTGTTCATTTCACATCCAATAATATTATTTTACAAAGCAAAGAAGAGTCTCTGGGAAACATTTCCAGTGAGATCACTTAGGTCCTTTCACAGTAGAATTCACAAACTGATAATTACCCCTCTGCGCCATAGTTGTAACAGTGAAGAGGAAAGTACATCCAGAAAGAGTACACCCAGGATTTCTCCCACATGGGCAATAAATTAGAGGTATTTCTTTTTGAGATTTATAACCATACTTGAGAGTCCACTTTTTCAAACAGTATTTATTTAATTTCCCCAAAGTGCATATTCTGTTCCGATACACACATACATCTGTGCGTATGTAACAGTCCTTGTGCAAAAAAGTATTTTCATAAACATCCCTTTTGGGTATCAAACATCCAGGAGTCCCTACATACTATTACTGTGACCTGATGGTCTCTGGAGCCCATCTAGACTCTATTTTCTACAATATAACTACAACTGAATTCTTTACTTGAAAAATGTTCAAAAAAGTATTTATTCACGATAAACAAACTGCATTGTGGATAAAGTCATGCAAAAATATGCTGAATATTAACATAAATTTTTTATAATTACACGTTATTCTGTTACAGATGTAATTTTCATTTTTCAACAGTCTCTTTCTTTGGTGGTTTTGTAGCATCACTCTAGCCACAAGTGACTAAGTTCTTTGCTCAGACCTGTAGTTCTGAGCTATCTTATCCTTGCTACCAGGCCACAAGGTCATTTACTTTACTGGTAATCTTTTTCTTTCTCTGGTCATGCTGACCATTCTTGGCCAAAATTGGCTTACAGGCCAGTAGCCGCATTGGGCATAAGGTGTCCATCTCATCTTTCAGATCATAAATCATATGCTTTTTTGCACTAGAAAGGTTTATTTAGTCAACTCCATGAATTTATTTGGGAAAAAGACTGGTTTCCTGGCAGAATGTCTATAAGAAAACTGCCCACCTCCTAAATCCATTCCACCAACCCCATCCATCACCACCTCATTTTTGAGGAAATGGCGCAATCTCAAATGTTTTCTTAAACTTTATGTAACATAATTTTTTAAATTGTACTTAAAATTCTTTATCTTAAAACTATGAGGTAAGGAGCAATATAGGTGGACTCCAAAAGCTTCCACTAGGTTCACAGTACTGCCACCTCACTAGAAATTCTTTCAGTGTTATGTTAACTTCCTTCTGCTCATTATGTTTCTATTACAGATTTCTTTTGCATCTTTTAATAATGGCTTGAACGTTTGTTCTGTGGATGGGGTGGGGGTGGAGACAGGCAGAAGGGGAATGATTTCAGTTGATGCAATTTTTCTGGCAATAGCAAGATTATGGAATATTAAACATAACCTCAATCTAATCATGAGATAACATCAGACAAACCCAAATTGAGAGCCATTCTACAAAAATAACTGACCAGTGCTCATCAGGGAGTGGAAGTGGCATTATGTATTGCTAGGCAAAATGTTAGCACCCATTGACATTTTCTAGTGTCATATATGTGGTGGAATTGAGAGTATAGACTTACAGTGATGAAAGAATCCCCAAAGTAATTTGTGTTAATTGCAAATTGTACACACCATGTCATAGAAGGTGTGGAGCTCCTTTACATTCTAGGTAACAGCAATGGATCTTTGCCAACATATCATGTACATTGCTTTCTTACAGAACTTGCTGGGTTTTAGTCCCAGGTTACACATTCTAGCTATGTAAATTAAGTAATTTGAGCAAGTTATTTTAACTTCATTGAATCCTAGTTTCCTCATATCTAAAATGAGCGTAATAATACTTGCTGATTATAACAAGGATTACAAGTAATAAACATGAAATTACACAGAATCTGGCACATGGCGTAATAACACTCTTAGTGTTATATACCAGTTATTGTGTACTTACTGTATACCACGCACTGTACAAATTGCTCTTTGTAGATTATTTCATTTAATTCTTACAACAACTCCACTTTACAGATGACAAAACAGTTAGGAGAGGTTAAATAACTTCCCCAAACACACTATGATATACCCCTTCACAAAGTAGGTTCTTAGTAAATAGTAGCTGTCATTTTGGTCCTCTGGCAAGCAGAAGTCCTCTGGAGTTAGGCATACAAGAAGTTTGTTAGGGGACACTTCATGTGAAAGATAAAAGGGGGAGAAAGCAGGATTGGGTAGGGAAAGCTTTCAGACCACAATGCATGTCTGATACCTATGAAAGAAAAGAGAGTAGGAAGCAGGAGTGGACAGAAAGAGCCTCACATCATGATTTAGATCTGACAAAGTATCAGCCAACTCAATGACAAAATCTCCAGAGCAAAGATTACACAGTAGAGAAGGCCAACATTGGGCAGAAATGGCCAGATCCTAGGACCCCCCATTTTCAGTCATTGGCTGGGGGCTGCCTGGAATGGCATGGCCTCAGCTCAGAAGCTGAGATAAATCCTGAAGGCTTTAATAAATCCCTGCACTCCTTGCAACTGAACAACAAGTTCTTTCTTGAAGGGAGATTCTAGCAGTGCACCTCCATAGCTGCCACAGTAGCCACTATTATTATTCTTCCATTCTGAGTGTAATATTCCATTTTTGATGAGAGATAGGGGTTGTTTTCTCCTGAAATGCTAGCTAGACTCAGAAGCTATTTGACATATATAGCTCAGGAAGCTATTTGACATAAGGAAATCATATTTCAACTCCACAGAATGTCTTTTTCTAGTATATGATTAATAGCTCAGCAGTGGTTGCCTTGTGTTGAAGAAAAGACATGGTAGAATATATATGGCCCACAGAGGCTTGACAATTTGCTTGTTTTTTATGAGACACAAATCAGGAATTATTCATTCTTTTCTTGGGTTGAGAATTAGTGCTACTACCATTGATAAATTACCTAGAACTTCATATTTCTTTCTTTTTTCACTCAGATTCTAAATATTTCCAAGTAAGTTAGATTCTTTAAACGTCTTTCCAAGAATAACAGTATAACTCTGAAAAATGGCAGCATTTCTAAAATTCTAGAACACAAGATCTCCATGAAGTACTAGAAAATTCCAAAGACATTGCCCTCAGAATGCCCTTTGATAATTCATTGGGTAGCTGTCATACAATCATTGATAATTGCTTGTTAATAAACTTAAGGCCAAATTTTATCAATACTTCCTCACCAAAAATAGTTGATTACAGGTCTGATATATGAGTGGTGCGTAAATCCAGAGATCCTCACTGTCAACCTGCTGTTCTCCTTTCTGAATGCCAAGGCAGCCTTAATTAGCATTTGCTGTGCTGCACAGATGCCTTTTGAGGAAAGACATTACATGTGGTCCATATTCTGGGCTGTGAGAAGGAATGATATAATGAAATTGGTATCTGATGGGAGGAGGCAGAGTATGTCCTAGACTCACATGAATAGCAAAGTTATTGAAGGATTATACCTTTTAAAGAAAGAATTATAGCAACAGGAGAGGACTAGTGAAC
The DNA here is from genome assembly GCF_057802395.1 of Ceratotherium simum simum. Lineage (NCBI taxonomy): Eukaryota > Metazoa > Chordata > Mammalia > Perissodactyla > Rhinocerotidae > Ceratotherium > Ceratotherium simum. The sequence continues at coordinate 31,620,683 of NC_141922.1, forward strand.
AAAGAAAACTTTGGCAGTTATTTTCAGGGAGCACTTACATGGGACATAGTAGCTATGAATCTCAGTACACGAATTCAGGTGTGCAAGAACAAAATCTGCATTTTTATAAAACTCAATTTCTATTTAAGGTACCATTCTTGGAGAAAGAAAAAAATTTAATCTCAGTCAGATTGGAATTGGCCTCCAACTGCCACCTCCTCCTTTTTCAAGGCCACTCTGACTCATGTGTGAAAGTGATGTTCAAAAAGTATTTAACAACCCACGGGGCAAGGTCACTGACTGTGGTAGGAGCCTTCAAGATGGTCCCCAATGATTTTCACCTCCTGGTTATGTAGTCCCTCCCACGTGAATAGAGATGACCTATGTTGTCAATAAGATATTTCAGAAGTGATGGAGTATGACTTCTGAGGGTAAGTCATGAAAAGCACTGTAGTTTTGCCTTGCTCTCTTTCAGATCACTTATTCTGGGGAAAGGCAGCTGCCATGTCATGAGGGCACTCAAGCAGCTTCATAGAGAGGTTCACGTGGCAAGGAACTGAGGCCTCCTGCAATAGTCCACATTAACTTGCCAGCCATGTGAATGAGACATCTTAGGATTGGTCCCCTATCCCCAGTCAAGCCTGCAGACCTGGCTGACATCTTGACTGCAAACTCATGATATACGTTGAGACAGAACAGCCCAGGTAAGCTGCTCCCAAATCCCTGACCCACAGAAATTGTGAGATAACAAATGTTTATTACTGTTTTAAGCTGTCAATTTTGTAAAGTGTTGTATGACAATAGGTAACTAATACACCAACTAATCAGAAAGGATGTAGACAAGCGTCCTAGAGGCTCCTCTGCCATTCCAGGCATTAATCCTTTAGTTTGGCGGGAGTGGTTGATAAATCCAGTTACATCATACCAGTTATATATCAGTCGTGCCTATGTAGTTTCAAGGCATTGGGAAGCCCACCTAGTCTTCCAGTTAGCAGTTATAACCCTTGTTTCTCTCCACAAGTGTCCCTCGTGACTCTCCTAACTACTTTTGAGTCACATGGGAATTTGAGGTTTCCTCCCTAGGCATACCTTCCAGCCTTTTTTTTTCCTAGGTGTTCTCACCTCCTTGAGACTGTCTGGACATACAGTATCTCTCCCTGGGAGCCACAAAACTCTGCTTTTATCAGCTCCCCTTGAGTTTTCTCTTTCTCTCTAGCTCTCCTACCTCTCTTCCCCAGCTGAGAGCAATATTTCGGTCTCAGGGGAAGCTCCCCCACATCCTCAGTACTTTATGCCCTAGGCACTGTCTTACTTGTGATTTATCCAGAAGTACCTATGTATATCCTCTTTGATGGGTTTTGAAAACCAAAACCAGAGAGATGAGGTTCCTGCCTTCCCAGTTTTCAAATCCCGTGATGCTGTGATGCTCTCTCCCCGGAGACAATGATTCAGGGTCTGGAGGAGAGTGAGACAAGTATCACTCTCATAGACAGAGAAAGAGAATATCACTTCTTACCTCAAAAATGTTATCCCACTGCCCTGTCTCCAGAGCAAATTAATATCTGCTCACTAAAGAACTGTTGTATTGGCTGGAACATGATGATTTCAGCAAAGTTCAGCAGGCTCTAATTATAACCATTTGCTCTAATTCCATGATAATAAAGCAATGCTTTGGTTTGCTTTTCCAAGTACCTAGATACCTTGAAGGGGATACTTTGCTCACAAGGCCAATGTACCCTAGTCATACTTTTTATCTCTTTCCTAGAGAAATCCTTGCCCAACTTCCCCAAATAGGGGTAGGTGCCCTGCTCAGATGCTCTAGTATTCCCTGCACTTTAAAAGCACTTACCCACTGTATTATAATCATTACTTATTTTCGTCTATCACTAGACTCTAAGCTCTATTCAACACCTGTGTATCATTTTCACCATCTGTCCCCATAGACTCAATAAGTATTTGTGGAAAGGCAGGAGCTCCATTAGATCAATGCTTACCAATTGGGGCTTTGTGAACCAGTAAAATTTCAAGGAAAAAGGTAGGGGGACCAACATAAGGTTGCCAACTTTTTATTTTGCTAAATAAGGACATTAAAAGTAACAACTGCAATTTTACTTCACATCATTTCATCTTAAAACTGCTATTTTATCACCAAAGGAGTTGTAAGGATTCACTAAAAAACAGTCCTTGAAAAGCAGTAAATTTAACTTCTTTACCAGAGACCAGTGACAGCTTCTGTCTGAATTGGCACCACATGGCAGACACATTTGAGAGCCTCTGATAACTCCTCAAATCCCTTCCTACTCTCAGACAAGTTTAAGGCAATTTGAAATGGTAATTCACCTATTTTCAAGGTGGCAACTTCTAGAATTTTTTTTTAAAGAAACACTCCCAAATAGCTAAAACTTGTTTCCTATCCTTATTATCTATTTCTTTAATGAAAAAAATATTACTGAACATCTTGGCACATGAGTCTCAGCTGGGACTCATTATCCTCTTCAAGACTTTTTACTCTTTCCCAGTAAATCTCTGAAGGAGTGAACATATTAGAAAGTAAGAACTACTGTAATTTTGTTTATTTTTAAAACATGCTTGGGGAAGGGTTGCTGCAGTCTGATCTAAGAAGAAAAATAAAATTATAGTTGAAGTATCTCATGATGCAAAACATTTCTGGCAAATTTATTTTGGATATAGCTCTTGTCTCATAAATTCAGCAAAATTCAATGTGGTTAAATTTTACACTAAAGCAGAATAAAGGTATTATTAGTGTTTCACAAATCACAAAAAGTCTTGATCTCATTCACAAAACAGTGGATACATAAAGGGCATTTTCATTGGAACTGGAGCAGAAGGTGCTGTTATCTGCAAATAGGTGTGGTGTCAACAAATGGCAAAGACAATAAAGAAAACACAGAAGCAATGTTTCTGTTTTAAATTTCACTTATTTTGAGAACCCATGGGGTAAATTACAGCAGCCTTTGGGAAAGCAGAGCCATTAAAATTAGGAGATGGAAAAGATGAGATCAATGATGATGTAATCTAGAACCTTGATGACACAGAAGACTTTCTTTAAGATCCTGCCTGCATGCTGGGTCTGTTGTAATGCTTCAGGCTAGGAGAGATTTCTCAATCTAACTTGTGCCTTCACAAATCTATGCTTTCTCCCTATTTTTATTTTACTTTGTATTGTAATTTCCTTGCTGTCTTTAGGAAGAAAAAGAAAGGAAGCCTTAATATTCTAGTTTTAGTCCATTTTTTCTTACAATAGTAATACTGAAAGCAAAACCATGTTATTTTCTGTTATAAAACAAGTTTGCAGGTAAATTTCACAGCTAACATCCAACCTCTCAATAAAATAGTAGATCAAACAATATCCATATGCAGGAATAAAAATTGGAAATCTCATTAATTACAGATCTCTACACTGTAAGCTCTCAAGAGGAATTATGCTTTTTTTTACATAGTGTTTTTTGCCTCATCAGAAATCTTTGAAAATAAAAGAGTCTAGTACATTTAACTCTGATTTGAAATACGCAACATGTAAAATCAATTCTGTGAAAAGTAATCTATTTTAATGTATTGGTTGCCCCAATTATGATATTACCTAATATATTAATTTGAGGAATAATTAATTTAGTAGCTAGAATAGTATTTATGATTATTATCATTAATCTAGCCTAATTTAATAATGAGTATAGGGCATAAGAGGCCAGATTTGCCCTATGTATTTTAAAAAATGTAAACTAGTCTTGCAGGTTTTCATTTAGTTCATAAATAGCTAATAACATCTTTAACCATTAATTTTGAAGAAAAATTTTCCCATTTTAAAAACCCTAGGAAATGAAAAACAAAATAAAATTATTTTAATATCAATTTTTGAGAAGTGTTAATGATAACAGTTAAATATTTTTGAACTATCAGCAGCTAAAATTGGTTTATCACTTATGAATATAGTTATAACTAGCAGCATAATATCAGAGTAGATATTTTAGTGTCAACACAGACAAGATTATCAACCTGAGCTGCATGCTAAGCACAATTAACTGAAAAACACAAGTTCAAGCAGAGTACACTGGTCTGATTTTGAGAGTTCCTCTCTAAAGTTTCAGATTACAGTCTCTTAAGAGTAGTTTCATGAAACTAACTTGATAGGCAATATTCTAAATGAGAAAAGATAAAGAATTTTTTAACTTGAGGAAGAAAAAGTGTGTATTACTCAATAAAATATAAAAACTCTTTTTGCCAAAAGACTCAAGTAGCTGAGCTTCTGAAATATATCTTTGAATTACCAGTGCAAAGACCTATGAAGAGACAGCTTTTTTGAAGAAATTGTCACTCAGGAATAGACATCCAAATGAAATTATAGGCATGCAAATAATGATCTGAATAAAAATATGACACAAATAAGAAACTATTGAATTGGTTGTTTTTTTCAATTTGCAGCTAATATACTAAAACAGTGATATTACTTAGAATTCTAAAACTTTGACTTGATTTCTAGCTTTACCAGTTGTTAATAATACAACCTCTCATTAAGTCCTTGACTATTTCATTTGATAGGAGATAATAATACCTACCTCAGAGGGTTGTTAAGAAGATTAAATGTGAAAATGGCTGTGAAAGCATAGCACAATACCTGACATATGAATAAAATACATTTTAAGTGGTTAAAAATAATCACTGTAGGGGCCAGCCCGGTGGCTCAAGTGGTTAAGTGCAGGTGCTCTGCTTTGGCGGCCCAGGGTTCAGGGGTTCGGATCCCCGGTGCGCACCGACACACCGCTTGTCACACCATGCTGTGGCGGCATCCCATATAAAGTAGAGGAAGATGACGACGGATTTTACCTCAGGGCTGCTCTTCCTCACAAAAAAAAAAGTAATAATCTCTGTGGGGGCTGGCCCTGTGGCCTAGTGGTTAAGTTTGGCACACTCTGCTTTGGTGGCCTGGGTTCAGTTCTCGGGTGGAACTACACCACTCGTCAGTAGCCATCCTGTGACAGCGACCCACATGAAAAATAGAGGAAGATTGGCACAGATGTTAGCTCAGGGCAAATCTTCCTCAAGCAAAAAGAGGAAGATTGGCAACAGATGTTAGCTCAGGATGACTCTTCCTCACCAAAAATAAAAAAATCCCTGTAATGAAGTCATCATTTCATGGACTAGTTCTATTTACTTTTCCCTTCATCATTCAGCTCTAGTACAGGATGATCTAGCAAACTGTACTATTTCTTTGGTGACAGTTAAATAGAAGCCTAATGTAGATCTGAAAGTAATATCTCAGAAGAAGCAAAGATCATTTCAGTTTGTTACATTTATAACCACATCTTACTAATCCATCTACTTTAAATTAGTAAAATCTGCAGGAAGTTGTCTTGAATTTTCAGCCAGATATCCAGGAAGCCCAAATGGTTTCTTAAGTTTATAAAATAAGCAACTACCTACTCTAAACCAACTTGTCTATGAAGTTGTAGAATGCAATGAGATTATAATCACACTTGTCTCATGTCTCTTCCCACACATAACCGAAAACTGAACCTCTTTAACCCATAAAAACACTGCTGATAAACACTGCTAACATATAGTTTTTTTCGGCTCTCTCTTCTCTTTGGAATTTCCCCTAAATGTCCTTTGGAAAAAAAGCCAGGATATGAATGTCATTTAACATAATTTTAATTTTGGGTGTTTTTTTTTTTTAGCTTTAAATGGAAATGAAAGCAATTATCAAGAAATGAACATATGGGATATTTTTATGGGGGCTAACATAACGCTAGGTCAAATATGTTGCGTGTTAGAATCTAATGTATTTCTTCCAGCCTATCACTCATCATCCTAACTCTGTTCCTTATTGCTTACCTACCTTTATTTTTTTTAGTGCTGTCGAATCAATTCTGACTTCTAGTGACCCTGATTACAGAAGAGTGGAACGCCGCCCTGGTCTTTTTGTGCCATCCTCTCATCTTCCAGCATTCTATCAGACAGTGCTCCAGTACTATTCACAGGGTTTTCATGGCCAATTTTTTTAGAAGTGGGTGGCCAGGTCCTTCTTCCTGGTCTTAGTCTGGAAGCTCTGCTGAAACCTGTCCACGATGGGTGACCCTGCTGGTATCTGAAATACCAGTAGCGTAGCTTTCAGCATCATAGCAACACGCAGCCACCACAGTATGCCAACCAACAGAGGGAGTGTGGTTCCTGACCAGAAAATGAACCAGGCCATGGCGGTGGGAGCGTTGAATCTTAACCATTAAACTACGATTTGCTTACCTACATAGGATATAAAATAGATGGGGCTATAAGAATTGGTTTCACATAGTTGGAAATATCAGTGTAATTTTTAAGCCTTTAATAATAAGCAGAGCAACAATAGCATGAACAATGACTTCTGGAATAGTTTTCTGTGACATAGGGTCTATTCTCATACCGCTAACAGCCTTAATGAAGATCTTCAAGTAACAACTCTCATCACCAGGGAATTGGCCTATAATACTAGTCAATTGTGGGAATGTCTATAGTTGGAAAAATAGGACAAAGTTTCCTCTAGTTCCCCTGATTTAGAATTCTGGAACATACATGTGGAAAAAAAACATTCAAGAACAAGAAGAGAGGTATACATTCTTGACACTTTTCACATTTCATCGCTTCATTAGGGATACCTGTCTGTCACTCCAATTTATGAAGTGTCCACTTTGGAGGAACTGAGTTAAGAAGTGAAAGATATCTTTTGAGTCCTTGTCAAGAGAGCTGAAAAGGAAAAGCAAATGTGTTAGTCAATTTGCCTGTTTGTCAGCCTCTTCTCTTCTCCCACAATCCCTGCTGAGTGAGCATTAGGTCACATGACAGCCCCACCCCACACATGTAGCCCACAGCTGATTGGATCAGTTGTAGGCACCTGACTCAAGCTGAGCCAATCAGATTCTGTCTTCCAAGAATTTGGAATTGGGACTTAGAAATTCTAGTCAGCAACTTTGGAACATTTAGGGAGATCACATAAAGCTGACCCTGGAGAGGCCATGTTTGGGCTTGTATTAGTGAAACACAGAAATCTGCTCCATAGAGGAAGAAAGTAATGATTCAGGCACATAGAAAGATGAAGAGATGAGAGTCCCTGTGACCCTGGAGAGTGAGAATAGAGAAAATGAAGTCAACAGCCTTGGATCTTGATGGCATTCTGTTTCCTTGTTCCAGTCTCTCAAAAACTGCTGTTGAGTTTTTGAAATAGTGCTTTATCCTTTAAATAAATTCCCCATTGTTACTTAGCTAGTTTGAGTGAGTCTCTGTTCTTTATGACCAGTGACTAAAGTAGGAAGTGAGCTGTTCCCTAGCCTCACTTTGAAAACGAAGTTTTTGTAGAGATATATTGTTGTAGAGTTACTGTTATTAACTTAGTAGAATGCTGTGTATGACAGTTTGGATCTTTTGTTCTTGTTTTTTTAAAAGTATATATTTTATGTAAATTTAAAGATCCCAAACAAAAGCATAAATTTAGTTAATCAAGACATTAACATAATGTGAAAATAAGAGAAATATAATTTGACCATGCTGAAAGAAACTATTACAAATAGGGTCCAGTTTTACATGTAAAAGTTCTTTTATGGGGCCTGCCCCGTGGTGTAGCGGTTAAGTGCGCGTGCGCTCCACTGCTGGCGGCCCGGGTTCAGATCCCGGGTGGGCACTGATGCACCACTTGTCAAGCCATGCTGTGGCGGCGTCCCATATAAAGTGGAGGAAGATGTGCACAGATGTTAGGCCCAGGGCCAGTCTTCCTCAGCAGAAAAAAAAAAAAAGAGGAGAATTGGCATGGATGTTAGCTCAGGGCTGATCTTCCTCACACACACAAAAAATAAACAAATAAAAGTTCTTTTATAATATTTAAAGTTTACATATATGTTAAATGTCTGTGACTATTCATTTTCTAGTCTCTCTTACCCATTGTTATAATCTTGTTTTTTCCCTTGTGTGTTAGTTTTCATTAGATTTTTATTTTTATCAAATGTATGTACATAGTTTTTATTAAGGCATTGTATAAGGCATTTATTAAGGCATTTTACTGTCTTTTATTTACTAAAAGAGTTGTAATAATACCAATCCTTCTCTCCCAAACCAAACACTAAATTCTTCTAAATATATGGTTCCCCTGGTATTTTCATATTTCTAAATAATATATTTTATTGCTGTCTCAGTGTAGCAATGTTATCTCTCCCACTGCTTCTTTTCTCCTTCTCCCATCCTTCCTATATAAGGTTTACTTTATTCTGACCACCCAAATACATTTTGTCACTATGGGTGAAGTAGGACAAGTAGGACATTTTGCATAAGTAGGACACTGCAAGTACTCCTTCCTTTTTGTACAACTCTTCATTTTTTCTAGGAATTAGTCACTACCTAAAGTATTCATTTGCCAGTTTTTATTAGTTTTTCATTTGCCTAAATTTACTCTAGTTTTTCAGTTGTGTTTTTCAAGTGCTAAATTATCAATTTTTTCTTCCCCTGCTTTTATTTTTCTTCTATCCCCCTGTTCCAGTCTGCACTGTTCTCTACATATTTCAGCTCTAAGGGATTTTCTTGTATAATTCTTTAGATGATTTCATTCCTTCCATTTTCTTGTTTGAAAGTTGGATCTTTTGTTGGATCCTCCTAGTTCTTTACTTTTCATCTCTTGTTTCTCATCTCCTTGATCTTTTTTGTTCTACTATCTGGGAAATTTCTTCAACAGTGTCTTCCAAATTGATTGAATTGTTCTTTTTGGCTATCTTATTTTTCTTTTCCAAAAGTTTTCCTTGTTCTCTGTTCTGTTTTTTAGCATGCTGTTCTTGTGTTATTCTTGCAATAATCATCTGTTATTTCTCCGAGAATATTCCTTTAGGTATGTTCTGCTCCATTCAGTGTCTCTATTTCCTCTAGGTATTTTATTTTCTCTATCTAGTCTAATGTCTGTCTTTCACATTGAAGACTCTCCTGAAAAGTCTTATAATACCTAGCTGTCTGTTTCATATTTAAGCATAAGACCCTGTATAGAAGTATTATGTGTTTTTGAAGAGGGTGCCTCAACTATTTGATGATTGGTAATGAACCTGCTTTTTTTTTAAATTAGGATCTCTCAAACGTCAGTTTCAGTAGGTCTTTTCTTTGGGCGTATTTTGTTCTCCAGAGAATTCTCTTATTCTCTCACCTGGGAAGGTGTATGCCTCAATGCCTGTATTTCAGGAGCAGAGTAGAGAAAGGGGCTAGAGTCCCACCAACCAGTATGAAAATTTGGACTTGTCCTTTTTGGTTTCAGCCCCATTTCCCTTCCCATATCTCCTGCAACTAGTGTCCCTGGTCCAGAGTCTCTTAGATGTAGTAATTCATCTAGAAGCTAAACCATTAGTATCCTGCAGGATGGAAGGTAGGAAGAAAATAGGGAAGGAATTTCTAAGCTTAGGGGTGTGGCAGAGTAGATGAAATCTGAGAATCTAGCCACTTTCAACCAATCTCTTGTTTTCAGCATTGAGCTTCACTACCAACTCCCCCTGTACCTTGGCCCTCCATGTCCTAAACCTTTCCAGGTTTCTGTAGGGCAAATTAGACTAAAAAGAAAAAAGGAAGAGGAAGAAGAAAGACAAAAAGCGTGTTTCTCATGGATAACCTCCGATGTAGGCACCCAGGTTACACCTTCCTTTACTGAACACCACTCTCTGTCTACTTTCCATCTCTCGAAGAATTCTGTTGAAATCTCTCATCATCTTTATCTCCCTTCATTTTTTGTTGTTTTTTTTTAGTTCCTTCCATTATTGGGGCTTCAGGAGAAAGAAAAAGTAGAGGCATGTTTAATCAGAAGTTTTCTCCTCACTTCTTGTAGTATAAATTCAGATTTCCTTCTAAAAGATGCTTCTGCTCATTGCTCTTGCTAGGTCCTGATGTTACCCCCAGGGTATAATACTTTAGGGATTTCAACATGAAAAAATTAGCATGAAGAATTTTCCTGAATTTGCATAGAGAAACTTCAATTATAATGTCTTATAATTTTCCTCACCCCAAAGCGTGGTGTTAGCCAAGAGGAAAAAGCACACCATAATAGTGGTAGCCACAGTTGGCAGAGTTGTGAATTTTTAGGCAATGAACATGCTGGCTCAATGCGTGGAACAATGATTCAGTTAATTTGATTAAGCTGAGTGATGGAGCGCTAGGGACATCTCCAGAGGAGGAGAGTGCCGTGTGTTTGCCACTGATCCTATGAACTACTCTGCTCTTTAAACTGCAGCCTTAAAAATAGAGTACTGAATTTTCGTTTACCTTAGTCACTCTCCGCCACAGGGAGCCATCTGAACTTTACACATTGGCCAAAGCTTTTAAATTACTTTATCAGAGCCTGAGGAAAGTCTGATTGTAAACTATATGCTACGATAAGTATTCAGATTACTTAGAAAGATAGCTTAGTCCAGTTTACCAAATAAGCCTGTCGTTTCTTCTTAATTTCACCCTGCTTCTGCCGGCGTATCATAGATGCAGGCAACCATTCTTATGGTCCTTGAAAAAGCATTGGGCAACCGTGGGCTTAGGCCTAAATCATTCTTCTGAAAAACCCTTACAAGTGTGCCATTCCACCATTTTTAGTTTTTCAAAGAACACTGAGTGATGATTCTGTTTAAAATGACAAGGAAGGAACATTTTAATCATTGTAATAGAAAGAATTTCAGTGGATTAATTTGATAGACCTGCCTTTTTTTTTTTTTTGTGAGGAAGATCAGCCCTGAGCTAACTCTATTGCCAATTCTCCTCCTTTTTTTTTTTCCCCCAAAGCCCCAGTAGATAGTTGTATGTCACAGTTGCACATCCTTCTAGTTGCTATATGTGGGACGCGGCCTCAGCATGGCCGGAAAAGTGGTGAGTCGGTGCACACCCGGGATCCGAACCTGGGCTGCCAGGAGCGGAGCGCACGCACCCAACCGCTAAGCCACGAGGCCGGCCCAATAGACCTACCTTTTAATTAAGATATTATGACTACATAAAAGAATTTACATAGAGAAACTTCAATTATAATGTCTTATAATTTTCCTCACCAAAAAGCGTGGTATTAGCCAACAGGAAAAAGCACACCATAATAGTGGTAGCCACGGTTGGCAGAGTTGTGAATTTTTAGGCAATGCCTTAAGGCCTTCTCCAAGTTATGCATTTTCCCTGTAATTAACTATAGTATATGTTATGGGCTGAATTGTGCCCCTCACCCCAAATTCATGTATTGAAGCTCAACCTCCAGTACCTCAAAATGTGACTGTATTTGGAGATCAAACCTTTAAAGAGGTAGTTAAGTTAAAATGGGGTTGTTAGAGTGGAACCTAATCCAATATGACTGGTGTCCTTATAAGAAGAGGCGATTAGGACATAGAGGGAAGACCACGTGAGGACAGGGAGAAGATTGTAACCTACAAGCCAGGGAGAGAGTCCTCAGAAGAAACAACCCTGCAGACACCTTGATCTTAGAGCTCAGCCTCCAGAATTGTGAGAAAATAAATTTCTGTTGTTTAAGCCAGCCAGTCTGTGACATTTTGTTACATCAGCCCTAGAAAGCAAAAACACTGTGTAAGGCAAAAAAAGAAAAATGTAAGTTAGTAGCACATGTTGTCCCAGGATAATATACATTCTTTCTTAGAAATTTCACTAATATCCAGAAGATTATTTTCTGGAAATAGAAAAAGGTTAGTAATTTTATTAATTTAATATTGTACTTCACATTATTCCTGATTATTTTAGTTTAAGTTTTGCTAACAAATAAGGTGGTAATGTTTTATACTTCGTGAATAAAACTGCTTTAAGGTCATGCATTCGGTAGCACCATCAAAACACATGTAGGATTTGCTTTGTTTTTTTTGTTTTATGAGACTAAATTTATTGGACTAAAAGCTCAAATATAGCTAATATACAAGCCATTCTTTTGGCAATTTGTAATGCATTTTACTGACTATATATATGATATATATATATATTACATATATGTATATGTATATGCATATACATATATAGTCAGTAAGTTACAAAGGTCTAGGTGGGAGAAAAACTTAGAAGTCACTGTCTTTGAAAAATAATATAGTTTCTCATTATTTTGTCTTTGAAAAATAATGTAGTTTCTCATTTATATTTAAGACAACTTGTATTTTTGAAACTGTGTGGTAGTTCTGGTATGTTAGGTTATTAATATTTAGGTTATTATTTATTGATAAATCAATAAAAATATTTGAAAAGTCTGAAGAATTTACTGATATCACTATACCTGCTCCAATTTATGAATCATAGGAAAGAGGACAAGTGTATTTTATTTAGCCTAAATATAACAAATGGCAAATATTATCTGCTTGAATATTGAAATATAATCTTCCTGTATGTTATTTACCTCCTACAGAAAGATTATATTTGATGTAAATACTATAGAGTAAAAAGAACATTATCTTGGCACATCCTCATTAATGGAATGGCCTTAGGAGATGTACTGGTTACTTTTTCCTTGGTTAAGAAAAACAGTAAAGAGGCTTTGAATGTCCTATAGGAATTTGAGTTATTTCTGCCATTTGGAATTGCAACACAATGGAATTTCTTGAGCTGCAAGCAAGTTCTTTGGACTGAAAGATATTCTAGAATCTAGAAAGCCACTGTTTTATATGTATAAAAATAAAATATGTACAAAAATAAAACAAAAAGTTAATTTACTTTTAAAATAACTCATAAGTCAAAGATACAATATGAATCTAAGAAAAGTAGTATTAATAATTGAGCATAAGCTGTTTTCTGTAAACAGTACATATTCTGACTTCTCTCTTGTTCCTATTTGTGAGTTGTTTGTGCTCTTATCTAAGGACAGCTCCTGTGCTAGATTCCACACTCTTTCTTCAGCTCAGGCTGTCATTCCAGCAGTTCTTTCCTCTCCTACTTTATCATTTCCCTTTCTCATGGATCATAAGCATAAAAACATGTTATAGTTGCTGCTATGAGATTTTGTACACTCCTCTCCCCAGATATCTCATTATCAAGGACACAAATGACCTTGACTTTTCTAAATCCAGTGGTTCATTTTCAGTCCTTGTCTTACTTGACCTATGAGCAACCTTTTAAACAGTGGCTTCCAGAACGCTCACTCTCTTGGTTTTATTCCTGACCTACTGGCCATTTCTTCTCAAATTCCTTTATTGGATCCTTCATGTCTCTTTGAATCTAGAAACATTAGAATGCCCCAAAGCTGAGTCACTGAACATCTTCTCTATAATCTCATCCAGATACATAGTTTTAAATGACATCTATCTGCTGATGACTTCTAAGTTTGTGTCTCCCTCCTAGATCTCTCCTCTGACTTCAGACTTATATATCTAACTGCCTAGTTGGCATCCTTAATTGGATGCCTGAAAAGCATTTCATGCTTAACATGATTAAAATTGAACTCCTAATATTCCATTCTTCAATCCCTGTCCAAGCTAGTATCTCCCATTTTCTGCCCTTCCTCAATAAAGCCAACTCCATCTTTTCAGATGTTCAGACCAAAAAACCTTATAGTCTTTCTCTCGTACCACACATCCAATCTGTCTGCAAATCCTGTTGGCTTTGCCTTTGAAATATATCCAGAATTGGACCGCTTCTCACCACATCTATCTCTCACCTGGATTATTGCAGCTGCCTTCTTACTGGTTCCTGCTTAACCCCTTGTTCTCTTATAGTCAATATAAAAGCTAGAGTGGCCTTTTTAAAAGGTAAGTTACATCACATCATTTCTTTACTCAAAATTTTCCAAGAGCTTCTATCTCATTCTAAATGTAAGGCCTTACAGCAATGTGTCATACCTTCCTATTCTTATTGCCTATTAATCCCTGCTTCCCTCTGCTCAAGCCCCATTGGCCTCCTTGTTCTGGCCTCTTGTTCATGAAACCTGCTAGAAATGGTACCATCTCAAAGCTTTTGCGCTTGCTTTTCATTCTGCCTAAAATATCACTTCCTCACATGTTCCCACCTTCCCCCCGATTTCTCTTCCCCCCTAACCCCAATCATTTCATGACTCATTCCTTCTGTTTTAGATCTTTGTTCCAATGTCAACTTTTTAGTGAGAGCTTCCCTGATGACCTTATTTAGAATACTGTAACTCTCCCTCCACCCAACTCTTGGCAGTGGGTATATCGCTTTCTGCTCTGTTATTCCATAGCACTTCTCACCATCTGATATGATGCACAGTTTGCTTATTAGTTTTGTATTCTGTGCCCCCCTTCACTAAATATAGCCCAAAAAGGAAGAATTATTGTCTGTTTTGTTCACTATTTGATACCCACAGCCTAGAAGTGTTCCTGGCATATAGTAGACCCTTAATAAATATTTTTAAATAAATTAATATACACTCTATTTTTAACCTATTCATAGCTAGATTTTAAATAACGATTGTCTACTTTTATTTTGATAAATTATAGCCAATTTATTTTGTATTTTTTCTCTCTATTACCCATAACCTATTCATAGATTTTCCTTTTAATCATAAGATAACAGACTTTTAGAGCTAAGATGGACCTTTTAAGGTGAAGAAAATAGCTTGGCTACCATGGACTATTTATTGAACCTCTTTGGACTTAAGTTTCTTTATCTGTAACTGAATAAGTCAAAGTCAAGTTGTAAATCCAGCTCACCTTTTAAATCAATATTCAATTTGTATATCACAGTGTTAGGAGGGTTCATATTTAGTTTTGTTTCCAATATACCCCAAAGTCAGTCACTTTCACTAGAACTATTGAAATCATTTTCCATGAAGGAAAATTTCCTTCGATTAGTTTGGGAGGTATAAAGAAGGAGAATGAGGGAGTTCAGGCTGGATATCTTTATTTTGCTAGTAAAGTGGGAATTGAGGTCTTCACCTGAAAATGAGATGAGATAAGAATAGCAATGGGCATTTGGAAAGAATGGAAAAGAGTTAGAAAAATAAGTGTTAACAGGAAGGTAGAGAATTTACTGAGATACTTGCGTTAAATGTACTTGAATCATGCAGATGATTTTTCAGGGGAGAAAATCTGTAAAAATAGCAACAAGGAAATTACAACAGTTCTTTGTAAGAGAAATACAAATAATATTTACAAGTGTTATATCCTCTTGTTGGACTGTTCCCTTGATCATTATGTAATGCCCTTCTTTGACTCTTTTTACAGTTTTTCTTTTAATTACTATTTTATCTGATATGAGTATTGCTACCCCAGCTTTCTATACATTGTCATTTGCGTGGAGTATCTTTTTCCATCCCTTCACTTTCAGTGTGTGAGTGTCTTTAGGTCTGAAGTGTGTCTCTTGTATGCAGCATATATATATGGGTCTTGTTTTTTAATCCAATCAGCCACCCTATGCCTTTTAATTGGAGCATTTAGTCCATTAACGTTTAAAGTAGCTATTGATAACTATGTACTTACTGCCATTTTTTAACTTTTTTTTTTTCTCAGTGTTTTAGTAGTCCTTCTCTGTTCCTTTCTTCTTCTATACAGAATTGATGGTCTCTTTAGTTTGACCTCTGTCTGAAAGCTCTACTCTTTAACTCCCCTCCTCCCTCCTTTTATGTTTTTGATATCATATCTAACCTCTTTTTTGTGCATTTGTATCCATTACATTCTTATCATGGAAATAAATAATTTTTCCTATTTGTGGTCTTCTCTTTTCCCCTTAAATCAGTCCCTTTAACATTTCTTGTAGCACTGCTTTCTTGGTGACAAACGCCTTTAATTTTTGCTTGTCTGGGAAATTTTTGATCTCTCCTTCCATTTTGAATGATAACCTTGCTGGGTAGAGTATTCTTGGCTATAAGTTTTTTCCTTTTAGCACTTTAAATATATCGTGCCACTCTCTTCTAGCCTGTAAGGTTTCTGCTGAGAAGTCAGCTGATAGCCTTATAGGGTTTCCTTTGTATGTAACTTGACTTTCTTTTGCAGCTTTTAGGATTCTCTCTTTATCTTTAATTCTGGACATTTTGATTATGATGTGTCTTGGTGTGGGCCTCTTTGGGTTTATCTTGTTTGGGGCTCTCTGTGCTTCCTGCACCTGGATGTCTGTTTCCTTCCTTAGGTTAGGGAAGTTTTCATCTATTATTTCTTGAAATAGATTCTCTGCCCCTTTGTCTCACTCTTCTCCTTCCGGGACACCTATAACACGGATGTTAGTGCACTTCATGTTGTCCCACAGGTCCCTTAGACTGTCCTCACTCTTTTTAATTCTTTTCTCTTTTACCTGTTCCGCTTGGGTAATTTCTTCTAGTCTTTCGTCCAGCTCGCAGATCCATTCCTCTGTATCCTCTACTCTGCTTTTGAGTTCCTCTAGTGAATTTTTCATTTCCAGTATCGTATTCTTCATTTGTGATTGGTTCTTTTTTATATCTTCCATTTCTTTGTTGACATTCTCACTGAGTTCATCTATTCTTCTCTCCACATCAGTGAGCATCCTTAACACTCTGTTTGAACTCTCTGTCTGGTAGGTTGCTCATTTCTGTTTCACTTAGTTCCTTTTCTGGGGTTTTGTCCTGTTCCCTTACTTGGAATGTATTCCTTTGCCTCCTCATTTTGCCTCTTTCCCTGTGATTGTGTCTATGTATTAGGTAGGTCAGCTACGTCTCCTGCTCTTGGATAGGTGACCTTATGTAAGTGATGGCTTAGGAGGCCTGCAGTGTGCTTCCTTCAGTTTTCAATGTTCCAGGGGTGACCCCTATGTGGGCTACGTGTGTCCTTCTGTTGTGGCTTGTTTGCTCTCCCTGTAGGCGCCCCGGGAGGCTGAGTTATGCTCCTGGCCAGCTGTTGTAATGCTCAGCTGCTTGTAGTTGTTGTGGGCCCTTCAGTCTCTTTATCAGGTGTGGAGAGCCCCAGCACAGTTGGCTGCAAGTTCTAATACCACATTTGTGTTGCAGTATTTCTTTTAAGAGAGTAGGCCCCCAGCATGGCAGGTTGTTAGGCTCAGGGCCTTACAATTGCTATAAGCCTCCAGCCTTTAGGTCTCTTGTCAGCTCTCTGAGGATTGCAGCTGGGTGGGGCTGGCCTCAGGCACAGGAGCACCCAATTGTTTCAGGCTTTGGAAGGTGGGGCAAACCCCCTATGTGGGTCTTTGAAAAGCACAAGTCTTCTGCAACTGACAAGCCCCACAGCCCACAGGTCCACACACACAGTCAACACAGTCCTGCCCCATGTGCGTGCCCCGACCTCCTGAAGTGGATGAAGTCTCTCCAAGGCAGGAGCCCCACACACTCCACCAATGGCCCACACACTCCATCAACACCTCACACTCTCCACCAGCTTCTTGCGTACGCCCTGCCCCTGAGCCACTCTCCAGGCTGTGGAGAATCCAGGCAGCTCACTTAGCAGGTCCACAAGTTGCCTGAGGGCTTGTTGTTGGGTGGGCCCCGTCCCTAGGGTGGGCTGCCTGCCTTGGCTGAGCTGGATTAAATCAGTGCTCTAGTGGGTGGGGCAGACCGTGGGCTAGCAGGCCCCAGGGAGAACTCCAATGGTGTCTGCCAGTGTCTGTATCAGCATGCCCACCCCAGGCCACTACAGTGGCCACTGCCAAGGTCCCAGTCCCTGGAGAGATCTCACCTCTTACTGAGATGCACTCACAACCAATCAGATGAGTCTCTTTCACCAAAGCCTTGTGCACCTTTCTTTCTGGTGATTTTAGGTTACTTTTTGAAATGGGTGAATTTGTGTGTGGGCCCTTTAAGAGCCAGCTTCTATTTCTTTGTGAACCAGCTTTTCTGGGGGTACTCCCCAATGTTTTAGTAGCAAGCAAAGTCAGATATTATGCCACTCATCTCAATTGTGCTGGGTCCAAAAAATGCCTACAGCGGGAGCAACTCCCCAGCTCAGGGCCCCACTTCTCCAGGGAGGGCTGCATACCTTTGGGCTGCTCCAGGCAGCCGTGAAGCACTGCGGCTTGTGAAGGAGACATTTTTTCTCTCCAGAAGGGAATTTCTGCCTCTTCCACCTCAATTAGGATTGTTATTTGTTGCAGGAGCTCCTCTTATCCAGTTTTCAGTTCTCTCTCAGGGGTAATTTTTCCATGAGTAGTTGTAAATTGGCTGTGTCCATGGGAGGAGGTGAGTTCAGAGTGTGCCTACACTGCCATCTTGACTTCTCTCTCCAAAATGGATAAATTCTTAGACTCATACAACCTCCCAAAACTGAATCAAGAAGAAATAGAGAATCTGACTAGATCAATCACAAGTAAAGAGATTGAAACTGTAATCAAAAACCTCCCAAAAACCAAAAGTCCAGGACCAGATGGCTTCTCTGAAGAATTCTACCAAACATTCAAAGAAGATTTAACACTTATGTTTCTCAAACTATTCCAAAAAATTGAAGAAGACAGAATGCTTCCTAACTTACTCTCTGAGGCCAACATCACCCTGATCCCAAAACTAGACGAGGACAGCACAAAGAAGGAAAATTACAGGCCACTATTGCTGATGAACATAGATGCAAAAATCCTCAACAAAATATTGGCAAATCGAGTACAGCAATACATTAAAAGAATCATACACCATGATCAAGTGGTACTCATGCCAGGATGCAGGGATTATTCAACATCTGCAAATCAATCAGTGCGATACACCCCATTAACAACATAAGGAATAAAAATCACATGATCATCTCAATAGATGCAGAGAGAGCATTTGATAAGATCCAACATCCATCTATGATTAAAAAAACTCTCAATAAAATGAGTATAGAAGGAAAGTACCTCAACAAAATAAAGGACATATATGACAAACCCACTGCCAGCATCACACTCAGTGGTGAAAAACTGAAAGCCATCCCTCTTAGAACAGGAACAAGACAAGGGTGCCCACTCTCACCACTCTTATTCAACATAGTACTGGAGATTTTGACCAGAGAAGTTAGGCAAGAAAAAGAAATAAAAGGTATCCAAATTGGAAAGGAAGAGGTGAAACTCTCGCTGTTTGCAGACGACATGATTCTATATTTAGAAAACCCTAAAGAATCTATCAGAAAACTATTAGAAATAGTCAACAACTAAAGCAAAGTTGCAGGGTACAAAATCAACTTACAAAAGTCAGTTGCATTTCTATGCTCTAATAATGAATTAGCAGAAAAAGAACTCAAGAATACAATCCCATGTACAATCGCCACAAGGGGAATAAAATATCTAGGAATAAATTTAACCAAAGAAGTAAAAGACCTATACAATGAAAACTGTAAGGCATTATTGAAAGAAATTGAAGATGACATAAAGAAATGGAAAGATATTCCATGCACATGGATTGGAAGAATAAACACAGTTAAAATGTCCATATTATCTAAAGCAATCTACAGATTCAGTGCAATCCCAATCAGAATCCCAGTGACATTCTTCATGGAAATAGAACAAAAAATCCTAAAATTGATATGGAACAACAAAAGACCTCTAATAGTGAAAGAACTCCTGAGAAAAAAGAACAAAGCTGGAGGCATCACAATCCCTGACTTCAAAATATACCACAAAGCTATAGTAGTCAAAACAGCATGGTACTGGCACAAAAACAAACACACAGGTCAATGGAACAGAATTGAAAGCCCAGAAATAAAACTACACATCTATGGAGAGCTAATCTTCAACAAAGTAGCCAAGAACATACAATGGAGAAAGGAAAGTCTCTTCAATAAATGGTGTTGGGAAAACTAGACTGCCACGTGCAAAAGTAGACCATTATCTTACACCATACACAAAAAGTAACTCAAAATGGGTGAAAGACTTGAAAGTAAGACCTGAAACCATAAAACTCTTAGAAGAAAATATAGACAGTATACTCTTTGACATCGGTCTTAGCAGCATCTTTTCAAATACCATGTCTACTCAGGCATGGGAAACAAAAGAAAAAACAAACAAATGAGACTACATCAGACTAAAGAGCTTCTGCAAGGCAAAGGAAACCATGAACAAAACAAAAAGGCAACCCACCAACTGGGAGAAAGTATTTGCAAATCATATATCTGACAAGGGGTTAATCTTCAAAATATATAAAGAACTCAACAAAAAAACCCCAAACAACCTGATCATAAAATGGGCAGAGGATATGAACAGACATTTCTCCAGAGAAGATATACAGATGGCCAACAGGCATGTGAAAAGATGTTCAAATCACTAAACATTAGGGAAATGCAAATCAAAACTACAATGAGATATCACCTTACCCTGTTAGAATGGCTATAATTACCAAGACAAAAAATAACAAATGTTGGAGAGGATGTGGAGAGAAGGGAACCCTCATACACTGCTGGTGGGAATGCAAACTGGTGCAGCCACTATGGAAAACAGTATGGAGATTTCTCAAAAAATTAAAAATAGAAATACCATACGATCTGGCTATGCCACTACTGGGTATTTATCCAAAGATGTTGAAATCAACAATCCAAAGAGCCTCGTGCAGCCCTATGTTCTTGCAGCATTATTAACAATAGCCAAGACATGGAAGCAACCCAAGTGCCCATCAACTGATGAAGATAAACAAGACGTGGTATATATATACAAGGGAATACTACTCAGCCATAAAAAAAGACAAAATCATTCCATTTGCAACAACATGGATGGACCTTGAGAGTATGATGTTGAGCAAAATAAGCCAGAGAAAGACAAACACCACATGATTTCACTCATATGTGGAAGATAAACAAACAGAGGGACAAAGAGAACAGATTAGTGATTACCAGTGGGGAAGGGGATTGGGAGGAGGGCAAAAGGGGTACAGGGGCACATATATATGGTGATAGATAAAAATTAGACTATTGGTGGTAAGCACAATGGACTCTATACAGAAACTGATAAATAATAATGTACACCTCAAATTTCACAATGTTATAAACCATTATGACCTCAATAAAATAATTTTTTAAAAATGTACAACTATTGTTTTATGTGTTGTGCTAGTAATTTGAGAAAGATTCTTATTTGGAGCTGCACTTATTTTTTTTTTTAATATTTTATTTGTTTATTTTTCTTTTTAATTTTTTTCCCCCAAAGCCCCAGTAGATAGTTGTATGTCACAGCTACACGTCCTTCCAGTTGCTGTATGTGGGATGCGGCCTCAGCGTGGCAGGAGAAGCGGTGTGTCGGTGTGTGCCTGGGATCCAAACCTGGGCCGCCAGCAGCAGAGCGAGGACACTTAACCGCCAAGCCACGGGGCCGGCCCTGGAGCTGCACTTAAATGTTTTCTTAACAAGGCCCAGAAAGAATCCTTCCTTCTACCTCACTCTCAATGTCCACTCAGACTTCAAATAATATCAAATCTATCTTTTAAATATTTCTATCATATGTCTTTTCTTTTCCATGTCCATTACCACTACCAAGTTTACACTCTAGTAATTTCCCACTTGAAATACCACAAGAGCCTCCAAACTGGCTTCTCTATTTTAGTCTTACCTCCCTGGTCACCTCTACATTGTAACTAGAATTGCCTTCTAAAATCCAAGTCTGATGTCATTCCCCTGATTAAAATCTCCACAACTTCTTTGTATTCCAACAATACAGAACCATTTGGATTTTCTCTCAAAGATAATATTATCTCATACATCGTATATGTTTTTCCTTCTGCTGCAATGCTCTTTCCTCCCCATGCCCACATTCTATACCTAGCTAAATTCAACTGTCCTTCCATACTTAGTTCAGGCATCAGCAAGGAACTCTTGCTTAAGCCGTTCCATGCCTGCCCCTTTCTGAGTTAAAACTGCTGGAGCCTCTTGAGTGCTTCTATATCACTATGTAACCACCTCTAACATTCCACTTATCTTGCTGAATTTTCAATAATGGTTGACTTGCCTATCTCCCACGTTTATTTCGGAGCAACCTAAAGGCAAGAAATGTGTCTTTGAACTCTGTATTCTCAACAGCTCTTGCAGTATCTAATAAACAGTAGACGTTATTTAAATGGAAACGCTTTTCTCCTGGGAACGATTCTATACTGCTTCTCTGAGGGCAGTACTCAAACACACGGAATCTTTTGTCTCTATTATATCTATAGTCCTCAAAAATAACTTTAAGAAACTTTCGTTTATTTTTATAATTATAAATATAAATACAAAAAATATATAAATATTTATAAAATATGAATATATTTAAAATATAAGATATAAATATATATTATGTATATAGTGTAGAACACTATAAAGACTTCTATAGGATGATAAAAGAAGTAGCAAAATATTTTCAGTAAAAGCGAATCTTAGAAACCTTTGAGTTAAAAAATATTTAAACCAGAGCCAGCCCTAATGGCCTAGTGGTTAAAAGTTCTGCGCTCTCCACTTCAGCGGCCCAGGTTTAGTTCCCAGGCGTGGAACTGCACCACTTGTCTGTCAGTAGCCATGTGGTGGCGGCAGCTCACATAGAAGAACTAGAATGAATTAACAACTATAACATACAACTATGTACTGGGGCTTTGGGGAGGAAGGGAAAAAAAGCAGAGAGAGGAAGATTGGCAACAGATGTTAGCTCAGGGTGAATCATTCTCAGAAAAAAAAAAAAGATATATTTAAACCAATTTCTTACTGAAGTATTTCTGAGAGACTTTTTTTTTTTGCTCAAGTTAGGTCCGTTGATGTTTAATTTACCTGCAGTAAAATTTACCCTTTTTATTATTATTTTTTTTTTTTTGGTGAGGAAGATCAGACTTGAGCTAACATCTGCCAATCCCCCTCTTTTTCTGCTGAGGAAGACTGGCCCTGGGCTAACATCCGTGCCCATCTTCCTCCACTTTATATGGGACGCCGCCACAGCATGGCCTGACAAGCGGTGCATCTGTGCATGCCTGGGATCCGAACCTGGGCCACCAGCAGCGGAGCGCGCGCACTTAACTGCTATGCCACAGGGCTGGCCCCAAAATTTACCCTTTTTAAATGTATAGTTCTACTAGTTTTGACAAACTTATGCAGTTGTATAACCACCCCCAGTAAAGATACAGGATATTTTCATAACTCCAGAAAGTATCTTCCATCTGCTTTGCAGTCATTCCCCTAACCCCATCCCCAGCCCATGTCAAACAGTGCTCTGATTTCTGTCCCTATAATTTCACCCTCTCCAAAATATCGTATAATCATACGGTTTATAGCTTTTTATGTCTGATTTCTCTCACTTAGCATAATGTTTTAAGATTCATCTTTGGGCCGGCCCCGTGGCTTGGTGGTTGGGTGCATGAGCTCTGCTACTGGCAGCCCGGGTTCGGATCCCAGGTGCGCACCGAGGCGCCACTTCTCCAGCCATGCTGAGGCAGCATCCCACGTGCAGCAGCTGGAAGGATGTGCAACTGTGGCATATGGCTATCTACTGGGGCTTTGGGGAGAAAAAAGGAGGAGGATTGGCAGTGGATGTTGGCTCAGGGCCCGTCTTCCTCAGCAAAAATAGAGGAGGATTGGCATGGATGTTAGCTCAGGGCTGATCTTCCTCACACACACACAAATAATAATAAAAATTAAAAAAAAAAAAAGATTCATCTTGATGTTGCATATATCAGTAATTAATTCCTTTTTATTGCTGAGTGGTGTTAGATTGCAGGAATGTACCACAGCTTGTTTATCCTTTCAGCAATTGGTAGGTTGTTTGCAGTTTATGGCATTATGAATAAGGCTGCTATGAATATTTGTAAACAGGTCTTTGAATGAACATATATTTTCATTTCTCTTTGGGAAATGCTTAGAAGTGACATTGCTTGGTCTTATGGTAATTACTTGAAAAGACTATAGTCTTTTGGCAATTGAAAACAATTGAAAATTCAATTTCCTCATTGAATTTTCTTAACAGTTTTGTCAAAAATCAACTAGACTCTATTTTGTTCCATTTATTTATCTGTTTATCCTTAGGCCAATGCCCCTTTGATTACTGTAGCTTTATAGATTTATGATCTTGAAATCAGATAATGTGAGTCCTACAATTTTGTTCTTTTCCAAAATGATTTTGGCTATTCTAGATCCTTTGCATTTCCATAAAAATTTTAAAATCAGCTTGTTAGAGAGAGAAGTCAAGATGGTGGTGTAAGCAGACTCTGAACTCACCTCCTCCCGCGGACACAGCCAATTTACAACTACTCGTGGAAAAATTACCCCTGAGACAGAACTGAAAACTGGATAAGAGAAACTCTTGCAACAAAGGACAATCCTAATTGAGGTGGAAGAGGCAGAAACTTCCTTCTGGAGAGAAAAAACGCCGCCTTCACAAGCTGCCAGCCTCACGGCTGCCCGGGAGCTGCCCACAGGTATGCAGCCCTCCCTGGAGGAGCAGGGCCCAGAGCCGGGGAGCGCTCTTGCTGTGGGCATTTTGTGGACCCAGCACAATCGAGACGAGTGGCAGAATATCTGACTTTGCCTGCTACTAAAACATTGCTGAGTACCCCCAGAAAAGCTGGTTCACAAAGACATTAAAACTGGCTCTTAAAGGGCCCATGCGCAAACTCACCCATTTCAGAAAGCATCCTAAAATCACCAGAAAGACAGGTGCATAGTGCTTTGGTGAAAAGAGACTCACCTGATAGGCCCTGAGTGCATCTCGGTGAGAGGTGAGACCTCTCCAGGGACAGGGACATTGGCGGCAGCCATTGTTGTGGCCTGGTGTGGGCTTGCTGACACAAATGCCATTGGAATTCTCCCTGGGGCCTGCTAGCCCAGGTCTGCCCCACCCACTAGAGCACTGATTTAATCCAGCTCAGCCAAGGCAGGCAGCCCACCCTAGAGACTGGCCCCACCCAACAATAAGCCTTCAGGCAACTTGTGGGCCTGCATAGATTGGTGACTGGATTCTCTGCAGCCTGGCAACTTTGCCCACTTCAGTGGGGCAGGGCGTGCACAAGGAGCGGGTGGAGAGTATGGGGCAGTGGTGGAGTGTGTGGGGCTCCGGCCTTGGAGAGACTGGGTCCATTTCAGGAGGTTGGGGTGCGCAAACAGGGCAGGACTGTGTTGACTGTGTCTGTGGACCTGTGGGTGGCAGGGCTTGTCAGCTGCAGAAGACTTCTGCTTCTCAAAGACCCACATAGGGGGTTTGCCCCACCTTCCAAAGCCTGAAACAATTGGGTGCTCCTGTGCCTGAGGCCAGCCCCACCCAGCTGCAATCCTCAGAGAGCTGACAAGAGACCTAAAGGCAGGAGGCTTATAGCGATTGTAAGGCCCTGAGCCTAACAGCCTGCCACACTGGGGGCCTACTCCCTTAAAAGAAATACTGCAACACAAATGTGGTATTAGAACTTGCAGCCAACTGTGCTGAGGCTCTCCACACCTGATAAAGAGACTGAAGGGCCCACAACAACTACAAGCAGCTGAGCATTACAACAGCTGGCCAGGAGCATAACTCGGCCTCCCTGGGTGCCTACAGGGAGAGCAAACAAGCCACAACAGAAGGACACACGTAGCCCACATAGGGGTCACCCCTGGAACATTGAAAACTGAAGGAAGCGCACTGCAGGCCTCCTAAGCCATCACTTACATAAGGTCACCTATCCAAGAGCAGGAGACGTAGCTGACCTACCTAATACGTAGACACAAGCACAGGGAAAGAGGCAAAATGAGGAGGCAAAGGAATACATTCCAAGTAAGGGAACAGGACAAAACCCCAGAAAAGGAACTAAGTGAAACAGAAATGAGCAAGCTACCTGACAGAGAGTTCAAACTCAGAGTGTTAAGGATGCTCACTGATGTGGAGAGAAGACTAGATGAACTCAGTGAGAATGTCAACAAAGAAATGGAAGATATAAAAAAGAACCAATCACAAATGAAGAATACAATACTGGAAATGAAAAATTCACTAGAGGGACTCAAAAGCAGAGTAGAGGATACAGAAGAACGGATCTGCGAGCTGGATGAAAGACTAGAAGAAATTACCCAAGCTGAACAGGTAAAAGAGAAAAGAATTAAAAAGAGTGAGGACAGTCTAAGGGACCTCTGGGACAACATGAAGTGCACTAACATCCGTGTTATAGGTGTCCTGGGAGGAGAAGAGCGAGACAAGGGGGCAGAGAATCTATTTCAAGAAATAATAGATGAAAACTTCCCTAACCTAAGGAAGGAAACAGACATCCAGGTGCAGGAAGCACAGAGAGCCCCAAACAAGATAAACCCAAAGAGGCCCAGACCAAGACACATCATAATCAAAATGTCCAGAATTAAAGATAAAGAGAGAATCCTAAAAGCTGCAAAAGAAAGACAAATCACATACAAAGGAAACCCTATAAGGCTATCAGCTGACTCCTTAGCAGAAAGCTTACAGGCTAGAAGAGAGTGGCATGATATATTTAAAGTGCTAAAAGGGAAAAACTTACGTCCAAGAATACTCTACCCAGCAAGGTTATCATTCAAAATGGAAGGAGAGATCAAAAATTTCCCCGAAAGGCAAAAATTAAAGGAGTTTGTCGCCAAGAAACCAGTGCTACAAGAAATGTTAAAGGGACTGATTTAAGGGGAAAAGAGAAGACCACAAGTAGGAAAAATTATCTATTTCCATAATAAGTGGATAATGGATACAAATGCACAAAAAAGAGGTTAGATATGATATCGAAAACATAAAAGGAGGGAGGAGGGGAGTTAAAGAGTAGAGCTTTCAGACAGAGGTCATACTAAAGAGACCAGCAATTCTGTATAGAAGGAGAAAAGAACAGAGAAGGACTACTGAAACACTGAGGAAAAAAAAAAGTTAAAAAATGGCAGTAAGTACATACTTACAATAGCTACTTTAAACATCAATGGACTAAATGCTCCTATTAAAAGGCATAGGGTGGCTGATTGGATAAAACAACAAGACTCATATATATGCTGCATACAAGAGACACACTTCAGACCTGGAGACACTCACAAGCTGAAAGTGAAGGGATGGAAAAAGATACTCTACACAATTGGCAATGAAAAGAAAGCTGGGGTAGCAGTACTCATATCAGACAAAATAGACTTTAAAACAAAAACTAAAAGGAGACAAAGAAGGGCATTACATAATGATCAAGGGAACAATCCAACAAGAGGATATAACACTTGTAAATATCTACACACCCAGTGTAAGTGCACCCAAATATATAAAGCAATTATTAGCAGACATAAAAAGAGAAATAGACAGTAACACAATAATAGTAGGGGACTTTAACACTCCACTTACACCAACAGATAAATCATCCAAACAGAAGATCAATAAGGTAACATTGGCCTTAAACGACACACTAGAACAGATGGACCTAGTAGATATATACAGAGCATTCCATCCAAAAACCGAAGAATACACGTTCTTTTCAAATGCACATGGAACATTCTCCAGGATTGATCACATATTAGGCCACAAAACAAGTCTCCATAAATTTAAGAAGATTGAAATAATACCAAGCATCTTTTCTAACCACAACTATATGAAACTAGAAATCAACTATGGGAAGAAAATCAGAAAAGCCACAAATACGTGGAGATTAAACAAAATGCTACTGAACAACAACTGGGTCAATGAAGAAATCAAAGAAGAAATCAAAAAGTACCTGGAGACAAATGAAAATGAAAATATGACAAGCCAGAATTTATGGGATACAGCAAAAGCGGTTCTAAGAGGTAAGTTTATAGCGATACAGGCCTATCTCAACAAACAAGAAAAATCTCAAATAAACAATCTAACAATGCACCTAAAGGAACTGGAAAAAGAAGAACAAACAAAGCCCAAAATCAGTAGAAGAAGGGAAATAATAAAAATCAGAGCAGAAATAAGTGAAACAGAGACCAAAAAAACATTAGAAAAAATTAATAAAACCAAGAGCTGGTTCTTTGAAAAGATAAACAAAATTGACAAATCTTTAGCTAGACTCACCAAGAAAAAAAGAGAGAAGGCACAAATAAGTAAAATCAGAAATGGAAGAGGAGAAATTACAACAGACACCTCAGAAATACAAAAGATTATAAGAGAATACTATGAAAAGCTATATGGCAACCAATTGGACAATCTGGAAGAAATGGATAAATTCTTAGAATCATACAACCTTCCAAAACTGGATCAAGAAGAAATAGAGAAATTGAGTAGACCAATCACCAGTAAGGAGATCGAAACAGTAATCAAAAACCTCCCCAAAAATAAAAGTCCAGGACCAGACGGCTTCCCTGGCGAATTCTACCAAACATTCAAAGAAGACTTAATACCTATGCTTCTCAAACTCTTCCACAAAATTGAGGAGGGGGGGAAGCTCCCTAACTCATTCTACGATGCTGACATTACCCTGATACCAAAACCAGACAAGGACAGCACAAAAAAAGAAAATTACAAGCCAATATCGCTGATGAACATAGATGCAAAAATCCTCAACAAAATACTAGCAAATCGCATACAACAATACGTTAAAAAGATTATACACCATGATCAAGTGGGATTTATTCCAGGTATGCAGGGATGGTTCAACATTCGCAAATCAATCAACATGATATACCACATTAATAAAATGAAGAATAAAAATCACATGATCATCTCAATAGATGCAGAGAAAGCATTTGACAAGATACAGCATCCATTTATGATAAAAACTCTGAATAAAATGGGTATAGAAGGAAAGTACCTCAACATAATAAAGGCCGTATATGACAAACCCACAGCCAATATCATCCTCAATGATGAAAAACTGAAACCTATCCCTCTAAGATCAGGAACCAGACAAGGTTGCCCACTGTCACCACTCCTATTTAACGTAGTACTGGGAGTCCTAGCCAGAGCAGTCAGGCAAGGAAAAGAAATAAAAGGGATCCAAACTGGAAAGGAAGAAGTGAAACTGTCACTATTTGCAGATGACATGATTTTATATATAGAAAACCCTAAAGAATCCACCAGAAAACTTTTAGAAGTAATAAATGAATACGGTAAAGTTGCAGGATACAAAATCAACATACAAAAATCAGTTGCATTTCTATACACAACAACGAAGTAGCAGAAAGAGAAATTAAGGATACAACCCCATTTACAATTGCAACAAAAAGAATAAAATACCTAGGAATAAACTTAACCAAAGAGGTGAAAGATCTGTACACTGAAAACTATAAAACACTGCTGTGTTTTTAGTTCTAGTGACTTTTTTGTAGACTCTGTAGGATTTTCTATATTGGCAATCATGTCATCTGTGAATAAAGTTTTACTTCTTACTTTTGATCTGGATTAATTGCATTTTTTTCTCTTGCTTCATTTCACTGGCTGGAATCTCCAGGACAGTGTTGGACAGAAGTAGTGAAGGGAACATCCTTGCCTTGTTCCTGATCTTAGGGAGAAACCATTCAGTCTTTCACCATTAGATATGATAGGTAACTCTAGATTTTTTGTAAATTCCCTTTATCACGTTGAAGGAGTCCCCTTCTGTTCTTAGTTTGCTGAGAGATTTCATCATGAGTGGATGTTGAATTTTGTCAAATTATTTTTCTATGGCTCTTGAAAAAATCATATTGTTTTTCTTTTTCAGCCTGTTGATATTAATTCTCATATCTTTTATAAAGTATATATATATTTTTAAGTTTATTTATTTATTTTTTCCCCCAAAGCCCCAGTAGATAGTTGTATGTCATAGCTGCACATCCTTCCAGTTGCTGTACGTGGGACGCGGCCTCAGCATGGCCGGAGAAACGGTGCATCTGTGCGCACCCGGGATCCGAACACGGGCCGCCAGCAGCGCAGCGCGCACACTTAACCCCTAAGCCACGGGGCCAGCCCCTATAAAGTATATTTTAAATCTCCAAGAGGAACAGTGATACAGATTTTGACCACAGGGCCCTCTTTTTCACTGGAAATTTTTTAGAACTAATGATCTATGGAACATACTGGGAAATGCTAATATAGAAAATAAATGTATAACATGGATGTAATCCTTTTTAAACTCATAAGATTATTAATGAGGGGTAACCAAAATAATGTAGATAAAGCACTTAACTTAATGCCAAGCACATAATAAATGCTCAAGAAATATTCATACATTAAAAGCTAATTCACATATTAATTTGAGCGTGAATTCTACAGTTATTGTATGCTTACTCTTTCAGTGTCACTGTTAGTGATATTATAAATATTATTAACATGAAAATTAAAATGACTTGTTTAAAACATGATTAAATTACTCTTGGTTTTTCTTATCATAAAGGAAAGTGGATGTATATTCTGTCAGAATTGTAATGAAAGGTTGTTTTCACAGCTCAGATTCACCAGATTGTAACCTTACCCTGCAGAGAAAGGCCTAACTAAATTAAAAGGTATTCCTCAGCACCAACATGATTATTACTTTAACAGGCATTATTTTACAGGTTGGAAATAGCTTTTGTGAAATTCCTTCCACATAAATAAGAAAAAGAATAAGCATGCCTGCTTTATGAACTAGCCTTGTTCATGAGGAGTCAAAACACAGTTGACACTTTCATGTTCTCATGTGTCCTATCATACGTGTAGGAAGGCTTCAACTGTGTGGGAAATCTTGGAGATCAATATCTGGGCTTTCACCATCATTATTCCCAAGAAAATGAAAACATTTCTATGGAATCGTGGAAAGCAAGTATATAATTATTGAACACACACACACTAAAAAGTAAATGCAGCTTTACCTTATATTTTATTTTCAACTTGGAGAGTCCCAAACTTATTGTCTGCATTAGTGTTGTCAATGAAAATAATCTATAACCAACCTATAAATCAAATTGGGATGAGTTTATTATGAGCCAAATTTGAGGACCATATAGCCTGGGCCCTGTCTTCCCCAAGGAAGGAAGGGCACCAAAGAAGTGGGGTATACAGAGCAGTTATATACTGTCAAAGAGCATGTATCACATATGATTGCAGTGTCCCTTTTACAGTAGTCACAAGATTGCCCTGCCGGATTACCCCATCAGCACAGAGATTGATGGACACAGCAGGTATCAGGTCTGCTGTCCCCATGGGCATGGCTGGTAGCAAGTCTGTTGTCTTGAGTTGGGTGGTCACAGGATGAGTGCAGCAATCAAATCCTAGCCTAGGGAGAAATGCTTATCCTTAAGGAAATGCCAACGTGGGGGAAGTTGCTTCCTTATCTTAAGGGCATTCATTCTTGTGTTTGGGACATGGTAAAAAAATGCTAAAGCAGATATACAATGCATGTTCAAATGCCACGTCAGGCCCTTTTGGAAAAACAAGGTCAGGCCGAATTAGTTTTACACCAAATGGCTTCCTCATATATTCCAATATATCCTATTGCTTGCCATTTATTTATGAGTGTTATAGACCACAGATAACTTTACTGATCAGTCACAGGCTGAGTTTTCATTTGCCTAGTGTAAAGGGCTTGTTCCTTTTAGTATAAGAATTCTCAAGAAAGGAGAAGAACCAGACAATTGCAAGTGATACACCAAATATTTCTTTCCTGTTACAAGTTTTGCTTTAAAACTAAGTAATTATGTGGCTCTGCTGATTTGCTATCCCAGGAACAATAGTTTCCTGGCATTTTAGAACAGCAGTTTATAATAATGCTTACATATGGGTTTGATGTTTCATGTTGTTAAAAGATTCAGCAGGTCTAGACTGGAGTTTATTTTTTAAGCATATAGTAATGATCTGCTCTATTCCAAACAGAAAAGCATGTGTGCTTACCTCAAAACAAAAACAGTTGGATACCAGGACGGAGCCATACTACCTGTGCTATTGTGGGAAGGTGGGGGAATGAAGAGGAGAACATATTCATCAGGTCTTCATTCCCTAGCTCTGCGAATGCATGAAGTAAAAGTATCTGGATCAATAAACAGCTATATACTTGGGATGATTCTGCCTTGGAGCGGTCATAAAGGCCAGGAGACCAGCCTTAAAATTAAGAAACCAGGGTTCAAGCCCCACCAATGCCACCTACCTTAGATAAATTACCAATATCTCTGAGTTTCTCATTTGTAAAATTCTCATATCATCTTAATCAATCTTAACTCATAGTTTTATGGTAAAACTATAAAAGTGACATGCAAAATATTTTATAACTAGAAATCACTATAATATGACTATCTCTTGCTCAAATCCAAAAACTTAGAAATAATTGCTATAGTCATTTTTAATAACATTCTAAGAAAGAAAAAGGGCCAAATTGTTTTTTTTGTTTTTTGGGGTTTTTTTTATCCATGGTCTAAATGACTACAAATCTATTTCTTTGCAATATGTATCAATATTTTCTGAGTGATGTAGTTGATGTTATGAATCTATAGTTTCTAATATTATTTTCCCTCCTTGTGGTTATAAGCACTTAAAACCTAGTCCGTTGGCATCTGGCCAGTCTCCCTGGGCCTTGAAAATAATTGTTAGTGGCTTGTGATGACTTCAGCTAATTCCTTAAGAAACACAAGAGGAAAGAATTGGAATTTACAAATTGGAAATCTCTCAGTTTAGAAGAATATCTATTTTCTCATTTTAGTGCCATCTTTGGTTTTTCATCCACTTGTAGCCATCTAGATGAATCAGACCACAAAGAGAGAGATTAAAAGTAAATAACACTTCAATCTAATCATTAGGGTAGTTGAGATATTCTTTTTATGTTATTTCTTATACTTGATATATTTAATAAACATCTTTCTATATCTTTTATTTTTCTGCATAATTATAGTTTATTTCTTTTGGCTTCTTATTTGAATTCTACAACAATATCCTAAGATATACTCAGTAGTCTTTAAAAACATTATTCCTTTTGGACATCTTAGAGTTTTTTGAGTTGCTTTAAATGTTAGCTTCCAAGTGTCATTATATTCTATGCCTGATTTCATTTATGAATATAAAATTCGTAATTTTGTGTGCATCTGGCTTCTAAGTAAATGCTTTTTAAAGTGTTGCTATGTTTTTTAAAGTACTGCTATGAGAGCATTTCTGTTGACCTCATGAAGCAATGACCCTTTTCACTGAATTAACAACTCTTTAAGTAGGGTTCTTCTGAATTTACAAAATGTTATTTTTGTGTGTGTGTGAGGAAGATCAGCCCTGAGCTAATATCCATGCTAATCCCCCTCTTTTTTTTACTGAGGAATACCGGCTCTGAGCTAACATCTATTGCCAATCCTCCTCCTTTTTTTTTTTCCCCCAAAGCCCTGGTAGATAGTTGTACGTCATAGTTGCACGTCCTTCTAGTTGCTGTAAGCGGGAGGCGGCCTCAGCGTGGCCGGAGAAGCGGTGTGCTGGTGCGTGCCCGGATCTGAACCCGGGCCGCCAGTAGCGGAGCGTGCGCACTTAACCGCTAAGCCACGGGGCCGGCCCTACAAAATGTTATCTTAAGAAGATCCTTTACCATCTCTTGAAACAGAGAACTACTTTTTAACTACCATGTTATTATATACAGGGCATACAAAATGCCACATCTTTATTGCATAGTCAGGTGGATTTTAAAATTTAATTAGTGAAATTTAATTAAACAAGAGAGCATGGCTTCTGTTAATGTTTTGGATAACTATCTAATCAATGAGATGTTCTTAGATGAACAGTTTTGTTTTTATTATGCCTTGTTAAAATGGTTAATGGTTAACTATAAGACACAAGTCAAATATTTGATTCACATTAATAACTGTGTCAAGTAATTTCATTTTCTTTTGGTAAATGTGGCCACTCTCACTATGTGCAAGCTTTTAATTTTTATTTCCTATTTTATGAACATCATAATCGTAGTTGATTTCAGTATCTTACATTTCTTTTTTCTCTTCTCTCCATTATTTTATTCTCCGCACAGAAATTCTAAGATAAAGAAAAGATGCTTTACTCTTAACTTGCTCTAAATGAAGACATCGGTCACAACATTAAATAATTTAATCAAAAGCAGCATGAAATGATAATATCATAGAAGATGTTGCAGCTATTACACAGGTTTAGAAATTTTAAGTAAAAATTAATATAGCTAATAAATGGCAAAAACAGTACTTAAATCCAGGTCTTCAGACTCCTAGACCTATACTTGAATTTCCTCCTTGACCTCTCAAAAAAGAACCCTTATTCTTTTCTTGTCACATATGTAATACATGTTCATTTGTAAACCTTAGAAATTAGAAATGCAAAAAGAAGAAAATAAACAACAGTAAATGAAAACCGCTGTTATCATGTTATATACCTTGTCGATCTGTGCTGCGCAATGTAATAGTCACTAGCCACGTGTGGTATTTAAATTAAAATTAAATAAAATAAAAAATTCAGGGGGCCTGCCCCGTGGCTTGGTGGTTAAGTGTGCGCGCTCTGCTACTGGCGGCCCAGGTTTGGATCCCGGGCGCGCACTGACGCACCGCTTCTCTGGCCATGCTGAGGCTGCGTCCCACGTCCCACGTACAGCAACTAGAAGGATGTGCAACTATGACATACAAATATCTACTGGGGCTTTGGGGGAAAAAAAAAAAGGAGGAGGATTGGCAATAGATGTTAGCTCAGGGCCAGTCTTCCTCAGCAAAAAGAGGAGGATTAGCAGGATGTTAGCTCAGGGCTGATCTTCCTCACAAAAAAAAAAAAAATTCAGTTCTTCAGTTGCACTAGCCACACTTAAAGTGCTCAACAGCCACAAGTTACTAGAGACTACT
The DNA here is from genome assembly GCF_057802395.1 of Ceratotherium simum simum. Taxonomy (NCBI): domain Eukaryota; kingdom Metazoa; phylum Chordata; class Mammalia; order Perissodactyla; family Rhinocerotidae; genus Ceratotherium; species Ceratotherium simum. Next base: position 31,655,116 of record NC_141922.1, read on the forward strand.
GTATTGGGCAGCAGAGATACAGCACCTTTCCTTCATCATAGAAGATTCATCAGAGACTGCTGTAAATGTAGACATTTTTCATGCATGGAGAAGTGCATACACATACATGCACAAAGAGGTATATATACACTTATAAATTCATATTTTAAAAATATAAATGGGTCATACTATATATATTTGTGATCTAACTTTTTTCACTGAACAAGTATAAACATTTTTCATGTTAATATATGTAATCTGCATAATCATTTTAAAGCATCAATTGTTCATTGTAGCTATATACCATAATATATTTAATCAAGCTCTTATTTTTGTACTTTTAGATTATTACCATTATTTTAATGTGATACGTAATGCTACAATGAACATCCCTGTATCTGCAACTTTATGCTTTTACCTGATTATTTCCTTAGGATGAATCTCTAGAAGGGGATTTTTTAGATGGAAAAGGTATGCACAATTTTAAGGCATTTGCTATAAAGGCAAAATTGACCTCCAGAAAAAAATGTAATAATATACATCTTCACTAGTAGTGTGAGAAACTCACCTGTTACTCCCTTCGCTTACTAACATAGGTGTCAGTCTATTTGCTTTTTAAATTCCTGAAGACTTAATTTACCTTATTCTTGGTCCATCAGTCTCCTCAGAAGTTTTATATTTAAGAAAGAGGATACCAGCTAACTAAATTGCATGGAGAAAAGAGTGTGAACTAAATTGGTAAAAAGTTAAAATGAGTTTAAAACTATATATGCGTATAAAATTATATATAAAATCATAGGAATTACATATGTAAATATAAATGTTTATATAATTACATAAATATAAACTAAATGTAAAAGTATATGAAATTATGCTTATATTTATGTACATAAATCTTCAGACATGTCAACATTTGTAATTAGGAATAACTTTTACTTAATACTTTAATAAGCATGTTATTTTCTGCAAAACATCTTAATTATGACAAATTTGCCACTACACAGACCATTTTGAAACCACAATAATACCTTCCAGGGTGTGTTATGCTGGGAAATTGCCATTCTGGGAAGAATGAAGTCACTTGGCCTTTAGGCTGGTACCTCAGAATATGCTCAAGGAAAGTACTATCTAATCAGAAGGTATGTATTACAATAGCCACTTAATTATAATTCATTAAATTTTAGTTTCAGTAACATCTATTTATTTCATGAGATTTTTTAAATATTCTGTTCTCTAGATGAAGGATTTTACTAGTCATTAAATTTATTTTCTTTAAAGTACCAAAACTTAAAATATATACCATAAGCTATAAAACAAACCAGAAAGAAAACTTTTTCCTAATTGTGGTAGATTCTGACTAGCTAGTTACAGTTCCCATGCCTCGTGTCTGATGATCTTTGCCCTCTGAGCTCATACATTCTCAGATGCTATGTTTTATACCCATCCTATCACATGACCATAGGTGGTACTACTTCAATACATTCCATTACCTTAAATTAGTTTTCCAGAAGATCTAATCATCACTTGAAAGACCTGAGGGAATGGAATGCAAGACAGGTAAAGGTTGGAAAGAAAATAGCCAAGGGCCATTAAAGGGCTGAGGTCTATAGTAGGAGTGGGGTTATTCTGGTGAGGGATGAGAAGGCTGGGTAAAAAAAAGACAAATTAATATTTTTACATTACGCTGGCCCACTTTATCGGATTTAGGTTGAAAAGCATTATAGTTTTGTTGACATTTAGTTTGGGAAGTTTTGGGGAGAAGATGAGATTTGGGGGAGCTTTCATACAGAAAGGAGAGTATATCTGGTAGGACATAAGGTATGAAGAGGGAGGACATTCCAGGAATATAGATTAAAAGGTAAGCTCAATACCTTTGGAGTTGCAACACAGTCACTTGGAAAGGAAATGAATATTTATGTGAACAATCTATGTTTCCAACTATAACACAAAGGTGAATAAGACAAAAAGCTTTTCATAAAGAAAAGCAAAAGATCCTAATTATATCAATGAAATTATTTAGATCACTGATGTGTTCATCCTAGGACCAACGCTGAAATTCAACACTTTACCAAAATAGAATTGTTATTTGGACACTTAAATTACAGCTGAATCATTCTCACTGATGATAAGAAACTTAATCTCCAGAGTTGTCTTCTGATATATATCAATAGCAATTTGTTAGACAAATTATAAAGGATTCCAGAAACTGTAGTTGTTTATCCAACATGTATTTTAAGAAGTCTTATACAATAAATTATTCGTAGCAATCTTGTAAGGAAAAGGTATACATTACCTTTCAGGTTTAAAATTTATCATTCCTTTGACTTATGGTTTATTTTATTGTTTTTGCTCCACTTGTGCTAATCTGTTATCTAAGTATAGCCTATGAAGCAACCCTGGATTGCTGAGTAATTTCTCCATGTGCACTTAATTAGTGTGATGTCTAGAAGTTCCCACTAGTGAATGTGATGTACTTTTAAGTAATGCAATCTCTCAGAGGGAAAAAGTCATGGCAACATGCAATTGAGAATAATTGGAATATGATTTCGTGTTCTTATAATAATGATGCCATAAGTATAAGATGAGGCCATTAACATTAGATTAGGAACATAAGAAGGGTATACTGCCCCTCCCAATAATAAATCACTTAGCAAAATTTTTAGTTTATAAAAGTTTAACACTTGAGAACAGCATATAAATTCTCCTCTCGAGCTTTCTTAAAAATTAAGTTAATAGTGTGCCTGATAGAGTTCCTTTGGGAAAATAAACTTTACCTGTAATTTAAAATTCTACAATCTCACAATTTTTTTAAAATATATTTCTAAGAAATTACCATTACAGAAACTTTTGTTCCTTTAAAAGGAATCAGAAGTAATTGAGAAAAATTTAACCCATTTTAATCTAGTTTACCAATTTTGGATTGGCAGTAAATTTGTTCATGGTACTGAGTAATTCAAGTAGATACGAAGAACAGAGATCTTTGTGTGCAAGTACTTTGTGTGTGTATGTGTTGAGGGAGAGGTGATTAGAAAAGGGATAACTTTAAAATCTTCAGAGAGGAGATGAGGCCTATCCACAATTTTAAACAATGAATGAGAAGTTGTTATGTAGACACTAATAAAAACTAGCAAATACTGAGCTCTTACTATGTGTTAGACCTTGTTCTAAGTGCTATATATGTATGAACTACATTAATACTCAAGATTCTATGAGGTAGGAAATATTATTATCTTCAAGGCGTCTGGTTCAAAGACTCTCAGCTAGTAGACAGAGAAGGCAAAAGTCAATCCCAGAAAGTTTGACTGAGTATCTATTAGAAGCAGGGCAAATGGCCTTCAGTCTCTCCCTCCCTTAAACCTACCCTGTGGAGAATGGTCAAATTAATTAAAGCTCCTCACCTTTGCCTCACTCGACCCCTCATTTATACTTTTTACAATCCTTCATTTTCTACAACAGTCAATACTTTTCTATCTATTTTCTTTTAAATCCATTGCCTTGGACTGCTCCACCATGCTACCTCACTAAATCTATTTTCTTTTAAAAGTGTCATGTATGGATAAACTAAAACTCCTTCAGAACTTTAGAAAAAAAAAACATTTTCCTCCTCAAAAATACTTTTCTTTTTAAATGCTCTTATAAATCAAAAGGCTTCCTGTTTCATAACTGCTGTTGTTGAAATAGGTAGAACTCTGATTCCGTCTTTTCCTTGCCTTCATGCTATAGCAACCCTAATCCTCCCTGAGACAATGGAGGCCTCTAGCTGAGAGAGTAGGGCACAACTAGGAAGGTTGGGAGAACAAAAGCGTGTTTATAGAATTCAAAATATTAAAAAATCAAGATAGTTTCAGATTGTCATTAATACTAAACTGAAAAAAATCTGAGTGAGGAGAAGGAGAGCAAATGGGAAAAGAGACTTTAGGAAGGTGGTCAGGGAAAGCCTCTGGGAGGGTGGGCTTTGCTCCTTGAACTAAGGCTGAAGGTAAGCAAGCACAGGGAAACAGCTGCGGGAAAAGCAGAGAGTCCAGGAACAAGAATCAAGGCCTGAAAAGAGCAAAGACTTTAGTTCCTCCGAGGAAGGGAAAGAAAACGAGAATAGCTATGAGTGATGGAGAGAGGATGGGAAGAACTGGAAAGAAATCATCAGGCAGGGCCTTTGAGACCATGGTAAGGAATTTGAATTTTATTCTAAAAGAAATGGGAGCCACTAAGGAAATTTAACCAGAAAAGAGGCACGATCTCATTTACATTTTAAAAATATAGTGCTGTGGAGAATAGATTCTAAAATGGACATGTGACATCCAAGTGGAGATGTAAAAGGCAGTTGGAGTTTAGGCGAGTGATCTGTGCTGGAGATGTTGTGTGGAGCCCTGTAAGTGGGTAAGATTACCCAGTGATAGAGCCTAGATAGAGAAAAGAAGAAGATCCAAGACTAATTCCTGAAGCTATCTAAATTCAAGAGCTTGGGCAGAGAAGGAGAGGCTAATGTGATCCAAGTAAAACTTAGACTCTCTCTGGCCATCCAAGACTTACTTGTCAAAATGCATGGAGTGTTGATGCCTATAACTTTTGAGCTTTCATACTCATCTAATCGATTATTTTTAAATGAGATTGCCAATATAAGATTTTAATTTGAGTTTGTGTTTTTGTCTTGTGAAAAAACTGAGCAAATAACGGATTTGATTGAATTAATGGTATTAGCAATCAAACTTTGGCCAGTGCAAGTCAGTTTATATTAAGGAATATAATTACATATTAAAGAGGTAGGACTACAGTATATCCTCAATGCCTTTTTAAATGTCCAAACCTTGGAAATGATGATTCTGACATTGAAGACATCTATTATATCAGGCAGAAGTTAATAAGAGTTGCAATTATTCTTGGTATAATATAATAATATTTTATATTTTAGGAGAATATAGAAACTATCCACAATATAACCACAGTCTTTCTGGAAAAATACTGTGTACTGTGTCTGGTTGTCCAATTAGCACCGTCTGCCTGAACTTTGACAATTTTTCCCTCAAGCTAGATTTTATTATTTTCAAAAAGTTTATTGTTTTAGAGTTAGACTTAATGTGGGATAAAGTGTATCGTACAAAACTCAAGGACACAAGCAGCAAAAGTAGTTTCATTTGATGCGTAAATATCAGCATAGAAAAAGCAATATATTTATCCTGTCTTATTTTTTTAATTTCAATATCAAATTAATCTGGATCAAAAGTTCCAAATTTTCTTCAGGCAAAATTTTTTGTTTTCTTAAGCAGCCGTTTTCACTTAATACAAAATAACTCTGTGGCAAATGCCCAGATTTTATATTAACACATGTAATTTTCCAGAAGAAATGTCAAATCCTATTGCTGGCCCTTTAATGTGGATTGATTGGATGCAGTGTCAGAGTTCTATTAAGAACATCTGAAATGAAGAATGCCTAGAAAAGTGGGTGCATCAGTGGTAACATTAATATTTTGTTTCAAGAGAGGGACTGATTTTTGCTAAAGCTGCACATTTCTCTGGGCTTGAATGGATTGGATAGAATTTCAGACTGAGTGATGAAATACACACACTTGCATTCAGATTCTTTGTTATTTTACACATGTATACATGGCTGTCGAGGGAGTTTCTGGTTCCTTATGATATTCATTAGCTTTGGGGGGTCTCTTAAATCATCCAGCTGTAACATATAGCAATAGATGTGTACATCCAATTCCAACACCTCCAGGTCATCCTACATCTCCCATGGGTCACATTTGTCAAAGTTAGTCTGCGAGGCTTTTGGACCTGGAGTCTTGTCTTCTTCAGTGCTAAATTAACAACCATATTGTTTTTACTGTTCCTGATTACATTTTAATTTTATACCGGCAGATTCTTTCTCCTATTTATGTAAAATTTTCCAGGACTGGATCATATATTTAAAACAACCAAAGATATTTACCTTTTAAAGTCATAAACTAAATAAAATGACAACTATTTTCACCATAAATTGACCTTGAATCTGATTTCTAGCCATTATGGCCACAATTTAAAGTTTAATGTATACTCACCTGTAACTTAAAATTAATCTTTCTTTATCTCTTCTCTTTTTCATCAAGGTCACAGATGAGGAAGTTGGTTTCTCATTTTTTAGACTTGAAACATTAGGGCATTTTTTTTAAACATATCTGCCTAGGTGCTATACTATCTCTTTTCTTTTATTTCTCCCTATGAATTTCCTTATATTTACCTTATCTTCCATATGAATTGCTACAGTATTTTCTATGATGCTAGCTTGATTATTCATTTAACATCAAGTATTTATTAAGCATCTACTATGTGGCAAACACTGTGCTAGACTCTGTGGATTGTAACAAGAATTGTAAACAAGTTAGACTGACTTCCTCTTGGTGTGGAGCTTGTGAATTCTTGGGGGAAACAGACAGATGTTCGATTACATTCTAGGACAGTAAGTGCTACGATGGTGGAAGTACAAGTTCTAGGCAAACACGTGGAGGGATTTCTCCCTTAAAAATCTCTTCTCCTTCCTGTGGGATCACATTTCCTCTATATAATTCTACTTTAACTTTCAGTAGCTCTGCTATATCACTTGCTAAATACCCACTGTTTCTTTTCCATAATAACTTTGCTTTTATGCATAATTGTATTTTCATTATACCCAAGGTATAGCATGTTAGTCTTTTGAAGTCCCTTGTCCTGTAAGCATACTGGGCTTTTCTGTATGCAGACTCATTAATGTGGAACACTTTTCCTCTGCACCAACTGCCAAGTGACCTGATGCTCTGTCATTTTTCAAATGTCTTCATAAGGGGCTGATGCTTATAATAATTTTTCCTTGGACTCTGAGCAGCCAGAATCTAAAATATCATGAGATACTAATGTTCCAGAGATGAGCATAAAGATCAGGCTCACCAAGGACTCGCTCCACGTTCTGAGCCATTATGTCTGATGTTCCTCGTTATTTACCATCAATATATGCCCATTTGTGGCCCAGTAGGCAGAGACACAATACTTATGTTTATCCTTATGACTTTTATCTCAGAGCACTGGGGAAATGAATAGGTATTTCAGATTTTATAATAGTCATTCAGAGTAACAATCGATATAGATTTCAGACTATTTTTGCTAATCATATCATTGATTTTTTTTAAAGAGCTGCCATTTAACAAATCATTTTCTGTATCAAGCACTTTTAGAAACATTTTCAGAGTAACTATTCCATTTAGGTATTTGTATTCACATTTTTTAGAAAAAGAAAATGAGTTTCAAAAAGATGTATAGCTTGTCACCCAGCTAGTAAGTTGCAGAGAGAACCCAGGTGGTGAGTCCTGGTTCCTGGGCTCTTTTGCATTATACCATACTACCTTCCTGCATTAAGCAGTCTCTGATTTGTCCAGGCCCTGAGACCACTGGAACCAAGGCTTGCAATGTGTCAGGTGCCCCTTTTCCCTTAACAGTTGGGATATTTAATTAGTATTTTACCTACTTAAAGTCCAAATACCCAAAATGCAACCTTGGATACTTGTATTATGACTGAATTGTGGTAAATTCCTTAACTTCCATCATGGATTTTAATGAACAACCTAGACTGCTAGTCCTCCTTCTTCTTGGTGCATCCTCTTCATTCCCACTCCCTTAGGGCCACTTACCTGACTCTAACACTGACTAACGATTATATCAACACATATGTGACACTAGCCACCATTCCCCACCTTCCTTATTAGACTCACTGAATACCAGTGAATCCTTCCCAAGCCCAAGTTGCCTGTTCAGTGTAATTTTGGTTCTTGTCACCTTCTCTTGGGACTTGTCCTACAGCTATCCCTAGCTCCAGCTGCATTTATCCTGGTATTGCTCTCTCTTTCTCCCCGACCTGCTAATCAAAGAATAACACCACCATTATCAAGCTTATCTAGGTTTTAACTGGAAGTAAAAAAGGAAATGTATATCCTACCTCAGACTTTATTTTGTTGCTCAGATTTTTCTTATTTAGTTTTTTTACTTCTTTCTCCACTTTCAAATGGAAGCTCCCTTCACATTTCCAACAAATTCATGTCTCTGATGCTATACTGCCATTAGATCATGCATATAACATTTTTAGTCTCCAATTACCCAAGTGTCCCTAAGTCTGATGCAGAGTCCATTATAATTTGATCAGAACTTAATATACCCGAGTCAAATGGGTATATTCCCTACCTTCTCCTACCCCTGCCTGCTTCAAAACTTTTTCTCATTTCATTGCACTTACCATGAATACCCTCTTTTATTCTCTCCCCTATTTATCTAATTTCATCCATCATTTAAAGTCCTAGTTTTATCTCCACTCAGAAGTCCCTCTCTCTATGATCAGCACACACTAATCTCCCAATAAAGAATTTATAGTCTGCACTACTTCATAAAACATACAGCTTCTTTTTTTTTTTTTTTGGTGAGGAAGACCAGCCCTGAGCTAACATCCATGCCAATCCTCCTCCTTTTTTCCCCTTTTTCTCCCCAAGGCCCCAGTAGATAGTTGTATGTTGTCGTTGCACATCCTTCTAGTTGCTGAAACATACAGCTTCATAAAACATGAACTGGACCAAATGATTTTCCAAGATAAGACTTTTCAATGGCTTACCATTAAATTTAGATCAAAATCCAATCTCCATACCATTGGCTTCAAGGCCAGGTATAATCAGGCCCCTGTCCACCTCCTCTTTGTCAAGCCTTAATTGATTGGTTGTTTCATTAAGAAATGAAATGGGGATTCAGAACTCCAAGAGAAAGAAGTCACCCAAAAGGTTTTCACCAAAATTGCTTTTATTATTTTTATCCAAGTTAATATTGAGTAATGAAATTTTACCCTCACAGTTCCTCAGACATCAACTGGTAAGATTTCTTTCTTTATTTCAGAAGTTTGGACAGTTGCAATTGCTTTTCCTATCCTGCTCCCCCTCTATCTTAAGAGAGGAAGATAAAATAAGATTCATCTATGGTTAAGGTCTGTGAACATGGTTGGTAACTTCTTCCAAAAGTGGGGTGGAGTACAGCCTTACCCATTCTTTTATAACCCAGATGAATGGTAGTGTTGATATCCCATTACAATGTTTCTTATTTAGGACACTGAGAGGTGGGCTTTCATCATTTTCTAACTTAATAAAAACACAAATCAGCAAGGATATATACTTTTTTTTTTGACAGAGTGGGATATAAGAACTTTATAAAACAACACATAAGTAAGTTTCTTCCTTTATTGTAACTTTTATAAACTATCTTTTACAATGCAGTGGTTGGATCTTCTACTACTTGTACTACTGTGTTCCAAGAATCAAGGTCAATTTTCCAATCCCATCACTTCCCAAGTTAAGAAGGAGATGTCATATGATAAATACTCAAAAGTCTCCATCTGCAAACAGAATATGCCAAGGGTCTTTTGCCTCATCTCATGTCTCTGGCCCCTTACTGTATTTACCTACACTGATTTCCTTTCTATTGCTCAAGAGGGCCAAGCTATTTCCTACCTCAGGTCTTACATTTCTGCAATGCACATATTTCCTTTCATCTCTTTTCATGGCTGATTTTTCTTTCCTTTTAGGTATGTCACCTTCTCAAATAGACCTTCACTGACTACCTAATTAAAAGAGGTTTCTTCTTTAATCTCTATCTAAGCAACCTGATAATTTCTTTTACAGAACTTTTCACAACTTTTAATGATTATTTGCTTTTTTAAAATTTCTTTCTCCCTGGACTATAAGGCCACATGAAGGCTGATCATGTGCATTTTATTAACTATCGGATATCCAGGGCCTACTGCAGTGCCTGGCACAAAGTTCACAATTAATAAATATTTGTTAAATGAATATTTCCCATTTTTCAATTTTAATTGCAATAGTTATTTTTATGTGCCTATGTCTTGATTCCTCAATTATACTGTATCTTTAAGGAAAGAGACAGCACCTTAAGCTTCTTGATCAGGTGTTATAAACATTTGTTAAATACTGATTTATTTGTTTGTTTGTCAGAATTGCAGTCTTTCATGCTCTCTTTTAAATCAGTATTTTGTTACAATGTTGATTAATATCTTTGGGAGCCCCTTAAAAATTAAATTTAACTGGCAGGGGAAGATCTAGGTAGAGAGATTGGAGCTCATACAATTTAGGGGAACTTACTGGAAAAGAAAAAAAAATGGATACCAATTAGGTACTGGTCCTTAGGAAAGACCTGTGTGAATGAAGGGAGCCTAAAACTTAGGCTTCGTTTAGCTCCACAATAACTCTACCTCTGTTAACTGGACTGAAATTTTGATTGCAACGTGTTTCTTCTTGCACTTATGTCCAGCATTTGCAAGACGTAATATTTGAGCCACATTCATCTCACAGATTATTCTGTCTGACCCTTGATATAGCCCCACCCTTTCTCCCCACCCACATTGCTTCTGTTTACTGCATTCAACTAAAATGCCAATTGGATATTAGTATGAGAAGCCAACTTCACCACGACAGCTGTTAATACACTGGTACTAATCCAATGATGTCAGTGGTTATGTTGGCATTGCTCTAGCTTCACATTGGCCTAAAAATATCATTCTTACCCTCTTTCTAAAATTTTACACAAAGATCCGAGTTTTCTATTTTTTCTCCTTTAACTGTCACTCTATGTCAGGAGATGGCATCTATTTTATTGACAACAGTAACTATTTTTTTCTATTTTTTCTCATAGGATTTGAATTTTTAAAGAGGAAGGGGAAGAAAAATGCATAGCAACCACTACACTGCCCATGTGACTTTTATTTCCCAGCTACTCTATTTCAATACTTGAAAGCAGTTTCTTGATGAGGCAATAAAGTTAAGGGGAAAAATGGGAATATACTAAATATGTCACTAAGAATTAGAGTTTCTCAAATAAAATTTCCTTGCAGCAGCAGAAGGGCAGCCCTCTGCCCTGCTGCCCATATTTTAGGCCAGTGAATTACTGGCTTTCATAAATGAGCCGGAGTTCAGTGGGTCTGGACACGATCTGCCAGCTGTGAGGCAATGTTTAGGTTAAAATATCTGTCTCAGAGATTGGGAATGCTGAAACATGGGTAAAGAAAATAAATGTCTTGAGGGACATTCACTTATAGAGAGCATATTTATCCCATATGAATACCTTGCCAGCCTGGAGAAATCCAGAGATTTAACCTCTGAGGCAGCAGTTGAAGCAGAGAGTAATGGAAGTGATGACAACAAAAGGGAGAAGGGAGGGGGATGACTGGGGTGCTCAAGGGATCGTGATATTTAGTTTCTTGGGAGAAGTCATCAGGTAAGAAACTACGGAGTCGGCTCTGATGATGTATTCAACATTTAGTCAGTATCTACTACACGTCAAGTACTGTGCTCAACAATAGGAACATAAAAATGATTAGGACAGAAGCATATAGTATGTAGGAAAGAAACACACTTAAAACAAGGTGTGCTATATTAGGGGGTTATACAATATAGTGCTCACACAAAGGAATAAGTAACTTTTTATTGGGGCCCAGAGAAAGCATCACATAAGGGAAGTTCCTGAGCTATAAGTGGCAGACACTGTTGACTGCTGGCTTAGTTGAGATTTTGCAAAAGCAGACCCCAGGACAACGATTTTGGTATGATCCCAGGAAGCACTGTGAGGAAGTGAGACATTGAAGGGAGGAAAGTCAATTAACGGTGCATGAATGAGTGGACTACCGCTGTGGGAAAATACAGCTTCATCCTACTGGTGACCCTCTGGGAGATTGTGTGGAATAAGCCTCAGAAATGTTCCATTAATAGGGAGAGGCTGGGGTATTTACCATCACGTTCTGTCTTCATTAGCTGAGGATTCCTCCTGGTACAGCAAGCTCCCATAGGCAGAGAATGCTCTAGAGCAGAGTGAAACAGAAAGCCATGGGTGTGTGAGGAAACTCTGCAGGAGTGCTTCAGACTAGGCCTATGGGGTATGGTTGGGGCATCAATAGTGTCTGCTAGAACTGTCTATTCAACAGCTATTCTCACTTCTATTCCTTGTTAATAGAATTCTGATTTTGTTCAGGTATTTGAAAGCCAATAGGCCCCTCTCTAGCCCCAGGGAGTGAATGTTGATTGGTTCAAACCAGTCATAATGTTTCCATTCTATTGTCAGTGATCTTTTTAAGCATGAAACACTGGCCAATAAGATGTAATGGGATGTTTGCTGGGAGCCTTCTGGGAAATTTCTTCTCAACTTTAAAGTGGGATGGAGGCAGGGACTCATCTCTTTTCTGCTGTTTGATGTGGATTGGTGAAGATGTGATGCTTAGAGCTGTAGCAGCCATCTTGCAGCCATAATAAAAAAGCCTGACAATTCAGAATCCCTTCAAATCAATGAGAAAAATAAAAAACAACAATAAAAAAATGAACAAAGAAAACCACCAAGTAAATCTCAGATAGCTTGGAAGGCCAATTAATTTATGAAAAGATGTTCAGTCTCACTAGTAATCAAGAAAATGCAAATTAAAACAATAATGAAATACCTTTTACTCCCATTAAATTGGCAAAAATGAAAATGTAACAAGTATTACTATGGAAGAGGAATATCAGGAACTCTCATACACTGAGGAGGGTAAATTATATAAAATAATGTTGGAGAGAAATTTTGCAATATCTGAGAAAATTTAGGATATGTACCCCACAAGGCCCAGGAATTCATTGCTAGCTATATCATAAAGAAAGTCTTGTACATGTGCACAAGAAAGTGTGCACAAGAATGTTCAAAGCAACATTGTCTGAAATAGTGAAAAATTGCAAATGACATAAATTTTTAGCAATAGAAAAATGGATAAACTGAGGTATAGTCAGAAAATAGATCATGACAAAATAAATTTAAACACATTATAGATCTGTTTAAATGAGTTAACTAGAGCTACATTTCAGCCTACATGAATCTCAACATATGATTTGAATGAGTAAGGCAAGATGCAGAAGAATACATACATATAACTTCTAAAATTTGCAAAAGAATACAATTTTTAAAAATACTTAAATAACTAAATCACAAAAGTAAAAGAACATGCATGAGAATGATAAAGACCAAAGTCAGAATAGTAGTTATCTGTATAGTCGTTGGAGAAAGAGGATTAAAATTTAGAAGGATAAACAGGGAGCTTGAATTTATATGTAATGTTTTACTTCTTCTGAAAAAAAATCTTAAGCAAAATAAGAAAATGTTTAAGCAAGCTAAGAGATGGTTATGTTGTATATAATGTTGTTCCTTATTGTTCTATATGTTTGAAATTTGTATTTTAAAGGCATGTTCTATTTACAGTAGTTGCTAATTCAAGTGCCTAGTAGGGCCAGTCAAGGGATGTACATGTAAGAGGCCTTCCAGAGAGGCTCTGACACTTGAGACTCATGTTCCCTCCAAAGAGGGCAGCTGCCACCCAGCTCTAATTATCTATCACCAAGCAGGAACTCAGACCTTATGTTTCTAGATCCGATTTTTCCAGAGAAATCAATAATCTGGATTTTTAAAAAATGTGTGAAATGTCTTGATTTTTTAAAATTGGCAACTGATTCAAATTAACTAAAAGCAAAATGAAACTCTATGAGGATCCAAACCAAAAAAAAAAAATGCCCGTACATTGGGCTCAGCCCACAGGTTACTAGTCTGCCACCAGTCTGCTGTAGGATCTTTTATCATAATCTCTTTGTGTGGCAAATGTAGGCAAAATATTTTAAAGTCTTTTATTGTGGAGGACATTATTCAAGTGGATAAGGAGAAAATATTCCAGGGCTCTGCAGAAAAAGTGTACTAACCAGACTCCCTGGAGCCCTGCAGAGAAGAGCTTTGGCTGTGCTAAGGATGATTCTTAGCTTCTTATGTACTTTACAGTCTGCAAATCCTTCACTGGGAGGACCTCAAAAGAGAAGCCAGAGTTTTCCATTGACTCCAGGGCTGTGTCAGCAAATGCCAGACCCAGCAGGCTCTTTATATTGTATGTTAAGGCTCCAAACAGCTGTAAATAGTTTGTGCCAAGATCTCTCCAAGTGTGACAAACACACAGCATTCTACATACCCCAGGAGGCCAATTAAAGATAGGAGACCACAGATCACCGTCTCTGAATACAGTCACCACACCTCTCAGGGCTGATGGCCATGATGTTTGTTTTCTATTCTCTCTTCATCAGAGATGAAGCCTTGGATTGAAGGTTATTTATCCATGGGTTTTGGTTTTATTTTTAGCAGAGTGTTTTGAACTGAATAGCTCCTAAAAAGAAACCATTGTCTAGATGTCTAGTTCATACATTTTCTTATCAACATGTTCATGAGAATGAATTACATACCTTCTTATAGGTTACCCAGTCCATTGAAAAGTTGGGTCAGTATATTCTTTGGACAGAAACTGCAGTTATTAAAACCTCCTCAAAAGTGCTGAAAAATTCTTATGCTATAGAAATCATTTGTGAAAATTTGTGAAACCTTTTATGGGAATAAACATGCATCTTAATTTACAAGCTTTCAGACCAGAAAATCAGTCCCTCTTAAAGGAATTTGATTTCATTTCTATATTGACAGATCTCAAATATTTTTCAATTTTTATTACAGTATTCTTGTGTCTTTGGACCAGATTCATATGGTAACATATTGTAATATAGTATTAGCTACATGGGGTTGGAACAGCCAAATGGGGATAAAATGAACTAACGATCATATGATGTTCTCATGAATATTTGTATCACTGCCAGCTGCTATGATACCTTGGAAACGATTGATGTAAAGGGACACTCACAACAAATTAGGAGACTTCTGGCCTGCATTATACCAAAGGCAGCAGCAGGTAAAAGAGAATGAGGAATCGTGATGTAGAACTCCTGCCTAGTGGAAAATAAAATAAATACAAAACCTAAGGATGAAACTAACAAATGATTTTTACTCTGTGAATAAACATTTTCATATTTGGCTATCATTCACAATGAAAAGTAATCAAATTCCTTTCATTTCTTAAAGTAAAAAAACAAGTCCTCAAATCGAATAATTGCATTATTTCTAAATGAGCATGGTTTCCCATTCTTTTGTTTTACATACAGTTTTCACCTACATTTCCATCCATTTAACATTCACTGCTGAGTAATTCTCTTGGAGATCAGCCGTATGCAGAACTTCAAAAATGAGAGAGTTAGAAAATACCTTACATAATTAGAAAAAAAACTTTTTTCTCTCAGTTATATATGTAATTCACACTAGACAGGAATTATTGTCCAATCTATTTTTAAAAACTCATAAACAAAAACATCTGTACATATGTTGAGAGACTGTGGATAAACATATATAGTTAGGAATGAAAACATTAACCTGGATCATTCAGGGAAAATGAACAAACCACCACTGAGGAAAAGAGCCTATCAACACACATTAAATTTCCTTGTACAATTGTATAGACTTGTCCTTTTATGTTGTTGTTTATAAGCAAAAAACAAGTAAAAAGTCCTGGCCTCCTATTGCTATTTATTGAAATGACAAAGAACTAACAGACTAGTAATAATTCAGCTCTACGTTGTCAGTTAAGCTTTATTTCAGAGGAGTCTTGGAACGAAACACTCAGTCACCCTGTCGTTTGCCTTGTCAAAGCCTTTCCACTCTTCTGCCTTGCAAACACAACTACAATTTTGTTTGGATAGCAATCCTTCAGCACAAGGCCCAGGGGATTATTTCTTATTAGTCTCTATCAGTCATAGGAATCTCATTCTTTATTGGCCTGCAGGTGAGCATGCAACCCAGTTCAGGAAAATGAGACATAAGGAGAATCTCCTTAGAAAAAGAAGGTCTCTTTTCTGCTTGTTCCCTTCCTTCCTGCTTTGAATACACTCATGTAATGCTGTAACCATCTTATGATCATGGATAGGGATCGGAATTCCTATCCACCAAAAGAATTCCGGAAACATTGACTAACACCCTGGCACTGTTGAGCCTCGGAGGGAACTGCCTACCTCCAGATTTCTTAAGCGAGAAAACAAACTTCTGTGTGTTTAGGCTACTCTAACTTGACCTAAAACTTATAGCTAAAAACATTTTAACTAATACATTCAGCATGAAAAATGATGCCAGAAAGAAAACAAGAAACAATAAATAACAAATGTTGATCAAGTCACTATGTGCCAAGCCCTATTCTTATCATTCAGGTTCTCATTTATGCCTCACAACAATCCCATGAGGTATACACTATCATCATCTTCATTTATCAACAAGGATGGTGAGGTATAGAAAGGTTAGAGATACGACTGGTAGGTGGTAGAATTTGGTTCTTAATCACCTTACCCCCAGCTGTCTTGTTTGATGAAATTGCCATTTAGAGATTTTTATAGATCAACTTTAAAAAATTACTTTTCTTTGAATTCAGGTAAATAAAATGATTATAGATGAAGCTGTCAAAGAAGAACGTTCTCAGGTGATGAAATCTAATGGAAGAAGTAAAATGAGTTCTCCTGTAGTTATTGCTCACTCCGGTCTGTGTTCTTCATTGTTGCTAATATGCTGTGACTGTACAGGTTTTTGGCTCCATTGTTTCATAAATTTTTTGGCATGATTTTTTGGCAGAATAGTGTCTTGTATTCAATACCATTAACTCCTAGTAAAGCACAGGTACACGGAACCTTTCACACATCCAGCATGTAAGCAAAAATGCTATTAATTTAACATAAAATGATACCAGGTTATCTTAAATACAATTTAATGGGAAGGCTGACAAAAAAGGCAAAACACTAAGATTACCACTACCAGTGTTCAATCAGTGGATTTTCCTTATTATTATGACTAGAAACCAGGAAGCAAGGAAAAAGCTTTTTTAATACCAAGCATATAAATAGCAACCACCACCAATATGGGGGCGGGGGGGCGTGCTGTGGAATTGCATTTTGAGAAATAGAAATTTGGTACCAAAACTGATTTCCTATGTCCTTCCAATGAGTCATTATAAGAAAACCAAAATTTAAAGACATGATACAGAGCCACACGTTGGACACTCATTCACGCATAGAATTTTGAATGCATCAGCCAATATATTTCTATCATGAACGTATAATATAAACTGTAGTTGTCTCTTCTTAATGATTCATTTCCCATGTTCAATTTCTTTTGACTTTCCCCAGAGTGTTTGATTTAAATTGCATTAAATTCTTGCCTGATTTGTGTTTGGACCCCATACTTCCATCAATACTTGGATAATAAGATATATTTACAGACTAGCTTTTATTTCATTTTGGCTTAAAGATTTCGTCTTTATAGAACTGGGCTTATTAAAATAATTCATTTTCTTTTATTAAAATATCTTGGAAAAAAGACAGAAAGAACCAAGATGGAAGGGAATGTGTCTCCTTATAAAAATATTGATAAAACAATCATGCTGGAGGGTAACCTCTTTTAGAATGTACATTAATTTTTGGCAAAATTTTAAAAATATCCTGGAATACCAAAATCAAACTCATTAATATCTTGAAATGGCTGCTCCAATAATACTAAGCATATAGTTGATTTTTAAGTTGATTTATCTATTCAGAGGGGGTATAGCAAAATTTGAAATAGGTCAAATTTGTCCTCTCTCCTCCCCTGTAAGGTTTGGATTTGTTTGTAGTACAGTGGAAAGCCTATAATCACTGTGGTCCTTTGGGCAAATTCCTTAGCATATCTGAGTCTACTATTCTCATTAAAAATAAAAAGGGGTTCTACAGCCTCAGAGTTTTTGTTGTAATTGCTTGAGCTAATGCTGTGAAACAATTTTATAAAACATTAAACATTCTAAACTTTCTATCCATTCCCCCTACATCATCAAAACTTACTCATTATGTGTCATTGTTTAGGGAACCACTGAGGCTAGCTATCATCGGTCATAGTTGTTTGTGTTTTAAGTTATTTTCGCTAAAAAAAAAGCTGATGATGTTAATACTGAGAAGCCTAAATTTGCCAGCCTTCTAGGGTATTCAAACAGATTTTCTCAGCTGTCTATTCTGTAGACACTGGGAAATTCAGCACTCTCCACAATTTCCCAGATGTTTCTAAGGATGGTGGGGGCATGGGTGAGGCTTGCAAGATCCAGTCCTCTCTCACTCCCAGTCCCAATCTCCATTCACTGCCTTGCCTCCATGACCTTTCTTTGTTTGTGCCCTATACCCCCTGTTTGTTTCCCAAAGCTCCACTAACAAAAGGTTGTTTGGCAAGTAGCCGATTTTTTATTAAACAAAACTTTTGGGGAGGAGGAATATGCCCAACATAGAAAAGGAAAAAGTAAAATTAATCATTAGAAGATTATTTTAAACTGTACTGTCTCTCCATCTTGGGATATTTCTCACAGTTGTTGCTCTTCTACTACACTCCTCTCCTCCCTGTCCAGGACCCCCAAACCTCCAGTCTGTACCCTTACACCCAACCAATTGAAAGTTAATATTTTATGCCAAGCAATTTTTCTTCTTTTTTTTCCCTTCAATTTTCTTCTTCCAGACTATGTCTAAGGACCCCGCCGTCACTTAAAAATATTGGTATATTCATTAATTTATTTTCCTAAACAGAAGAACAGTATAGAGAACTAAGTAGAAGCATTAAAATTAGAGTTTACCTTTAAAATGGCTTGAAGCACTATGCAGATTGTTTCCATGCATTATTTCATTTAACCTTCACAACAACCTTGTGAGATGGTACTATCATTACCCTAATTTACAGATGAGGAACCTGAGGCCAAGTCTATGTTTGTTTCTGTTCTTTTAATATTTTTTTAAAGACAAAATATTTCATATAAACTAGATTTAAATAATTTTCTGATCTAAAAGGGTGAGCTGAGGTCCTATTCAATCGAAAACAAAAATAATCAGTCCCACTGATGGAAAATAATTGGAATAAAATTTTGGTGTGTGTGTGTGTTTAGCTTTCTCTACGCTTCCTTGATTTCATAAATAGACTATAATTAGCCTTGGACCATATTTATCCACTGATTATATACTTGATCTTATCGCTTATTTTGCCATTTATACTTATTCATGATAGTTTTTATTCAATTGTGGATTGCCACAGCTTTGGAGGAAATTGACTTCTCTACTTGTGTCAGACAGGAATTCATATGTCCTTGTCAAATATGCACAATTAGTTTACAATAGCGCCAACAGTGTTGCTTCTTTTTTTCGTTTTGGCATTCTCAAATTATTTGGGTTTTTTGTTTATTATTTTAAAAATATTTGGGAAAATTCAACATGATTTTGTGGCATGATGACAGAGAATTGGGAATGTTATGTTCTGATCTTGTTACTCTCCCAAAAATTCCTAAGAGATCTTGGGCAATTTTTGAAATTTCTCTCAGTCTCTGAAACTTCATTTTAAATTGGGAAAAATGCCTAGCTCCATAAAGATACAGAATACATTAAGTACGAGAAGATTTTAAAAGGCTTTTAAAGATGGTTTAATGGGAATTTACAATATGCAAAGTTAAAAGACATTTTATGTATAATAGTATGTGTTCTACTTATGAGTTACTGCAGGTAAATACTCTTAATTAAACTCAATGTAAGAGGATTTTAATTTACTCAGTAATCTTAGTCATGAGAAAATTCTAATAATCAAAAATGAAGGAATTTTTTCTTTTTATCTGTTATTTGTACACATAATTTATAGAGCTAAATTGTTCTACAAAGATCATAGAAACTTTATTATGAAAAACAATATTTTTAGATAATATATTTATTCACTTTCATATCTCTAAAAAGATATGATTGTGGTGTTACTTTTGTTTTTTTCAGTATTAGGCATCATCTATTGATATCCTACGGGGGCTGAGAATGTGGTTCTCTTTCCTCTCTTTCCCATCATACATACACTTGCTTGCCATCTTTTGTCCTTCCACTATAGTTAAAGTGCAATTTTGGTTAGATCGTTGCTCAGTATTCACATTAGTATAACTTTGTAAATGCTATTCAAAGCTGTGCCGTTGAAAAAAACTATAATTACTTTGCCTTTACTACTAATCTTTACACTTTCCCTGGAGTTAATAATTGCCTCATTTTTTCTTCATTTTAATTTTTAATATATTTACCATAAATTTAAATTCAAATCTTGAACTCTCTGCCAATTGTCTGAATCTCCACTTAAGAGTTCAGATATATCAGATATTCTATTAATTTCATCTTCTTGGAAAAAATCACTCCTGGAGAAGAAAATCACTTCTGGCCTACTCTTATCTGGACTATTTATGCCCTGGGATTGATTTTCTTTACCTCTTCTCTTTCCAAGTCTCCTCTTTTTCCTTCGCTTTCATGGAGCTCTCCTCCAGCAGCTTCCTGACAAAGGTACATGGGAGGAAACTTTTATGAGAACTTGCGTGCCTAAAAGTGTCTTTATTCCATTCTCACACCGTACTAATAGTTTATATGATGATGTAATTCTCCATTTGAAGTCCTTTTGCCCCAGAATTTTGCAGGCATTTCTTCATTATCTATCTCCCAGTTTTTATGTTGAGAATTCCAAAACCTTTCTGATTCCTGCTTTTTTGTTTGTGACTTGTTCTTTTGTCTCTGGAGCTTGTTGGATCTTTCCTTTACCTCTAGTTTTCTGAATTTCACTGAGATTTGCCTTGATGTGGGTCTCTTTTCATTTGTTGTGCTGGGTGCTTTCTAAGCACTTTTTTTTGGGAAGGATGTTTTTTTCCTCTCTGTTTTCCTGCTCTCTCATCCTTGAACTCTGGAAAGGCTAAGTGGTGAAATCCCCAGTGTCTGAAGTCAGACTGCCTGGTATTGAATCCTAGACTTTCTACTTGTTAGCAGTGTGACTTAATTTTTTTATGCCTCAGTTTTCCCACAAGGGTAATGGAAATAATAAAAGTAACTATATCATAGGTTCTTATGAGTAGTAAATGATTTAATATGTGGAATGCTTGTATGTACATCGTAAGTGCCATATAATTATTTTTGATCTCCTGGATGGTTGATCTAATGTTCATTCTTTTTTTCCCTTACCTGCCAATTCTTTGGTTTTTTTTGCTACACTCTCTGAGAGATTTTTCTCAGCTGTATATTCCATCTATTATTTTTTCTTTTTCGTGTTTTCATATTTTTAATTTTCAAGAGCTCTTTTTTGTCTCATGTTTGCACTCTCTTCTCACCCCCTGAGGATATTAATGATTATCAAGTTTTTTTATTGCATACCCTCTGTTTCCTCCAAAGTGTTGCTTTTTCCTTCTTTTTTTTTTTTTTTATTCTTTATGTTCCGTGTTAAAGCTTTTCCTCAAATGTCCAGTAATCCTGATTATCAACTCATATTTAAGGATAGAGCACTGAAACACTGATTGGAAGATCTGAGCATGAGGGATAATTATCAAATGTGGGCTTCACAGTAGGATAATTTGGCTAGGACATTTTGTTGATGAGCTCCCAACTTCAGAATCTGTAGATATTTAGATGTCTTTGGGGACAACCATTTTCCCCTGAGGAGACTTCTCCAGTGTCCTTCCTGGAGAATAAAGCCCTGGCTTCCAGTGTTCTGGGATCCAAGTAGGCAGAAAGGACTAGACATCTCAGCCTCCTGCTTTCAGTAAGGTACTCCTCACTCAACAAGTGTCCAATGTCTGCCAGTCCAGAGCCATGTTGTATTATCCTTTCCAAGCAAGAAACCTCCAGAGTTCTATTGGAATGCAGAGAGGCAGCCTGGAAGCTGCATAGAGAGGATGCACCGTGTCCTCAGAGGATGCACTGACATTTTAGGGGATTTTGTGAAATAAACTAAATTCATTCTTTACTGTTCCCACTGCAGGCTTGGGATTTAGCTTTGTCAAGTATGCTAAATCAGTAACATTTTTCCATCTGCTTTCCAGCTTCCAAAATTTTGTGCTATTTTTCCTCTTTGGTTTTCCTCTATCCTTTTGGGTTCATTTCTTTAAAAAAGAAAATGCATTTTCTGATTTTTCTTTGTGGGGTTGGGAGGGAATAAAATGGGATGTGTGTATGTTCAATCATCCATTTTTACCTGGAAGTTGCAAAGCAAAGATTGCCAATCTGTCTAGATCCACTAGAGATAGAGATTTTTCCTCAACTCCTCAGAGAAACCTCATGAAAATTGGGAGATTTGATAGAGGTTTTATCCCTCCCGTAGTGCTGCCAACTACCCAAGTTGTCAGACTGAATAATTGCTGTGACTCTCTAGACTTAGATTAATCCTTGATACCTAAACTTTTTATCCTGCACAAGTTTATAATTTATTAATAAAGGTAACTAGGAAAGATACAAAGGTAAGTCATGAAATCAAGAAAGAACTGGACTGAACTTACTGCTACCGGGACTCTGTTCATCTCTCTACTTGTCTGTGCTTAATTGGATTTTTTTTTAACTTCCCACAACCAGAATCTCCATTCTCTCATTTGTTTTGTAAGAAAACAAATGGTCCATAAGGAGTAGAGAAGGTGGGCCAATGATTAAGCTGCCCCTTCTTTCCTTCCATTCACTAAGGTGTATAATTTGTTTCCTCCAAATCATTCGGTTCGGGATTCTGTCTCTGACTACTGAAAGAGTCCTGATTAATTCACTAAAGAATTAACAGTGCTTCCAAGCACTAGGAACATGGGGATGATCTTCATCAACATAACTAGCATAGAATTTTTTAATTGCCTAAGAAATTGTAGAGGCATTTTATTTTTACTTTGATATTTTGTTCCTGGAAAAAAAGACCCTGCATACAAAGACTAGTTACTGGGCATATCTAAAAAACACATATGAAGAAAGACCCTTTCTGTCTCAATTTTTCTTCCGTTATTCAAATTCCAGTGAATTTAATTTAGTTAATGGAGTTTCTCAAGATTAAATTTTTCTAGAACTCTTTCTTAAAATTTTGGTGCCTGCTTTTCCTTATCTTCTAGAAGATGTCAAAATAATTTGACATGAAATTATTAAATTCAGAATTAGTACTCAACAAGTAAGACTCCTCCTTCATATTAAATTGGGTAACTAGGATAGATAACCTCTATCCTCCTAAATATATAATTTTATGCACTATTATTTTTGAGATTCAGAAACCCTTATACCTATAATACAGTCCCAATTTCTGATAATAAAATTGTTCTTAGTGATATAATGGCATAAATATGTAACTATTTTGGGATAGTAGGGCAGAGTACCAAGAGTTATGGCTGCTTGGTCAACTGAACAAATTGAAAATCACTGCCTTGAAGGCTCTATCTGTTTTCAATTTTTTAGAACTTGGCACTCAACTGTAATCTAATAGCCACAGCATGCATAACTGCCTATGCAGCACCATCTACCACCAGCCTACATCATTCCTAATCTTACCTTATCTTTACCTTTTCAACACTTAAAATATAGGTTAACTTTGTCTTGTCTCAACTCTGTCTCCTTTCTCTTCTTATGCTCTTGGTTCTTATGAAAAGCCTTCTATTTATAATTGGTTAAGATCCCCAAACCTGGATCTTGATCATATACAGTTTCACGAAATTTAGTCATTTAAAAATTTTTATAAGTTGTTTAGAATAATAACCTCAAAGGGAAGGACTAAATCTTCAATAAAAATCGAAATAAAATATTAAATATAAACAAATCATCAATTTAATTCTTCCCTAAGAGTGGGAAAATACAGTTTCACAGTGATAAGAGCCACTTGTGTTCACCTAGAGAGATAATAGAATTAGCTGGAGAACTCACTATTCCTTAAGCAATCATAACTGTTGAAAGTTGGCATCATTCAACCTATAACATGCATCACTTTCATCTTCTCATCTCTCCCTGTTCATGCTCCAGGCCCAAGGGTTCAATATACAGGAAAAGGGCCATAATACATATAAGCACACCAGAAGGGTTACTTTTTATCCCATGAGAAAAAAATGTTCACAGTTCAAATCTGAGTGTCCTAGGTACTTTCACTTCCACTGTCCTCTATTGGAGAAGAGGGGGTCAATGGTTTAAGTAATCAGTTTCTGTTTATTACTCTAATTCATGTCTTGTTCCTATAGCTGCCTTACAGCATCTCAGCTGAGAAGCCTGAGTTGGTATTTTTAGGTGCAATGAAGCTCAGCCTTCAGTTTTTCAAGTTGATCTTCAAGGGAGTCAGAACATCTGGAAGTCCATTGATGTCTTCAACTTCAAGCTTCTAAAGTTATCAATCTCATCACCAAATGGTATTTAATAGACACCATTATGTCACTGACACTTTAGCTTCTGGAACAGGAGCAAAGGGAATAGGAGTGGGTATATAGCAACCTATCCAGCAAAGCTGCTGTTGTATAAACGTGATTTGACACAAGCAAAAAAAAATCTTGGGATTGGTAAGGTACATACATGTTTTTTCACTTTACACTGATTGTAACAACTGGCTTTTCTGTCTCTGAAAAGAAATAAAGTGGTAAAAACTTGTCAAATGCTATCGTTTATTGTGCATGCCACTTGTAGAATGTGTTTGTGCAGGAGAATTTGCCCTTTCCATATGGTTTAAGTTATTGGCAAGGTAAAGCTAAACAAGCGCATTTTGAAAGCATGGTGAGAATGACTTCCATTTTGGTTATTTATAGCTGTCCACAGCTATCAATGTTTTTGTTTTAAAATTATTAGAGCAATTATAGGGCAGAAGGTATGTGCTGAGCTTGAAAATACAATCAATAATAATTCATATGTTACGACTATATACAAAAGTAGTTTCTCTGAACAAGAAGAGTGATTCTTAGCATTTTATTTTATCCAAGGATCTTGATATGGTTTTCTCCCTGGAGGAATTTCCCATCTCTTTCCTGTTACTTTCATTTTGTCCTATTTTTGAAAATGAAATTAGACAAGAAAATTAAATGAAAGATACAAATATTGTAAGAGAGGACGCAGTTTTTGCAAGTGGTGTGGTTGTTTTTGTAGAAGGCTCAATAAAAGCAAGTTAAAATAATGGGAAGCAATTAGAATTCAGTGAGCATACTAGTTAAAAAAATAAACAAAGAAGCCATTAACTTTCCTACACACACCAAAACATTGGTTTGAAATTATACAGAAAGAAAAGATTCAATTCACAATAGAAATCAACAATAAAAAATCTAGGGATAAACTTTTTTTAAAAATAAAGAAAAAATTAAAATTCTCCTGAAGATGTCAATATATAGGAAGACATAACATTTTCTGTTGTAGAAAAACTCATTATTGTAATGATATCAATTATCTCTAACTTAATCTATGAATTCACTCTGATCCCAATTAGAAAACTGATTTTGTGAAATGTGAAAAAATCATTCAAAATTTTGTGTGGCATATGATTGGATACATCAGATTATTTAGAAAAATCTGAAAGAAAAGAGTAACAAAGTGAGACGGCCCTGCTAAATATTAAAACATATTATAAAGTTAAAGTAACTAAAATAGTATTATACTGGGACAGGAATAAAAAGATCAACAGAACAGATCAGAAAATCTAAAAATGGATGCAAGTACATTTGAGAATTTAGTATAATCTGTGGAGGAAAGACTGATTAGTCAATAAATAGTGTTGGGACAACTGGATAGCCGTTTGGAAAATAATTAAGCTAGATTCCTACCTCACTCATTACACTAAAATAAATTCCAGATGGATCAAAAAAAAAAAGTAAACTAAAACCATAAAAGTAGTTTTTAAAAAGCTCAGATGGCTGTTTTTAATAAAATTGGAATAGGAAAGGCTTTTAAAAAGTGACACAAGACCTGGAATTCAAAAGGAAAAGACGGATAATTTTGACGACATAGAAATGAAAGTTTTCTCTATATTTAAAAACATCAGTAAAGCCAAAAGATACAAACTGGAAAAAATGAACGTGACAAATAATGGTAGACAAATGGCTAATTTCTTTAATACATTTTGAAAACTCTTAATTTGAAGACCCATAAAAAACAAATGAAAATTCAGTAGCAGAATGGACAAAGGACTCCAAGTGGCTGGCCTCAGAAAAAGAAACACTAATCATGTAAACCTACGAGAAGTTGCTCAACCCCACTAATAACTTTTAAAAATGCAGAATAGAAGAGAGCAATATAAATAAACATAATAAGCAAAGATTAACATTTGATAATATTAAATATTAAAATTTTATGTACATATAGACAAAGATAAAAAATGATATTGATGAAGTTTTGTTAGGAGGAAAATAAATTATTGTACTTTTTTGAAAGGCAATTTGGCATTATTTATTTAAATATAAATGTAAATTTCCATTGATCTTGCAATTATGCTCTAGCCATTTCAGCAACAGATACACTCACATAAATGTTCAAAGATATACATACAAGCAGAGTTTATATTCAACCAGTAGGAAAAGATAGCTATGCTAATTATTAGAACACAGAAACCTTTCTGTGAATTGTTCCTGCAGTGAGCTCTTTGGGTTCCTCACCCAATACCTCAGCCACCTTTCCCTCTGCAGTGGCCTTCTCTGTGACCCAGCAACAAAGGATTAATGCCTGATCCAGCAGGGGTCTGCTAGAATCTTCTTCCTCCAGCGCTCAAGTTGGAATCCATTTTTATTGGTCAGTGCCCATGACATAAGCATTATTAAATATTTTCAATGTCACCTCTGTGAATAGAATGTTCACTGCAATTTGTAGAAAAATATCTAAATACCCATTAGTAGAAGACCAATTACATAATTTATGGTAGAACAATATCATGAAATATGACACAATTAAAAAATAATGAGGTAAATTTATATGTAATGATATGGAGAAATATCTACAATATATAGTTAAATTTAAAAGCCTTGTTGTAGAACATTGTGTATATAAAATTATTCTGTTTATATATTTTCAAAGGCTCTATAAAGGAGATATTTTTAATATGCATAGAAAATGTCAGGAAGGATACACACCAAAGAGTGTACTGTGTAGTGGGAGTCTGTGGAGGTAACAGAGGACTCCTACTTTTTACTTGTATACTTCTATACTGTTTGTTATTTTTTTGCTTGCTTTTAAAAATGATCTGTATTGCTTATAAAATAAAAATATTTTTCTAATTGATATGTAAGTTTTTACCATATCACTGATATTTTGAGTCCCCTTAATCAGGAGTCTTGAAATTTCATTCCATGGACCCTCTTGCAGTCTAGAGAAGCCTATGAAACATTTCTCACAATAGTGTTTTTAGATGCCTAAAGTAAAATACATAGTAGTACAAAGGAAACCAGTTATATTGGAATATAGTTATCAAAATATTAAAAAGACGACAAATTTGTGATATAGAAATATAAGTGTTTTGTTTATTGACACATTTGATAACAATATCCAGGAGCAGATCTAATATATAATTTCAAAGAAGTTCTAAGCATAAATGATAGTTGGAGATATCTGCAACAATTATAATTTGACATGAATATGAGTCCCATATACCATTAATACTGCTGTGGTTTGTCATTTACATTCATAATTGGAGGAAATGCTAAATTTTAATTGGCTGTTAATAAAAATAAAGACATTATGTTTCTCATTCAAGTTTACAGATCCTCTGAATTCTATCCATTGACCACTTGGGAGACCATGTATTCCATATTAAGAAACTCTACCTATTATATATGAGTTTGAAAATATTAATCCCTCATTTGAAACAAGTTTCATGTCATTTAGTGTAGCTATGTGGTCCCCTTGTTTAAAGGGAGCCATGTATAACTGTGAGGCAAAGAGAATGGAGTCTTAAAAATGATTCCCAGATCACTGTCTTTAAACAGGGCCTTAATGTAACAGTTCATATTAAATTAGCTCAACTTTTTAATTACAGTGCATCTACAATATTTCATTTCTCTTTTCTCTCTCTACTTTCCTATTCACTTCATCCTCTATCTGGACACTTGCTTTCCTTTCTACCTCTTTTCTTCACACTAGTATTTCCCTTCTAGCTGCTCTGCTCTGTAGTCTTTCCACATTTTTAGATTGTCTTTTAGCTTGTTTTAATTCTAGCTTTTGATGTTGGTTTCAATCATGGTTATAATTAACTCCTTATAAATCAAGATGCTAACCCTTACTCCCTATGAGCCATGCAATTTGAGATAGTATTTCAGTAATAGGGATGGATTTGCATTCACACGACAAAAGAGTCCCCACCATAACTAATGATACAAAGGGTCAAGGTGACTGGGATTAGTGGTTATAGTGTCTGGTTATAGAATAGATCAAATTTAACTATCCTACATAGGAACCTTGGATTGAACGTGTATTTTGACGTAATGCTTTCTAATCTGAGACTTAAAAAAATATTACTGTCAAAAATTACTCCTTTTCTGAAATTATACTAAATTTTGTTAGTTCTACTTTCTTTGCCAGTTTGGAACTGAGTTTGAATGGTTAGTGTGTGTGCATGCATGTGTGTAAGTATGTGTGTGTGTGTATGTGTGTGCAAGTATGTGATGTGATTACAAAAGTGGCTATGACTGATCAAGGTGAAAGATATATAGATATATTTAGATTTCAGAAAATACATGTTCTAAAATCCAAGAGACTGGGAAACAGAAAAGTAATAGTCGTGTGTAGTGTAGCTGAGTCATATTAATAGTGAAATACTAGAATGTAGTATAGCTGGGTTCCAAAAATGGTGGAGCTCTACAGTAGTGATCCAAAATCTCTTGCTGCTGAGATCCCCAATGATCTCATCTATTCAAAGACTTGGTGGTATAGCTTTTTCTTGTAGACTATAAGATCTATCATTCTAATTTACCACTCTTTACTTGAGCTAACTTCTATTCCTTGAAGACAAATATGTTCTGAATAAGGTAAGTGTTTTGAGAAAATTCCTAATTACAAGTTTGTTTTGTGATGATTCTGTTTGAGAATTCTTGTTAATTTTATTCAGTTTGTTGGGGTATATATGTAGTCAGTACGTAAGAGGCTATCGTGAAATGCCCCCAAAAGTTGGAAATAAAAGTTATCTTCTTTGAATGAAAGAAGAAAGAATCATACATAATCATTGAAATATGGAAGTAATCTACTCTAAAATGATAGTTTGTAAATATGTGACTGGGGACATTTTGGAAACCCTTCAATAAAGGTTAATCCGTAGATTTAATCCAGGCAATAGAAAGGGTGACAATTAAGTGCAGAATAATATATTGAATAAGAATGCTAACATATCTTCCTCACTATCCTGGATGGGGTGGAAATGCCCGCAAATGCTTCTTATATTTTATACCCTGATAGTGGATGTGGGTACATTGGCCATCACAGAATATCTCCATTCACTTTGATTCATGTTTACAAAGCAACAACTTTCTGATTATGATCATGTTTCTTATGTAGATCTTCCCTTAGGGAAAGAATACAATGGCCAGATGATAAACAGTGTTTCGGGGTACTTGACCATTATATTTATCATTGAAAATTAATGAAATGGACTTCTGGGTTATACATCATTTTCTTGTGAGCCTGGTTAGCAGAAGATGTGCTGAGCCTAATCATTTCTTTCTTGATTTACTCTCTCGTTTTCTAGAAATTATCCTAGAGTAACTTCCTGGAAAGGGTGCATAGAAATTTTCATGTATTGCATTTTTGAAGGTGTCTTTATTATGCACTCATACTTGATTGAGAGATGGGTCAGATACAGAATTCTTGATTGAAATAATTTTTTCTCAGTATTTTGGAGGCCTATTACCTTGCCTTTTAGCTTCCAGTGTTGCTATTGAGAAGTCTAATGTAATTCTGATTCCTGATCTCTAGACAAGACCTGTTTTGTTTGATGTTTTTCTCAGTGGAAGCTTTTGGATCTTTTCTAGGCACTGTATACTCATTTGATAGCTTTTCAAGAGAAGTATTTTATTTTTAAGACCCATCTTACTGATTAGGAAACTGAGACTCAGAGAAATTAAATAAATTGCTCAGTCATAGAAGAACTAGTAAGTGCCAGAAGTAAGATTCAAATGCAATCTAATTCAAGAGTTTATGTGCTTTATGTTACCCTATAATAGTTAATACCTTAAGGTTTTATGGGACCTGAGAGCTCAGTTAGTTCAACCACTTGGCTTTTTTTATTTGCTTTTGTTTCCTAATGTAATTCTTTCTTTAAAGAATTATACTGATTCGCAGTATGGGTGCTAAAATACATTTTTAATTCTTATAGAAAGTAATTCCAAATTATTAGAAATAAAATAATTTTATTAGTTACTTCAGGAGTCTCTGACACATCCAAACTATCAAAGACTATGTATACCAAGATAAATAATCCAATTTAAAATTTCTTACATATTTCATAATGTCAGTCAATACGTGTTTAATGCATCAGTCACTCTATCTATTCCAGCTTAATTCTCTTTAAAACACAGTGTTCTAATTTCTTCTCACACAAGACAGCCTTCTTTTTTTAATGTGCTCCATGCTGATTCACATCTTAAAATCAATTTTCTATCTCCTAAAGCACTATGAAATGTGACTTGTCTTTTGTGAGGTGTGATAAATGTGTCTTCCATTTCTTTGGGCTGTTTATGTTAAATCTGTGATTACTTCTTTAAAGGCATCATTCTGAAGAACAACTGGTTCAGAGTGACTGTTAAAACATTAACACATAAAGAAGTTTTTATTTTAGCAAGATGTAACACAATCCTTTTACAGATGGCAAAGCATTAAGGTTGAATTTTATTTGCTACAAGAGTGCTTAAATAATATGCTTACTACATTTTACTGGGGCTGATATTATCACAGAATTATATACACAAAGCTCTTATGTACTATGCAAAACAAATATGAAATGAAATCCTTTCCTCTACAATTCTTAGGTCAGAAAAAACAAAAGAATAGATATAAGATAATAAAAATATATGATATTCAAGGTGAATGTGAATCAATATGCAAAACCTAGCAAGTGGTATCTATTTATCTTTATCGTTTACCACCATAATTCCACAACATTCACTTAACTGACGCCAAATATACTTAAAAATACATCAGAAAAGGAGAAGTGGAACTGCTATATTACTCATTATACATTGCCTATGTCTCTATTTTCCCTCTCTCCCCCAAAATCTGTTATACAGCACAAAAAAATAAGCAAGCATAGAGAGTTAGTCATTACCTCAGCTCTGCCTTTCCTGGTTTTCAGAAAAAATTTATTCCAAAATTGGTTTCTTTGGGGGAAAAAAAGTATTTTAATAAATCATATCCCAAAAGTGTGTTTTATGGGATGGTAATAGGTATCAGAAGAAACTAATAAGTCAAGGAAGGGTTCTATAGTCAAATCAGTTTAAATCTGGGGTTGTTTTTTTCATTGCAAAATTTTTTAAGACTTTAATATGCTATAATATATTCATTATAATCTCCATAACAGGAATGAGCTATTGCATAGAAAGTTCTAAGACTAATTTGACTGGAGAACCTATTTTTAAAGAAGTCATCTGTTCATCTAAAGATCAAGTAGTACATTTTGGAAAACACTGCCTTGACTCTTATAGCACATCAATTATAGCATTTTCAAAATGTAATAACAGGTTTTGTTACCGCACAAAGGACATGATCTGCTTGCCGTGAGACAAAAGCCAATGGTCAACAGGCAAGATGGTGGAAAAGAAAGGGCAGTTTATTACAGCTTGCTAGCAAGGGGGGAGATGGCCAACTAATATCTCAAAGAACCATCTTAAGGGGGCACAAAATCTTACAGCAGTTATATAGGCCATTGGGTTATAGGGGAGGGGATTAGGAATGTGTACCTGCTGGTGTTACAGACTGGGAGTGCCACACCAGATCTTTCAGTTTTCATTGATGATGGCTATCAGTATAGACTCTCTGTTGGGGGTGATCACATTCCTAAGGAACTAAAAAGAACAAAGTTATCATTTCATCGAAGCTGGGAGGTACGTGCACAAGCAGGAGTCGTAAACTCTACAGAGCAGTTAGATCTCCTGGAGGGTGCATATCCAGCTGGGTTACTTTGTTAGAGGTCATTCAAAGTTACAATAGGGCTTCTTTTCTACAATATGGCTTCCCTCATGTCAACCTTGTGTTGAGCCAGTATCAGTTTTAGTGGGTATTAGCCTCTCTCCCTATTGTTAATTACGTATTCATCTAGAAGCAAACTGTTACAACAAGTTTCAAACTTAAATATGTGGATTTGAATAACTGATTTATGAAGAATGATGCTATAGAAAAAATACTGGATTTATGGTGAATGATTCTATGGAGAAAAAAAATTATGAAACCAAACTTGATTTTATACAAAGGGTCCAGAAAAAAAAAATGCTTCTCAAGTGACCTGTTTTATAACGATAAATTAAATTACTCCAAACTCTTTAAAGTTTTCTCTGCGAACCAGTTCTTAAACACACGTTTTTCCTTTTCCTCAAGGGAGTTGTTACTATCTCCTCACTACTGGACATCCCAATAGGAGGCATAGCTTTTCTATTGAGATAATTTGAAGCTAATTCAATACTCAAACACTTATTTTTTCAGTTGTTCAAGAATCTCAGTGCATTTTAAGAAAAGGATTTTAAAAAATAGCCATTTATCTGTAACTAAGTTTTCACATACTTGGAAGAAACTTTTGATCAGCAACAGGAATGCCTATAAGAAAGTTAACCATAATTACCTTATTTGTTCATTCAATTGACACTTATTGATTCTACTTTGTGCCTCTTACTGCACTATATACTGGGATGAGGGTGAAAATAGAATGAAAAGAAAAGCAACAGACTGGAAGAAAATCTTTGTAAAACACATATCTGATAAAGGACTGGTAAACAACATATATAAAGAACACTTAGAACTCAACAATAAGAAACCAAACAATCCAGTTAGAAAGTGGGCAAAAGATCTGAACAGGCATCTCACCAAAGCAGATATATGGATGGCAAATAAGCATATGAGAAGATGATCAATCTCATATGTCATTAAGGAATTGCAAATTAAAACAACAATAAAATACCACTAGTATACAACTATTAGAATAGTTAAAATCCAAAATACTGAAAACATCAAATACTGGGAAGGATATGGAGCAATAGGAATTCTCATTCATTTCTGGTGGAAATGCAAAATGGTGCAGCCATTTTGGAAGTTTGACAGTTTCTTTCAAAGCTAAACATCGTCTTACCATAGGATCCAGCAATTGTACTCCTTGGTATTTATCCAAATGAATTGAAAACTTAAGTCCACACAAAAACTTGCACACGAATGTTTATAACAGTGTTATTTATAACTGTCAAAACTTGGAAGCAAGATGCTCTTCAATAGGTGAATGGATAAACAAACCATCATACATACATTGAAGGGAGTATTATTCAGCAATAAATAGAAATGTGCTATCAAGTCATGAAAAGAAGTGGAGGGATCTTAAATGCATATTGTTAAGTGAAAGAAGCCAATCTGAATAGGTTACTTATTGTATAATCTCAACTATAAGACATTCTGGAAAAGGTAACACTATAGGGATTGTAAAAAGATCAGTCATTGCCAGGGCTTTGGAGGAAGAGTGGTGGTGGGGGGCGGGTGGTGAATAGGTGGAGAATGGAGGATTTTTAGGGCAATGAAACTATTATGTATAATATTGCAATGGTGGATACATGACATTATGCATTTTTCAAAACCCATAGAACTATACAACACAAAGAATAAACTCTAACATAAATTATGGACTTTAGTTAATAATAATGTATCAATATTGGTTCATCAATTGTAACAAATGTACCACTGTTACGCAAGATGTTAATAATGGAAACTGTATACAGGGTAGGGGCAGGGGAAAGGAGGTATCTGGGAACAGTTTGTACTTTCTGCTTAAGTTTTCTGTAAACCAAAAACTGCTCTAAAAAGTAAAAGCAATTCAAGTTTGAGGACCACTAACTTTTAGGATTCCATTTTGGCAAGGACCAATATTTCTGGGCCCTTTGTTAAAAAAAATTGGACACAGCCTGAGTTAAGGGCATAAGCCTCTGTGAGAGACCATAATACTTTATGTCAAAGGACTGTCATAGTATAATATACTGTTTATTTTCTATACCATTCATTTTCTGTACAGAAGACCCTTCTTGAATGGACCATGAGTACAACTTTGATATGGATCCATTTTAATACAGACTATCCAGCTTCTTTTAAATTATCTTTTCTTCTCACAGTTTATTTTAAATCACTTCAAATCTTAAAGTGATGGAAAATGCTTTCGGGTTTTTGTTAAGATTAATGTTCCCTTTGCCCCCCTTTATAATGTCTTTGACTGATACTTTAGTTCTAAGGGAATGTACCCAACAGTTCTGGGATGTCTGCCCCAGAAGATTAGCTGGTGGTTGACTTCTTACTATACATACTCAATCAGTCTATGATTGGCCAGAAAATTTCACATTATTTTGTACCACTTGAAAGCAAAAGGGGAGGAAAAAAATCCCCCAAAATCCCCAAATTGCTATTTTCAAGTGCCCAAGTGCAATTTCAAGTAACAATTGAGTTTGACCAGCTTAGTGCAACCCTGAAGCTCAAGCTGACTCTAAACCTGTCTTTAATCAAGTTAACCACAACATGCAGTTAGGGAAGAAGCAGGCATTTGTTATTATGTCCCTCCTCATCAATACAAAATGCTGCTCAATTTCATAACTGCTCACAGCACTTTGAGCAGCCCCAACTTCCTCTTTTGCACCTCTCAACCCATAATCTAAATTATTACGTACCTAAATTTTTCAGGAGGAGAAGTCCTGAGAATGGAATTTTTCAATGACGACTTTTGTCAAAATAATATGGAGTTATTTTAAGGTGTGTTTTTAGCAGATAGTAAAAAAGAACAAACCAGAAACTTAGCTAAGTGGGTGCTATGTTCCAAGAATTCAAGTCCTGAAGAAGGTTGTTTTAATGTTAAGAAAATGTTGATGGCATCTCTTAGTGACACAGATTTCATTCAAATCTCCCTTTTGGCCCTGGGTTTGAAGTTGAGCCTCTAGTGATGTTGAGATTTGTAATATCGAACTTCTTTTAAACAAGAACTAAGCAGGTATTATAATTCTTTATTTATTTTTTCCTGAAGGAGACGGTAAAGAGTTCCTCATCAGGTCATTTATGAAAGAGCCATTGGAAGAAGGAGGAAAGGAAGAGTGACTAATGGGGATATATTCCTTTGAAAAGAGGTAATGAACGATCAATGTTAGAACTCTAAGATGTGAAATAAGGACTCTGTTTCTATCTCTTTTTTTTTTAACAGCTTTATTAAAACATAATTCACATACCATAAAATTCACCCATTTAAAATGTACAATTCAATATTTTTTAGCATATTCACAGCTTTGTTCAACCATCACCACAATCTAATTTTAGAATATTTTCGTCCTCACTGAAGGAAACCCCATACCCATTAGCAGTCAATCCCCATTTTCCTTCTCCCCCATCCCCCATTCTAAGCAACCACTAGTCTACTTTCTATCTCTATAAATTTGCCTATTCTTGACATTTCATATTAATGGAATCATACAATATGTGGCATTTTGTGACTGGTTTCCTTCACTTAGCATAATGTTTTCAAGGCTCATCCATGTTGTAGCATGTATCAGTACCTAACTCATTTTATTGATGAATAACATTGCATGTTATGGAATATCACATTTCATTTATCATTTCATCAGTTGATGGACATTTGGGTTATTCGAACTTATTGGCTATTATGAGTAATACTGCTTTGAACATTTGTGTACAAGTTTTTGTGGGGACGTATGTTTTAATTTTTCTTGGGTAAAAACTTAGGAGTGGAATCATTACATCACATGGTAATTCTTTGTCTAACTTTTTAAGGAACTGCCAAATTGTCTTCTAAAGGAGTTGTACCATTTTACATTTCCACCAGCAATGTATGAGAGTTCCACTTTCTCCACATTCAAACTCTTTTATAAATTAACTTTCTCAAAAACAAAATGGAAGGCAGGAAGTCCAGAAGGAAGGGAAGAAAGAAAGGAGGGTTAGAGGGAAGGAAGGAAGGAAATAAATAAATCAGCCAATGTTTTCCTGCTTGTAAGGTCGTTCTAATGATGGATTAGACTTTTTAGAGTCAGGTATTATAAAATAAAGGCTAAACTGCATTGACTATTTTTTCCTACATTATCAGCCATTTCCTCAATGAAATCATGATTCTAAATATTTTTTATGATATATGAAGTGGAAAAATGCAAGAAACAAAACAGTGTTTATGTATTCAATCATGTTTCACACAGGCATGCAAAGTAAAGAATCTGGGAGAAAATACCCCAAGGTTTTAATAATTGTTATCTCTAGAAATCAAGATTACACATGGATTTTTTTTCCTCCTCTTTTTGCTGTCTATTACTATCTTTGTAAAAACAATAAGCATGCGTAGATTTTTCATTTTAAAGAGAAACTATGATCCTCCAGCCAGTAGGGCCCATAGCTGTCTTTCTCAGCCTGGCTGAACATCAGAATCACCACAGGAGCTTTTTAAAAAAATACTACCGTCTTGACCACCACCCCACCCCGCCCTTAGAAATTCATGTTCAGTTGATCTGGGATGATTCTAATGTGTAAGCAGAGTAAGAACTTCACCCTATACCTTCAATTCCCTGCTACCTTATTTGTTGAGTTTTGCTGGAGGGAAAAAAGCCTTCTTACAGGCTGACAGTGTCCTGATGCGAGCTTAGTTGATGCCATTTTATTTATGGTTTGCAGGGTATTATCTTTACTGGGTTACATTTGGAGAGGCTTCCTTAGTATCAAGAGGCTACTTCAAGAAATATGTGAAAAGGTGTCCCAAACTTTCTTCTGGCAAGTGTCATGGGAAGATCAGCAACTTAATGTTGAAATGAAACCATCTGGCACTTGAGGAGTTCTATACATATAGTAAGGTGCAACTTTTAAGGCATTCTTCAAAATAAAGCTGCCTTTGACTCAATGGATAATAATATTTAGACAATGATTTACAATGCAATCCTCTCCTGCATGGTAATGAGAGATGCACAGAATTGGTCTGGGGATAGGAGAGAGAAGATGAAAGTAAACACTGAAGGCCTCAGTGAGAATATGTATCACTGAATATTTACGTCTATTGCCTTATCCTTTTTATGTACAATAGGTGGTTGGAGAGAAACTGGGTCCATTAAAATTCTTGATTCTGGTATCTACCGTCAAGTAACATATTCCTTGAATGAAGAACAAAGGAGTTCGCTTCCTCGCTGAATAATGGGGCAGTGTGACTTCATGAGTCTGATACCTTCAAAACTAGGAATATTTGATGTTTCTGTCAGATGGATCTACTCCTGAAGCATCTGAAGGCTTTTAACTTAAAAAATTGGAAGCATACATTCCTTGATAAATCTTACTCTTGGCTCCTGTCTGGTCTCTCTTTGGTGGAGTAAGAAAAGGGGTAAAGAGAATGGTTGTCTTTCTCTGTGACAGGGGAGAAAAGTGCTACTGAATTTAAGCAGCTCTTTTTTGCAGATGTCAGTTATTTTTAGAAGAATTATTTTCATCTTTTCATCCACAAGCCAATTTTAATGAGTTTCAACTATGTACAAAGTATATGGTAGTTTTGTGGGAAAAGCCAATGATGAACAGTATTCAAATCTTCAAAATCTTATGATCCAGAATTAAAAATATAAGTCCTCAAAAAGTTATTAAACAAGGTAGAATATGAAAAATTCCATGAAGATGATATATAGTTCTGTAAGATTTCTAAGAATGGAGAGAGCACTTTTGGATGTAGAAAATGTTTAATATTTGTTTTTCCAGCATAATCTCAAAGCTGAATTTTCCCCCACCATTTAAAAAGTAGTACCAGCTTTCAAATGAATCTGCCGTCCCTTCAAATTCAATTGTAAGACGTTTGTTTATCCTTTCCTCTCACTGCACTGTTTAGCACTATTATTTCTGTACGACAAATGTCAGGGGCCAGCCCAGTGTCATAGTGGTTAAGTTCACACACTCTGCTTTGGCTCCTCCGGGGTCCATGGGTTCAGACCCTGGGCGCAAACCTACACACTGCTCATCAAGACATGCTGTGGCAGGGTCCCACATACAAAGTAGAGGAAGATTGGCACAGATGTTAGCTCAGGACCAATCTTCCTCACCAAAAAAAAAAAAAAAAATGTCAGAAGTGTTTTGTTGTTTTGGCCTTCCCAGCTCCTGCTAAAATTAGCCAAATTACCTATAAATTTAGAATGTTAATTTGTAATCACATTGGACACTAATACCAAAGAAGATGCAGGATTCTTCTCCTGATTAACTTTGGAAGTTTAAACTTCTTAACTTTAAACATAATGATGTTTATCATTTATTGAGCTCTTTTACTTTGTTCCTTTCTCTGTGCTTATCTTGCTTTAAGTGTATTATCTCATTTACTATTCAAAGACATCCTATGTGTAATTCTTCTAACTTCATCTTCATCATAATTCCTGAAAATGCATATAATACCTTGTTTTCCTTGATGTGCTTTTGTAAGCTATAGCAACAAATTAAAAAAAAACAGACAGGTAAGTGGTTGTTCCATCTGTTGTATTCGTTGAGTTTATTCCCATCCTGACCTCACTCTGTTAAAAATATCTCTTGGTGAGTTTGTGAGTTATACACTCTATTTCTATTCATCTAGTAGTTACTCTTAAATAGTAGTATATATTTAACCTAATAAGTTTTGAGGTGAATCAATAATTCTACCCTTCTCCTAAGTAAGACAAGGACCTTAAAATGTTTTCTCCCATCCCGTCATCTATGTTATTTTTTAATTTATTTTAATGCACACACACACACAATTTTAAACATTTAAACCTAGGTTTACCAACATACACTTTTGATTTTTTGTTTGTTCATTATGAGTTCTTTCACCATACTCTTTCTTTCTATATTCAATTTCCTTCTTGCTAATGTATATTTTTTTGGTAATATTTCAGTGAGGATCTGTAAACATAACCTGTCTCAATCTTTGGACATCTTAAAATTTTCTTTTTAATTTTAAAATTTATGATGCTCTAAAGTTTCACCATGGTTGTCTAAATGTGAATTTTTTTAAAGTTACCCTACTCAGAATTGTCTGCTCCTTGAGTATGCAGATTCATAGTTTCTTTCATTCTCAGAGTATTGCCTCTTTCCCAATCTCTCATTCTGAAGAGAATATTTAGTAGATTTATTAGTCATGTTTCAGAGATTTTCATTCCATCCTCCATATGTCTTTTTTATTTGCAATAAAACATTTATTTACCAATGAGTTCATAATTAATTAATTGAGAAATAACATGCAAACTGTATGTTAGGTACCATGTTACTTAACTTCATATATATATGTGTGTATTATATATGTACACACATATATATAATCTATTTTACTGCATTTTAGATTAATTTCTCAGATCTGTTTTCAAATTTACTCATTTCCTCTTTATCTGTGTTTAACATACTGGATAATTTATATATTGAGCTTTTCCTTTCAATTATTATATTTTTCATTTTAGGATTTCCATTTTACTCTTTTTCAAAACTGCCTCTTCTTTTTTAGGAGATGCTATCCTTACAACTTTTATTTCTTCCTTGTTTATATCTTTGAACATTTAAACAAATTTGTATTCACATCCTTCTATTTTCTGTTGGTTTTAACATGTGAATTCTTCTGTTTGTTGAGATTCCTGGCTCTCGTGAAGTTCTGTTTCCTTGATACTTCAAATTTTAGACTGAATATGTCTTCAGATTGAATTGTTTTCTAAGGGTATGTCATGGTTCAGGGTTGTGAAGTCATTATTGTGGGTGGGTCTCTGTCTACTTCTGCCAATCCCATGGATCTCTCAACCAGTTTTTACAATAATTTCTTGACTTCAGATTCTTTTACCAAGCATAATATGTGAATCCAACCCCCTATCTTCACACTTTATCAGTTTAGATTTCTCCTAGATGATTAATTTTCAACCAGGATCTAGAACAGGCAGCCCTTTTTTCTTGCTGAATTCCAATTCCAGAGGAAAGAACTTTTCTAGTCCCTTCTAGGCTCTTGATTTTACACTGGGAGTGCTCCTATAGCTTCCCATGCCCCCAGGCCTGCAAAATCAACTTATGGGTTTCTTTCCCAACTCTCTACTCTCGGCTTAAAGCTCAGTAACTTAGAATATCCAGGTCCTGTAACCTCATGGCCCATTTGGCTTTAGCTCCCATTCCTTGCTCTGGCTTCAGATTGATTCTGTTCATTTCTGGCACCACGTGATTTTCCTTTTTCATTTTTAAGCTTAGCTATGGATATGCATGTTTTTCTGTTATCATCTATTCAGCAGTACTATATGTTTGGAGCAAGGTGTTGTGGGGGCAGGCAATCAGCCATAATGCCCGGAGACCTCAGTCTCATCTATATGATACCACAGTTAATTTGACTTCCTCTGTATCTTTAGTTTGCTTACTTTTTTTCCCCCATTAAATAAACCAACAGATCATATAGGCTGTCTTGAAAAGGCACCCATGAATCCTGTTGCTCTGTCTCTACATGTCATTGTTGTCAGAGATGGCAAATTCCTGGAGGACAAGGACTGTACTACCTGCAGATATGCATTAGCATCACTGGAAAATGAAAATAAACTTATAGTAGTGTGCATGGTATTTCTGAGGATCCTGCTTACAAGGAAAAATATCTTTTTCTATGTTGGCAGCTTTCTTTTTGGCAACTCTATTTCATAGATTCAGACTCAAAATGCAGCTTTCTTTTGGGTTTGGCAGTGGTCATTAGTGTCTTCATATTATTTCCTTGCTTCGTTAGAATAAACAAGAAGTTTTTCTCCCACTTTTGCTTGCTGTGACCAAAGTCGAGAAACTGGAGGGTTCTTGGGCACCAGCCACAGCCATTAGCTTCACTGCTTGACTTAATACTTGGTCAAATGTCACTCTCAAGCCTGAAATATAATAATGAGAATTTTTTTTGTGTGGGGGGAGGAGGACTAAAATTATGAACTATAAAACTAGAGTGACAGGAAGGTGCTAGGAGAAATGTTCAAAACATTGATGTGATTTATGAACATGTGGCAAACAGATGTGGTGGAGTAATAGGGACCCCCATCTCCTTTTATAAATTTGGATCACATTTGTGTCTCTCCCACGTCCCCCACCCAGGTTCATAATATGCTTTATTAAAATTTTCTGCAGGGCATATGGATGATTAATAATTGTTGATGACAGAAATTTGGTTTTGGTAAGCTGCACAGTGAAAGATAAATACAACGGGGCTATTTTAACCTCTGTATATTAAGCTTATTAGAGTGAGGCTTCTCTGTAAGATGGTCTGTGTTGAGATTGTGTGTGATTTATGGAAATGTCACCAATGACCCTGGTTCTGGAAAAACTCTTAAAATCTCTTTTGTTGTAACCATCACTTGAGTTTCTGTTGTCACTAGGAAAAATCGTTTTTGGAAAAAAACATAATCAAGAGTGGTTAAAATATGCTTCAAATAAAATAAATATTGGGTAGCTATATAGGAATAAAAATACAAAGAAAGCCCTGAGAGGGATATTGGAAATAGAAATTTGTAACTAATTCTAAATGTGGTGTGGAAGAGAATAGGGAAACATTGAAATACTGGCTTTTGATTCGCTTCCCAACTCTGACATGTCCAGAACCTTTAGATAAGTCTTTTAATTCTTTCTACCTTTGTTAAGAGAGCAAGTGTTCTGAAACTAGTGTCTATAACATAGTTTGAAAAAATGTTTTAATAATACAAAAAATTTTAATAAGTATTGCATCTATATGGCAAGAAATTCAAACAGTACAAACGTATTTATAGTAAAGAATTCATTTTCCTTTCATCTTTCTCAAGTCCTCAATTTTGCTTGTCTAGAAGCAACTACTATTTGTTTGAAATTATTTAATAAAGGTCCTAATATTATAAGCCCATCTTTCAAATAGGAATTTTGAAATTTACCACAAATTGCATTCAGCATCCTGTACTATTTACAATGAGTTACTAGTCATTGGTAAGGCTGATAATTATAGCAAGATTATATAATTCCCATCTCACTCAAGTACTATATTGAGGAAGTTTAAAAAAGATAAAGGAAAAATGATTCAAAATAATAAGGTTAATGCTAGAGGCCTGATGTTTACTGATTTGGTGAATTTTTGCTTTGGGCTGGGACTTTCTCAGGCAGAACTCAAGATCATACAGCCGAAACTCTTGATTTGCAATTTCCAAAACCCCTCCATTTCTCCCATCCAAGAGCATGGCTAGCAGTTGTCTGGGAGTCACAAAGAATGATTGCTAGATGGGGCCTCCTACAAAGTGTTATGAGAATCAGCACGGATAAGTCTGTGCTTAACTTGTGGGGTCAAAGGGGAAAAAGAATCAGGAACCCCCATGCTTTACTTCATGCCCTCATTTTTCATTCAATTAAATTGTAAAATTATAAAAACAGTAAGAAAAATGAAAACACACATGGTAACAATATCCTAATGTGTTTGAGAAATAATGCAGAAGATGGACTTAACCACCTCAAAAAAATTTGGGAAACTATTCAGGGTTCTAAATGGAAGTCTGGTATTTTGATTACCTAGACAACTTTCCTTCAGCTCTGTTCACATCATCAGCTTCTCTCTCACCTCTATCAGTAATGACTAGTAACTCAGTTTCATACCTGTTTCTTAGAGAATATATAAGAGAGCTTCCTCCTCTCCTCCCAAAAAAGTAAGTGCTGTTGCATTTTTTGTGTCTTTAGAGTGTTTCCTTCTCAGTCTGAAACTGGGTTAAGACATTTAGACTTGAATAAGTGGAAAGTCTCTTTTGATTCTTTTCTAAATTGAAGTGCCTTGGTGGCTGACTGTTGAAGAATGATTTACAATTCCTGGAGTACTTTGTGGGTTTGGTTTTTAAAACCAGTTCTTAATATTCAAGCTACTTGGAAGTTGGAGCTTGAATAATAGCTAGTCATTTCTAAAATGTGGAATTTGTCCAGTTTTGAGGAATTGCCCAAGTTGATATGTTTTGAAAAATGTAAATTACCACATTCAATTGTCCTGGAAACCAATGGAGAAGCAGTAGTTTTTTCTCTAAATTATAAAATAATTTGATATTAAAAATTAAAAACTAAAAAGAGCAGATTTTCCTGTGCAGATGTTAAATTCCTGATATAGTCCCCATTTGCTGTAGTGTGGCCCCACAATGACACCATATACCTTCAGGTCTTACCAGCTCAAATCTTGAGAATGAAGAAGGGAGCCACAGCATCTTGTGTATCTTTTCAGAAAAAGAGCTCATGTTACATTAATCCAGACTTTCAAAAATAAATTCAGATATCCTGGTATCCCATCAGTATAACAGTTTTGAATTACCCTAGCAATGATACCAGCTCAACTCTTGACGACTCTTAGCTAACATGAACACAATAATGCTTGCGTCTTTTTATCTTTCTTGAAACTAGTCAATAAATGTTGAAGATGCGTATAAGCTGGAAAAGTGTTTTAATTAACGAGAAGAGGCAACCAGATAACTAAAAACTTGAAAACTGGGTTTATATCTCACCTGATGTTCTATTCTTAACACCTACAACATTACTAAACAAAATCTTATTCTATCATTGATTCTACAAATAATTATTTAGCACCTTCTATGTGTTAATTGTCTTGGTAGGAACTAGGTGTGCAAAGATTTAAAAACAAACAAATAAACAAAATGAAACAATAGCAAAAAACGACTATCCCTGACTTGCAGTATCTCATATTGGGGGAAACAGAAATATAACTACCTAATAAAAATCCTACACAATATGATTGCTCTAATAGAGGTATGTACAAAATTCTATAGAAATACAAGGAAACGAAGGACTTGCTATATCTAGAGAAGCTAGAAAGAAGTCACATAAACTGTGTCTCATGTTGGTGTTTTCCAGGCGTGA
Organism: Ceratotherium simum simum; assembly: GCF_057802395.1. NCBI lineage: Eukaryota > Metazoa > Chordata > Mammalia > Perissodactyla > Rhinocerotidae > Ceratotherium > Ceratotherium simum. Next base: position 31,698,810 of record NC_141922.1, read on the forward strand.
GAAAAGTATGATCATAGTGAGGGGTGTGAACAAGAGTATAGAACTGTGAACAGAGATATTTGGGAACAGATATTGGTAAGGATGCTTGGGTCCACATTACAAAGTGCCCTCTATATCATGTTAAGAAATTTACTTATATTCACTTTAAGAAATGAAAAGTCTTTTAAGATTTATAAGTAGAGGCACTGACATGATCAGATTTGGGTTTATACAAACTACTCAGAACTATAAAAAATGAATTCTGGGGAACAAGACTCTAGTGAAGAAGAACAAACAGGAGGCCATTGAAAAGATGAAAACCTGACCCAAGAAAACAGCAGTGGGGATGAAGTGGAAAAGGATGGAAATTAAGTTTCTTGTCCCAAGACATGACTGTATATGTTCATCCCTATGTCCATCCATCCCCTCCCCCGGCAAGCTCTCCCTCTAAACTGTTCCCACATCCTACAAATTTCCCATTTACCTCCTTTAAAAATTATGATATATTTCAGACATAACAGAGGCTATAAGGACTAATGTGATAAACACCTGTGACTTAGGGGAAATAAAACATTATTACTGATTAAGGTTTCTGTGTGACCCTCTATGTTGATACATGTAACTTTTGTTCCTTGATTTTTAAACAATTTATTTATTTATTTATTTATTTATTTTTTCCCCCCAAAGCCCCAGTAGATAGTTGTATGTCATAGTTGCGCATCCTTCTAGTTGCTGTATGTGGGACGCAGCCTCAGCATGGCCCGAGAAGCGGTGCATCGGTGCGTGCCCGGGATCCGAACCCGGGCCGCCAGCAGCAGAGCACGCGCACTTAACCGCTAAGCCACAGGGCCTGCCCCATTCCTTGATTTTTATTGCTTAGTAGTGTGCTATTGTATAAGCATACCAAGATTTATTTTTCCATCTCTTGTAAATAGACATTTACATTGTTTCCACTTGTTGGCTGTTATAAGCAATGTTGCTATAAAAATTATCCTAGAGTCACTTTCTATACATGAGTGAGGTTTTTTATGTATGAATATAGGAGCAGAATTCCTGTCAGAGAATGTATTTTCAACTTCAGTAGATATTGACGTATTGTTCTCTAAAGGGATTATACCCATTACAATCTCATCAGAAAATTAAAAGATTAAATTAAATTAAAATTTAAAAGTAAAAACTCTCTGTGTCCCACAATTTTACCAATACTCAATATTGTCAGACTTCTAAATTTTTGCAAGATTGTGTCAGGCCTTTTAAGCTATTGAGGGTTCTTTGGCTTTTGCTCTGAGATGGGAAACCACTGGAGGATTTTGAGTAGAAGGATACAATGATATAAGAAGGATCATTCTGGCCACCATGTTGAGAATAGACTGTAAAGAGGTAAAGGGATAGAACCAGTTAGGCCAGTTAAGTGACTGTTGCTAAATCTATTCAAATGTGATGGAGGATTAAACTGGGTGATAGTGGTGGAGGAGTGAGAACTGAAAATATATCCAAACTCTAGATATGTTTAGAAGGTGGCGACATTTTGAAAGTAAAAACAATGGATGTGCTGTTGGATTGCAGGCAGGGTATGTGAAAGACTCCAAGATTTTGGTAAGAGTTACTGGAAGAATTCAGTTGCTGTTTACTAAGATGGGAAGGAGCAGGTTTGGAGGAAAGAACAGGAGTCAGCTTCGGGCTTGATATGTTTGAGAAGACTATTAGATATCCAGTGAAGATAGATAAGTCTAGAATTAATATGATAGTTCAGAACTAGAGTACAAATTTTGGAGTCTTTATTATATAGATGGTATTTAATGCCCTGGGACTAGACAAGGTCACCAAGAGAGTAGCGTAGTCAGAGAAGGGAAAAGATCCATGGGCTAAGCCCCATATTTAGTGGGAAATAAGGAAAAATCAGCAAAGCAAATGGAAACAGAGTAGGAAAACCAAAACAGTGGCCATGCCAGAAGTAAAGTAAAATGTGTCCCCTGCTGCTGATTGATCAAGTAGGTTGAGAACTGAGATTTGATCACTAGATTTAGCAATATGAAATTCATTGCTGATTTCTCAACAGCAGTTTTGGTGGAGTGCTGTGGGTGAAAGCCCTAGAGCATTTTAAGAGAGGACAAAGGAAAGGAATTAATTATTCTTTGCATGATTTTTGCTATAAAGGGGAGTAGGGAAACAGAGCTGCAGCTGGATGGTGGATTCGGGTCAAAAGACGTTTTTTTTAATATTGAAAAAGTATGAGCACATTCATGTGCTTATTGGAATGATCCCAAAAAGAAGTAAAAAATGATGATGCAATAGAGAGAAGAGACAAATTCTGGAGTGTTGTCCTTGAGTGGTTGAGAGAAGATGAGACTAGTGGATAAGTAAAGGGAATATGCTTAGGTCATCAGTTGTGGCCAAAGGGAAGGCAGAATAAAGGGGTATGGCTGCAGGTTGAGGGATAGAAATGGTGGTGAGAGGGCATACAGTTGATGGAGGTTTTTCAGTGAAATAGCAAATAAGCATCAGTTGAGAGTGTGGAAGAAGGAGAAGTGTTAGAAGTTTTAGTAGACAGGATAAGGTATGGAATAGTGATCTAGGAGAAAGAGACTGGGAATTATTCTTTCCGATTTTTAATCTATCTTGGGTTATTATATGGCAGTTCAGGATATTTTTGTACTTCAGGTTGAGCTACATAAAATTTGTGCTTTATGGATGTTTATATTCAGGCATGGACTAATATAATCTAACCTCATTCAATGCAACAAACAGAGCCAGAGTGGATAAAACTCTATAAAATTTGTTAGGCATGTTATTGAATACTTTTTTTGCATTTTATAATGCCCCTCTATGAAACTAACAGGATAAAATTCTTCATAGTCCCAGACTGAGGAATAGTGCTTCTTTTATCATTGTTTTATGAATATTGCAAATCATATTATTGATTCTGTTCATTTCTTTTCTTTGGCTGTTAGGAAACTTAGAGTCAAATGTATGCTTCTTGTTTTTGTCTAGCACTTGTGAGTGATAGGGTCACGTCTGCTCCTTCCATTATTAAAAATAACTGCACAAAAGGGGACGGCCCCATGTTGTAGTGCTTAAGTGCACGCGCTCTGCTGCTGGCCGCCTGGGGTCGGATCCCGGGCGCACACCGACGCACTGCTTGTCAGGCCATGCTGTGGCGGCGTCCCACATAAAGTGGAGGAAGATCGGCACAGATGTTAGCCCAGGGCCATTCTTCCTCGGCAAAACGAGGAGGATTGGCATGGATGTTAGCTCAGGGCTAATCTTCCTCACACACACACAAAAAATAACGGCACAAATAACTAAATACATAGGAAGTGGATCATGCATGACTCAGTGATCCGATTCTGTGTACCTGATGACTAAAAGAAAAAGCAAAGTAAACACAAAGTAAACACCTCTCTTGCAGGAAATATGCATAACTTCTAACCTGCATTGTGGGTGCAAACCTCATTTTCTGCTTCACCTTATTTATTCCATCATCCTATTTTCTTAAAACCAATTTGATTCCCCATTTAACTTTAATTTAATTTTACCCTATTACATTGAGTGTGTTTTTTTAATAAATAATGAAATTAATTATTTTATTTTCAAATAGTTTGGTGAAGTTCCCAGAGATTTGCAAATGCTCTACCACGCTAACATAGAAAAAGCCATACTCTGTAGAGTATTCGTTTCGTTTTGCAAGTAGGATTCTTCAGGCTCTAGGCAAGCTTTTTTCTGTTTAGACAACCCTGAATGATAGCCTAATTGGAATTCACTTAAGCTAGGGAAGATCAAGTGACAGAAGAAATTGTTTGCTCCCAAACTATCCGTACTATTCTAACAGATAACCCCAAATAACAAGTCATCCGTCCTAACATAGAAGAACATTTCCCTTCACACCCGGCGATCACTATGTGCTGTTAGCTGTACTCGATGTATGGCTCAGTGATCCAATTCTGTGTACCTGAAGTCTAGAAGAAAAAGCAAACTAACCAAAAAAGGATGCACCTCTCCTGCAGGAAGTGTTCACAACTTCTAAAATACATTCTGAGTGCTCACCTCACTTCCTGCTTCATCTTATTTATTCCACCATCCTATTCTCTTAAAAGCAATTTGATCCCCCCTTTTAATTTTAATTTCATGTCACCATATGACCTCAGAGGTTCTCCATGAATAGGACGGAATATTAGTACTTCTAGGTTTCTGTGGAGGGATCAAAGCTTAGGCAGAAGAATAGGAGAATCAGATGGAGCTGCCATATCACCTCATCTACACCAGTACGTCGGCCTTCATGATGGTGGTTTTTCTCATTCCTCTAGTGGCATTTATGCTTACACTGGAGAATGACTGACCCCTAAAAATTCATCTCTTAATCTTTCAAAGGCTTTGGTGTAGTGGAAGCAAAACTTGACCAGACTTCGAACAGCTTATAAAAATAACTGAAAGAGCCTATCCTCCCTAAAACCGGGAAATAAAATGTCACCACAACACTTTAAACCACAGTTAACACATCATATTGTTCAGTGCCCAGGAGCTAGAAATTATCCAAGTTACTTCCAACCCTCCTCTTTTCATGAAAATTGGTGATTTTGGGAGTGCAATAAAAGTAATTTTTCTCAGAGGAATACTTGATTCTCTTGTCATGCTGGAATGATCCATTGGAGAAACCCTGATTAGATCCAGCAGTAATGACTCCAACCCCATAAGAGGATTCAATTTGTCAATAAGCTGCTAAGGTTGGTGGAAAAGACCTGAATTGGGCTCTAACTTCAGGAAGTAGCAGTGTCCCTAGAGAAGGCTACATATAAACCTTCATTCACACTTAGATGTTAACCTAGTGAGCAGATCATTCTCCCTAGAACCACCAGAATGCCCCTCTAGATAATTTCAAAGTATCATTTCTCAAGTTGTAGGAGAGAGATCACTAGGTATAAAATCAACTGTATTTTAAATGAGATTTTTAGATTCCCTGAGACACAGGGAGAAGTTAACTACCAATGAATTGCAGTGCTCAAGGATCTACACTGCCCAGGCTCTCTCCCCACCCCTCACCCCCACCAGCACTTTGGGAATTGTAGAACCTTTCCCTTTCTATTTCTGTTTTTTTTTAATTTTTTCTCAAAATGCTACTAGTGTGAAACTGATGGGGGGGGTGTGGCTTTTCAGACAGATTAAATTTATGTGAAAGAGTGATAGTAGTGAAATAAGGATCACAGAAGACAGAAGAGTCTCAGAAAAAGAAAAATGAGAGGATAGAGTGTCACCCTGGTCATCTTCATGAAATGAATGTTGAGAATGGGGAAAAGGCACATAGAAGAAGAATGAAAAAAAAGACTAGAAAAAAGGAAAAACAGAGACCAAGAACCCCCAAGAGGGTAGGATAACTGCAGTCTTGTCTTCTTTCACAGTCCAAAAGCAGATCTTGTCAGAGGCGGGAAGCACCTATAATCCATGTCCCATGTCACCACACACCTTCCTTTCTCACCCCATTTTGGGGCAAAGCTATCTATTATTCAGCAGAATTAAACTAGCATGAGAACACCAGTCCCTAGTTTTCCTTGTAATTTTTTTTTTTTTTTTGTGAGGAGGATCGGCCCTGAGCTAACATCTGCCAATCCTCCTCTTTTTGCTGAGGAAGACCGGCCCTGGGCTAACATCCGTGCCCATCTTCCTCCACTTTATATGGGACGCCGCCACAGCATGGCTTGCCAAGTGGTGTGTCGGTGCTCGCCCGGGATCTGAACTGGAGAACCCCAGGCTGCCACAGCGGAGCACGCTCACTTAACCCCTTGCACCACTGGGCCGGCCCGTTTCCTTGTAATTTTTTAGTGTGCTCTTTTTTTTCCAGCTTTTACCCAGAAAGTTAAATGTTTTAGCTCAACCTCTGGCATAAATTTTATCTGTGTCATGCCACTAGGCTGCAGAATGTGGTTTGCCTGGGGAGAATTCTCTCAATAAATTAATATTTTGATAATATTCACCTCCCGTTTCACCAAAGTTCTTCTTAGGAACAAGGAATTGCCAACAGGAAGGTGTAGTGGCCATAATTTGAGAGCTAAAACTTGTTTTAGGGGAACTTCAAGAGTGAATATGTTTGTCAAGAGAATTAATGTCTGTCCTTAGAAGAAGACTTAAACTCATCAAGCATAGAGATTATAATAACAAAAACACAAATATAGCATTTACACGTGTCAGGTGCTGCTCTCAGCATTTTACGTATATTGAGTAATTCAATCTTTACCACAATCCCATAAGACGAGTACTATTACAATCCCCAATTTAGCAAATGAGGAAACTATGACAAGCCCCAGATCCCACAACCTGTAGCTGGAATACCGAGGACTCACACCCAGGAAGCCTGGCTCTAAAGCTTGGGCTTTTAATTACTCTATTATACTGAAATCAACATTTGTTGGATGAAGAAACAGGTGAATTAAAGAATGAAAGGATGGTTAAATTCAGTAGTTTTTTAGATATATTTCTTGATATGTATTTTGTTGAGCTAGCAGCATTTGTGTATGTGAGTTTTATTAATGTCTAGAGATCCAGAAAAACACAAAAACCTCTCTATACCTGTGTGAGTGGTGTATATGAGTATGTATGTGTGTGTGATTGTGTAATATTGGAAAGTTTGCATGCTAGAATTTTTGAGGTAATTTGAATTTGATAAAATTAATAATATCTTTCAAGGACTATTCTAGTAAATTGGAGCTAAAATTGGGCCTTGCAATCATATGACAACTTGGAAGAAAAATTGGGGCTAACAATTTAAGAACCTCTGGAAAGTCAACAGAGAATGTAGATTGAAAACAAATTCTTTTATTTTGGTAACTAATTGATAATTTTTGGAAATAAAATTCAGTACTTCTTTCTTTCTTATCTTTCTTAGGTCTGGCCAGAGAGAAAAGGAGGATATATAAGCTTGAAATGTATTGAGAGAGGATTATATATGATTCTGGTGAATTTCTGTCTTGTTAGAAGATTTCATCTGTGTATAGGGCTGCTCTACCAGAATTCATAGAATCATTTGCAGGAGGAATCTGATGGTACATGGCACTGGGCTCATAAATTTTTTTGGCCTGTATATAAGGCGGCACCACCATTGTGACAGGTATGTTTTTGACCAATAAAAGTGATGGATTTGATATTTTGGAAAGCTGAGAAATCAATAGGGCTCATTTGTTTCTAATTAATAGTGCTTTCCAAGTTGAGAGGGGGTGGATTTTAAAAAAAATATGTGATGGGTGTGTTTACTTAAAACTCATTATCAATGTAGACTGGGATTGCTCCCTTACAGAGTAGCAAAAATTGGATATGATAGTATTCTCTGTTAAATCTCAATTTAGTCATCATGGACTGTGAACTTGGTAGGGTGGACATCTTGGGATATTTAACCCACATATTGCTGCTAAGCATCACCTTGTTAGTCTTTTGCTGGTGCAATCATTTGCATAGGACCCAGGAACATGATCTATCCCTGATGATTCCATCTTGTTAGATTTACCCTTGCTCCAACCTTTCCAGATTGTGACATTAGATAGATTGTTTTCTTTTTAGCTTTGTGTCATCTATAAATTTGACAAGCTTACCTTCTCCAAGTTATAGAGACATATATCAAATAAGAAAGAGCTAAGGACAGACCTTATAGTTCTTTGGCAATAGCAAGCAAAAGCCACACCCTATTAAGAAATTGAGGGCCCGGCCCCATGGCCAAGTTGTTAAACTTCCACGAGCTCTGCTTTGGCGGCCTGGGTTCAAGGGTTCAGAACCTGGGCCCAGACCTACTCCACTCGTCAGCCATGCTGCGGAGGCATCCCATATAAAAAGTAGAGGCAAACTGGCACAGATGTTAGCCCAGGGGTGGTCTTCTTCAAGCAAAAAAGGAGGAAGATTGGCAACAGATGTTAGCCAAAGGTGAATCTTTCTCACACACACACACACAAAAGAAATTGATAAGCTAAACAACTGATTTTTGCACTGACCTAATCATCTTAAATATGGTGACTCTTTTGAATGCCAGCTAGGAGATTAATAAATTTTACAAAGGACATATTAGAGACGATCGAAGGCATTAAGATATGTTATATTTAAGTGAGATGAAAGCTTAGTATTTTGAAAGAAGATAAAAATTACTTCAAAATGAATATTAATACATCTAAAAGTACTGTATTAAACTGTCTTTGCAAATTATTGCATCCTTTGCAGTGTATATATAACAAAGAGCAAGTACTCCATAAACATTAGTTTACTGAGTAAAAATAAAATGAAAGCTACTCTCCGTGAAATCAGTTTATTGGTAAAATAGGCATTCTTTCAAATGTGCTTACGTGATTGCTTTATTGCGTAATGCTTTCGCTTAAAAACTGCTCTTAATATGTCACTCTCATACAATCTTTTAGTGGCTTTCTGTCCCCTTGCCTGGATTCTAAGGCCTTCTACAATTTGACTCCAACCTGCCTACCTAGCCTCCATGCCCACTAACCTGCTTCTTCTCTTATAATTAAGACAGTCTCTTCACTGTCCCCAAAACACACCACATACCCATTCTCATTGCTTGGTTCAAGTTCTCCAGGCCTAAAGCTCTTCATTTTCCTATAAATTCATCTAAATCTTGCCCATTCTTTAAGGCCTAGCTCAAATCCCACTCTCTCCCTAGCAAGTTTTCCTCTATACCTCCAGTCTTCATCTGTCTCCTTCTTTTCTGACATTATTCAGTTATTCATTCAATGAATATTTGGATGCTAAGTGCCCAGCATTGTGCCAGCATCAGGTATAAAGATACCTTCCCTGCTTTGTAGTCAGACTGTCTGTGTTTGAATTCTTACTACACAATGTACCAGCTCTTTGACCTTGGGCAGTTTCTTAACCTCCTTCGCCTCTATTTCCTCCTTTTTGAAATGGAGTAATAATTCCTACCTCACTAGGTAATTGTTATTATTAAAGGAGATAATTACTTAAAGCTTTAAGACAGTGCTTTATTCAGCAAAATGTTTAATGAATGCTTGCTGTTCTTATATGAGACAGAACAATAAACAGGCAATTGCAATTGAGAGTAGAGTTGAGCACAGGATGCTGTGAAACCACAGGAGGGGCATGTAACCTAACCTTAGAGATCAGGACAGTCTTCCTGGAGGAAGTGATTCCTAAGCCGAGGCCTGAAGGATGAGTAAAACACATACACCACTCAACTGTACCACTCTTCAATTGCATGCTCAACTTTATATGTAACAGCATACTATCATAAGTTTCCAAAGAATGTTTTTCATGGAATTGGAACTTATTCCTCATCCATAACACTGCACACACGATTCCTTCTCCAAACACAACCCACCTCTGACCCCATCCAGTGTTCCTGGGAAAATTTAAATACAAGATAGGTGCTTTCACGTGGAATTATGAATTAGCAATGTGATTAAAATACAGAATAAAATGTAACCTATCAAGTCAGTAATTTCACATTGAAAGTGAAATTTCCCTGATGACTAAAACCCAATCTCATCGAATGACTGCAGGTCATAGTCTCTTCTTGGATCATTTTTTATTTTTACCAGATCCTCAGTTATAGTCACTGATCTCCAGGCTTCTCAGTGCCCACAGGCAACTCTGTTATACAGAGCGTGTCCTCAACTATCTGCTCACCTACCCGAGTTATTTTAGAATCTGCTCATTATCACCTAATGCAGGAAAAAGATACAAACTACATTTCCTCATCTTTGGCATGTGCCATCTTAGTTATTTTTCCTCCCTTCTTCCTTATCATATTGTTATATGCACTTTCCTGCTGCTGTTGTTTCATGTATCTCAATCTTGTCTCTGACCCTGCCTGCTTCCTCCCCTTGCTCGGATGGATTGTAAGCTAGTTGAGGACAGGGAGCATAAGGGCTGCTGCATCCACCGCCGCAGGCTGGGTGAGCCCTGCTTAATTCCAGTGGGCGCCAGTATGCAATACGAATGACCCCTGGAGCTGAGCAGTGTGGCAGCCCTGGGGCTCCATGAGAGAGTTCTTTTGTACTTTCCTAGTGTATCTAAGGTAGTCAATCAATAAATATTGGTTGTTTAATTGATTATTGATTGTTTGAAGGGACAAGCTCATGTTTTATGTTTCTATAATCAACAAGCATTTAAAATTTTCCATGAGCTTTTCATCTCTAGCATTTGATTATTTCTTTTCTAATAATCTATAATCCATTTTAAACAATCAGAATAAATGTCAGCCCAGTATTAAAACATTTAAACAAATATACTTGTTGAGGACCTAGATATTTATGTCAAGGTAAAATTTCTATTTTTAATTAATAAATGTATTTGTATCTGTCTCAGTAACAAATCCATTAGGTTAGATCAAATTTGGATATTAAGAGTACAAATTTATCAGATTTTTATTTTTATTTGTAACACCTCACAAAATATTCTTTGGGTATTTATAAAACAGTGATGGAGGCAAAACCCTTCTTTGAATATATATCTCATTTAAAAATAAACAATTTAACCAGTATGTCTTGGACTAACACCAAAATGGATAATTCTGGAAGTAACAGCTACATGATAAAATGTTCTACTGCTTGGTGGTTTCTTCTTTTGGCTTATTTCATGATTTACACTGTTTTCTCCAAAACTGACTAAATGGAGGTTTTTCTCTGAGTTTCAAAGAGGAAGCAGAAGGGGGCCGGCCCCGTGGCTTAGTGGTTAAGTGCGCGTGCTCCGCTGCTGGCAGCCCGGGATGGCCTGGGTTCAGAACCCCGGGCGTGCACGGACGCACCGCTTCTCTGGCCATTTTGAGGCCGCGTCCCACATACAGCAACTAGAAGGATGTGCAGCAAAACATACAACTATCTACTGGGGCTTTGGGGAAATAAATAAATAAATAAATAAAATTATACAAAGAGGAAGCAGAATGTAACAATCAAATAAAATTCAGAACTTAAACATTTTAACTAAGTGACCTCAGTTGGAGCTGACAGATCCACATTATAAAGGACGCTTGCTATAAACTATTTTATAAAAAAGCAAATGCCATAATGACCTTACATTTGGAATCAATTGAAATGCATAGGTGCTTTTAGGTCGACTTTTGAACTCCTCTGATTTGTGGCACAGATAAAAGTAAACGATGGACTAATTAATTTGTACACAGTTTCTTGGCAAGTTAACGAATATGGTAAAGTAAATAGTTGGCTATTTCATGCTATCTTAAGTGCGTTAAGCACTTTAAACTCTGTTCAAATCTGAGGGCCTGTCATTGGTACTTGAGGAATGTTTTCAGCTTCTTGGCTTTCCTTGAGACTCATGTCCCACATCAGGGCCTCTTTGATTGTCCATCTCACTATAAACCTTGGATCTTGTTTGTGTCCCCTAACTTTGACTGTTTGCAGGGCTGTAGCCTTGTCTTAAATGCTGCTTCCTACAAGTTCATTTTAAAGATTTTATTTATTTATTTTTTCCCCCCAAAGCCCCAGTAGATAGTTGTGTGTCACAGCTGCACATCCTTCTAGTTGCTGTATGTGGGACGCGGCCTCAGCATGGCCAGAGAAGCAGCGCGTCAGTGTGAGCCCGGGATCCGAACCCGGGTCGCCAGCAGTGGAGCGCGCTCACTTATACAAGTTCATTTTAAATTTCCCGTTCTGATCAAGAGATCAGTTGGCTGTTTCTAGAGCTGCTCCATCCCAGACTGACTGCTAAGTGTGCATGTGTGCCCCTATACATGTAATTTTGTTTGTGTGCTTGTGTTTGCTGTCATGAATTGTAGAGAAAAGAATAGAACTAAGATATATCATCTGCTTCCTATATGTACTTCCTGTAAGGTATTTCCTTACCTTATTTTCTTTAAACTTCACAATTTATGAAGAGAAAGTATACTTGACCAGTTAAAGCATGTGTAAGAAATATACATAAGGAAACAAATGAGACAGAAAGGCCATGTAAGGTAGTTAAGGTTACACAAATATAAAGGGGGGAGCCAGAATTTATACACAGGTCTCCATACTCCTTTTCTGAAAAGTGTTTCTCAAAGTCTTCTACTTACAGCACAATCTTCTCAGGCACTTGTTTAAAATGCACATTTATGGTTCTTACCTCTTCCACCCCCCCGCCTCACAGAAACCTAGGGATAGGTCCCAGAAATACTACCCTAGTGTGTCTAGAAAGTTCAAGAAATGATAGACTTTTAAGTGATCAAAAATTACTGGAATAAAGGATCTGAAAACTCAAATGACTTTTCCACTTGAAGTATAGTTTTATGGAAAGTGCCAGGCACCTGAAAATAAGAGTTTATAGTGACAAATGTCTTTTTAGGGATGATTATGGCTTTATGCAAAGTTGATGCCAATAAATCTTTTCTACAAAGCTCAACTCTCAGTCTAGGCTGGCAGTAAATCATTTTCCCTGGCACCACAATTCCAAAAGGAAAGCCAGTGAGGACAATATTACAAATGTTGCTTTCCTGGCACTAGCTATCTAAAGATTAGTTGCATTGGCATAACTTTTTTCTCATGACCTGTTTTTAAATTAAGAATAGAAAAATATAGTCATTCATCTATGTAGAAAATTATAAAGACTAGAAATGGGAAATAAACCCGAGTCTAAGACATCCAAAGGGAAATCAGCATTCTATGCATTAACTGAACAGTTTTTTTTTTTTGATAAATAAACTGAAGGTATATCACATTAACATTCAATGAGACACCAAAAGAAAAGAATGTTAATTTACTAAGAGGACCTTATCAACCTGCTAGTTAGCACTAATTTGGGTTATTAAGAATTTCTAAAGAATTTTTTTTCAAAGAAGGATGATCTGAATCTTCATTTTCTCACTATTTTACCTTAAATCTAGTTTTAAATAAGGCCTACTATTTTTTTTAAAAAGGCTGCTATTGCCAGAATCTCAATATATGCTATGTTTCTGGAATAAATTCACCATTAAGGAAAGAGTACTTCTGCAAAGGCATTCAGTTTTCAAAAAAACACAAAAAATCAAGTTTGAAAACAGCTGGTAGCAAAGAAAGGCATCAGAATGCCAAGTAATAACTGACAAGAAGAGCATATAATATCAACAAGAAATAGAAAGAGGAAGGAAGCTGGTCCATTGCTTATAGAAAAGAAAGAATATGGTTGACTTCAAATGTTACTAATTTGAGGAGGAGGGAAGAGTCTGGTTTCGAGATTGATTCAGCCCATCTGAAAAAATCATGAAATGTGCATAATCATATCAGGTCTTGCATGAGTCAGGCATATGAACCTAAGAGGTAAAAGAGGTTTCTTGATTAATACTAATTGGAGCCAGAGAATGAATGATCTAATTTACAGGCTTCTCTAATCCTCTGATTATGGATACATAGGAATGAGTAAAAATATAATAATTTTTTTACTTTTCAACAAATAACCTTTCAAAACGTATAACAGGATAACTTTACCCCATCCTGACTGGCTGGAAGTGTATCAGAGGGAGAGGGGCAGGCATCCTTCTTTGGCTCACCTTGGAGGTTTGCTGACTGGGCTTATCCAGTCAGAATGGGAAGGGCAGCCGACAAGCTACCAAGGGCAGAACGCAATGGTTGATTTTGATTAAAGGCTTTATTCATGAAAGAGGTGATAACAAGGATGAAAACACAAAGAGCCTGGATGCCTGCTTGGTCATACCAATTCTGCCACATACGCACAGAAACAACGAATGAGTCAAAGATGAAAACACAAGTCAAGCCTGTCAGCCTCCACAGCTCCTCGCACTCACCTGGGCACCTTGAATATTGATAATTATCCTAGCTCCTCTGTATTCTCTCTTTGAGGTAGCTTTCTGTATTTCTGTTGATTGGATACTGCCTATCAGAGACACTCTGGAGAAGTAGGAAGAAAAGCAACTCCTGTAGCTTTTATTTTAAAAATATGAAGACTTTCTACAGTAAAGATTCTCTTTACAGAAACAGTTTATAATCCCCACTATCACTAGGACAAGGCAGTGAGACTTTCCTTCCCCATAAGCACCAATCTGCCTTTTTAGTACTTCGTTTCACCTTCAGTGCCACTAGTGATGCTCCTTTTAAGGTAATTTTCTCTGAAGAAGATGCTAGAGACGTGGGACATCATGGGATCTTCCACAGGACCTGATGATGTAGGGATGATGTTCTCTGGCCCTGCTGGCCATTGTTGTCAAAACTCAACACAGGACTACAACGTCCCAAGCAGGAAACCACACTTGTCAAAGGACCAGCCACTAATGATTAATCCAGATTTGCTCTTGGCACCACAAGATTCCTCTTCTGGTCTTGTTTTGTGTTCAGAACAGCCCAGAGGAGCCTGATCTTTTCTGTGGAAAATCTACTGATTGCATTTTCTTCAAGGCTCGTTGGTAACTGATGAATCTCCTTTCCTTCATTCAGGAGATTGTTCTTCATCACTAAGAAGTTTCCTGCTGAACTAATGTGCCCACGTTAATATTTTAATATTTAGACCCAGTACCTGCTCATTAGGTTTACCATCTTGAAAATTAGATTTTATAATTTTTACTCAGTAAATTATGACTCATGAATCCTAAGCAAAACTGACAAAAAGTCTGCAATTGATCAAACTCATCTTTTGGAATGACCCACACTTTCAGCTTTTTAAAAAATTTTACTGATCTAATACTGATTTTCAAAAATGAAGTTATCTAGTATATATCATTGACATTTTTCAGCTTACTCAATAATATTTGAAGCATTTACTTTTATGACTATCCATTCTGATGACAATTCAGTACGGTTGCCCTGATGCCATATCAATTCTTAAATTGGAATCAGTCATAATAAATCATGATAAATATTGTCTGTGATTGATTAATTTGAATATTTGCTTATATTTAGTGTGAATCTGAATGAAAATATGCTCATAAAAGGTAAAAGATAACAATTAGAAATGTTTATGAATATATACATGAAAATCAATACTACCATTTTTCATGAAAGAAATAAATACATAAAATATATTTTAATGCCTTTAAGCATGGCCTTTAGAATCAAACTAGCTGTGCTGAGTACTAGCAGTGTGTCCCCAGACTCTTTTAAATCCTCAATTTTTCTCATCTGGAAAATAGGAGAAAATAGTACCATTTGCTAGTGTTTGTGGGGATTAGATAACATTTGTAAAGCAGTTAGCACAGTGCCCAACAATGATATAATGATAACAATAATTGGTGGTTATTGCACATTATGTTGATACCTACATTTTTGTTTTTCAAAGTAGATAATCTCAAAAAATTTTTGTTGCACTATTGGAACTTGTGAAAAGCCAAATTGTTAATTTAGAGCAAAATCTCTTCCTTGGGTTAGTTTGAGTTGAGGAATATTATAACCTGGGAACTAAGAGACCTAATCAAAGTAAGTTTGTGGGAAAAATAATTAAACTACTTAACATAGTAGAATCAAACTTCAAACTTATCATGCCCCTAATCGAACCCGGCTTTTCCACATTCTTACTTCATACTTGCTCCGTTCATGGTTCTCCATTTTAGTCTACGGTATTTTCATCCTGTCACGTGCTCAGACTAAAAACTTCAGAGTTATCCTTGACTCCTCTTTATTCTTTCAGATACTGCATCCAATCCATCTACAAATCCTGATGGCTGTCCCTTCAAAATATGTGATTATTTATCTCCACATCCTCTGCTATTCCACTCTGGTTTAATCTGAAACATAAAAAAAATCAAATCTCATTTTGATTTTCATTTCCATTAATATAAATCAATATTAAAATATCTATTACTACTTTTTCTAGTTTCCATTTTATATTTTGAGCATAACCTTCAAAAACCTCTATAGATATCTCAAAATAAAGAATACTAATCTTTTTGTGGAATAGCCTCTGCTCTTTGTAAGTAATGCAGTTAAAAATATGACAAAACTTTTACTCAAACAAATCATAAATCATAGCATAAAAATGTAGTAATTGTAAACCTCTAAATTATTATTTAATGATCAGTATTATCAATGCAAGCTGTATTGCTTTAAACTAGCATTTCTTCTATCATTAGCTGTGGAATGACTCTTTATTTTGTTAGCATCATTTATTTTTTTTTCATTGCTTGTTTTTCTTCTGTTGGGGGATTATTAGAAACATGAAAATAAGCCAAAGAGGAGGAAGACATGTGTTACTTGGCCTTTCACACTAATCTTCACTAACCCATGTTTTCATGAGCACCAGATTCACCAAGTTTTCAAAGAGGAACAGCAAGTTTTTGATGAGGAAGGAAGTTTGGATTTAATTTTCACTTTGAGACACATGGATACTATTCCCTGAAAAAACATTAGCACTCTGAAGATGTTCAAGCACTCTTTCTCCAGAAGCTACCAATAGTCTCAACCACATGTGAGGCTCTGGTGGCTCTGAGGGCTGTCAAAGCAAAGATGTTAGAAACCAGCTGCCTCCTTCATTCATCCTTTGAGATTAGAGAAAGGTGTGGGTGGACTTTCCTGCCACCAAATCCTTAGAGCAGCAACTTGCACACAGAATTTTCTCATACAGAAAAATTGTTGAAATGATATGGGGAAAAAAAACCCAGCAGTAATAAGAAAGAAAATTGGTTTTGCAGTTTATGGAACACTTTCCATGTAACCAGGACTATTTTCATCACATCTCATGTATTATTTCATTTCATCTCTAGAATGTAAACAAGCAGACAATTGTGGGTCATCCCCAGAGGAATGGCTCCAAGTAGAGTTATGAAGAACATCCTAAGTCTTCAGGGCCGTTCAAAACCACCTTACAGACAAATATTTAAAATGGTTGAGGTAGGAGCTTCATAAGCACAGTGAATTACGTATAGGAAATCCTTCATTGATATATCATAGCAGTCCATTGAATAAACAGTGAGTCCAAGACACTCTATAGGTATGACCCAGCAGTAGCAATAATCTTGTCCTTAGTATCACTAAAGTTGTTTCTTATATCCTTAAGTATTTATCATGCATCAGAAATTTCAGATGTGCTGGATTGTTTGCAGAATTCCTGTATTATTTAACATTCGTCCTTCTTTTCTTACATATGTATTTTGATTTTTTTGTGTATGTGTGAGGAAGATCAGCCCTGAGCTAACATCCATGCCAATCCTCCTCTTTTTGCTGAGGAAGACTGGCCCTGAGCTAACATCCATGCCCATCTTCCTCCACTTTATATGTGATACCGCCACAGCATGGCCTGACAAGTGGTGCCTCGGTGCGCGCGCAGGAACCAAACCCGGGCCGCCATCAGCGAAGCGCGCGCACTTAACCACTATGCCATAGGGCCGGCTCCTGTATTTTGATTTTTTTAATCAAGAAAAATGTTTTTCTGGGTAACTCTTCCTCCACTATCATGACCAACATTTTACTATTTTTTCCCCTACAACTGGGACAATGACTGATGTACCAGCAGATGCTTCTAACTTGGAATGTCTTATATTCTTTCCAGGGAAGGAAAAAGTTTAAACTTAAGTAGCTGCTCTTTATCACTAGATCAGGTAGTGGAACAAAAATATCACCCCTTACAAAGTATTTCTTCTTCTTCTTTCCTTCTTTATTCCACAAAATTTCTCAGTTCAGTCTTTGAGGAGGTATCTCCTAACAGAGAGTTCAGACAGTGGCTGTTGCCCAATCATTCTTCCTAAGATCTAAGTAGACTAAACCACAAACTTGAACCTAAATAAGAAATCTAAAGTGTAAGCATGATATACTGTGTTGGACATTTCCTGATTCTGGCAGCCTTTTATCACCTTATTTTGGTTCTAGCACCTCGATTATGTTTCAGGTAATCACCAATCACCCCTCTAAGCAGCTCATATGTGTCAGAGAAGCATCTCTATGAGTAGCACATGTGGCTGAGGCCTAAACTGATTAGCAGTAGCTGGTCTGTGACTGGCTCAGAGATAGTAGCATGACCTAATTTAATGCAACTAGAATGAAGCCTAAGACTTTAAATCAAAGGTTGAGGGAACGGGACATATGCAGTATATTAGTGGGGAAGCATGTAGCCTGAGAGCTGCTGGCAGCAATTTTGGAACAACCAGAGAGAATCTTCTGAGACTGGAACTGAGATATTTGGGGTTGTTTGTTACACAGCATGATCACAATAAAAACCTAGCTTATACACCAAAGAAGGTAACAGATCAGGTTCCAGATATTTGAGGTATATCCTTCTGACTTTCCCTCGTATTTGATTATTACCAGCAAAAATTAAGATAAGATATACCGAGGCAGGATGATGACATTTTTAATGCTAGAAGGAACAAGTTCTCTTTCTGCTCAGGTTGCTAAGCTTGGAAAATTTGAACCTGGTACCAGTGGCCATCTTCCTGCCACAATGAGAAACCTGTTGCAGAATGAAGTTAAGCAGAGACAAACAGTGATGAAAGGCAGGTAGTGTAAGAAAGAGAGAAAGAGAGCAAAAAAGGAAAAGCAAAAGAGAGCATGAGTGCAAGAGAAAGAAGGAGTGAGTGAGCAAATAAAAAAGAGAAAGAGAAATGAATTAGAAGAATCAGTTTCATATAGATAAAAATTTAACTTCTGCAGACACACATTTTAGATTACATTGACCCTGTCGCTGGCATTTTTCAAATATGAGATACAGATATGGAAATTATGTTTATTTATTCAGCAATTAATCAGTGCCAGACAATGTTAGATGTTCTCATTAAAAATCTATAAGTGAATGTGACCCTAGGAAATTGTTAAAGTGAAAAAAGTGTAAAACATGTAAAAAAACACGTGTAAGAGCTGTTATATAAAGAGAGATAATAAGTACTTTGAGAACACATAAGAGAGAGAAATTAACTCTGTGAGAAAATGGAGGAGAGGAAGTATATGGGAAAAGAGTTCACATAAGATGTAGCTAAAAACCAAAGGATAAGTAGAAGTTGCCTGGTAAATAAATTATGAATGAGGACCAGTGGACAGTTTGCATTGGTACCAGAGACTTTAAATTCATGTAAAATCAGTTGATTTACTAGCCTCTATTACCAATATCCTGCACGCTCAAACAGGGAAATAAAAATCTGCATTCAAATGTCTGCTATTAATACATTCACTGATTTTATTCAGTCTTTTCTTTTTAGTTAAAGTTTTAAATTATGCTAAACATTCTGAGAAGGTGAGCAAGGCTGACTTGATGTATCAGTCTGTGATATTAGACCTGCTCCAAAAGAGATTACTTTACCAACTATATAGAATGACTCAAATGGCACCTGAATGACTCCTTCTCCTCTTTCCTATTTCCAAATACTTCCTCATTTTGTCCAAAACGTTTCATTTCCTTTTGTCAGCTTGCATGAAATCAATCCAATTAGAGATTCATTTGAATGAGTAAGTTCATTTTTTCAAAGTGAAAAAGAAGATAAAGAGTGTTGGGGGTAGGAGAGACAGGTTTATAATCATTCACACCTTACTATTAGTTTAAACAATGTGCTTCCTCTTGGCCATGCCTTACAGTGTGTAAGAAACAAATCCACTGCAGACAGCAGTGTTGTGGAGTGGGCGGAACTATAAATTTTCTTACAATCAGAAAGATCTGGTTTGAATCTTGCCTCTACCACTTAACTAGTTTTATGAGCTTGAGAAAATTAATGTTTGAGGTGTCTTAGTTTCCTTATCTGTGAGATGAGAGAAACATGCTTACCTACTATTGTTATATAATGTACATACATTGACTAGCACAGTGTTCAGAGCCTGGTTAAGCCACCACTAAATGGTAGCTATTGATACTAGGGTGGAGAAAAAGAGGTAATTTGGTAGTAAGAGCAGTGAGATATGGAAGACACTAAAGGCATATTTTGCTTTTTCAGTAATTTTGCCTAGAATAAGATCGGAGATGCAGATTCAACAACGTAACAATCAATGGTAAGAGTTGAGGTCCAAATGCATCAACATGTGTCCAATGTTTTTGGTGATAAAAAGATCACATGTAGTACATTAATATTGTATCAGCATTTGATCTCTCCTGATGATTCTTTCTAGGTTTTTGTTTTTACTGACTATAACTTCTTATGAATGGTCCTTACAGAGACAGGCAACAGCACTACACGTGTGCTTAAGGGAAGTGAGAAGAGTGTCTTAAACAAGGGGCATATTTAGAAATTCTGCATCCTGGCCTACCTTGCAGAGACATATTTTACAAGATCCCATTTTGAAAGCAGTTTATGGCTGACACTTTAAAGATTCCTCCTGTTAAAATACATGCACACTGAGTACAAACTGAGCCAGAAGTGTTATTTTTTTATGCTTTTCATCAGCATGTTAATATTTTCCAGCTGTCCATCTCAAAAAGACAATGGAGCCTATCCATATTGTAAATATGCTGGACTCTTCCACAGGGCAGTACACTGTGCTAAGAGACAAAATAGGGATATTCTCCAGGTTCCTTCACAAGCATTAGACCAAACACAAAGCCACACCCTTAGAAAGTGGTAAACTAAAATTGCATTTCAATTTCTGTTTTTTCCAAAATCTAGCTAATATAGTTAATTGTTGGAAGCAACTGTATATTCTGATCAGACATACAAACTATACCCTCAGGCAATTTTTCTCTTGCCAATGTTTGCTCTTGATAGTAAAATAATTACCACATTAACAGTCTTCAACTCAATTTTCGAAACTGAGGATTTCTCCCACAAAGCATGCTAGAGGGAGAAAAGTGCCAGGCCACGGGCAGTTTAATAAAACTGCTTCTGCTTTTCACCCTGACTGCGTGTAAGTGTAAAGGCCCATGCTCTCTGGGCTACTCCAACTCTGAAAGGCACAAGTTTTTGTTTTATTTTGTTTTTCTTTTTCAGTTTTCAGTATACAGCCAGTATCCTACTGTGAGATTGTTTATGGGACTTGTGACTCCACAGTTTTAAACCTGATATTTATCTTCTGAATATGAAATTTTCAAACATTGTTTGTGCATTTGACAGGATTGCTCTCTGTACTGCAGCTATGCTGAAATATTTTGGTTCCCCATGCTCTCTCTTGCCCTCAGGCCTTGCTTATACTGAGCTGCCGGGAGAACGCTCTACCTATCCCCTCGACTCCTTTCACATGTCTAACTCCTGTTCACTATCCAGGTATCAGTTCAGTTATTACGTCTTCCAGGAAGCCTTTCCTAGAGTGTCTTAATTCTGAGTTAGGTGGCATAGGCTCCTGTACATTCCTCACATTACATTTCAATTGCCTCTTTACTCAGCTGAATTCTTCACTGGACTGAGTTTTCTGAGATCAGAGACACTGTTTTGTTTATAGAGTGTCTTTAGCAGCGAGAAGGAACACAGTTGCTTTTCAGAAAATATTTGTTGTAGTATATTTTATCTTTTGTTTGTACTTATTCTTTTCTTCTTCTCCTATGGTCAGCATTTGTTCCCCTCACCCGTTAACTTTGGTGGCCATGTGATTTGCTTTAACCAATGGGATGTGAGCAGATATGACATACAGCACATCTGGGCAGAAGCTTTGAATGCACTTACACAGTTTGACACTGCTTTTCTTCCTGCCTTCCACAGTCAGAAAAGCATCTTTCAAATCGTGGCTACTCCTCAGACTTGGCTCAAAAGGAGAAGACACATGATGCAAGCTGAGCCCAAAAGAGCCCAGCAGAGCCTAGTAACATGAATGACAAACAACTGTTTGTTGTTGTAAATTGCTGAGATTTGGCAATTGTTTGTCACCACAACAAAAGTTGATTAATAAAGAAATTGGTACCTAGAAGCAAAGTACTATTGTAACTACAAAAACAATAAATTAAAATATGTGGTATTTATATCATGCCTGTTATAGGAGCCCTGATGTTAAAGGAGACTGGAAAAATGCAAACCTATACTATGCATTGGTGAAAATTTTGGATCTGGCTATTGGCAGGAGGCATTAACAGGAAACAAAGAAACCAACAATGTTTTTGAAAGAGTTGTAGTGCCATAATTGCTATAAGGCTAAAGTAAAAGAGGTTGTGATTGTTTGAACAGTAAAATTACCCTTGAGCCCTCACCTTTCTATGGGCAGACTGAGGAAGGTGTTTAGCAGCCAAAGAGGGCAATTTCTCTCAAAGACATTGGAAAAGGAAAGACTTCCCAGAAGGTGAAGTCAAGAGTGATGAAGAACAATAGACCATGAAGCTACCTCCAGGAAACAAAACTGAAGGTTGATTAAGCAAAGTTCCCTCTACTCAGGTGAGTATACTTTACAACAATTGCTCAATGGGATTTCAGAATCCCTGTGGACCCGTGATTGCTGGGTTCTCCCCTTCCTCCCCTTTCTAAATGAGAGTGTTTATTGTAGATTCCACTATTTTATAATGGGTGTGGGGGGTACAAATAACAAGTCTTTAATTTATAGGACTTTGGCTTAAGATGAGCTACCCTTGGGCACAATGTACACTCAAGATCCTGGATTTCAAGATGGATATTTTGATTGGATGAGACCTTGGAGTATCTTTAGGATGGGGTGATTATATTTTGATTACAGGAAGGAAGTGAATATTTGTGAACAAGAGGGCAGGCTGTGGTAGATTGCATTATTCCACAAATATTCATTCCCTCCATACTCTTGCTGTGCTTCTCGGTGAGCACAGTCTACTTTCCTGCCCACTGATTTTGGCCTAGGTCATATTACTTTCTTTGGCCAATAGAATATCTCAGTAGAAATTTTAAATGTACTTCCATATTTTGCATGGTTTGGTACACACACTTGCTTTTTCTCTCCAAAATGAGAATAGGATGTCCAAGATACTGGCTTACTCCTTCAGCCCGGCCTGTGGAATGAAAAGATACTTGTCATGGAGCCAAGTCTAGCTCAGCCAAGCTCAGCTAAACCCAGCAGAGCCACCACCCTCATGAACTTGAGCAAGTAATACATGTTTGTTGTTATAACCTACAGAGATGCTGGGGTTGTTTATTACTATAGCAAAAGCTGGCTAACACAAGTTTTGAATGAATTTGTTGCTAAAAATAAAAAAGGAAGAATTATGGTGTCTATAAAAATGCTTGGTTTATATAGGAAAACCGTTTAAGAGTCTGAATGTACATAATTAAATGAACTCTTAATCGGAATTACTTTTAGGTGGAACTTACGGAGATACTAGTTGAGTTGCTTGGTTATTTGGCTACTTGGACAGTAGTTTTAACCTAAAATCAAAAGAAATGACTCTAGATTCAGTGGGATAGAGGGGATTTTGATGGGCTATTCAGACATCTGACATTTCTCTTTTTAAAAAAAGAAAAAACTAATCAAGAAGTATCTATGGACCCTAAAATCTAAAAGAAATTCCAGTACATATTAGAAGATGGGTCAGTGTTTCCAAGGATGTTGATATTTAAAGAAAAGCCCTACAGATTTAAAAAAGGGAATGCCAAAGTTGAATGCTTGGGACATTGATAGTTTAATATTGTATATGCATGCCAACATGAGTAATAAGAATTTGTACCTGGAATGTAACTCAATTGTATGTTATTTATTCTTTGAATTTTTCTCATCCTATAGTAAAGATTACTTTTTAGATGGAAAAAAAAGACAAAAGAGCTTTACTTAGATATATGTTTTGAATGGCATCCATGTGTCACTGAGAGAAGAACTGCATTGGTGAATGTTGTGGCAAAACCTCAGAGAATTATGAGTTCAAGAGTTAATTAGAATCTCCACATGTGGAAGGAAGTGTCTAAATAGCCTTACTTGGGAAGGTCTATCATCTGACTACAGGGCTAACTACCCCCATTATTCATCATTCTAAATGTTTTTGCAATTGTGAGAGTTAGCATCATCAGTGTTATTTTTAAATTCTAGAAAGACATGGTTACAAGAACTGGCCCCATCTCAAGGATTGCTAGTTTTGTGGACTTTTAAATATTATGTCACATTCATAAAAATAATAGAAAAGAAAAGAGATTAACATTCATATACCCACCACTATCCTTTTTAAGGGAGAAATAATGAGTCATTCATGAATCCATTCATTGGTTCACTGAGTACCTACTTCTTGCCAGTCTTTTGATTGACTGAGATGGAGTATAAAAGAAATGACCATCTACTCCAGGGGCTTGTAATTTAACAGGTGTGTCAAGATTCCTACTTATGAAATAATTAAGTTATAAACTCATGGTGGTAAATGATTTTTGTGTTAAAAAGAATGGTTCAGAAAATAAATTCTTTGGACACTTAGAGACTGGGGGATCTTTATAATTTCATAGAGGAATCTGACTTAAGAGGAGTTTGATCTTACAGATGGGTGAGATTTGTTTGGGTGAGTTCTATGAGCAACAAGGAAGGTGTAGACATAGGAAGCAATGAACAGAGTACAGTAGTATCTTCAGGAGACTAAATTACTGAGAGGCTTAGTGCTAAAGGAAATATAAGTTATGTGCTATATTTATACTTGAAAAGCTCCGCATGCTTCACAGAAAATAATGTTGTAAATGAAGATTATGGCTAGCACAAGATGAGGGTAAGCATGTCTGCCAGAATCATAGGGCCTTTAGCTTCTGTGAAGCATTGCTAGGACATAAGGACTTATCCTGACCTGAAGACTTTAAGTAAGTTCTGATTGAGAAGTACCAGTTTGGGAGATCCCTATAGTATCAATGAAAATACCAAAACAGCATTCATGAACACACATTATCTATGTCTTTACTAAGCTGTTGCTGCATGGAATGGGAAGAACTCTTCATGGTACTTGAATAGGTAATGAACGGATAGGTACTAGTATTATTCGGTTCTGCAGAGAGCACAGTCAAAGAGATTCCCTATGCCAGTTGATTTCAACTTTTTTGACTGTGGTCCACAGTAAGAAATACATTTTAAATCACAATCCAATATACACATTCATAACTATGTCTATATTGATATATATTAAATCTACAAGTTGTTACAAAACAATGCATACTTTATGTTTATCTGGCTAAGAGTAGACTGTATTTACCATTTACTGTAGCTGTGATGTCAGAGGCTATGAAGTTCCTTGGTGTTGTCTCCCAGGTATTGTCTTTGGGTTTCATAGAAACTCCTTAAATAGGATCTGAGGTTTATAGTTCTTTTAGCAATAATTCCCTGATATTACACAGGGAGCCCTATTGACGCGGTAGTAAGGTGTGGGGGCAGGGAAAGTATTCTATAGTCCTACAATTAGGTCCCAGTCTTTTAGTGAGCCTGAGTTGGGTATTTCCCTTTCCCCAAGTCAGTTAGGCTTTAGTAAAACCCCAGTCAGTTAGGCTCTGGTAAAATAGCTTCCCTTGAGAGTAGACCTTGTTAAGAACAGAATGCCCTGGGTATATTTCAAAATGGTTACCTAGCCCCTTCTCCTCCTGGAATCACTAGAGAATTTATCTCCCATCTTCACAGTGAGAACATGATATGGCTCCTGCAGGTAAAACTCACAAAAGTGTGAGAATCTCCTTAAAACTGGGCCTACTTGGAGTTTTTAACTCTCAAGCTGGTCTATATTAAGCTACTTAGCAATTCATCAATTATAGTTTAAAGCATTCCAATACTGGCTCCTGCTGCTGGCTTCTGCTCCTGGTAAACTGTGATTCTCTGTATCTTTTTGTCTGTCTCTCCAGTTTTGGGGGCAATAATTTGTCCTTTGACCTCAGTCCTCTGATAAATCTAAGAGTTGATGACTTTCAGTTTGTTCATATTTTTTCTTGTTGGGAGGATGGGAGTGACAACTTCCAACACTTTATTATGTGCAATGAATACTATTTTTTTCCATTCTATTTATTTCTATCTAATTAAAAAAATTGCTGGTTACAACCCACTAAACTAGGTACTCTTATGGTTATACAAGTATTAGAAGGAAACACAACTGAATTCTTCTATAACCTGAAAGTGTGAAAACTATGACTCCAGAAGCAATAACAAAGATAAATTTGATTAGATAAAAATTAAAAATGTGATAATAAAAACAGCTAAATAAAAAGACAAATGACTAACTGGGGAAAAGTATATATCACAGACAAAGGGTTAACACCTCTAATATATGTAAAAGCTTCTAAAACTAAAGAAAAAAGATAACCATATAGAAAAATGGGCTAGAAATATGAAGGGTTCATAGGAAAAAGACATGCAAATGGCTCTTAAACATAAGAAAAGTTTTCACCTGCATTCGTAATAATAGAAGTGCAATTTAAAACATCACTGAGTTGTTATTTCTTTCTTATCAGATTGGGGAAAATCCAAAAGTTTGGCAACATAACTCTGTTGACGAGGCTGTGAGGAAATAGGCACCCTAATACGTTGTTATGGAAATACAAGATGTTGTAACTCCTATAAAGGGGAATTTGTCAATATATATAGAAAAATTACACAGGTGCTTACCCTTTGACTTAGCAATCCCACCTCTAGGAATCTACCACAAAGATACATTGGAAAAAATACAAAAAGATAGGTTCAAAAGGAATTCATTGAAGTAATATTTGTAATAGCAAAGACTGGAAACAACCCAAAGGTCCACTAATAGGGGATTGGTTAAATAAAACCATGCTGTATCAAGACAATGAATGTTTTGCAGCTTTAAAAAGGAATGAGTAGTATCTGTAAATATTACTATAGCATTATCTCTATGATATACTCTTAAGTTTAAAAAGGAGTGTTTAGGGGCTAGCCCGGTGGCATAGTGGTTAAGTTTGTGTGCTCTGCTTTGGCAGCCCCGGGTTCTCAGGTTTGGATCCAGGAGTGGACCTACACACCACTCATCAAGCCATGCTGTGGCAGCACTCCATATAAAAAATAGAGGAAGACTGGCACAGATGTTAGTTCAGCAACAATCTTCCTCAAGCAAAAGGAGGAACATTGGCAACAGAAGTTAGCTCAGGGCCAATCTTCCTCATCAAAAAAAAAGAATAAGAAGAAGTGTTTACAGTATGCTATCATTTACCTATGAAAGTGGGAAATAATATTTCCTTATAATAAAAATAAAGGAAAAAACAACAAATGTTGACAAGGATATGGAGCAAAGGAACTCATTGATCATCATTATTTTGAAAATGGACTTTTACATCAGGGAAAGCAAATAATTCATGTTGAGAAGGTTTACTTTATGGAAGTATTCCAGCTAACAGAAATGATGGGATTATAATATCACTTTTAAAATGTCAAATAAATTAATGGATCTAAGCAATAATTATCAATGGCTGCTAACATCACTGAAAGTGAGACAAACAGGCATTATGTATTTCCTGGGAGACGTATAGAGCATCACCTATGAAGAACTCTCGCTAAAAAATCAAGCCCAAATCTGTCAAAGCCTCTAGATCTACCTACCAGTTTATAGGAAACAAAGGGGATGGAGGAACATGTTAAATGGCATCGTGGGCATGTCAGCAGAATGGGGGGAGTAGGGATTCTACAGGAAAAACCAACTGGTGTCTTTCTTCAATAACTATGCCAGAGAGAGAGAGAGAGGAGAGAAGGAGGGAGAGAGGAAGAAAAATTGCAAGTAAAAAAAGAGATGTAAAAGAAACCTATATATAAAAAGAAAATAAGAAGACATATCAACCAGTTACAATGTATAGACCTCATTTGGATCCTAATTCAAACAATAAACTATAAAAAAATACATTCATGAGACAATTGGAAATATTTCAACATTGTCTGGATATTTACGATATTAAAAATAATTTGCTGAGATGATATTGTGGTTATCTTTGAAGAAAAAATATGTATGCATACATACGCTTATACATAAACACACATACACACATTGAAATAGGCACAGATGAAATTTTATGGTATCTGGAATTTGCTTCTAAATATTTTAGAGGTGGGGGAGCAAAGAGTGTGGGTATATAGATGAAACGATATTGACCATGAGTTGATAACTGCTGAATTGGTGAATTTGTGATGCACACTCTCATTTGTACTCACCGGATTTTAATTTATGGAGGTGACTGAGTGCCAACACGGAGAGGCTAATGCCATTGAAAGAAGATTTTTATTACTTACATTTTCCAAGAGGAGGGTCACAGCATACCACACAGGGCTACAGGGGAAGCATCAGGGTGTTCAGGAGGCAGAAGGCAGGAGCAAGGGGAAAGGATATGCCAGAGTCTTTACTGGGGTTTCTGTGAGAAAGGCAAGGCAGGGCAGAGTAAATAGTTTGGGACTGGCCAGTTCGAATAATTTTGGTAGACTTTGGACACTGGGGATGGTCTCTAGTTGCTGGGAACCTGGCTTGGGATGATTTAGGGCAGGGGAAATATTGGCTTGTTGTTTTAGAGTTAGATAAGGAGGTCGTTGGCTTGTATATGAGAAGTGTGCTCCGAAGTAAGATGTTTACTATTTTTAGGAATTAGCTGGCTCTGGGAGGGTCAATCTCTCCCAGGTCTGTGTGGTCCCCAAATGCCGGAGCATCAAGAACATAGAAAAGGAAATATAGCTAATATAATCGGTCCCTGATGAATAGATGAGAATAGACAAATATAGGATCTAAGATAATACATACATGGGGTACGTTACACTGTTTTCTCTATTATTATACATGTTTGAAATTTTTCATAATAAAATGTTTTTCGAAAAACTGGAAGGAACATTAAGCAGTGTGAATAGGTTGTTTTTCCAAAGCAAGCCGCAACAATATCATCCATTTCACATGGTTTCTGCAGTGTGACCTTGCTACTCTCCTTTGAGGAGGTAGAGTCTATTTCCTCTACCATTGAATTTGGGTTAGCCTTAGTACCTTTTATGACCAGTGGCAGATGTAATGCTTTGACTTCTGAGGCTGGGCCTTAAGAGTTACACATCTTCTATCTTTGCTTCTTATAATATACCTTCTGGGAATTCAGCCACTCTGATGTGAGGAAGCCCAAGCAGCCCATGGAGAGATCCGTGTAGAAAAAAGCCAAGGTCCCTGATGACAGTCCCAGCAGAGTTCTGAGTCAGGAACTAGCAGTAACTTCCAGCCATGTGAGTGAGATCATTTTAGACCTCTAGTCATCCCAGCACCCCCACTGACACCATGACCCCGGACAAAGAAGAAAAACTATCTAGCCAGTCACTGCCTGAATTCCTGACTCACAGAATTATGAATAAATAAACAATTTTTGTTTTAAGCAATTAAGTTTGAGGTAATGTGTTACATAGCGATGAATAGCTGATTTAAAAATAGGAAAATATCTTGCAGAGGTCATTATTTCCTCATGAGAAGAAAATAAAGAACTATAATGTAGATTTAATCTTTAAGCAAATGAATGAAAATAAAGTAGAATTTCATTTAAACACCAAAAAAAATTGATTTCATGATTCTTGAAATTAAAAAAATATGCCTGAAGTAATGCAAGGCAGATGGTCAGTATGTGATTCAGAGATGAAAATACCTCTACATTTTTAGAACAGTGAGGTCTATTTAGCTGGAGTAAATAGTAAAATTAGAGGAGTAGCAAGAAAGTAGATGGTGGAAGGTTAATAGAGACATTAACCTTAAATATCTCAGTTAATAGCTCAGACTTTCTTCGAGAGGTGACAAGAAGTTGGCTGAAGATTCTGAGCAGGGCAATGATTTGATTAAATCAGTATTTTGACAAAAGTAGTTGTTGTATGGATTGGTATGAGGAAAAACTTGACACAGCAGGGCCAGTTAGGATGAGTTCCAGATATGAGGTTATGAGAGCTTGGACTAGGGAGATGACAGAACACACAAGTTCAAGAAATATCTAATGAAACATTGAGATGACTGAACATGTAAAGGAAATAAAAAAACAGGAACATCTAAAGACGATGCTGACGTTTTGAGTTAGGATGACTGAGAAAATTGTGGTGGCACTGAGGAAAAGAAGAAATTGAGAAGAGATGTTGAGTTGAAAGATGATGATGACCTACTGAGTTAGTAGAATATCCAAGTAGAAGTATCCCATACCCAGTTTCTGGCAGAAAATTGAATTAAGGTGAGACGTTAGCATTCACAATATTAAGCAGTATTTCCCAAAATGTGTTTCTCAAACACTGTTGACATGAGATGCCTCATTAAAAGAGCGTGAGACTAAATAAATTTAGAAAATTTTTGCTCCTTCTTGAATATTCATATTGCATGTTAGAATATTGAACACTCAGAGTGATCCTTTGGCACAGAAGCCTATATAATTTTGCTTAAGCAAAACATTCCAAACTATGGTCAACTCTTGACATACTTTATGTCAGGGAACACTTGGAAAATGCAGGATGACTCATCAAGAACAGACTTAATAACTAAAGCCAGAGCACAGAGTCAATCAAAAATGGAAAAGAAAATTGAGAGTGAAGGTCAAGGGATTAAAAACTGAATGAGGATTGAGAAGAGTCTGGAGAAAGGACTGTCTAACAAATGGAAGATGATCATGGAAGTTCAATGTCAGAGAAGATCACAGAAGCCAACTGTTAAACTGGTTTCAGAAGGACAAGATGGCCAGGTGCTGCAGAAATGTTAAGAAGGCCAAAGCTAAAAAGAAAGAGGACTGGAAAAGGTCAGTAGTAATGGAGGACTAGTAAGAGGTCAGTAGTCACCTTTGAAAGAGTTTTGATGGAATGGTTTGAAGGAAAATGTATGACAGATGCTAAAGAAGAAGTAAGTTGTGAGAGAAATGAAAACTATGGATAATAAATATTAATTGGCTGTCTGAAAGTGAAAATCTGATTGAAAGAAGAGTAGCTCCATGTGTTGTCTATATCAATTGAAAAATTATCAACAGTGGAAGAAATCTGTGCACACGCCAATGAAGGCAGTCTAGGAATGATGCTGGAGAGTGGGAATAGTATATCTGGGGAGTAAGGAACATTTTTAGGGTAAAAGTATCAGCATTAATCTGTAAGAAGAGGAACAGCTCTTTCTCTAAGATGAGTGAGAAAAAAAACAAGCGATGCTGAAAAAGGGCTAAATGGGTGGAGATGGAAGAGAAAAACTACTAAGGATCAGAAGTGTTGGGTGAAAGGAGGCAGATAACAAGGGAAGAGGCTGTAGTTAGAGAAGGAGAAAACCAAGTGTGTGTCCTCTCGGAAGAGGAGCAATGCCAGGCTACATTAAGGACAGTAAAATCTGGGAGATTGAGGTAATTTAGGTAAATGTCAAATGCAAAATGGGAGGGATATAAATATATATTTTTAATAAGATATATTCCTTAACATATACAATATAGAAAAGTTTGGAAAGGATGGTATGATCTGTCCCCTTATTGTTTATTTATCAGTTTATTTTAATTGCTTATTAAAGATAAGACTTCCCATTAAACTTTAACGTCTGTAGGGCAGGCCTTGGTCTGTCTTGTTCATTTTTGTGCCATTGATGTCTAACAGTGCCTGGCACAGAGTAGGTGATTAGTAAATATTGGGTTAAAATTTATAAGATGTGCCTTGGTCCAGGAGACAGAGTGAAGTATAGGGCACAAATAATCACAACAAATATTTGATTATAGTAGAAGAGGAAGTCTAGGTTTGTGAGTGGGAAAACTGTCCTAATTAATCAACATTTATGGGTTGTGAAGCTGGACATTACCTCTCAGATCATCTAGTCTTGATTCCTATTTCCAGGGAAGACTCCTTTAATTGGCTAGCCTTAAGAAAAAACTCAACCAAGAAAGACTCATAATACCCAAAAGAGCCTATATTTTAATCATCATTTGGGTTTTTACCATTACCAAAATATGGAGACTATAAATATAACTGCAAGATTTCCCCTTCACAGGTCATTTCCATTTTCTACTAGTTGCTGCATCATCAATCTTTTCAAGTTGTCATTCCCATAGTGCTTGGTCTGTCACTCTCCACTCCCAAAGCCTACTGCAGATACACCCAAAATACAAGGCCACTGTGACAATTATAAGTTTTAAAACATCTTATGAACTTGAGATGAGGTGGAGAGCACAGGTTTTTAC
This sequence comes from Ceratotherium simum simum, assembly GCF_057802395.1. Lineage (NCBI taxonomy): Eukaryota > Metazoa > Chordata > Mammalia > Perissodactyla > Rhinocerotidae > Ceratotherium > Ceratotherium simum. The sequence goes on from NC_141922.1 coordinate 31,730,566, forward strand.
GTAACACATTTCAGTTGTGCCAGTCCGTCTTAGTGTTTCTGACCTAAGAGGCTGACTCCTCTTTTAAGACCAACAAAGTAGTGCAGTATGTAGGAAAAAGCATTAATTTTAGGGTCAATGATCCAGACTTGGTTTTGAATCCCAAGCCATTGACTTGCTTGCTATGTGACTCTAGGTAAATTATTCAAATTCATGCAATGGGGATGATAATAACTTATAGTTTCAGGGTGGTTTTGAAAATTATAGATAATGTCTATAATGTATTTGGTACAAAGCAGATGCTCAGTAAAGACCTACAAATATTTTTATCCAATATTCTGTTTTGATAGCCAAAATGCCACAGTTAGGGCCACAGTAAAACATTCTAAGTCTCTGGCTATGGCAAATGAAAAAGTGCAGTGAAGATGAGTCTAAATACAGAAAATTACTTGAAAATCTATATGAAACAGTTAGATCCTACATCCCCTTCACTACTGTAAACTGCAGGGCAACTATAGTCTTCTTCATCTCCAGTAGGGGACTGAAGGTATTTCTCTGAAGTGGGTGAAACAGAAGGTCTCTGGAGTAGGGGATACCACAGACATTGGTATCCCTAATATCACACTAAAAATGTGGAGATTAAATCAGTGTTTACATATTGAATATTGAGATAGCCTGCCTTCTTCCCTCATTCAGTTTTCAGAACTCTGACAGCCAGGTCTCTTCCCTACCAGCAAGAGATTGGAAGTTTTCTTTGGGCAATGTGACCAGACCAAGAGGAAAGACTAAAGACACTGAATATCAGAAATTCAATGAATGGGCAGACTACCAGTAGTGAGGCCCACAATTGACAAGCACCTCCACACACACAAACTTGATCTGGTTTTCAATGCCATGCTCTTAAAAAAAAGAGCAAACAAGGATTACCAGACAAATAAACAAAAAAAAACAACAGAAGAAATGGAGACTATTCAGAGAGAAGAAAATTTGACTAAAATCACTGCAAGAGATGAATATTATAACCATGAAGCAAGGTCAGTATGCTATTGAAAAAGGGAGGGGAAGCACTCATAATTTTTCTTGAAGAGCTTTTGGAATTTACAAAGATGGTAGCAGGAATCAAAAACTCAATAGAAAGGCTGGAAAATAAAACTGCAGAAACCATTCAGAGACTAGAGTAAAAAGACAAACAGAAAATAGGAGAGGAAAGATAAGCAAATAGAGAACCAATGTAGGAAGTCCAATACTCAAATAAAAGGATTTCCAGAGAGAAAATGGAAAATACAGTAGAGGAAATCAACAAAGAGTAATCCAAAGAATTTTCCCAGACTGAAGGACGTGAGTTTGCAGATGGAGCAGGCCTGCTGAATGCATATGCCTTGGCATATTGGAAAAAAACATATCCATACTACTGTCGACTATCATGCATTTTCTGAACACTGAGAGCAAAGAGAAAATTCCACCCATTTTCAAAGAGAAGATACATAAAAGAATCAGGTATCAGAATGGCTTTGGACTTCTCAACAGCAACCCTGGAATCTAGAAAACATTGAAGCAATGACTTTAAAATATTGATATTCCAAACCTAGAATTCTATACCCTAACAAACTACTAATCAACTGCAAAGAGAAATAAAAACATTTCAGACATCTAAAAGTCACAAAAATTGAGCTTCTGTGAACTCTTCAGCAAACTGTTAGAGAATACATTTCATTCACTAACCAAGAGCATAAACCAAGAAGGAAAAGATATAGGATATAGGAAAGAAAAGATACAGGCTATAGAAGAGATATAGGATATTGGAAAAGGTCATACAACTCCAGGAGAGACTTCTTCAAGAAAGATGAAATTGGTAGAATATGTAATATGTCTGGTTGTATTTAGAGGGATATAAAGAATTAAAAGTGGTTGAAATTGAACTATATATTTCCTTATACATATATATTTGATTATATATATATATATATATATATACACACTAACCAAAGAATTATGTATACAAAATCACTAATCAAAGGAAAAAACAAGACAATAAACTCTAATAAAAGAAAAGTAAAATTAATCTCAGTATATTATGTGGCTCAGCAGGAAATGTTGTTTGCCTAGTTATAAGAATGCAAACATTGAATGTTGATCTAACTAAATATGATATAACTAGATTGGGAAGAAGAGACTACAGGAGACAAATATATAGGTAGGGGGATAGAGATCGAGGCAATAAGGTGAATGGTTTCCAAACAAAAATGAATGCTAGATTCTCATCTGGAGGGAGATGACGTGAGATACTATCTAAAATTGAAAAATCAAGATGAGGCAATAAAACCATGTTATCTGGAAATATTCAGGTAAATTATAAATAGTGAAGAGAAATAGAACAGTTACCTCTGGGAATTAGAAATAGAGGAGCAGTAAGGAAGAGGGAAAGTGTTTCTTTATAGAACTATTTAACTCTTCAAATTAACTCTTTATGTGCATGCATATTTTGGATAAAAATATAAAATATAAAGAAATTAAAGTGGAAAAAGAACCAGCTAGCCAGCTTGCTTAAGATTACTCATTGTAATAATTTTGATGTTATCCTCTTCTCTGATGAAGAGTAAGAGGAAGGCAGTTGGCTTTTACAAATAGGTGACCATTTTGACAAATGATGTAAATGGTGCTCTAGAAAGAGGTAAAGAATGAAAATAGAGGGGCTGGCCTGGTGGTGTAGTGGTTAAGTTCAGGCACTCTGCTTCGGCGGCCCAGGGTTTGCAGGTTTAGATCCCAGGCACAGACCTACACACCACCCATCAAGCCATGCTGTGGTGGTGTCCTACATACAAAAAATAGAGGAAGATTGGCACAGATGTTAGCTCAGAATGATCTTCCTCACCAAATAAAAAAGAAAGAAGAGAATGAAAATATAGACTCATTGAAATTGTCTTCAACTGTGTGTGGAGAGTGAAGGCAATAGCCCTAGGGACATGAACTATCTAAAAGTCTATTGTTCCTATCGATAGTTCCTGATGAAACAAATAAAAAAGATAGGCACATAGTGAGATACTATTTTATAATTTCCAAAGTTCCTAGAAGCATTGTTCAAGGTTACACTCCCACATATTTCTTTGATATTTAGATGAATTAAATTGAATTCAGTGAAATGTCAAACAAAACACGTGAGTCCCCTTATTTTGTTTGGTCATACATAGAAAGGACAGTTAGTATTTAGCAGCAAAACTCTTTAGGTTTACAAATTTTGTGATGTTTTTATGATTTTCCTTTAAAGTCAAGCCACTTGTAAAAAGACGTTCACAGATGTTTATAATAGAGCTTCCTACTAAAGACGGTACTTGGCTTTTATGGCATATTTTTCAAAACTTTAATGATTAAATAGTTCCCATTAAAAATAAAATACTCTCTACTTTTTATTGTGAATTAAGGATATCATACATATAAAATCATTTTAAAAAGTTATCAAACAGCGTTCACCTTTATCATTTAAACAGGATGATTGTTTTGCCTACTCTAGCCTAAAACGATTCAGGGGGAAAATACAATAAATGTTCTTATATTCTGACAATTTTCTTATCATACTTATATTTGGTGATATGATACATTAATTAATAAGATATTTTAAAAACCTTTACAAGTAAAAATTTTTTTTAAATTAGAGTTTTTTTGAAACACAGAACCTGAAATAATTTGTCTCTATATATGTAGGTATGTATGTACATATATAGTATCTAATTAGAATTGTCTTTAGACATTACTTAGCCCTTTCTTAACTTTTGTTCAAACAGGAAATTGAAGAATAAAATGGTTTAGTGTTTCCCTAATCCTAGTATAACACAGCTGATTAGTGTAAAAACAGTGATAAAATATCAGTCTCCTGATCCTCAATCCCATTCTACTTCTATGACACCAGTTGTAAAAGAAATTCAATTTTGGGTAATTATGAAATTTTTTAAACAGCATAATCTAGTTATGATGAAAATAACATAAAAGAGAAATAAAAGATTTACAAATTATTCAATCAGAGTTGAGAGAGGAGACATTTGTTGAGGAAAATGGGAAAAGTTTGGTAAGACTTTGCACAGATTGGGAATATATTCCCATCAGATTTCCTACACATCTATTTAATTCTGAATAGAGTACCTATAAAAATAGCTCTCCCCACTCTTCAGTCTGTGCAACATGTACAACATAGGAGAACTCTAGAAGAAAACCACTGTCTTTTTGGGCTAAGAATTTAAAGATCTGTGTTTGAGACTGCCTGAGCAGCTAAAAATCTAGGGGGATATCCCAAAAAGGAAGGAGCTACTGAGCGAGAATCCCCCAAATTTGCGTACAAACTCCTCTTAAATCGTTGGTTGACTGCCTCATCTGTGAATGTACCAGTGATAGTCTAAGGAGCCCAGCAAAAGGTAACAGCTGGAGAAGGCTCCAAGAGCTAAGCAGAGATTTTAGCTGCTGCCTGCCACGGGTAAGACGCAATTTGGAGTTGAAATCCAACTAAGTTAGAAGGGCTCAGTAAATATCTTGGGCTTTTCATAAGTTAGGAATAAGACTACATCATCAAAACTAAAACATAGACCTGCTCTAACAAAGTAAAAACGAAGCATCCCCAAGTTGAAGGCAAACTCACTGTAATTTAACTGCCTGCTAGAACAAAATTTAACACTTTTCAGAGGAAGATCCAGAGACTCGGCAATGTATTATCCACAGCATAACAATAAAAAGTACTAGAAATGGGAAAATGTGACTTTTATAGTCAATAGAAAGAGACCAACAAAGGATCTAGGTGTTAGAGTTGGCAGAGAAAGACTTTAAAATAACTGTGATAAATATGTTTAAAAGTGTGCAAGAAAAGATGGATATAACATATAAAGAAGTGGGTAATGGGGAATAAAGATTGGAAAAGCAGAAATGAAACTGCCTTTCTTCATATACAACATGATTCTACAATTCTCCAAAAATCTACTAGCTCCAATGAGTGAATTCAGCAAGGTTGTAGGATATAAAGTCAGTATTTCTATATTGTTTCAACAAACAGTTGGAAAATAACATTAAAAATGAGATACCCTTTATAATAGTGTACAAAAACATTAAATACTTAAGAATAAATTTATACAAAGGACCTACAATCACCACACTAACCTTGAAAAAGAAAACAAGTTGGAGGACTTAGACTACCTGATTTTAAGACATTATAAAGCCACAGTGATTAAGACAGTGTGTTATTGGCATAAGAAAAAACAATAGATGGATTGAACAGAATAAGGAATCCAAAAATAGACCCCCATATATGTTCAGCCAATTGACAGAGATGCCAGAAATTCAAGGGGAAAAAGAAAATATTTTCAATAAATGGGGCTAGAACAACTGGATAGCTATACATCCTGACCTGTACATCACAATATATAAAAATTAGCCTGAAGTGGACTGACAACCTAAAAATAAAAGCCAAAACTATAAAATCCCTAGAGGGAAGCATAAAGAATATCTGCAATAATGTAGTAGGCAAAGATTTCTTGGTATATAAAAAGCAATAATCATAAAAGAAAAAAATGATATATTGGACTTGATTAAAATTAGAAATTTCTATCATCAAAAGACACCTTTAAGAAAATGAAAAAGGTAAGTCACCTAGTCACTGCTGAGGCCTAGTGGAATTATATTACACAGCTTGCCTATAATGGAAACATGATTTTAACCAAGGTTTGTTGATTTTGAACCCTTGCAGAACAAAATATAAATATTATAAATCTTGACATTGCCAAAGTACAGAAGTTGAGGCCTAAAAAATGGGCAGGAGAGGTGCAAGTTTGAATAGTGATGTTAGTATTATCTTACTAATATGAAAAGTGAAGAGATACACTTGATATTTGATGGAAGAGGCAATAGCAATTTCAAGTACAATATTTAAAGTCAGTAAGTAACCAATAGAAATCAAAGTGATAACATGATTATCAAAACTGGCGGGAAGGAAAAACAAGTAGCAAGTAACATGAGTGGACTAAATCTGTACGCTTTATAGCTGGGAATCAACAAATATCCGAAGTTGATAAATCAAAATATAGCAGTAAAACATAAACATTTAACCTCTGAAAAACTGAGTTAGGGATGAAAAAGAATGGAGGAGGATATTTTCCTTTTCATTTTATGTCCATTCTCTAATATTTGATGTTTTTCCATATAAAAGTATTTATTGTATTGTTTTTAGACAAATAGAGAAATAGATAACAGGAAAGGAAGGAGGGAGGGAAACCTACACACCTAGAGGTTATCACTGCATAGTGAGATTTCAGATGATTTCTTCCTTCATTACATCAGTCTGTATGGCTGACAATATTTTTATAACTACAAAAGGAAAATAAAGCTGTTTTCCCTTTGAAAAACAGAAAATCTCAAATTAAAGAAAATCAACTTTGTTGAGATATTCTATTACCTACTGGAAAATAACATCTGGTAGTGTTGGACCTATCGAGTGGGAAAACACTTTTCAGAATGTCAAAGTATTATTAACTTCTTGGTTTGCATCACTATATTACACTGAATACAAACCACTGTTCTTTCAGTTGATGAAGTCTGGAGAGTTCTTAACCTCCAAGTGCCAGGTAGGGACTGAAGAATAGTTACCTACTAGTCAAGCAGAAAGTTCTCACAATAATAGAATTACTGTCAAATGTCGTTGAGTTCTTTGCAATTACCGTGGGAGTAAAGAAGTCCTAAAAATACCCCTATGGCAGTGTCTTTACAATTTGTACTGACATGAGCTCTTTTGGGATTCTTCTCTAACATTAAGTCTACACCCATAATTATGTCATCATGTATGCAGAAGTGTCATTTTTGCTCGGTTCTTGTAGCTTGTTTACAAGCCTAGAAGAGCAATAGCCAATGGTGGTGTCCAGAGCCATCTGCCAGTTAGATGACAAAACCTGCTGCAGTGTTCCCACTAGAGTTGTGATGTTGGTTCATCTGTGTCCTAAATTAGGTGTATAGAGAAAAAGTTACATGCCCATAGGAATGCATTTTATAGCAAGCAGAGTATTGTTCCAGAAACTAGTCATCAGGTTATCTTGGCCATTGTACATGCAGAACATCTGGGAATTATTCTCAGGAAAACATTGGGTAGAAGCTCTTACTAGTGGCTTGGATTTTGTCTGACAACTGCAAAGACTAGAAAAAAAATAAAGCACATATCAAGCTCCAGTGTGTAAGCTACCAAAGTTAATTCCATGATATGTGATGGTGAAACGTTGATCAAGAATCCTTATTAATATTGTAAGATTGTATTAATAGGTTATGGTAGACTCCTTCACACATGGCAAGAAAATGTTCTCAATTCCCCTACTGCTTTATTCATAAGTCTGAGTCAGATATTTGCAATACAACTTCTGCTGTGTGTGTGCATTTTTTTTCAGTTAAATTTAGGATTCTCTAAGAACCTTGCTTAAATAAATATAGCGAAGTGGTTAAAAGCAGAGAGTTTGACGTCAGACAGACCTGGGTTTGAATCCTCTAAGCTGGATTTGCGAGATGACCTTCATCGACGTATTCAATGTGAACCTCAGTTTTCTCATCTGTAAAAAGGAATGAAAGCACAACTCAGAGAGTTGTAAAATTGAATACGCTAATTTATATAAATCATCTAGTACAGTGGTTCCCAAGTTGTCTGCACATTGGATTCCCCTAGAGAGTTTCAAAAAGACCTACTGGTCCCTATGCCCCATCCTAAGAGATTTGATTAATTAGTGAGGGGCGTGGCCTGAGCTTTGAAATTTTTTTTTTTTTAATTTTTTGTTTATTGCAGTAACATTGGTTTATAACATTGTAAAAATTTCAGGTGTACATCATTGTACTTCTATTTCTGCATAGATTACATCATGTTCACCACCAAAATACTAATTACAACCCATCACCACACACATGTACCGAATTATCCCTTTCACCCTCCTCCCTCCCCCCTTCCCCTCTGGTAACCACCAATCCAATCTCTGTCCCTATGTGTTTGTTTATTGTTGTTATTATCTACTACTTAATGAAGGATATCATGCGGTATTTGACCTTCTCCCTCTGACTTATTTCACTTCGCATTATACCCTCAATGTCCATCCATGATGTCACAAATGGCTGGATTTCATCATTTCTTATGGCTGAGTAGTATTCCATTGTGTATATATACCACAGCTTCTTTATCCATTCGTCCCTTGATGGGCACTTAGGTTGCTTCCAAGTCTTGGCTATTGTGAATAACGCTGCAATGAACACATGGGTGCATGTACCTTTACAAATTGGTGTTTTCAAGTTCTTTGGATAAATACCCAGCCGTGGGATGGCTGGATCATATGGTAGTTCTATCCTTGATTTTTTGAGGAATCTCCATACTGTTTTCCATAGTGGCTGCACCAGTTTGCACTCCCACCAGCAGTGTATGAGAGTTCCCTTCTCTCCACATCCTCTCCAACACATGTTGTTTCCTGTCTTGTTAATTATAGCCATTCTGACGGGCGTCAGGTGATATCTCATTGTAGTTTTGATTTGCATTTCCCTGATAGTTAATGATTTTGAACATCTTTTCATGTGTCTGTTGGCCATCTGTATATCTTCTTTGGAGAAATGTCTGTTCAGGTCCTTTGCCCATTTCTTAATGGGGTTGGTAGTTTTTTTGTTGGTAAGATGCATGAGTTCTTTATATATTTTGGAGATTAAGCCCTTATCAGAAGTATGGTTTGCAAATATCTTCTCCCAATTGTTAGGTTGTCTTTTCGTTTTGTTGATGGTTTCCTTTGCTGTGCAGAAGATTTTTAGTTTGATGTAGTCCCATTTGTTTATTTTTTCTATTGTTTCTCTTGCCCGGTCAGACATGGTGTTTGAGAAGATGTTGCTAAGACTGATGTCGAAGAGCGTACTGCCTATGTTTTCTTCTAGAAGTTTCACAGTTTCAGGTCTTACATTCAAGTCTTTAATCCATTTGGAGTTAATTTTTGTGTATGGTGTAAGGTAAGGGTCTACTTTCGGCTTTTTGGAGATGGCTATCCAGTTTTCCCAACACCATTTGTTGAAGAGACTTTCTTTTCCCCATTGTATGTTCTTGGCTCCTTTGTCAAAGATTAGCTGTCCATAGATGTGTGGGTTTATTTCTGTGCTTTCGATTCTATTCCATTGATCTGTGTGTCTGTTTTTGTGCCAGTACCATGCTGTTTTGGTTACTATAGCTTTGTAGTATATTTTGAAATCAGGGAGTGTGATACCTCCAGCTTTGTTCTTTTTTCTCAGGATTCCTTTAGCTATTCGGGGTCTTTTGTTGTTCCATATAAATTTTAGGATTCTTTGTTCTATTTCTGTGAAAAATGTTGCTGGAACTTTGATAGGGATTGCATTGAATCTATAGATGGCTTTAGGAAGTATGGACATCTTAACTACGTTAATTCTTCCAATCCAAGAGCACGGAATATCTTTCCATTTCTTTGTGTCTTCTTCAATTTCTTTCAGAAATGTTTTATAGTTTTCGGTGTACAGATCTTTCACTTCTTTGGTTAAGTTTATTCCTAGGTATTTTATTCTTTTTGTTGCAATTGTAAATGGGATGGTATTCTTAATTTCTCTTTCTGCTACTTCGTTGTTAGTGTACAGAAATGCAACTGATTTTTGTATGTTGATTTTGTATCCTGCAACTTTACCATATTCATTTATTACTTCTAAAAGTTTTCTGGTGGATTCTTTGGGGTTTTCTATATATAAAATCATGTCATCTGCAAATAGTGACAGTTTCACTTCTTCCTTTCCAATTTGGATCCCTTTTATTTCTTTCTCTTGCCTGATTGCTCTGGCTAGGACTTCCAGTACTATGTTAAATAGGAGTGGTGACAGTGGGCATCCTTGTCTGGTTCCTGTTCTTAGAGGGATGGCTTTCAGTTTTTCACCATTGAGGATGATATTAGCTGTGGGTTTGTCATATATGGTCTTTATTATGTTGAGGTACTTTCCTTCTATACCCATTTTATTCAGAGTTTTTATCATAAATGGATGCTGGATCTTGTCAAATGCTTTCTCTGCATCTATTGAGATGATCATGTGATTTTTATTCTTCATTTTATTAATGTGGTATATCATGTTGATTGATTTGCGAATGTTAAACCATCCCTGCATCCCTGGAATAAATCCCACTTGATCATGGTGTATAATCTTTTTAACGTATTGTTGTATGCGATTTGCTAGTATTTTATTGAGGATTTTTGCATCGATGTTCATCAGTGATATTGGCCTGTAATTTTCTTTTTTTGTGTTGTCCTTGTCTGGTTTTGGTATCAGGGTAATGTCAGCTTCGTAGAATGAGTTAGGGAGCTTCCTCCTCTCCTCAATTTTTTGGAAGAGTTTGAGAAGGATAGGTATTAAGTCTTCTTTGAATGTTTGGTAGAATTCACCAGGGAAGCCGTCTGGTCCTGGACTTTTATTTTTGGGGAGGTTTGTGATTACTGTTTCGATCTCCTTACTGCTGATTGGTCTATTCAAATTCTCTACTTCTTCTTGATCCAGTTTTGGAAGGTTGTATGATTCTAAGAATTTATCCATTTCTTCCAGATTGTCGAATTGGTTGGCATATAGCTTTTCATAGTATTCTCTTATAATCTTTTGTATTTCTGAGGTGTCTGTTGTAACCCCTCCTCTTTCATTTCTGATTTTACTTATTTGTGCCTTCTCTCTTTTTTTCTTGGTGAGTCTAGCTAAAGGTTTGTCAATTTTGTTGATCTTTTCAAAGAACCAGCTCTTGGTTTTATTAATTTTTCTATTGTTTTTTGGTCTCTATTTCATTTATTTCTGCTCTGATTTTTATTATTTCCCTTCTTCTACTGATTTTGGGCTTGGTTTGTTCTTCTTTTTCCAGTTCCTTCAGGTGCATTGTTAGATTGTTTATTTGAGATTTTTCTTGTTTGTTGAGATAGGCCTGTATCGCTATGAACTTCCCTCTTAGAACCGCTTTTGCTGTATCCCATAAATTCTGGCATGTCGTATTTTCATTTTCATTTGTCTCCAGGTATTTTTTGATTTCTTCTTTGATTTCTTCCTTAACCCAGTCGTTGTTCAGTAGCATTTTGTTTAATCTCCACGTATTTGTGGCTTTTCTGATTTTCTTCCTATAGTTGATTTCTAGTTTCATACCATTGTGGTCAGAAAAGATGCTTGGTATTATTTCAATCTTCTTAAATTTATGGAGACTTGTTTTGTGGCCTAATATGTGATCAATCCTGGAGAATGTTCCATGTGCCTTTGAAAAGAACGTGTATTCTTCGGTTTTTGGATGGAATGCTCTGTGTATATCTACTAGGTCCATCTGTTGTAGTGTGTCGTTTAAGGCCAATGTTTCCTTATTGATCTTCTGTTTGGATGATCTATCCGTTGGTGTAAGTGGAGTGTTAAAGTCTCTAGGTGATGCTAATATGCAGACAAGTTAGGGAACCACTGACCTAGAGCATAACAATACCTGCATAAGATGCACATGGCCTAAGTGTTTTTAGAAACATTATCTAACCGAATATTTGTAATAATCCTCAGAGGCAGACACCATACTATCCCAAATTTCCAGATGATAAACTGGGGTTTAGAGATATTTGATAATATAACAAGACAAGATGACTAGTACAAAGGAGGATCAATATTTGAACCCAGTTTGCCTGAATCCAAAGCCCAAGACCTCAGTTATGCCGTCTATCCCCAAGTAAGTTTCCTATCCATAAATTTTCCAACCCAAGTGAGGTATAGCATATTGACAATCTCAGTTTTGCAAAAAAATAAAAAAGAAGAAGAAAAGAAAAAACAAAACAAAAATCCCTTTAGAGTTGTGATAGTAAATATTCAATAAATCATAGAAACTACTGTTTTATCATATCTCACAATGGTCTCAAGCAAATGGGGGAAAGGATGGTAAAGACTACTGAGGTTTGTTGCAGGAAATTGGATAATAAGATTAGATATGTTTCTCATCAATAAACATATTCCATGTTAGTCCTGCTGAATTTTTAATAGAAATTTGCTTGAAAACTCACTCCAGCTTCCTTCTAAATGCAAGGACTCAATAGACAAAGATGTCTCCTGGAAGTTATACTCAGCACTTGCTTTTCACTTATCTATACTACAATATTAGTATTTGTCAAGAACTGGACTAATGTGGATTTCAGCCACAATAATTGAAACATGGTCTATGTTCAACAAAATCCAAGATATAAGTGGAGTGATACAGCATCACCATATTAACTGTGAGCATATCCCTCACAGAACCATCTTGAACTGGATTTTTTACTCTATCTTCTTAGGACAGACTGGAATTACTGAGAGACATTTTTTAAAAACAGCTACTCTTTGCCATAACACCTGAGTTGTCTGGAGAACCAACTGAAGAAGAACAAAGTTAGGGGACAAATACTATCTGATTTCAAAACATTAGAAAATGACAGTACTTATGACAGTGCAGTATTGCAATAAAGATTGACAAATAAATCAATGGAACAGAATAGAGAGCCCAGAAATAGACCCATACATGTATAGACAATTGATTTTGACAAAGGTGTAAAGGCAATTCAATGGAGAAAAAATAACGTTTTCAATAAACAGTGCTGGAACATTTTGAATATCCGTATGCAAAAAAAAAAAAAGAACTTCAATCCATACCTCCCACCGTATAAAAAAGTTAACTCAAATGGATCATAGATTTATTGTAAAAAAATCTAAAACTATAGAACTTCTAAAAAGCAACATAGGAGAAAATCTCTGAGATCTTTAGTGTTTAGACAATTATTTGTTAAATACATCACCAAAGGCACAATTCATAAGAGAAAAAACAGTAAATTGAAATTCATCAAAATTTAAAAGTTGTGTTCTTCAAAAGATACTGTTAAGAAAATGACAATACACAGACTAGGGGAAAATATTTGCAAGTCATATATCTGATGTAGGACTTGTATTCAGAATATTTAATAAACTCTCAAAAATTGTAAGAAAACAACCTAATTTTTTTAAAAGCTAGCAAAGAGTTTGAACAGACACTTTACCAAAGAGGTATATGGATAACAAATGAGCATATGAAAAGATGCTCAACATCACTAGTCATGCAAATTAAATGCAAATTAAAACCACAGTGAGATACCACTACACACCAACAGAATGGCTAAAATTAAAATAACTGACCATACTAAGTATTGGCGAGGATGTGGAACAGCTAAAATATACTGCTGCTATAAATTTAAGTGGTTCAGCCACTCCAGAAAAAAGATGAACAGCTTCTTAAAAAGGATCACCTACTATACGATTCAGCCATCCCACTCCTAGGCAATTACCCAAGAGAAATGAAAACATATGTCCATACAAAGATTTGCTTACAAATATTCAGAGTGGTTTTATTTGTAATAGCCCAAAACTGGAAACAACCCAAATGCCCTTCAATAGGTGAATGGATAAACAATTTGTGGTATACCCATACTTCAGGAATAAAAAATAATGATCTATTATACATGCAACAACATGGATGAATCTCAGAATAATTATGCTGAGCAAAAGAAGTCAAACCAAAAAAAGAATGTATGCTGTATGATTCCATTTACATAAAATTGTAGAAAATACAAACTATTATATAGTGACAGAAAGCAGATCAGTGATTGCCTGGGCTAGGGTAGGGGAGGTGGGAAGGATTACAAAAAAAGCACAAGAAAATGTTTGAGGGTGATAGATACATTTATTATCTTGCTTGTGGTGGTGGTTTCATGGGGTATGTCTGTGTCAAAACTTATGCACTTTAAATACATGCAGTTTGTTTTATGTTGATTATATCTCAGTAAAGCTGTTGAAAATCAAAATTTTTAGAAAACTCTTCTCTCCTTGTTTAAAGAACTGTTAGCTAAATATAAAAGCATACATATGGTGGTGATATTTTTATTTTATTTTTGTTTCTTTTGATTATATGCTGCCATGATGTCTGATAGGATTAGACTTTTCATTTTTCAGTAATAAAAGATTACCTTGTTAAAAGCCAGTTTTATTGCTTAAAGACATCACAATATTTTAATCAATTGTGTGGGAGAAAATAAAAACACCTTCTACCTCAAAAAGAAATTAGGACTATCACATATTAGAGAAAGTTGCATAAAATTTTACAACGCTGATTGTTTTAAAATTCAATAATTGGGGGCTGGCCTGGTGGCACAGCAGTTAAGTTCTCACGTTCCGCTTCAGTGGGCGTGGACCTACTCGTGGCTCATCAAGCCGTGCTGAGGCATGTCCCATATAGAAGAGCTGCAACTCTACAACTATGATATACAACTATGTACTGGGACTTTGGGGAGGAAAAAGAAAACAGAGGAAGATTGGCAAGAGATGTTAGTGTAGGGCCAATAGTCCTCAAAAAAATAAAAATAAAAAAAATAAAAAATTCAATAATTGGCAAGTGTATTCACTAGTTTGCAGATTTCTCTCACATATCCTGACCCATTTGTTAAAACAGGCTATTAGAAGAGAGCACCACTGGTGAGAATATACATTCTCATGACTAAAAATATATCCGCCACACTTAAGTGTATTTAATATCTGAGAATCGATTTGCCGAAGCTTTTGTTTGTCTTTTTTGTCTTTCTTCTCCTAAGGTAAATGGCACAGCAGGGTCTTTAAAGACAAAGTTGCATTTCAACAAGCTGGTTTTGGGATTTGTCCATGTTCTGTGCTTGCAGTTATTTATTGCTTTATAAAGGTTATAGATAGGTAAATATGACTAAAGGTCAATGAAACAGAACATTTTACAGAACATACCATTGATTTAACATAGTAGAACTTCTAGCAGTTAAAATTATTTTAAAGAATGAATATCTTAGAATTATTAGACCTGAAATATTCATGACATATCTGGATAGACAGGAATAGATGGTTTTGAATACCTACAGAGAAGATTTCATAACTTGCTTTTGTAATCTATTTTATGGTAAGTTTAAATAAGGACTAACAGTAGAGTAAATTCTTGCTTATTCAGAATTTTGATGAATGAGATTTTAATAATTAACTTAATATTCTGGTTAATGAGAGTTGACATATGTAGTACAATAGGATTTCTAATTTTTTGAAGAAATGAAGTATTATGAAAGATGCCAAAATGAGGCCCTAGATTACCTAAAACTATCTTGAAAAAGAAGAATAAAGTGTGAGGAATTGCTCTTCCCAAAATTAGGGCCCAGTATATAGCTATAGTAATCAAAACAATGTGGTATTGATGGAGGAAAAGATGGATAGGTCAATGGAACAGAACAGACAACCCAGAAATAGACCTACACTCTATCAATGTCAATATCCTGGCTGTTATATTATATTGTAGTTTTGCAACATGTTACCACTGGGGGGAACTGGGAAAGGCTACAAGGGATTTTTCTGTATTATTTCTTACATGTGCTTGTGAATTTATAATTATTTCAAAATAAAATATTCAATTTATAAAGACAGTAAAGTAGTAGCAAGTGAAATATTTTTCTGGTTTGTTTTTAAATGAAATACAAGATTTTATAGTTCTTACTGGTTTTCATTATAAAGA
This sequence comes from Ceratotherium simum simum, assembly GCF_057802395.1. Lineage (NCBI taxonomy): Eukaryota > Metazoa > Chordata > Mammalia > Perissodactyla > Rhinocerotidae > Ceratotherium > Ceratotherium simum. The sequence goes on from NC_141922.1 coordinate 31,746,089, forward strand.
TGAGTTATGACATGCAAGGACTATAAAAAACAACTTCTCATTATTTGAAATTTCTAATTAAGTGGATTTTCGATGAATGGGCAATGACTGTACACAAGAATTGTGGTAATAAGACCTCAGATAGTTCCGGAAATTACCCAGTAAACTTTTCCAGGGGCCAGGAAGATGAGAATTAGAAACTTGTCAACCTGGAAAGCTGCAGGTGTCTCCATGCATAACTTATGTCTAGGTCATCTGACAGGTTCTTATGTAATGCAATAAGAAAAGGAGATTCTTCATCAGCACACCAGAATACTTACATTTCGCTTGTAAGTATCTATTTCACAATCCTGAAATGTATAAGCAAGATTGTCAAGAATACACAAAATTGGAATACGACGTTAAAATGTTTGCATGAGATCATTTTTGCGCAATATATTCACAAGTAATCCAACTTGGGATGTTACAATGGTTATATTTGTGAAAGTTTGTTTTGTTTTGTTTTGTTTATTCCCTAAAGTATGGTCTTTTCTATGTTTTGGAAGAGACTAACATTATAATAATAAGCTGGTAAAAATGCAATTCATTTTGAATTAGATAAAAAGTTTCCAAACATAATCTCATAAACTTTTAGAGTTTCAGAAGTATATAGATCATTGGAAATGTTCCATAAAATGCTTTATGAAAACAAAGTTGTAAAAGTAAAAAAAATCATCATTTGTGAGATAATAGAAAATATATATTGATTTTTGCCCCCAGTTCCTGGCACAGAGCTCCTGAAACTCTTGTAAGTACTTAAGCGATAAAAGCACCAGGAGCATCTCTCATTCTCATATTTGTCTTTGACCCTGTTCCTAACACAGGATTTCTAACACCCTTGTAAATTCCAAAGTGATAAAAGCAATAGGAGCATCTTTTATCCTATTGAGGGGACTCTGGGTGGGCTCCTGGATGGGAGCTGGTCACCAGAAAGATCAAACCAGGATTACAAGCTTGGAATTTTCAGCCCCATCCTGGATCCTCCAGAGAGGGGAGAGGGGCTAGAAATGGAGTTATATTGCCTATGTGAGCCTCCATAAAACCCCAACAGTATGAGGTTTGGAGAGCTTCCAGGCTGGTGAACACATCCCCACTGGGAGGGTGACACACCCCAGCTCCTTGGGGACAGAATCTCCTACGCTCAGGGCTTTCCCAGACCTCACCCTAGATATCTCTTCATCTTGCTGTTCATCTGTATCCTTTATCATATCCTTTAATAAATTGGTAAACGTAAGTAACTGTTTCCCTGAGTTCTGTGAGCCACTCTAGCAAATTAATCAAACCTAAAGACGGGGCCATGGGAACCTCCAATTTGTAACCAAATTGGACAGAAGTTGTGAGTAACCTGGGGACCTATTACTTGCAATTGGCATCTGAAGTGGGATGGGAACAGGCTTACGGGACTGAGCTCTTAACCTGTGGGATCTGACACTATCTCCAGGTAGACAGTGTTAGAACTGAGTTAAATTATAGGATACCCAGCTGGTGAGAGAGAATTGTTTGGTGTGGGAAAAACCTCCACACATTTGGTGACCAAAAGTGAAGTATTCCGTGTGAATAGTAAAGGAGACGCAAAAGAAAGAAACACATAGTGGAGAAGAACTGGGTTTTTCCCTACACAGGAAGGAAAAAACTGAGTTTTCCCAATACATTCTCATTTTTTTCTGGCACTTCTCGTTGGAACCGTCTGATTCATGCTCTAACCTCACAGGACTTGCCTGAACAATTTAAGTAGACTAGTGATTTCTTTTCTCCAACCTGTTTCTCACCTCCCATCCCTCATCCATCTTCCAAACTGTCCGCAGAGTAATCTTTCTAATAAGCAATCTGCTCACCCCCTCTCTGTTTGAAATCCAGTCATTACTTCCTATTGCTTAACAAATAAAGTCTAAACTTTACTGGCCATTCGAAGCTATCTGGAATCTAGGCCCAACCTACCTGCCACTCCTAAATTCACATCCTATTCTCTATGTAGGCCACACTTCTCCATCTTCTCAGAATGCACTACAACTTTTCTTATGTGGGTCCTTCCATCTAGAATAGCCATCTTAGTCTTTGCCCGGTTAATGATCTCACTCCCTCTCTGAAGCTGTCCTCAATAGCCTGACACAGTTCATCACTCCTTTTTGCTCTCATGGGGTTTTATATGGAATAATCGTTACTATTTATTGAGCGCTTACTAGGTACCAGGCACTGTGCCTAACTAAGCATTTTACAGACGTGATCTCATTTAATCTTCCCAGCAGCCCTATGAGGTAATGTGGCACTTTTCACGGTGTCTTCTCATTCATTGTTTTCATGTCTCTATCCTCACTAGAAGAGACCAGTCTTATTCATCTTATCTGAACCACCTACTCCTGTAATGTCTGATCAAATCAGGTGCTCAATAAATGCTTGTTGAGTGAGTGAATGATAGAATGAATAAGGTGAAATAAATAAATACAATAGGGTGCTTTAAAAAGTAACTTGTTAGGACTGGCTTTACCATACTTGTATAAGGCCAGAGCACTGGGAATATACTTCCCAATCCAAATATCTCTCTTCTTGCCCCTGGCATGCTGCCTGAAATCCCCATGATTCTCAAGAATGCTCTGTCTTTTATTTTTTATCCTTACTGCCATCCATGTTGATTAGAAACTGTCTTGCTTCTTATTTGATCTACTCACCTACTTTCACACCTTCTCCCCTTTAATTACTACTAGACACCTTGGAAGAGATCAATCTTCCTAAAATACTAGTCTGATTATATATTTCCCTTGCTCAAAAACCTTACGTTGTCTAAAAGGAATCCTTTCTTCTCGACCTGACTTACAAAAATCTCCACAATCTAGTCTAAACGTTATCTCCTGCTATGTTTTAAATCCTATGGTCCAATCAATCTAAAATAGTTGCCATTCTCGCTTCTGTGCCTTCATTCATTATAATCCCTCTGCCTGTCTGGATTAGCCTCTTTCCCTGCATTGTCTGTGAAAGTTCTATCCCTTCTATAATACTTTCTATGAACACATCTGTCAGAAATGACCTCCTGTTTTTCCTATACACTTATTTCACTGACAGAAGGCTTATAACAGACATTTGAATTTTAGACTTATCTCCCATATTAAATGTTAGCTCTTTGAGGGATCAAGTAGACCTTTTCAGTCAACCTCATAAATAAATACCTCCTTCCCCATACATACCCTTTTTAAATAAGTGTTGCCTTCCGCATACAGGGGTGAGTCCTCCGTAGCTGTGCTGCTGCCGTGTTAGCCTGCTTCTTGGCACATAGGTAGGTAGAACAGGGATGGGCACCTGACCATGCTGGGCCAGCTAGATTCTCTCTCTAGAGACTATGTACTTGTAATAAAAAAGCCTCTTAGCCTGGCTCTGTCTCCTAAAGGGAGGAGCTGGGAACTAGAGAACTGTGAGGCAGCCATGGGGCCACCAGTATGATGTACCCATGAGGCTGTGTCCCTCCAGAGGGACCTTTTCATTTGTACAAGAAAAGGCAGCCTTTTAGGTAGATGCAGCTTCAGGTGTGCAGGGCACAAACATATGTGGTGACATTGGGTAGCTATAGTATATTCCTTCATGGCTGGGGAAGCGGAGAGAGCGGGGCTGCAGAAAGAGTGGAACGAACCAAATCAAGGGGAAAAAAGAATAAACCAAAAAACTGCAGAGAAGCAGTTGTTTATGAGAAAGATTGAGAGAGAGAGCCACTGCCTGGTTCCTGTCAGCTTTCCTGGTACTGGGTTTAGTCCCTATAGAGACACCGTTGCCTATGGTTTTCTTGAGAAAATCCAATATTTTATCAATAAACTCCTTTTTTCACTCAAGGGCAAAATGAGTTGTGCTTCAGTGCTTAATCTCATAAACCTGTGAGTACCTTTTTAGAGTAACTTGCAATGCCAGGCACCTGGTGGATATATGTTGAATGTAGGTTGGACGCTGATTCTTAATCTTGGCTGCACGTTAGAAACACCTGAGATGCTTTTAAACTTACCAATGCCTGCACCTCACTGCAGACCAATTAAATTCCAACTGGCTTGGATAGGAGGGTGCATGTATTTGGTATTTTTTAAAGCTTCCATGATTCAATCACGATTTATCATCACTGGGTTAGATGTTATAAAAATGCAGACACTGAGGGAGAGTTGGTAACATAATTAAACCATTTTTATTTGTGTTGAATCATTGATCAGATTACACAGTCTGGGAAAAGATTTGGACAGTAGGGTAGGGTCAAGGTAGCATAAGAAGCAGTAGAGAAAAGTGTATAAAAAGAGGAAGGACAGGCATAGAGTGTAGTATAAATTTTTTCAAACAGCAAATTATCAGGGCACTGAAAGTAGTTGCACAAGCCAGTAGCTCGTAAAGCAGAAGGAAACGGGTTATCATAGTCATATTCATTCCAAAAATAGGGAATTGTTTTAAAGGATATTTTACAAAAACAGTATTTTGCTAAAATTTAGTTTAGAAGTCAAGCTAAAACAATATAACATCTTAGTGAAATGAGCATAATCTCTAGATCAGCATAATTAAGCAATTATGTGATTAAGCAAAAAAGGGATCGTAGCTTAACGTCCAATTATTTGTTCTATATTAATAATTTTATTATCAATAATGTAATTATTAAGAGGCAGCATAAACTTCCAAGAATACTAAAATATATTTTTTAAGGCTCTATTCCTTATTTCCCCTTATTGTTCCCTGAAATCAAATACAACTTCATCCTGCTTAAAATGTCGTTGATACTCTTCCTCTTCTTAATGCATTCTGTCTAGTATTGTGGCCATTTTAGTGCTTATCTTTTGCTTTCTAGTTACTTAGAAGTTCCTTGAGAGAAGCAATCATGGTACTTATGTTTGTATTCCTCACAAGGAATCTTCTTCTATTAGAGCATTTTGGCTTTATTTGTTGTATTAAGCTGTATCATTTAGGTATAAATTCTACTGCAGATAATGGTAAACCCATACCACAATGGTTTAAACCATAGCTTTATTTTTCTCATATAGCAACAAATCCAGATGCAGGCAGTCCAAGGTTGGGAAAGCTTTTCAAGGAAGCCGTCAGGGACACACATTCTTTCCATCGTCTTCTGCTGTCTTTGTTGTTTAGCTTGTCACCGAGTGGTCACAAGACGACTGCTGCAACTCTAGGCACTGCATTTTTTGCAGGCAAGAAGGGGATAGTTCAAAAGGCCCAAAGGAACATTCCAACCCAATCTATCCCTTTAAAAGCCTTCCCTGGAATCTCAGTCAGTAACAGCTGATTGGTTAGAACTAAACACATGGTCTCCCCTGGACCAATGCTGGAAGATGATTAGGGAGAAAGGAATTGTGGATAGGGGTTGAGTCAGCCAGAAACATTGTACTATAAAGTTTGATTCTAATTAGAGTTGAAAGGAATATTACAGATTATTTGGCACTCCCTACTGAGATCTGACAGATGAGAAAACTGTGGGCCCGAAATGTCTGAGATCCACAGCCAGGTAATGGCAGAACAGACTAGCCTAAGATCCAGCTATCACCATTCCTAAGCCGTGGAACATTCCATACATCTGCACATGGACCATTCGAAGGTCCTGCTTTAGAAGCTGTGAGTCATTTCCAAAGACAGAATTTAGAACATTGGAACTTTGTTTCAGCTGTCTCCAAAGGAACCTTCCCCTTCCTATAAATCTTCAGAGCAACAAATGGGAAAACATACCTTCCAGTCCTCCTTTGACTTAAAAGATGGCAAAATAAACTGTTCAAAATTTCCACGGGGCATGGCCTCCATAAGTTGTTCTCTTGCTCTGTGTAACTTGGAAGATTGTTTTTTAAAATCTCTAATGCAGAAGAAATTCATTACACAAGGATAATCCAAAAGTGTTCAACTGCAATCCCAATTTTTGCGCTTTTCCTTTAGTATACATTATCATTGATTATTTTTTTAAAAATTTATTCTTGCTATCAAATAACCTTACTCCTGACCCTTGACCCCCCAAAATGATGTTTTGCTAAATGTATGCCCCCTAAATAATTATCATTCCGTAATTTTTCACTTTCTTCTAATGACCAATTTAAGCTCCATAGGTATGATATTCACATTTCAGGAAAAATAAGTGTAACTCCATTTCAAGCAACTAATATTCTACGAGAGTATTGATTATTACTTCTCCATATCTATGATTTTTACCATTAGGACTAAATGCAGAATAAGTGGTAGCTATTATTAAGTTTAGGTCAATATTAGTTCAACAACAAGACATTAGATACCATCTTTGAAATAGTAAATCATGTTAAAACAGAAATCAATTCTATTTTTCTCATAATCAAACACATTTGGGACTGAATTTCTGAGATTCTTCTAGTTTTTCATAACTCTATCATTACCTTCATAATACATGCTTAGCATATATGTATTTAAACCCTTCATCCATCTGCTGTCATGTGCAGTTATTTTAGACCATTTGAAAGATTTATTCAGCAAAATAGTCTTGCTACCCCACAAACTCTGTTAGGGAGAATGATTTCTATGAAAATTCTACTTCATAAGTTATCGTTTTAAAGAGGGATGAGTACAGTAAAGAGATTTTTATCATACATTTTGTAATAACACTGCATAGTTTTTCTAAGTCAACTTTAATCTGTTTGGAGTGTGTAGTTTATCGGTTATATTTCAGTTTCCACGACAACAGTTGCAATCATCGCATACACATTCTGCAGCTGGGTAGACAGGCAGGCTCCTCTGAGACTTTAACTCGCAAATAAAGTAGTGTATGAGTAAGAGGCAAGCATTCTTCTCCTCCAGGAGACTGAGTACACTGCACTTCTAGGACACCAGTCTCAGGTGGTAGCCAAAGCAAGGCTTCCAAATGCAACTCTTTCTCCAGGTTTCTCATGGAACAACTAAGACATCTTTACCCAAGGCATAAAGATACTTCCACTTCTGCTTTTAGAATTTGGGACTTAGGTTAAATAAAACACACTGGAAAACTGTACACTAAGTACCTGGTTCTCATCCATTTCTTAAGACTTCCTGTGTTTCTCAAGTGGAAATTTATAAAAACACAGTTCAGCTGTTCTGAAAATAAAACTTAGATGATGATAAAAAATAAAGTTGTAGAAGTCACTGCAAAAAAAGTAGGACCTGAAGAGATTTTCCGCAACAAAGATCCTTTAGAGTCTTTCACGACAGACACCTTGAAACTGAGATTGTGTATTCATTTAGCTACTTCTTCTGAACACAGTGAAATGTTTTATACATAGCTGACTCAGTTAAAGGAAAGACACTTTAAGTCTTTGTTATAGGAAATTTCAAATATACACAAAAATAGAGAGGAAATACAATGAACCTTTATCTACCCATCTCCCAGATTCAGTTATTATCATTATTTTGACACTCGTTTTATCTTTAAGATTTTATTTATTTATTTTTTCCCCCAAAGCCCCAGTAGATAGTTGTATGTCACAGCTGCACATCCTTCTAGCTGCTGTATGTGGGACGCGGCCTCAGCATGGCCGGAGAAGCGGCGCGTCGGTGCGCGCCCGGGATCCAAACCCGGGCCGCCAGCAGCAGAGCTCGCACACTTAACCACCAAGCCACGGGGCTGGCCCTCATTTTATCTTTAAACTCCACATTCTTATTTTGCCAGATTGTATTAAAGAAAATCATGTCATTTCATTCATATATACCTAATATAGCTCCAATTGATAAGGATATTTTTTAAATATAACAATTATGCTGTCATCTATAACATCTAAAAAATGAGCAATTAATTCCTTAATATCAGAAATATTCTATTTTGGGGGGGCCGGCCGGGTGGCACAAGTGGTTAAGTGCACGTACTCCACTGCAGTGGCCCGGGGTTTGCCGGTTTGGATCCTGGGCGTGCACCCACGCACTGCTTGGCAAGCCATGCTGTGGCGGCATCCCATATAAAGTGGAGGAAGATGGGCACGGATGTTAGCCCAGGGCCAGTCTTCCTCAGCAAAAAAAAAAAAAAAAACAAAAAGAGGAGGATTGGCAGATGTTAGCACAGGGCTGATCTCCTCACACACAAAAAAAAAGAAATATTCTATTTTGAATTAATAATATGAAAAAATATTTATGTTAACAGTTGTTATATATTATTTAAAAGGCTTGTAAATAAATCACTTCCTTGAAAAATTGTAAATGATTTATTTTTCCCACGGAGAATAAAATACTTTTTAAAAACTGTTTTTCATTCTGTTCCAAATTTTTCTCATCCTCTTTCTAGATGAGGCATCAACTTGTAGTTAGTTCCTACCATTTTACAATAGTGTAGGGAATACCCATTGCAGAATTTTAATTAACTTAACTAGCATTGGGGAATCTCTGATTCAGTCTTCAATTCCTCTACAGTTGGCCCAGAGGTCAGTACTGAGAGGTTATCATTCCCCATATGTCTGTCATTGCTTAAAACTAATATGTTTACAAAATCTGTTTCATTAAAAGCCATTGATTAAGCTATTTCTCCATGAAAACTTTTCTCTTAGAATGCTAATGTTCCATTTGTTGAGTGTCTGTCTTTGCCTTTCCACTTAACTTTATATGAGCGTCTTTCTGATGTTTTTCTTTGTTTCTCTATTCTTGACTTCTCTGCCTATTTCTCTAGCTCTGTGACTATTTTTATCTTTTTTCTTTTTCTCATTTTTCTTTTCCTCCATTTTCATCTTTTGTTTCCTCTCTAATCTCTGCCTCTCCTTCCTAGTTGTTAAATTTATTGACTATAAGGCAGTATTCCCTATTCTTAATTTTAAAAACAGATGAGGGAAACATTTGGGGCTTCTCTAAAAGAAAATAAAATGGATTTTCACTGTTTAAAAAATTGAGGTATAATTGACATATAACGTTATATTAGTTTCAAGTGTACAACATAATGATTTGATATTTGTATATATTGTAAAATGATCACCACAATAAGTCTAGTTAACATCCATCAAAAATGGTTTTTCACTTGATTTTTTTTCTTCCTTCCAAGTAGTGGCTCTCTTAGCATGTTTGTTTAGAATATGTATTTAGCCATTCTATTAGATAGCTATATATTGCATGTTTACTGAAGATGATTTCCAAAGAATTCTAAGCAGTTTTGTAACTAGGAATTTTACTCATCCTCATGGCTTCTATGCTAATAGATAAAGAACATTGTATGATGCTCTGATTTCTAGAAAGGGTCATGTGGTTTAGGGAGTTTCAAAACTTCACTCAGCAGATGAGTATAGACCCCTTGCTAGGCTCAGTGTTTTACTTAGAAAATTTATAGTTATTCCAATTGGGTTCTGGCATTCAATACAGATTTTGTGGACCTTGTTAAAGTCTTAAATCTGGAGGACATCTTAGAGACGGTGTACCCTAAAAGTCCTTCACGGTTGGGAAATTGAGACCAAGGGAGGCAAAGTGACTTCCAAGGGTTGCCTCATGTGTTAGAAATGGAGTTAGAACTAGAACCAGAACCTTAGTGCAATGACTACCAGTTTAGTACGTTCCTTGGAATGTGGATATAAGGGATGATTATATGTTACATGGTGTGAGAGGACAGTGCTCTCTCGCATCAGGATAACATGCACTGTGAGTTGTTTTTCCAGGGTGCCGATCCTCCCACACTCTCTGACGCAGTGGGTCTAGAACATTAGAACACATTAGAAGGGCAGCTGGCTAAATCAAGAGGTATGTAAGAAGGTTTAATTAGATTTTATTAGCATCATGCTGGGATGCAGTTAATGGTAACTTACTAAGAAAATATCAGGATACTCTTGCAGAGGAACTTCAAAATGGGAAACTCCCCCCAATGAAGCAGGAAATATTGAAATAATTTTATAAAACAGCATTCTAGTTTGCTTTTCAAGGGAAAAGATGTCTATTCTTTCCTCCACTTTCAATGATCCAGTATATTTGTTAGCTTAATACAGTCCCTGTCATTTTTGTTCTGTTTCATTCATAAGTTCCCAAAGAGTATGCCACTTGCTTTAATTATATGGTGAAGTGTAAACGGGTACACATGCCACATTCTTGTGAATCAAGTGCCTTGATAATAATGATGATAGGGAAGATAATAACACACATGCCCTAAAGACTCATATAAGTGATTTAATCCCGATGCCTTTTGCTCTTCAAAAGCAACTTTAGGAAATGTGTTTTAGTTTTTCAGCCCTCAAATGGATGAGCTATATTTTAAGGCATTATTCACTTTATTTAATATTAGTTATTACTCTCATGTATTTTTAAAATTATTAGCTTTACATATATTTATGTTTAAAATAACTCCCTTTTATGACACACAACTTCCTTGAAAGGATATATTATCAACAATTCATTGTAGTCTTTCAAAAGGTTAGAATTAGAACTACTGCTGAAAAACCACTGTCCTTCATTCTCTGTTTCCAATGAGAAAAATAAATAAGAAAATATTAGAAATGTCACTTTGGTAAAGTTATTAGCAACCTTAAATTATAGGGAGGTTCCTCTAAAGGGGAAAAAAGGATGATAAAACACGTCTACTTGAAATGGCTTCATAGTTTAAGCAAACAGGATAGCCAAAAAAAAAGTCCCACCCAGCAGGAAATGGTAAGAACAGCCTTAAAATATTCCAGAGAAATAGACTGTTTCAATAAAAAGTTAGAGAAAAAAAGTCAGCCCACAACATCAACTGAATTTTGACTGACACTGTCAAAGACTTGGGCTGGAAAAACACAATACTAGGGAATCCAAAATCCTTAAACAGTTTTGGAAAATATACCTCTGGAGAAAATAATGTAGACTAATGCATAAAAATAAGGTAAAGATACTGGTCATATGTTGTAATTCACTCTTTTTGCTCACATTTAACTTTAAGTATAAAATTGAACAATGTCACAATGCAGCTAATTCATTTATTCCAATATTATTAAAATGCATTCACTGAGAACACACACTACCTGATCTCTATACTTCACATTTAACTCATGCTGTGAGCTATTGAAATTATCCCTACAAAAATATCCCCTGATATCCTGAAAAAAGTTCTTAACTTATAGTAGATTTTCTATAACTAGAGTATCAAATAACAAGGAAGAAACATGAATAGTACCTAGTCATAGGAGTTGATACAAAGAAAAGATTGGGGACTTCCAAGTTTAAATGTTTACAGCCTAGTTGCTCGTCAATGACCTTGGATAGGTTATTTCATTTCTCTGAGCTTCAGTTTTCCTTATGTATAAAGGGGTACTAAAGGATATTTCCCTTATTGGGTCTCCTTTAGCACTTACAAAAGATTACGTATATGTTGGTATATGCTCAATCAATGTTTATTTCTTTCACTTTTATGATTAGGATAGAGCCTGAATTAAAACCTAGGTATTTTAAAATGCAGGCCAGTGCTTTTTCCCAGATTACACAAATTGTAAGCTGGAGTAAGCTGGAGGGCCACCCTGAAAAGAAGTCTGGGGAATCAAGATTTGTCTAAGGAAAAAAGAAACCTTAATCAGTTTTAGAATGTTTACGTGGACAGTATGATAAGCAAGAAGAAGACCATGTAGGAATTAAGTATGGAAATGATGCTTCAGGCTTCTGTATCTCCGACATTGAGTGTATCATAGGAGTCTTTGTGGAAACACAAGTACACTAATACGCTGTGTTGTGTTCTGCATTTTAAATACTTTTCTTGTAAATCTCAAATTTTCTCAATGACGCTTGGTATTTTTTTCTGATTCTTAATAATTTGATTCTCATAGTGTATACTGTTGAGATACTTATTTTACAAAATATACAGGTAATAGTTAAGGGTCTGGTGAGCATTTGTATAGAACACCGCCAACTTTGGGTTAGATTTTAATGAGAAAGGCATATGTTTTAAGTGAGCTGTCTGGAAATATGCTTTTACAAAACACGGAATGGGCTAGGCAAGAGCTATCTAAAATATATTTACTTTTGCTTAAGGGATCCATTAGTGGATGGATATAGTATTATCTAGTCAAATCAAAAGGATTTCCCCTCTTATTTTCTACATAATTTCTGGAGAGTGTTCTGAAAATGCCACTATTTTGGTAGCAACTGGGTAAATTTAAATTCTCAGTCTTTGTCCTGTGACATGAAAGGGCGTAGTCACTGAAGATGGTCACTTCTACTTAAGAGGTCATGTTTTGGGAAAGCTGAAATACCCTAAACAGCAAACTAAAGCTTCACCATACTGCCTGCTTGTCATCACCCATACATTGCCATGTGAGATTTGTATTTTAATTTTCTTTCTATAAGCATCTTTAAGAGCTTGGCTTTACATTTATTATTTCGTTTTTACAGATCAGGAAGTTCTTACTTAGAGAAGTTAAATATATGGAACGTCACAGCTTGATTGGGACAGAGATGTACTAGAAATCCTGTCTGCTGACTCTAGAAACATGCTCATAAGGCCTACACTGTATTCTTGAAATAAATAAAAATATTTTTTTTTTCCTTAAGGGCAACTCATCTTCTAGGTAGAAAACAAGAATTGCCATGCCAAATCAAGAGGAGGCTAACTCTGTCTGCCATTCTTTCATCTACCCATCCTTAGAAATTCCATGTACTCCAATGACTTCAATCCTCCCATTTATTCATCCTGCAACTCCTACCTTAACTTCTCTTTTGAATCAGATTCCAAACCCACATTGAAAACTTCTGGCTAGATGTCTCCTCTTGAATGTTCCACCATGACAGAGACTCAGTATGATCAAACTGAATGCTCCTTTTTCTGAAATAATTTTCCCTTCTAAACTGTCCGAAAATTACTCTCAATTTTTACTCTTCTCCCACATCCTGTCAGTTACATAATCCCATTAGTTGGTTAATTTATTCAATTCTTAAGTATTTCCTGAGTGCACACTGTGCCCCCAAGCCCAGGCCTGGAAGCTAAGAATATCAAGGTAAGTCCTTGCTCTCTAGGCTCACAGTGAATGGATTGCAGATTCTCATTTAACTTCTTTCACATCCATTACTTTCTTTCCATTCCCACTGCCAATATTTTAATGCAATTTATATTCTTGTCAGGATAAGACCCTTGCCTGAGTTTCCTAGCTGGTGGTCTGTCTGCTTCTGTTCTCCCTGCTCATCCCCAGCCTGAGCCCCTCTCCCTTATGCTCTATATAACCATGCTATTCGTTACCAACAGAAGAATCTTCCTGAATCCTGCTTTGCAATGTTGCTTCTTGACTCATATGCCTTCAAATGGCTGCTATTGCTAGCAGAATGCTGTTCAAACCTGTTAGTCTGTTTTTCAAGGATTTCTATAACCTGCTTGGCTTGTTCAGCCTTATTTCCTGCCATAGAAGTGTTTCTGAAAGCTTGATCTTCAGATTCCCTCCATCAGAATCACATAGGCATCTTATTAGAAATACAGATTTCTTATCTGCCAGTGAATCAGTTTCTTACACTTCATTTGAAAAACTGAAAAGCGGTCCCTAATGTCTGGGAGCTGGCCTGGCACTCACAGTTAGGCCATGGTGTTCTCCTGTTGAACACAAGCAATTTCATAGAACACCAACATCAGACAAGGCCACACAGTGACCATGATGACCAATCTGTAATCAAGTATAAGCACAGAGAAAAACAGGAACATTGTCCAAACCACAAAAACGGCCAAATATCCCCAGTCCTAGATGGTATGATTGATTGCTGCTTCTTTACTAATTACAGTTATAGCATTGCTTGGTTCTTTCTATCTTCTAGGTAAGAATTATTAGGATACCAAATTCTAGAATTACCCCTGCTTCCCGACAGCATCTAATCCAGAGCAAAGCTCTGCTTCCTTGGACCCTCCCCAAAGTCAGTAGTACAAACCCAAATATTATAATAACTCTTTTTAACACTTACTGAGATACCCTATGGTTCTGCATGGTGTGTGGTCTCCCTCTTTGCAATGAATCGACAAACCCAACCTTCTTCAACTACAGGTGTTTTCCTCATGGTCTCTGGCTGGAGGGTATTAACAGATTGCATGAATCCTCATTTTATTGAGCTCCTCAAGAGAATCCAAAGTTGAGGTTGAAAACTACTGCTACAATCAAGCTATTCTCTATGTTTTACCGTAAACAAGTCACTTATCTAAATCCTTTCTATCCTTCAAAGCTAATTTATGTTCCCCTTCACCACTGAGGGCCCCTGACTCTGCTATCCCACATCATTTCCTCCTTCACTGAACTCATACCAGTGACACCCATTTGGAACCAAGTACAAGACACCACATTGCTCCTCATCCCTTAGCATTGCGTGGCCTTTCTCTCCCTAAAAGATGTAGATATTCAACATCAGACTCTCCAGAGAAAAACCAATTCCAATTGCTCTCAAACAGAAGAATCTTCCTGAACCCTGCTTTGCCATGTTGCTCTCTTGCTCATATACATTTATTGGCTGCTATTGCTGGCAAAATTAAGTTCAAGTATTTCAGCCTGTTATGAATGAACAAGCTGGGGCCGTTCAATATCAGACCCTTCAAAGCAAAAGATAGAAAAGTGAGCAAGTTCTAGGAATGTCAGGTCTCTGCCAGGGCCAAACCTATGAAGAGGCCCTCAGGAAGCCTCCAGAGGCCAAACAGGAGAGGTAGAATCTCACATCACTGAGTATGCAGGAGGAAGGTAAATAAATGAAGAATTAATAAAAAATAATTATTGTGCTCCTAGCAAAATTATTTATCAGCAGAAGTGCTTGAATGGCCCTACATGTTGATTTCATTTCTTTCCAAGTTTTCTCTTTTTAAAGAAATTATATATATGATAACTGGTCTTTTTTTTTTTTAATCCTCTTTACCTCCATGTATTTATTCCTTTATTCACTACAAAAATATTTTGGGGGTACTTTCCATGTGTGAGGCGCTGAGTTAGAGACTGGCAGTACAAAATTAATCAAGCAAGACGGGTCCCTGCTCTCGTTAAAGGCCCATTATTGGATGGAAATGGACAATTAAATATTAAATTAGTCTATATTATGCTAGATATAGAACAAGGGGGACCGGCCCCATGGCGGAGCAGTTAAGTGTGCGTGCTCTGCTGCCGGTGGCCCCGGTTCGGATCCTGGTGCACACTGACGCACTGCTTCTCAGGCCATGCTGTGGCGGCGTCCCACATAAAGTGAAGGAAGATCTGCATGGATGTTAGCTCAGGGCCGGTCTTCCTCAGCAAAAAGAGGAGGATTGGCAGATGTTAGCTCAGGGCTGATCTTCCTCACAAAAAAATAAATAAATAAATAAGAACAAGGGACTATTGGACTACCTGGGAGGGATTCTTGGAGGAAACAACTTTAAATGGACACCTAACAGATTAAAAGGAGTTAGTAATTTTATAGAATTGTAGTGAATCATTTAATATATGTGTTAAGGTCTTTTTATTTTTATTTTATTTTTGTGAGGAAGATCAGCCCTGAACTAACATCTGATGCCAATCCACTTCTTTTTTTGCTGAGGAAGATCGGCCCTGGGCTAACATCTGTGCCCATCTTCCTCCACTTTATATGGGATGCCTTCATAGCATGGCCTGACAAGCGGTGCGTCAGTTGTGCTCCAGGGATCCGAACCTGCGAACCCCAGCCGGCGGAAGCCGAGCGAGCACACTTAACCACTTGCAACGCCGGGCGCCCTCCAAGGTCCTTTTAAAATACAGTTTCTATCCACTTGCTCAAACGGAAATTTTTAGACACCAAAGTTTAAGAAGTTCTTTTCTTCTTCTTTTTTTTTTTTTGTGAAGAAGATTAGCCCTGAGCTAACATCCGATGCCAATCCTTCTCTGTTTTTCTGAGGAAGATTGGCCCTGGGCTAACATCCACGCCCATCTTCCTCCACTTTATATGGGACACCGCCACAGCGTGGCTTGACAAGCGGTGCCTCGGTGCGCACCCAGGATCCGAACCTGCGAACCCCGGACCACCAAAGTGGAGTGCGCACACTTACCCACTACGCCACGGGGCCAGCCCCAGAAGTTATTTTCTAAGGCTTTACTTCCCTTCAGTATGCTCCGACAATTACTAGCTGCCTGCTTTTAAGATATATACTTCATTTTTCTGTCTCTCCAACATTTGTGTTCTTTGTATCCTTTTATGTGAGTGCACCTTTCTGTCCTGAAAAGAGTTCTGTGTGGGGAGATCTTATGAAGTCTTCTTTGGTAAGAAATATCACTTGCTGATTAGTGTCAGATCAAAATATGGATCGTCCATTGGGGAATATTATGACACATCACAGGTACTGCCTTCAAATATTCCCAGGAGCTGCTGCAGTTTAAGTGTATTACTGTTCAATTACATTTTTCCTAATATTGTACAGGCTACAACGATAGCAAATGACAAGAAGGCAGGGTCCATGTCTATCTTATCTATAGCAGTATGTCCTCCCAACACCTAGCATATTTCTTGCACCAAATCATAATGCCCATAATATAAAGAAAATGATAACATACCTTTGCAAAAATTGGAAAGAATGTAACTAATAGTATAGACAGGCAGAAGAGAGTAGAAACAAATAACCCAGAGGGCTTTGAATCTCACTAGAATCAAGATGGTGGCAGCTTGAAATGATTCATGTATAGTGATCCAAAATTCTTGTGGTTTCAGAGAAGGTATACAGAAATAAGTCCACATATACTCAGATTTCAAATAAGAAGAACTTTTGGTTAGAGGAGGATTATTGAATGAGACATGAGCTTTTCCTTAAGCAGCCTACAGTTTAGCTGAAGAGACAAGGCTAATGAACAAGAAACAACCTGGTAGCAATTAACTGCTAGGCATGAGGTGCTGAGAGCCTGGGCTATGATGGAGGCAGAGACAATGATGAGGAGGAAGAGGAACATGCATTTAGAATTTAGAGTTACACCCTTTCACATGCTTGTCCATGTCAGTTTGTACATTGAAAAATACCGATTCCTAGAGGGTAGCAACCATGGCTATTTAAGTGACTGGACTATATAACTAGGACAACTTCCACATCAAATGTCTTACAGTCTCCCAATCTGTGAGGTAATTCTAGTTTCTCTGTAGCTGCCTCCATTAAGGTCAAATTCACCTGCATCTTCTACTGACCTTTGGGGTTAAACTCTTAGGGACCAACTTTTCCAAAGAGTATCAATTTTGCTGGCTGTCAGATCCTCCAGCCTTAATATGCTGACTAGCGAGAACTTTGGCATATACTTGCTTCTCTTTGCCTTAACTGACCTACTTAAATGTAATATATTTCTGTCTAGTCCTCTTGCTGAAAGGAATTCCTGGCCCTGTTCTTTGTAGGCTAGACTGCCATCTGATACTCTTGCCCCCTTGTATTAGTTATCTATTGTCGCACAACAAATTACCCCAAAATTTAGTGGATTAAAACAATGAACATTTATTATCTTACACAGTTTCTTAGGATCAGGAATCTGAGAGCAGCTTAGCTGGATGGTTCTGGTTCGGTCTCTCGTGAGGCTGCAGTCAAACTGTCAGCTGGGGCTATAGTCACCCAAAGGCTTGAAACGGACTAGAGGATCCACTTTCAAGCTCACTCACATGGCTGTTAAGCAAGAGGCCTCAGTTCCTTGCTACATGAGCCTCACCATAGGGTTGCTCATGACAAGGCCCCTGGCTTCTCCCAGAATGAATGATCTGAGAGAGAGAGAGAGAGAGTGAGAGAGACCATACTGCCTTATATGACATAACATCGTTAGTCCCTATTCTGTTCATTAAAAACGAGTCACTGAGTCTGGTCCACACTCAACAGGAGGGGATTACACAAGGATGAGAATACCAAGAGGCAGGGACCAATGGGGGCTGTTACAGAGCCTGCGTACTACACTCCTTTATAAGGTGACTTCTCAGTTCTTCATTTGAAGTAGTTACCTTAGTTTGCTCATATATTTATTAACTCCCTCATGAAGTTAAAGTGAATTCTAATCTGTTTGCCTGTGAAGCTATATGAAGTTAATATTTTGTACTTTAGCCTCAAAATAAGAGTTCCTCTTCTTCCTACTGACAGATTTTACCTTTTTGAGAACAAAAATATACTTGTCTTTTTACCCGATTGTCTTCCACTGAAAACTGTAGGTTACTCTTTCTTGCTTATTTTGATTTGTAAGGTAAGTCTGTCAGGATAACAGCACAAATCATTCCTTAAACTCACAATGTCAAGAAGCAAATGGAGAATTCTTTCTTCTCCTTACTGCCAACTGAAAATTTTCACATCCAAATCCTTCGCCACTCGGTCAACAAGCCAAACCCAATTCACTATAAAAGTGAACATTTGCCAAACGTTTTCTTAGTTTACGTATATCAAATAAATAAAGGACTGTATTAATGTGAGAGCACTGGTTTATTTCATAAATAATTGAAATAATTCAGGGCTTCAGTCTTCAGTGTTTGGAGGACGCAAAAATTCAGCAACTAAAACATAACCTACTATTACCGTGGCTTGACTCTGGGCAGGATTCTTTGCCAAGTGTAAATTGGAAATTGGAAGTCAAAGTCATGGCTTCTGCCATTCAGGAGTTTACAGTTGGTGAACATGTTAGAGTTTGGTTCCTAAAACCATACCTATTGTCACTAAGAAAGCAAAGACTGGCCTAATAACCCCTTCTTGCCTTTAAGAAGTCAGCAGAGATTTTGTCCTTTCTTAAATGCATGCCTACTTTGATGGCACTGAAAGGATTGTCTGAAGAAGGGGTGATGCTAAAATACCCACAATGGCAGATACCTGTTCATGCAGAACACTCTCACATTTATAGATGTGGACATAGATGCTCGGTCAATATCTGAACAGAACGGAGACAGGACTGTGTTTCAGTCTCAGTTCCACCACAGCTGTGTTAGCTTCAGCAGCATCTCTGAGCTTAATTTCCTTAAACGTGAAATGGGAATAATAAATACAGATTTGTGTTGATGAGTAAAGTGTGTTAAAATACTAGTAAAGGGGCTAGCACATAGTAGGCATTCATAAAATGTTGATTCTTTTTCTTTTTGTGTCTCATCAAAATGTGCTGGAAGTAACTCTGCCAGGGAGATTTTCATATAGCTGTTGCTGTATTTTCTGGCTCTGATGGCAAATCTGGCCGTGGAGGGAAGCTTTTCTACCTTTTCCAAGCAGGACATTATATTGTTAACTGTATTCTGCATATTTAAGAGAGAATTGAACTGAATATTTAAGTACTCCCTGAAGTCAATGCACAATTTAGAAAATTATGTATATTAGAATGTTATGCTGCAATATGATACATTGAGTCCCAATGAAGCTGTGGTTCCTAATTCGGACTGTATTAAGTTTCCCTGCTTAAATTTTATTACAGTGTAGATCATCGATATCAAGTGAATCAAGCCAACTATGAAAGCATCACTAATAAGAGAAAAACATTTTAATGTATCAAGAAATCACTCTATTAAATTTTACACAAAATATACCACTTATTTCAGAGACATTTGCTGGAAAGTTGCTAATGTTGAGATTTATATTAATTTATGTTTACCAAATGCTTTGCTATCACCTTTATTTCCCATCTCCAAAGACTTTTGACAGTGGATCAAATCAAACCACCAACTTGGAGAAGCAATTTTGCTGAGGTAGAAGGCACCATTACACCACACTCCTATTGAAAATTTAGGATAAGTTGGTCTACAATATCTTGTAGTACCCCTTCTACTGTCAAGATAGCCAAGCTGTAGTCTTGAATTTTTTCTCAAAAACTCTTTCTGTCTCCCATTAATTGAAAATTATATTATCTCCCAAACTTCTTGCACTTTACCCACAGAGCCGGAAGAAGAGTCAGCACAGTGCACCTTCTACTCCTTCCAAGCCATTCATTGTTCCACTAGAAACTTTCACTCAACTGCTTTTCTTACTAGAACTTAATGTAATCCTCTTCTTGTCATACCATATTGGTTTCTTTGTCTTATCCATGCTTGATATATTTTTAAACCATATTCCAACCATGCTCGGTATTCTTCATCTCACACTACCCACATTCACAAAGGACTGATATGTAAACTATGGTTCAATTTTTAAATTTACAATGATAAATATGACTATGAAGAAAACAATTACTCATGTTGAAAATGAGTCCATTTTATCCTTGTAGACCAATTAATGAGGAAACCTCAGTAGAATCAGAAGGCGATTTGGTGAATATGGAAGCAGAGTAGATAAAGTTAATTAGATGATATTCCTAGTTAGTGTCTTGAAGCCATAATTGCCTGATCCCCCTTTTCACTAAAGACTGTGCTGCTAAACCGAGTAGATATTTGACCAATTCATAGGAGACAATGCTTTGTAACTATATTGAAGGCACACAAAACTTCGATAGTAATTTTTGCCTTCCTCTGAATAGGCCCCATGGAGACTTAGAAACATGGAATATATTCTTTAGCTATAGCTTATCTTTTCTTTACTCAAACAAAATATGATTGATTAGACTTAGGTATTCTCACTTGGTAAATCTTGGATATTCCTATAGCACCTTAACCATCCATTTACAAGTAACTACATTTATTGAATGTTATGCCATGTTAATTTTTCCAAAATTCATCATGAGAGGGTGTTTAGATACCTCTTGTGCCCCACCTCACATTCTCTTAATGTACTTCTAGCCCAGGTGTAGCTATGACAAGCATCTGTGCACAAGTATAACTAACGTGACAGCACTTTGCCCCTACTGCAATTTCTCGCTTTCTGCATCACGGAATTTTTGCTGTAGTTCCTGTGGAACCTGCTCAGCTATTTTGACTCACACAGAAGCCTAGAAGTATAAGGGAGTTAACACAACATAGGACGAGAATTGGTAGAGGAATTCTCCCCTCTTCCTTCTGTTGAGCGGACAATTCTGAGGTGTGTTCCACACAGCTCCTCAGGCTGTTCCCATATGATAAAATCACATTGGTTGATATGCCATATTTCTTAAAAGGAATGTATTGTTTTTTCTCTTGAAAAAGGTAGGACTTAGGGATATTTTTGTTATGCCTGTTTTTACATTGGCAAGTAGACTTGCCATCATGACTTTCATAAGTATTTTATCAGCTCCCAAATCAATATGCATATTTCCCAGAATATTTAAACCAACTGAATATATTTGGACAATTTTTAAAATAAACATAGCATGAGAAAAATTTTAATGAGAAAAATAAGTAAATCAAATGTTAAATTGTCTACATGATTCTCTTCTGTTCAATGTTTTAGCATAAAAAAGTGAAAATCTGGAGATGTGCCCTTAGAAATTAAATATTTTTCTCATTTTAATTGGTGGAAATACGTTATGGAAACTAGTCACAAAATAAAATTACTGCATTATAAATATAAAAAATATAAAAGCCCTAGTACATAACATGGTCTTTGAATTTGCCTCAAGATGATTTCCCATTTAATACCTTCCCTAAAATATTTATACAAAATCAGACGTCGGCCAAACATATTGGCAATGCTACATAATAGTTTAAATGCAGCATGCAAACACTTATTTTTGTTTCTAATCTTAATTCAGAGAAGATGGAAAATACAAGTATTCAGTCCCCAAAGAAATATTAACTCCTCAAACTGGGCTGCTTTGGAATAAAAAATCCTACATGTGTGCCCTGTGAACTTAGTTAACATGAGTACTGTAATTTCTGCATTTCCTGATTTGTACTAAAATTGCAAGTATATTAGTTTAATATTTTATAGGGGTTGTGGAAGACTGCTGTTGAAATTTTCAAGGTATAGAGTTGTCATTTCTCTGGAAGGAAAAATCTAGCATCTGACAATAATTCTCTGCAATCTTTTACTTGGAGGAAGGCATTGATTGGTTATAGTCATGGCTTTTCCTCACACACAAATTGAACAATTTCACAAGTAAAGAGGTTTACTTTTTTCTCTTTTGTTCGAAATAACAACAACTATACATCATACCCTCCCTTTGTCTCTGTCCTAGATTCACTAAAGCATTAGGTCTAATGCCAGGCACGCTGATTAGTTACCCAGTCACTAAAGTTACTTTTAGAAAGAGAGAGTTGTTATCTGAACACTCAGATTGTGCTTAATGCTTTGCAACAGTGCCATTAACCTTAAACTTTGTTGCATCTGCTGATGTTTTTATCTCTCTGTTTTTGTGGCCCTACACATCCACACGGCACTCTGTTATTGACTATTGACAAAAATCTACTCAAATAATAAAGTTTCTCATAATTCCAAATTATTTTGTGGAAATAGGTTTATACTCAGTTGTATAGACCAGCCTACATAAACACTTCCCTCTAAAAAAGTGCATGTAATTTTATTTTCACATGATCAAAAAAAACAGTAAACTTCTTTTTTATTATTTTTCACAGCAACATTCATGGACATCTGAAATTTTGGGTATATAATGACATTACCTGGAAACTTGCTAAAAATAAAAAATTCAAGAAAGGCATATGACTTTATAATTATCAAGGTCTGATTTTAAAAGTAGTACAAAATAATCAGAGTAGTTAGCATTTACTGAGCACTTCTTGTTAGGTATCTATGACAAAGAATAATTAGACCTCCTCAATCGTTCCTTCTCTATTGGGTCATTTCCATCAACATACTATAAAGGTTGCCTCCTTAAAAAAATCTTTTTTGTTTTTTCCCTCAAGCTACTTCTTTTGTTGTTCTTCTCATTTATAGAAAAATATCCTAAAAGCATGTATACTCATTATCTTCCCTTTCTTTTCTCCTATTTTTAACCCCCTCTAATCAGGCTTTCATTCCTCCAATCCACTGAAAATACACTCTTCAAGGTCACTAATTCTTGCTGAATCCAATGGTCTATCCTCAGTCTTCATCTTACTGTACCTTTTCCAGAGCAGCATTTGACAGTAATTGATCAAACCTATTTCTTGAGAAACTTGCCTCTTTTGGCTTCAGTGGCATCACACACTTGTTTTCCCTCCTACGTAGCTGGCTATTTCCTTTTTTCTAGATCTCCTTACTCTTCCGGGCCTCTAAATTTCAAGTGTCTCAAACATTGATCTTTACTGAAATTTTAAGGTTTCTTTGTTACTGCTTGCATAGAACTCTGGGCTCTGTGAGTAGAGATCCCAACTCCCAAAGGGAGAACATTTCTGCTAGGGGACACAGCAAGAGTCCAATTGAACTACGAACTATAGCTGTTTCCTGGGCATGTCTGGCTCCTTGTGTACAGGGACCAGTTAGCAAGATAAAGAGTCATAATATTTGCAGGGGAAATTGACCCTGATCATCAAGAGGTAGGGCTGGTTGGAATATGTGCATTCCGCATGAAATATCGTGATTCACTTGGGTGACCCTTGCTACTCTCTTGCCCAATTCTGATAGTATATTGACAAGTGCAGTAAATCTGCCCAGAGAAGGGCATGGTGCTCAGATATCTCAGAGAGAAGGGTCTGGGTCATGCCACCAGGTAAAACATACAGACCAGCAGAGATGACAGCTGAGGGTGAGGGGATCTAGAATGCATAGTAGAGGAGGGAGATAGCCAGTATTAGTTGTAGCCCTGTGATCAGTGTAGCAGTGGGAACTCCAGGTTGTCCCACTAACCTTTCTTTTCCAAATTTCCCTCAGGAAGAAAGGCTTATGGGGAGCTGCTTGTGGAAAATATGCAAAGATTGAGGGGCACAAGGGGTGGATTATGAAAGAAATTGTGAGTTATTTCCCCAGCTTCTGGGAATGCTGCTGGAAGATGACCCTCAGCTGTCAGCCTTCTATAGGGATTTCTCCGGCTGATGAAAACTACCTTGTCCAAGGTCATGCCTCCTTTTCAGGATAGCTAGTATCCAACGACCAATCAGCATGGGAGTATAAAAGTCCAATCCCAGTGCCCCAACTCACAACAGCTCTAAAGGACTGTCCTGGCTGCACAGTTACACATGGGGTCAGCTGAAGCTTTGTTGGGACTGCAATGCAGCTCAACTCCTACCCCTGCCCAATTTCACATCATTCTCCTCTCTTCAACAAGTGTTGATCCTGAAAGCACTCCTCAATAAATTTGCTACACCCTAATCTCCTTCTCAAGGTCTGCTTCTGAGGAAACACAATTGGAGACAATAGTATATTTTAATATTTTTAATTGAAGAAGGTGATCACTCTCTTCACAGTGCAAGGGTGGAATTGATATTCTTGTATTATTTGTTCTAGGATCCATTCCTCACCCTTCCGCTACTCTGTTCTGTATAGCAGAAAGGTGGCTCCTGAGACTACATTTCCTTGGCTCCCTTTCCAACTGACTTCCAGTTAGGTTTGCCAATGGGAGGCAGTGGTGGGAGGTTGGATGGCAGGAAGAAGGGGGTCAGGGTATTTTGACCCCTCTCTCTGCATCTCTGGTGGTCCCTACATGTCCTTTGTTTCCCTGGACAGCCCCTATCTCAGTAGTCACACTCCTACTAGACAGCCTCTGCTCTGTTTCTAGCTCCCACTGATTATACCCAACTCCTGAACTCACAACATGATTGTAACCCAGGAATATGACTAATTACAATTCCTGAACACACCAAATGGCTTTGTGCGTGCTTAGTACATATTCACTCTGCCTAGAATACCCAGCCTGTTTTTATCAGATCAACTCACATTCACCCTCCAAGACTCAGTTCAGGTTTCAGCACCTCCTTTAAGCCTCCTCTAACCCCACTCCCATTCCTCATGTGTTCCTTCAGAAGCTGTGCTTCCCTCTATTGCATTGCTTACTGTATTAATTTGTAATTATATATGTACTTGCCTGAGTGAGACTGAGATGTCCTTAAGGGCAAGATTGGTATGGTCTTTCATCTTTGTATTCTAACGCTAATATAGGGTATCTGTTATTGTAGGCAATTAATAAATGTTTTTTAGATGAATGAATGGCATAGAGATAGGCTTCCGTATGTCAAAGGCAAATGTTTCTGTGACATAGATTGGAAAATACAGATTTTGGAGTCAGAATGTGCTGGAATAGAGACTAAGCTCTATATTTAATAAGAGCTTTGTGAAATGATCTTGAGCAAATTGCTTAACCACTCCAAGCTTCATTTACCTTAGTTATAAAATGGAAATGATGGGGACAGCCCCGGGGCATAGCGGTTAAGTGCGCGCGCTCCACTGCTGCAGCCCGGGGTTCGGATCCCGGGCGCGCACCGACGCACCGCTTGTCAAGCCTTGCTGTGGCGGCGTCCCACATAAAGTGGAGGAAGATGGGCACAGATGTTAGCCCAGGGCCAGTCTTCCTCAGCAGAAAAAGAGGAGGATTGGCAGATGTTAGCACAGGGCTGACCTTCCTCACACACACACAAAAAAATATATAGAGAGAGAGTACTAATATCCAGAATATATAAATAACTCCTGCAACTCAACAACAAAAAAAACAATTAAAAAATGCACAAAGGACTTGACTAGACATTTCTCCAAAGATGATATACAAATGACCAACAAGCTTATGAAAAGATGCTCAACATTACTAATCATTAGAGAAATGAAAATCAAAACCACAATGCAAATCTCACACCCATTAGAATGTTTACTATCAAAAAAACAAAACAGAAAATAACAAACGTTGGCAAGAATGTGGAGAAACTGGAATCTTTGTGCACCGTTGGTGGGAATGTAAAATGATGCAGCTGCCATGGAAGTTCCTCAAAATATTAAAAATAGAATTACTATATGAGCCAGCAGTCCAACTTCTGAATCTATGTCCAAAACAATTGAAAGCAGGATCTCAAAGAGGTATTTGCACAGCCATGTTTATAGCAGCTTTATTCACAATAGCCAAGAGGTGAAAGCAGGCCATATGTAAGTGACAGATGAATGAATAAACAAAATGGGGTACATACATATAATGGAATATTATTTGGCCTTAAAAAAGAGGGAAATCTTCTCATATGCTCTAGCATGAACAAAACTTGAAGACATTACGCTATGTGAAATAAGCCAGCCACAAAAAGACAAACACTGAATGATTCCATTTATATGAGGAAACTAAAGTAGTCAAATTCATAGAAACAGAAAGTAGAATGGTGGCTGCCAAGGGCTGGGGAGAAGGGGAAACAGGGAAATGTTGTCTAATGGGTATAGAGTTCCAATTTTGCTACACAAAAAGTTCTGGAGATCCATGGCACAACAATGTTAACATAGTGAACACTACTGAACTGTACACTTAAAAGTAGTTAAGATGGTTAAAAAAAAACTTATCAAATCGTATATTTTAAATATGTGCAGTTTATTGTATATCAATTATACCTTATTAAAGCTGTTTAAAAAGTATATTGGTGGGGCTGGCCCAGTGGCGTAGCGGTCAAGTGCGCACGCTCCACTTTGGTGGCCCGGGGTTTGCAGGTTCCGATCCCAGGTGCGCACTGATGCACCGCTTGTCGAGCCATGCTATGGCAGGGTCCCATATAAAGTAGAGGAAGATGGGCACGGATGTTAGCCCAGGGCCAATCTTCCTCAGCAAAAAGAGGAGGATTGGCAACCAATGTTAGGTCAGGGCTAATATTCCTCACACACACACACACACACACAAAGTATATTGGTAAGTGTAATTTTAGCAAGTGACTAAGAATACAGATTCCAAAGTCAGACTGCCTGGCCTCAAATCCCAGCTCTGCCACCTACTAGTGGTGTGACCTTGGGCAAATAATTTAATAACTCTGTTCTTCAGCTTTCTCTTCTGTGAAAGTGTTTATAATAGTACCACCTTATACAATTGTTCTTTGAATTAGTTGAGCTAATATTCATAAAGCAAGGTCTAGTACATTGTGGTAAATAAATGTAGTGACCTGTCAGTCTCACTCTTGATGTAGCTCTACATACAAATGTTAACAGATTATTTTGAAGTGGTTGTTTTACCAGAGATTTTAATTGTTTTCTTCTCAGCTTACCTGAATTTTTAAATCTTTTTATTAAAAATATGTATGATTTTTATAATAAAAGCACTAAAACGTTATTTTATGAATACAAAATAAGTCAGATGGTCCATCTAGTGTAGAAGTTTGTTTCTCTTGGTAATATTAAGGAAATCATTTCTGAGCAAACATAGATTATTTATTATATTCCAGAACTCATTTTAATATTTTTAGCACTCTTTATTTTTGAAAAAAGAGAAAGATACTATTATATGTGTATGAGAAAAATAGTGTACAATAAAAGCCTGTAACTGTTCTGAAAATTATGGCTTATAATACCCTACATTTTTATAGTAATATTATTAGTTAGTAGAGTAATTTCCTAATTGCATGTAGCTTGGGTGACAATAACACAACTTAAATGCAAGACTGTGGAAGTATTTCATAGCGGTGCCTTATTGACCCATTATTTTTGCAACACTGGGAAAAGCCCTGGTAGATTTGGTGTTGATCCTGCTTTTTCCCCTGGACAGAGTCAGTTCTGGCCTGCTCTGTCTCTCATTGCTGTGATGACGGCCGTATCCAGATGCTAAATACTCAAGAGACACTCAATACTAGAGTGTTAAAGACTCTGAACACTTCATCCCCAAAGAATGTAGCATTCCAAGAGAAAACAGGCCTCCTTCTGACACTAGTAAAATTGTGAAGGTGTGTGATAAATCAGGCATCAAAATGAGAGGCCACAAATTCTTAAATGTGCTCTGCTCCTCACAGTGAGTCCCTGCTCCTCTTTCCAACACAAAGTCAAATATTTTAAATAATAATAATAAAGCTTGTAAATACACACCAGTAGAAATAACTACAAAATATGTTCAAACATAAAGTGTTACAATAAGCTATTATGCAGTTAAGAAGGACATAAAGTGTTACAATAAGCTATTATGCAGTTAAGAAGGCTCTTCTACATGGGAATCAGAGAATAAATAGTTAGAGACATAACTAAAGATCATAACGTGTGAAATGTCATAAGCTATTTGAAGGGATTTATTCTGAGAGGATGGGCAGGAATATTTTGCCCTCAGGACACTTGTTTTTTCCATTTTCTTTCTTTCCTTCTTTCCTTTCCTTTCTTTTCGTTCTTTCCTTCCTTCCTACAGAAGTTTTCATCACTTCATATCCACAAAACAAAGACTACAGGTTTTTAAAAGTACCATTTATTTGAAACATCAACTTTCTAAAGAAATACAAAATTTTAAAAATCTAAACTAACGAATTTTATCTATATCAAAGAAAACAAAATGATGGCTTGTTTTTCAAACAAATAAATTTGGCTATAAACTAGAATTGTATTTCCATTAAAAAATTAAGACTATTTTAACCAAAAGTATGTAAAACGTTGTTTCTAAAATGGCCAGTGCCTAAAGTTGCTAACAAAAATGCAGAATAACTTGCTTCAGGACAGAAATATATAAATTATGATGAGTATTAATTAAAATTTACTAAATAATAGGTTCATTTATTTTGCTGAAGCAATGTGTAACTCCTAGTATTTTTTATTTCTCTTTACTTTTTATTGTGGTGTAACTTACATAAAGTATACAAATTAAGTACACATCTTGATGAATTTTTGCTTATGTTAACAGCCATGATCCACCAACCAGATCAAGATAGAGAACCCTTAAAAGACAATGTTTCCTTCAATTTTAGGTGTGTAAGTCTTTCCTGAAGATATTGTTAAAAGTGTACATTCCTAGGCCACACTCCCAAGGATTCAATATCAATAGGTCTGGGATAGGTTCCCTGAGACTAAATATTAAATAAGCACCTCCATTTGGAGAAACTCTGCCCTTGAAGGAAGCCTAATTTGATTCATAATTCTAGAAGTTCCATTACTCTCAACTTTAAAGATAATTTTATTGGCAACTCTAGGTGGTTTTCTACTGAGGAAGAATATATATAACATTTGCTATCTTTGTGTAATTTTAAATTTTAGTGTCGTTTTTCCTTTTTTGGAGCCAGAGTCTCCCAAATGAAGTTCCCACCAGTCCATGGCAAAATGAAAACTTATAAGTCCCTAGTGAGTTTTTCATAAAGTTAAATGTATTTAAAGGATTGTCCTTTATTTTGAGATTATGTTCTTCCTACATTCAGGACTTTGAAATGTCCTTTCTTTTATGAAATAATTCTAACAGTAAAAGAGTAGGTTTCTTTTTTTTAATTTAGAGAAACAGAGAGTTAGAAACTCTGTTCTCTAAATTTCAAAAATCTGTGGTACCAAGACTTTAGGTTTGCTCCTGAAATTCAAACTGATTGCCACCAGGGGAAGCAGAGTGCCATAACCTGTACAACTTAAAAAGTAGGGGCGTTTTCTCTGCCAGAGCATGTTAAAATTTGACTAAACTTTTTCTACTGCTCCAAAAAATGACATTAGCGTCTTTTCTTTCATTATGTAAGCAATATATCATCTCTGTAGAAAACTTTCAAAGAATGGGAAAACTTGAATCAAAATCACCAAATCATTGTTAATATATTGATTTTTTCTGGTGTTTCTTATGTACAATTTTTTTAACAAGACTATATATATTTATAATTCTGCCATTACCACTTGATATTTTTCTTCTGCATTTTCTGTCATTAAAAATCCTTTCGACGTAGTTTTGTCTATAGAATGTTTTATCTCATGAAAGCATCACAATTCATTTTATTACTCTATATTCCAAATTTTAAACATAGAAGTTGTTTCCACTTTAAATAAATGTAAATAACACTACAATGAACATTTTTGTACACATTTAAAAACTTCATTTAAAAATATTTCTTTAAGATAGATGGTTAAGGGGCTGGCCCAGTGGTGCAAGCAGTTAAGTGCACGTGCTCCGCTGCGGCGGCCAGGGGTTCGTCAGTTTGGATCCCGGGCACGCACCGATGCACCGCTTGTTAAGCCATGCTGTGGCGGCGTCCCATATAAAGTAGAGGAAGATGGGCACGGATGTTAGCTCAGGGCTGGTCTTCCTCACATACACAAAAAAGATAGATGGTTAAAAGAAAGAAATTGATATGGAGAGTATAAGCATTTTTTTAAGGCTTTTGATATATATTATGATTCATTTATCTATTGCTGTATAACAAAATCTCCACAATTTAGTGGCTTAAAATAACAAGGATTTATTATTTTTGTACATAGTATTGTCTGAGTTCACTCATGCAGCTGCATTCAGCTGAAAGCTTGACTGAGGCTGGAATGTCTAAGAAGGCTTCACTAATGTGTCTGGCAGCTTAGCTGGAGTAGTTGAAATAGATGGGGTATGGCTTGGCCTCTCCCTTTCTACACAGTCTCTCCATTCAGTAGTGCAGCCTGAGTTTATTGATATGGCAGCTGGATCCCATAAGAGTGAAAGTGAAGCTGCAAGTCTTCTTAACACCTATACCTAGAAGCCAAAGCAAGTCATGGCATCAGTCTAGATTTAGGGGGAAGAGAAACAGATTCCACTTTTTAATGGAGGAGTTACAAAATCATATTGCAGAAGGCATGCAGGGTTGGAAGTATTGTTGTGGCCATCTATGGAAACAACAGACCACATATTGCCATATTATTATTTTATAAGGATCAATTTATTACAAAAAGTGTATGCAAAACACACCTCCATCAGATTGGCATGAATTAAAAAGTGTCAGCAAGGATGTGTTGCAACAATAACTCTGATTATTACACTCCTGATGGGAGTGTAATCTTGAATGCTCACTTTAGAAAACAGTTTGGCATTACCTGCCAAAGTTCAAAGGTTATACCCTGAAAAAATAGATGCACAGGTAGACCAGGATATATGTATAAGAAGGTTCATAGCAGCATCATTCATAGTTCATTATAGCCCCAAACTGGAAATAATCCTAAAGTTCATTGGCTCTAGAACAGATTTTAAGAAATTGTGGAATATTATAGAGCAATGAAAACGAACAAACTGTACATTCAAGCAACATGGATGAATCCTTCAAATATAAGGTTGAATATAAAACACAAGTCACAAAGTGATGCATGCATTGTGATTTCATTTATGTGAAGTTCAGAAACAAGCAAAACTAAACCATGTTGTTTAGGGATGTACATATATGTAATATAAAGAAGAACAGAGAAATATTTACTATATGAAAGCTAAAGTATGAGTTTGGCCTGGTAAGGGGGAAGGAAGATAGGGTGGAGTATCCAGACATATGAACTAGCATAACTGGAGTTGGCTGAATTTGAGGAATTTAAAGAAAGCCAGTGAGCAAAAGGAAGAACAGAAACTGAAGGATTTTCAGACTTCATGCTAAGAACAATGAAAAGCCACAGATTGGTTTTAAACAGAACACAATATGATCAGGTTTTCATTTTCAAAGAGTAATTTTGTCCATCATATGTAAAACAGATTAGACAAAGTCAAGAGTGGATACAAGAATATGGTTAGAAATCTGTTTTAAATGGCTTCAGGTGAGAGATGATATGGTTTCAACTGGTGCAGTGACAGCGGATAAGAAAAGAAAAAGATGGATCTGAGAGAGGCTTAGAAGGTGGAATCAATAAGATGATGATTGGGGAGTTTAGAAAACAGAATGCGTTAGCATGACTCCTATTTTCTGATATGATCAACAAGGTGTCATTGATCAAGAAAGGGAACACTAGTGGAGAGCTGGATCTTGATTTTGGATTCCTGGGAGATATGTAAGTGCAGATGTTACCCAAGCAGGTGAATAAATGATCTGGAACTCAGAAGAAGTGCCTGAGCCAAAGAGAGAAATTTGATATTTTTTTCTTTTAATGTACCATGGCAGTAAATGAAATAGGGCAGGTAAAACGACTCAGAAAGGATAGGTAGAAGAAGTAGTGAAAATGTTAATATTATCTATGTGCAATGCACTGTACTTGATGCAGGGGCACAAAGGTGAGTAAGACATGGTCCTTAGTTTACTGCCAAGTGGAGGAGACGCTTTATCAGACCATATATATCAAGAAGTACAGGATGCTGTGGAATCCCAGAGGAGGGCAGTTAGGTCTGGAAAGTCAAATAAGAATTAGCCAGCTTGAAAGGTGGGAAAGCCATGTGAAGAAGCCATAAGACGCACAAAAGCACTGAGGCTTGAAACAATGCCATATATGTGTGTGCTCACAAGCAGTCCACTAGTATTCATGCACAGGGTTTGAAGGTGACACAACAGGAGGTCAGACAAAAGAGGGAGAAAGGTCCCAGTTATAGAGGGTCTTGCATGCCCTGCCAAGGAGTTCAGGATTTATTCAGAGGGAATAGGGGAATGATATGGTCATATCTGCGTGTTAGAGAGTTTACTTAGACCAAGTATGAAGGGTGAGGGTCAAAGCGGAAGACAGCAGAACCGGTTAGAAAGAAATAAGCTGCTACATGTAAAGGGAGAGGTGATAGGGATAAACAAGGGCAATACATGTGATAAATATTAGGACCGCTCATTAATTCAAAGAGCCGTGTGGAAAGTCATATCTGCTTACTCCTGGGTTTGACCCAGCTTTAAATGCAGTTGACGGAAATTCGAGAGAGAGATGGAAGAAGCCCAGGTTTTAAATTTCCGAATTCCTACAAAACAAAAAAAAGGTAACTGGATTAAAAATAATGTTACTTAGTGTTATTTAGAAATATCTAAGAGAGCTATGAATCAGGAGACGTGAGCATTCTAAAAATGTGTCCACTACAGTAATAGCAATAGGTAGTCATTAGAGTATTCCAAAATATGGATGAATTTCTTTCAAGAACATGTAGGTCTGGATATGAAAGCTCTATGCACATTTATTCATTTCTAGAGCATTTATCAAGTACTTGTTATATGTCAGGTACTAAGACAGGAATTGATACTATAAAGACAGATATTCATAGATATCAAGATGTTTATACTTATACTCAAGATGTTTACAGTCTAACAGGAGGAAACAAACATGTAAAAAAAGTGAGCTACAATGTTATAGGCTCTGAGATAAAAGTATGCTGCCAGTAGAGAGGGGCAGAAGGAGGAAGTGATTACTTCAGATATGCTCTGCTAATGGGAAACACAATAGTGAAGATGATGCTTCATCTGAGTCTTAAAAAGTGAAGAGGTGGTCAACAGGGTTGGAGGGGGCAGAAGGACATTTTAGAAGAAGCTGCTGGAGAGCAAGTAAAAAAAACAATAAACTTGGCTTGTTTGAGCAAAGCTTAGTGTGGAAGGAGTGTAGGGTTCTGGAGAGATCAAGTGCTAAAGAACTTTATACTGTGTGCTAAAAAGTTTTGACTTTATACTATATGACATAGGAAGTGCAAAGTGTATTAGTTTTCTAGGGCTGCCATAACAAAGTACCATAGATTGGGTGGCTTAAACAACAGAAAATTATTTTCTTACAATTCTGGAGGCTAGAAGTCCAAGATCAAGGTGTTGGCAGGGTTGATTCTTCGAATGCCTCTCTCCTTGGCTTGTAGATGGCCATCTTCACCCTGCATCTTCACATGGTCTTTCCTCTGTACATGTCTACGTCCTAAATCTCCTCCTCTTATAAGGACACCAGTCATATTGGATTAGAGCTCACCTAACGACCTCATTTTAACCTAATTACCTCTTTAAAAACCCTATCTCCAGATACAGTTACATTCTGAGGTACTGGGGATTAGGACTTTAACATACGAATTTGGTGGGGGCCACAATTCAGCCTATAACAGGATTAGATGTGCATTCTGATCACCTAGACAGCAGGGTGGAGGGCACATTAGAGGGGTGCAGGACCAGTGACAGGGAGACCCTTTGGAAGACTAATGCAGTAATCTGTGTGAGAGATGATCAGAGCCTGAATTAGAAAGATAGGGGAGGGTATGGCGAAGGGAGATGTTAAAAGAGTCACCAGGTTGGGCCTGGCCCCATGGTCAAGTGGTTAAAGTTCCACGCACTCTGCTTAGATGGCCAGGGTTCCCAGGTTCGGATCCCAGGTGCAGACCTGCTCCACTCACCAGCCATGCTGTGGCAGTGTCCCACGTACAAAGTGGAGGAAGACTGGCACAGATGTTAGCTCAGGGCTAATCTTCCTCAAGCAGATAAATAAATAAATAAATAAATAAATAAATAAATAAATAAATAAATAAAGAGGAAGATTGGCAGCGGATGTTAGCTCCGGGAGAATCTTCCTCAAAAAAAAAGTCACCAGGAAAATTAGCCTGCAGGATAGAATTCAAACTCCTCAGCACAGTCAACAGCGCCCTTGACAATTCAGCCCTGACCCCTCAATGCAGACTCATGTCCCGCCACTCGACATCACACATGCTCCCCCTGGACGCCCAGGAGCACTCTGTGCATAGACACTCACCTTGTGCTATGATTATTTTACATTTTATATGCTTGCCACCCCCACTAAACCGTAAGCTCCTTGCGGGCTGGGATTGGTTTCCTTTCTTAGTTTCCCCAGAGGCTGACAGGGTGATGAGCAAATAGAAAACATTCAATCAATATTTGATGAATGTACGAGAATCAAAGGCTTCACCTGATACCACCTACATACTACCAGGTGAGGCCTTGCCTGTCCGTCCTCTGTAATATCTCTTTTTAACTGAAATACTAGGAAAAGTCTAATGCAAGAAAGTCAGATTTTCCATATTTGGGGCAAAATCTCTCTTATAAAAAGAAATAAGATATTTTCACAAACCAGCAAGGAAAATTCCAGGGGAAAAGCCAGGCAAATCAGCAGAGTTTCCAATCTGTCACCACTTTAATCCATCTTGTAAATCACTTCCAGTTTAATTTTAAAGGACAAAACACCACTGTCTTCATGTCTTTTTTTATTTAAGAACTTAATGAGTGGCTCCCATTGCCTATCTGATCAAATCCAAGTTTCCCAGTCTGGTTTTGAAGACCTTCCACAGCCTGGCTGCATTTCACCTACCCAATCCACTGTCCACACAACTGTCAGAATTACCTTCCTGACACACAGATAGGATTATTCACTCTCATGCTCAAAAATACTTTAAGGATCCTCATGACCTCAGATAAATTTCAAATTCCTCACTTAAGCTTTCTACTATTTGGCCCTGGTCTTCCTTTTCTGGCATATATCCCCCTAGAGTCTTCAATCTTTGGCTAACTTCCCAAGTTGTCTTTCTTAAATATTTCTTACATTTTCCTGTTTTTGTGTCTCTACAGTGTTTGACTTGTTCCTGAACCACCTGCAGTGCTCTCTTCCACATCTGTTGTAAAAGTCAGCAGTCTCAAATCCAATCCACCAGGCTTTCTCCATTTTCTCTACCCTCATTGAGAATCAATCTCTGTTTGGGGCCAGGCTGATTGGGACTCCATGCTCTTTCTATATTCCCTATAGCTTCTCATAATACTCTATCCTTTCAATACAGTTATTTATATAAGTATTCTATCATGTCTATCAGCATTCACACATCTTTTAAAACATTCTCCCTAGACCTCACATCTATCACTACATTTCACTGCTTCCCTTTCTAGTAAAATTCCTCAAAAGATCTGTATATATATGTTGTTTCATTTCCTCTCCTCTCATCTTCTGAGCTCACACTAAACAGATTTTTATCCCCCATTCACTGAACCTGCTCTTATGAAGGTCATTGATAACCTGCATATTTTCCAAAGCCAAAGGGCAATACTCAGTCCTATCATCTTGAACTAACAGCACCATTTGACATGGTTCATTACTCCTTGCTGCTTTGACTACTCTCCTCCTTTGACGCCTGGGACACCACTTTCTTTTGCTCCTCTTCTCCCTCCACTTAGTGGCCAGGCCTTCTCCACCTTCTTTACTTGATCTGAATTGTCTTAACCTCTACAAGTTGAAGCGTCTAAGATTTAGCCCTCCTCATCTCTTTTCCAGACACACTCACACTCTCATTCAGTCCCATTATTTCAAATTTCATCAATACGTTGACAAGATCTAGTTTTCTATCTTCAGCTCTTAACTTTCTCCTGAATTTCAGATTCTTATGTACCACTGTCTAATCAGTATCTCCACACAGGAGATCAGTCTATGTCTAACAGGCATCCCAAACATAATACGTCCAAAACTAAACTCTTGATTTCTCTCCTCTCTACAACATGCATCTATCGCACCATTCCTCTTCTTACTAAAAAAGACCTCTCACTTCTTCTAGACCTTAGAGTCATCTTTGACCTTTCTCTTTCTCATCCAATCCATTAGCAAATTTTGCTAGCTCTGCATTCAAAATATATTCAGAATTTCACTACTGTCCACAACTCTTTCAATGCTACCACTCTCATCTAAGCCACCATCATCTCTTCCTTGAATTATTTCAAAAGTCTCTTGACTGGTCTCTCTGTGTATATGCTTGTCTGCCCAACCTCTCCCAAACCTTCAAAGTGGTCTTTTTAAAGCATATCTCTGATTATGTGACTTCTTGCTCAAAATCCTCCAATAGCTTCCTACCTCATTCAGAATACAACCCAAACTCCTTACTGTGGCCTACAAAGCATTGTCAACTGGTCCACCACTCCCTCTCTGAACTTATCTTCTGCCATACTTCGTCTTGCTCCATCAGCTCTTGAATTTCTAGTTTTCTTGCTATTCCTCAAGTACACCAAGCACACTTTTGCTTCAGCATCTTTATACTTAATATTCCTTCACCTAGAATTTTCTTCCTCTAGAGAGCCACAAAACTGCCTCACTTCTTTCAGGTCTCTTTTCAAATTCTACCTCGTCAGAGAGGCCTTCCTTGATCACTTCATATAAATTAGCAACCTTTTCCCATCATTATCTAACTTTTGCCTTGCATATTGTTCTTCATAGCATTTATCACCACCTGACAAAGTATATATTTGTTAATATGCTTTATCTGTCTCCTTCCACTTGAATATAAGCTTCTTTAGATAAGGTAGTTTGTTTTCTTTACTGCTGTACTCCCAGGACCTAGAAAAGTGCTTAGCACAGTGTAAGTATTCAATTCATATTGTATAAATGAATGAATAATTGTCACCTACTTGAAAGCTTCTGTGACCAGGGACTAGCTCTTATTGATCCTATATTCCCATTACACCTAGCTTAGTACTTGGCATATGATAAAAGTTTAAAATGTTGGACAAATTGAATTGCATCTTATTTTTCTCTGCTTCTCAGAAATACTCTCTGTTCCTTTTTGGCAAGTTTCCATACTGCCACCTGCTTCCTTCCTTCCTCTGCAGCCCATTTCTGTTGGAAGCCTCAGTTCTTGCTATTTGTCTTTTTAACTTCCCCTTTTCCTGTCTATATTCTATTACAACTTTAGTCTCTGGGCTTCCAGGAAACTTCAAATTACGACTATCATTTCTCAACTCTTAGCGGCTACAAAGACTATCCCCCACAATTTAGCAGCCTATACTATCATGTATTCTCTGATTCATGGGAATTCAGCCTTGCTTTCCCAAAAATACTGTAAATGGCACGATGGCAGAGATCATATCATACTCACAAATCCTTGAAAACATCCAGTACAAGGTCACATGCATGGTAAGTGATTAACAACTATATCAACTGATCCAGAATAGTATCTCTATTTGCATATTAACATCACCACTGGGATATCTAATAGGAATCTTATTCTGTCTGAACCACAGTTCCTGATTTTAGCACCCATACATATTTCTTGGCCATTCTCCCCTCAGAAGTCACCAGTAGGTATCCAGTTTCTTAAGTCCAAAGTCTGGGAATCATTTTTTAAAACAAACTTTTACTCTGAGATAGTATTCACATGCAGATGTAAGAAATAATACAGGCAGATTCCATATACCCTTTACCCAGTTTCCCCCAGTGGTAACATTCTGCAAAGTTACAGTACAGGTTGGCAGTTCCTCAAGGGATTAAATACAGAGTTACCATGCAGCCCAGTAATTCCACCTCTGGGTATACACACAAGAGAAATGAAAACATGTCCACATAAAAATGTGTACATGAAAGTTTACAGCAGTATTATTCATAGTAGCCAAAAGGTAGAAACAACCCAAATGTCCATCAACAGATGAATGGGTAAACAATTTGTGGTATATCCATATGATGAAATATTATTCGGCCATAAAAAGAAATGAAGTTCTGATACATGCTACAACTTGGATAAACCTGAAAACATTATGCAAAGTGAAAAAAGGCCACATATTATATGATTCCATTCATATGAAAGTTGTGAATAGGGAAATCTATAGAGACAGAAAGTCGATTAGTGGTTGCTTAGGACTGGCGTAGAGTGAGCAAGTGGAGGAAATGAAGATGAGGTCAGAGAGGTAATGAGTCCAGATGATCTAGGACTTTTTAGGCCATTATAAGACTTACATCTTTTACTCTGAGTGAGATAACAAGGCTTGGAGGGTTTTGAGCATAATTTGACTTTTAAAAGTCACTCTGACTGCTGTATGGAGAATAAACCATTGAAGGAAAAGAGGGGGAAGCAAGGTGATTAGTGAAGAGACTATTCTAAAAATCAAAGCAAGAGATGGTGGTTTGGACTAGGGATTAACTTTGGAGGTGGTGTGAACTGATTGGATCAGGATATGTTTTAAAGGTCAGAACCAAAGGATTTGTTGGTGGATTCAATGTAGAGTGTAAGAGAAAGAGAAAAGTCAGGGATGACTCCAAGGTTTTGGGCCTGAGCAACGGGACAGATGGAGTTGGCATTCACAGAGGTGGAGAAGAGTATGAAAGGAGCAGGTTTTGAACAGCCACTTTGGGGAGTTTGGCTGTGGACATGTTAACGTTGAGATGTTGGACATATGTGAATCTGCAGTTAACTGATAGTCTGTGTTGCGGCTATAATCTGGGAGTTGTCAATGTGTAGATTGCATTTAAAGCCATTAGGCTGAATGATATCACTTAGGGCATTGGCCTAGATAGAGAAGAGGTCCAAGAACAGAAGGAACTATTAAAGAAGACTTCAGAGCACTTCGAGTAAGATCCCCATTCCTTACCTTAATCATGACCTGGCCCTTCTCAACGTCTTTAACCTCACTTTCCAGTCACACAGGATACTCACTTTTTGAAACCTAAGTCTTTTCCTGTCTCATGGACTTTGACTTTGCTGTGCCTTCCACCAGGCATTTAAAAACTTGGTTTTTACCCAGGCTTTAATTGGTCACCTCCTTCTCTTACTACAATTCTCAGCTAAATTTTTAGTTACCCTGAGTTTTCTCTAACCACCCTAATCAAAAAAGCCCAATCCGACCACTCCACCACGTTATGGCTCTTAGTACAATCCGAAATTATTTCACTTGTTTTCTGTCTAGAAACCCATCCCACCTTAATTTAACAAACGCTTACAAAACGATTATTGTATGCCAAATAAAAGCTCATATTTCTCCTTGTATGTAACTTCCTGGAGAGCAGGAGCCTTATTATCTTGTCCTCTGCCGCATCTCAATGCAATCGACATTGCCGCAGCAATCAATTCTGAGTTTTCAACATTTATTAACGGAATGCATAGCACGACACCCATCAACTTGCAAACAGAAGAAACTGTGCCGACCTCTTCGCCGCGCCCTAGAATTGCTCAGAAGAACGGAAAAGCCGCACGCATGCGCCATTGTTCTCAGAGCGCTCCAGGCTGAACCCCGCCCCTTTCTCATGGCTAGTTTAACCACTGCACATGCGCAGTACGGGCCCTGTCCGTCTGTCGATTCTACCAATAAAGTTTTAGTGAGAACAAACTACCCTTTTCCTTGGCAAGATGGCGGAGTACGACTTGACTACTCGCATCGCGCACTTTTTGGATCGGCATCTAGTCTTTCCGTTGCTTGAGTTTCTCTCCGTAAAGGAGGTGAGGAGGGCTTTGAGCGCGAGGAAGGCGTGGGAGCGCGTGAGATGCGGGGCAAGGCCGAAAGGCGGTGGCGGTAACCCTAGGCCTGACACACGTGTGAGGCAGCCGCGAGTTTGATCCCAGGTCGGACCAAACTGTAAGGACCTACTGGTAGTTTACTGTCGTCCCGGTTGTTTAACACCGCGGAATTCGGCCGGAAGAGGGTGAAGTGCCAGTATGAAACTTAGGAGAGAAAGAGGTCTTCTTGAGGTGCCAGGACCCGAGGTACTTCCGCGTCTTGTCCTCTGGGAAGTTGACGACTCGCTGGCTTCGCTGTAGTAACGCTTGAGCTTTACTTCAGGCCGGCTTCTAAAAGCAAATTCGAGTGTGAGAGATTTTGGGTTTTATTTCGGGTACTGTGGGCAGGCTGTACTTGGCTTTGTGCTTTTGCTTGCCGGATCGTTTGGATAATTTTCTTACACTTGAATGAAATATTTAACACGTTAATTTCCATAAGGTTGTGAGTTGTTTTCATTGAGTTTTCTTTAGCCACTTCCTAGAAACGTTGCATATTTTGTCGGATGGAGACAAGGACCTCCAAAAAAACACCTCGACAATTTTTAAGCTAAAAGTTTTCCAGTGTATACATGTACACATTTCGAGCGATTTGAATTGGTTGTGAACGTTCGTTTAGCTACTCAAGTATCTTGAATAAGTATGTGGTTCTGATACCTCATTTTAAAACGTGTCAGTCCTAAAAGTTTTGAAATACTGGGCTTAGTTATACCTTGAGTTTATTGGGAAATGAATGCATTTTAATAATTAATAATAAAATAATATTACTATGATGAAGGGATTAAGATATCGGCCAGAAAAATGAATGAATACAAGTGTATCTATACTTGGGAGACACATTACAAATTAAAAGTGTAGAAATTAAGTGAAGTTAAGCGTAGACTTAGAACACAAGTCTGCTTAGAGAACTCTAGATTTGAGGAATAGATTTTGTGTGTCCCAGCAACAATAAAACGAAAAAGCTGTACAAATAAGCGTTAAATTGTTCTGATAACTTTTTAAGTCTTCCTGGAAGTTATGGTTCATTAGACAAGTATAATCCTCAAATTCATGCGAAGCTTTTCTAAAAATTTAGACAACTCTAAAGTTGTTGTTAGAGAGTAGCTAAGTTCATTTTCAGTAATCGTTCAAGAATATCTTGCCATATAAAGCTTTATCTTGAAAGGATGTGTTTTTGCCTTGATTTTTCTTTATATAGGATGTATTTACATGTATATTTTAGAGCTTGAATAAAACAGTCCAGTCTGCATTCTGTTTCCTTTTCTGGATAAGTGAGGATAATTCACCAAAGATCAAGGAATAAAAAAATACCATATTTAGAAATTCTTTGCCACCTACTTGTAGAAATGCTTCT
Organism: Ceratotherium simum simum; assembly: GCF_057802395.1. Lineage (NCBI taxonomy): Eukaryota > Metazoa > Chordata > Mammalia > Perissodactyla > Rhinocerotidae > Ceratotherium > Ceratotherium simum. The sequence continues at coordinate 31,787,000 of NC_141922.1, forward strand.
GAACTAGCCAAACTTCATATTTTTGTATTTTGTTCTTTACACTTTCGTTTTTCAAGGCAGACAGACGAAAGGGAGGAATATGTAAGTGTAAATTAGTTTTTCATGGGACAGGACCAAAACTATGAAAGGCAGCTGAGAAGCAGTGGAAAATAACTGTGCCCAATACCTGCCTCCTTAGAGAGAATGTGGTAAGATGGCTGTGATATGCCAAGACGAAGACAGATACTAGACTATTTATTTAAAAACTACTAAGTATAGGGCTACCATGGAATTGTGAGAAATCCAAGATAAAACTCAGACATCTCACCACTAAAAAACTGACCTATTCTTTACAGGAGATAAAAGATTATTATTATAAGGCAGGTAGTAAATGTCAGAGAAGTACTGGCAGAGTGCTGTCAAAATTGAGGGAGATTCTTCATTCAGTGGGCAAAAAATTTTGAGGAGGAGAGGCTTTAAGTTGAGTTGATAGTCAGTGACCATGACACATGAGACTAACAATTTGTTATATTTGTAGTATGTTGCAGAATATAAGTTCTATGAGAGCAGGAACTTTCTTCTCTGCTGTGTTCTCAGCACAGAAAATAGAGTCTGGCATAAAGGCTTTTAATGATTTTAGTGAGATTGGAAATCATAGATTTATAGAGCTTATGATGCTCATTCTCAGTGAGAAGGCTTGTAGATAAATGTTATTTAGAGATTAATGAGAAGGGTTGCTGATCAGCAGAGAAAAGCACATTTGTGATTGAATAACATTATTGCCTAGTTTTGAGATATTTTATAGTGGTCCTAAAACAGAACGTAGGAAAAAGATAACTTTTTTCCAGAGCTAGAGATCGATATTGAATTGTATTTGGTTGAAGAAAATGGATGGAATCAATGCAACTGCTAAAGAGAAAATATTTGAATAGCTAAAAACGATATCCAAACTAATGTAGAAAGTGACAACCAAAAAGGGTGATATAAAAATGAGAGCAGAGGGTATGGTGAGGATGAGGAAGCACTTTAATGGTAATGGTGGAAGAGGTGATGAATTTAAGTTGAAAATCTTAGAGATGAAGTACTGGATGAAAGTTGTACTTTGCGGGATAAAGGAATTTTAAGGCTTGAGTTTTTAAAGAATCATCAGTATAGATGTTGGATTTGTGGAGGATGACAGCAGGAAGGGATGTCAAAAGACCTCTTAAAAAGTAGGAGCTGTTTGCAAGAGGTTGATAGACCAGGGGTTGGCAAACTATATAGCTTGTGAACCAAATATAGCCCTTTCTCCCTGTTTTGTGTGGTCTGTATGCTAAAAATAATTTTTAACAGATGAACATTTGCAAACATTTTCAATTAGAGAACACTAACTTTCTACCCCAGTTAAGTGAAATATTTCCTGCCCAAAAAGAATTCCATTCTTTTCATTAGTAATCTGTATTACAAAAAATTTTACTCCATTATAATCTTTATATTCTTTATTTGAAAAAGAAAAGAAATTGTGGAAATTTGTTTCTTTCTTATGGTACTTATATATAGTATCCTTGATTTTTGGTCTTTGGCTCACAAAGCCTAAAATAGTTACTATCTGCCTTTTATAGAATAAGTGTGCCTATGAGGCAGAATTTAGAGAGGGTGTTATAAGCAGATGTAGATTTAAGAAGAGGCCAATAAAGTGTAATGGCAGAGGAGCAATGCTTTGTATTTACACTTGGGAGGCACATTACAAATTAAAAGCTATTAATGGGGTGCTGAGGGGACGTGGCATGCTAGGAAAAGGATGTTTTCACCTAAAGTTAGGGTTTCTGTAGGGCAACTGAAAGAAAACTTCAATTCTTTTAAGTAAGCTTTTTATCAAGTATAACATTCACGCAGAAAAGTGCATAAGTATAAATGCTTTTTTCAAAGTGAACACACTGTGTGACCACCATCCAGATCAATAAGTAAAACATTACAAACATCCTAAAAACCTTCCTTCAGACCCCTCTTAGTCATTATTCGCTCTTCCCAAAGGTAAGCACTAGATGATAGATTAGTTTTTAATTTTATATAAAAGCAATTAATCATTCACCATCATATACTGCTTTGTATGACTTCTTTCATTCAACATTGAGTCATCCAAGTTGTTAGGATAGCAGTAGTTCATTGATTTTCAATGCTGAATGTTAAACCATTGTATAGGACAGTTTATCCATTCTAATATTGATAGACTGGGCTATTATGAATAGTGCTGCTATGAACATTCTTGGAAATTTTCTTTGAATATAAATACTCATTTCTCTTGAGTACCTAGGAACAGAATTGCTGGGTCAAAAAGTATGTTTAGCTTTCGGAGATAAAAACAGTTTCCCAAAGTGGTTTGACTTCTGCCAGCAGAGTTAAGTGTTCAGTTACTCTACATCTATACCAACACTAGTATTGTCAATTTTTTTAGTTTTTGGTGTGGTTTTCGTTTGCATTTCCTTTGTGATTAATGAAGTTAATAACCTTTTTGGGTGTTTATTGGCCATTTGGTTATACTACTCTTGTGAAGTGCCTATTAAAATCGTTTGGCCACTTTCAATTGGATTGTCTCTCTTTTCTTACTATTTTATAGGAGTTCTTTTTGTAGTTTGGAAGGTCAGTTTTGATCTCATGGCTGTACCATTTGACCACCTTCAGCTTTTCTTTTCATGGGCGGTGAAATGTGGAATCTCCTGCATTTTTCTTTCCTTGGCAAAATTAAGTACAAAAATTTTTTCTTTTGCTGAAGCTTTATCTTGATGACTGATAAAATTTTTTTATTTTGATTATGATCTCTCCCTGAATATTATTGTGTAGAATCCTTACATATTGCTCAATACACTTAACTTCATGTTTATGTGAGTTTGCTTATGTATCTATATGGTACCTCTACTATGGGTTAAATTATATTTCTTGAACTCCCTGCAAAACAAAAACCTGATATGACGTGGTTATCTTACAGAATAGGTGCTAGTTTTGTTTCAGGGATGTGGATGGGGAAGTATTATAAAAAATCGTTAACTAGTGAAAAAATACGTGGGGGTAAAGGAGAGGCCACTTCGAGAAGAGATGAGTAGGCATCGTGTAGATGTAAGAGATACTAAGAAGGTAAAAAATTTGAGTTGATTCCTGATTACCTGGATGTGGAGAAGATACAACTGTAGTTGCTTACCAGTGGAGTTGGTATGGTTGTGTGTTTATGCACAGCCTTGTTCTAGAAAGGATAAAAGATGGCTTATAGGGACACATAAAAAATGATATAAATCAGGGGTAGATAAGAATGGCTTTGAAGTGTATAATTGCCTTCATTTTTCAATTATTAGGTAAACAAAATATTCTTCTGTCTCTGTAGGCTGATTGCTTGCCTTCTTACAAGAGGGTAAATTCATAGTGTATAAGATTATATTAAAAAACAGTATTTCAGAAAGTATATTTCCAGGTAGACTAATCTTAGTATTAATCAGTTTATTTGGGGGAACTTCAATATATTTATTAGAAAGTAATTTTCTCTTGCAGATATATAATGAAAAAGAATTATTACAAGGGAAATTGGATCTTCTTAGTGATACCAACATGGTAGACTTTGCTATGGATGTATACAAAAACCTTTATTCTGATGATATTCCTCATGGTAAGTTTTGTCATTAGAACTGAAGCTTGTCTTGTTAACCAAGTTTCTGTGTATTAAAATTTTGTGATTTATAATAGAGCTTTAGTCAGAAGTCTTAATTATTTGAATGAGTACATTCATGCGCCACATAACAATGTCTCGGTCAATGACAGACTGAGTATATGACGTTGGTCTCTTAAGATTAGTATTATATAGCCTAGGTGGTAGGCTATACCATCTAGATTTGTGTAAGTACACTCTGATGTTCATACAATGATGAAATTGCCTAACGACGCATTTCTCAGAGCATATCCCGGTCGTTAAGTGACACTTGACTGTAAAAAGTTCTTTGGATGAAAGGTAATATGAAGGTTATAGGTCTTCTAAAGTATATTGTTTTCTCATGGCAAAAGGTGTGAAACCTCTTTAAAACATGGCCATCAAGTACCTTCAGTTCATAGTATGTATGATCAAAGTTGTGCTTATGAATCAGATTGTTTCCTTAGAATTATTCGAGAATGTTGCAGGGTTTGGTTTGCTAACTTTTTCAGTTAGCATCTTGTGTGCCTTAGAGATATCTTTTTCATCCTGAAGCATCTGGGTATAGCCACGATTCTCAAAATTATGGTTCCCAACACCGTCATCATCAGTTCACCTGGGAGAGCTTGTTAGAACTTCAAATTCTCCAGCCATACCCTAGATCTGCTTAATGGGAAACTATTGGCTGAGGCCCAGCATTCAAATTGGAGAACTATTGTGGTACAGTGTTTTCCAAATCCTTGTTTTCTATGATAGTAGATGTTCCTTTAAAAAAAAAGTGGTCCCATAAGTTTGGAAAATTCTAGTATATCATTTCTTCTATGCATAGAGTATTTTTAAAGATTCTAAGAACTCTTTCAGTAGAGAGATACAATTTACTTTGTTTAAATTGACATTTCTCAGTATTTAGTTACAGATCCCCTCTGTGTTTGAGAAACACTGTTCTAGTATATACTTTCTAATGTATAATGCAGAATTTATTACATTGAACATAATCACCTTTTTGATTTATATTACAGTTCCCTACAGTAACAGTAGCTCTTTAAATTTTAGTTTGTGAGGAAAAAGTGAACTATTTCTCAGTGAAACTTTTAAAGCATGCTAGCAGGGTAGGTTATATGCAAGTTTTCCCTATAGAATTGGGTTTGCGAGATTAGAGAACTAGATTTATAGTGAAAAGAGAGATTATTGACTGGATTTAAATTGCATTCAACCTCATTGAAAACCTGTGGTAATAATATGTAAACTCCTCTGAGCCTCTGTTCAGCAACTCTGGGATAATATTCACCTGAGAAAATTCAGTGAAAACACTGAGAATGAAGTCTCTGAAATGTAGAATTAGATAATTTTTTCCTGGACAGCCTGCAGGTCTCCCCCGCCCCCTTCCATCTATATATTCCCCCATTTCCTGTAAGAGCAAGAAGAGGATTCCCTCTTCCTTTCCGTGCCTTTGCGGTGCTAGAAAGAAAAAATTGGATCTGGGGGAGTTACTGAATTGGTGGTTCCTGGCATGTGAAAAATTGGGGGTAAATAAATATTTGCACAATTGAAATAAATTGAAAATTTTCCAGAGACATCTTCACGGTGAGCAGTATAGTTTAACATCATAGTACTCCTTTGCATTTTTAATTAGCTTTGAGAGAAAAAAGAACTACAGTTGTCGCACAACTGAAACAACTTCAGGCAGAAACGGAACCAATTGTGAAGATGTTTGAAGATCCAGAAACTACAAGGCAAATGCAGTCAACCAGGTAACCTCTCTTTAATTTGAGTTCTAAAAATTCTCTTTCCTGGATTAAGACAAATGTTAATTCAAACTTTATCTAGTGTCCCCTTGTAGAAGTTTGTGGTTTAAATGATCAATTTATGTGTTTATTTTCATTTGTCTTTATTGTGTAGGGACCAGGAATTCCTTAATAATAAAAGTTAATACTAAATTTTTTTTCAAACTTCTTACTGGTTACCCAAATCTGATTATGCAGGAGCAGTTCCACCCTTTTCCCCCCTTCCCAGGGGACATTCGACAATGTCAGGAGACATTTTTGGTTGTCACAATGGGAGGGGTGCTGCTGGCGCCTAGTGAGGAGAGGCCAAGAATGCTGCTAAATATCCTACAATGCATCAGACACTACCCTAGTCCCAAAAAAGAGTTATCCAACCCAAAATGTCAGTAGTACTGAGATTGAGAAACCCCGTACCTTGGCAATACCTGGAGCACATGGGTTGCTTGCTGTAAGGGAAACCTGAGCTCGTTTTATCACTTTGCTACGTTCTCTCGTATCTTTCCAACCTCGATGCCCAGCCCAAGGAGGGTAGTGTAGAGCCGATAAGGTTATTTTATTCCTAACTTCCCCTTAGCTAGAAATAGACTTATTGTTTGGTTTCCAAAGAGAGCATATTGCCTCACTCTGCCTTAATATATATTACTAATTGAAGCCCTTTCGGTTATTAGAAATGTTTAAAAATAGAATCTTCTCCTAAAATTGAATATTGTCATTTTGATAAATCTTAGCTACCAATATATTTGCTAGAGGAATTGAAGATTTTGCCATGTTGTACCTTTAGTTCTTATGATATGTGATCAAACCAAATTTTTAGAGAAATTAGCGCTAAGTTTTTATTTGTGGTTTGGGTAAGTGTTACTAGATATTTAGAAAAGCGGTATATACTACATGATTACTATACCATACTGTAATGTACCATACTATGCTACATAAGTGTACACAGATGTATATATACACATGCACACACATAGATAGCTATATCTTTCAAAGCTATCACATATATATCTTATATATAGCTCTGTGTGTGTGTGTGTGTATATATATTTTACTAGATTACTTGTGTACATTTAGAATATAATGAGTAATTGCAGACCTTCAAATCACATGACCTTAAAGGGAAAGCTGAAATAATCCAGGTGTTAGGCTACGACAGATTTAGGATTTATATTCTAAATTTAGTCTAGTCACTTAAACACTAGGAAGTAATGGGATTAGGGTATGAATAAGATGAATATAGATTTGTTCACCAAATATTAGGAAGAGAGGACTCCTTGTAGCTTAATAGACACTAAATTGGAGATAAATGAAAGGATACAATTGTGTATTAAAAGCTTATAATCTAATTAAACTACTTGTTTTCAAAGTAATAACCTCTCCCCACCAATTCCCATTTTAAAATTTCATTGAACATGTAGTATTGTACTTCTCATACTTTTCCAGAAATATCCAGTGAGCCAGAGGACAGTGTAAGGACTGTAACACAGTTGTTCACTATGATCCATAGCAAGCATTAAGTTTTGAAGTCTTTTGATGTTAAAATTTCATGCATGTTTCATATTCAGTGTTATACCCATGTTAAGTTTAGTGATAAAATATCCCCTTCCCATGAAATCTTCAAAATGTTGCTCTCGGAGGACATGCCACGACATTTCTTCTTGCAATAAGCATAAGAAAATGTTTTCATTTTTGAAAATGCCTAGAAGATGGACACCTGTGCCCATCTTGTTCCTTGGTGTCTTTGTTATCAATTTGTCTTTTACCAGCCTGCCAACCTCTCAAGTTATGCAAAGTTAATTTAAGATAAGTTAAATCGGGTTATTTGACACTTTGGTATGATGATAATTATATAGGGTGTGTAGCATAGATATCATGTAAGTTAGGCATGATTTATTAATCTTGTGAATTTGCCAAATCACTGTCCTTGTGAAATATATTAATATTGTGGAGGGGGACAAAATTTATATATAGGATTAATTCCTGTTTGTACAGTACATTTATTTCAATCTCATTTTATAATATGAATATATTATCTGTTAGAAATGTTACCTCAAGACTGCAAATACCATTCTCAGTAGGTCACCACCTAAGTAGACTACTGACCTCACTATAAAAATAGTCAGAATGTTCTGGTTTTATCACCTAAAGAACTTCTAAAGGCCTTCCCTTAGATGATGTGGTGAAACAGAACATGTGATTTTCAATTAGGGCTAAAGAAATTTAAAAGTGAAATTTTAGAGTTCGCAATTCTCCTCGAGTTCCTGTTCCTTATGTTCAAAATGTGTAATGTTCTATTTATTTTATTCTAGAAGTCTTATTTTCTTTCTAGTGTTTATTAAGATAAGATTAAAATGGCTTTGTGTGGGTAATAAGTTAGAAGTTGGATATGCTTATTTTGTGTTCTGTGGCCTATAAAATACAGTAATTTTTGTTTTTTATTATTAAGGGATGGTCGGATGCTATTTGACTACCTGGCAGACAAGCATGGTGTAAGTGGTGTTTTAAAAATTCTTTTAATTGTCATGTTATAATAAGGTTAAATAAAGAATAATGCTGTATAGATAGGTTCATAGCTTGACAAGAATATAATTTCCAGATTAACTTCTTAAATATAATACCTGGTATGTTTTTGAAACTTTAGTTTTTAAAAATTGGTGCTGATAGGGAAGTAACATGCTTATGCTTACTTTTAGATAACAGAAATTCTCAAAAGTTCTGGTTTATTTTTCCAGAATAATCATATGATAGTTAACATTTTATATTTCTCATGGGTTAACAAGTGAGTAAAGAAAACTAAATTTAAATTAGAAACGCTTTGAGCAATAGAATTAAGTGATACTTTGACTGCCTTGTGGAATACAGTAGCCCTTGATGTTATCAAGGCCTTCATAAATCCCCAAATAAAGGAATGTGATTATAGGCTTTGCTAGTCATCTCCCAATCTCATTTCCCTTGTGTTAACTCAAAGTGTGAGGCATATGTATATAATTAATTCTTTAGCTTGCATTCAAGTTTTGTCTCTCATTTAACAATTACTGTTAACAAGAGGCATGCTGACCACTGTGCAAATTACTCTTTCTGATTTCCATGTAGATTTTTTCATTTATTTGTTCATGTTCTTGTTTGTAGCCCTTCTCATAGATTTCTTCACTTTCACTTTGCTTGCATCATTAATTCTAAAAGTTGATGTAATTTGGGGGCCAGTTTTCACAGAGAACTGAATTTTATTGTATGTGTTATTTGTACAGCATCACAAAACCTTACAGGGATGCATGTGCTTGATAGTTGTATAAGCTCAGTCACCAGCTAAGGGACTCACATGTCAGACCTTCAGCTTCAATTCAAGTTTGTATTGTAACAAAGTAGATTTCATTACAATTCATAACTCTTAGAGGGCAGGACTGGGAATGTTAAATCCAGTAATTCCTAATGTATATTTTAAGGGTCATGTTGTTTTCTGATTATGTTTTTTTTTTTGTTATTGTTGTTTTTTGTGAGGAAGATCAGCCCTGAGCTAACGTCTGATGCCAGTCCTCCTCTTTTTTTTCTTTTTTTGCTGAGGAAGACTGGCCCTGAGCTAACATCTGTGCCCGTCTTCCTCTACTTTGTATGGGATGCTGCCACAGCATGGCTTGACAAGTGATGCGGTGGTGCGTGCCTGGGATCCAAACCTGCGACCCCTGGCCCGCCGAAGCAGAGCACACGCACCTAACCTCTGTGCCACTGGGCTGGCCCCTGTTTTTTGGTGGCAACTTTTGGGAGGCTTTGGACGAACTGACTTTTGGGGACATCTAAAGGAGTAAATAGTTTGAATTTTAAAACTCAAAATTGAAAAATAGAACTTAAGCTTTTTTTTGTTTATTTGTTTTTCAGTTTAGGCAGGAATATTTAGATACACTCTACAGGTATGCAAAATTCCAGTATGAGTGTGGGAATTACTCTGGAGCAGCAGAATATCTTTACTTCTTTAGAGTGTTGGTAAGTAATTTCTTTTCTTTATCCTCTCCTTTGTAGGATTCCCTTGGTTTCTCAAAACGTATCTGTAGATTTGGGTCTTTCTGTTAAGTTTTCAGCATTCGTTGGCAAAAGGAGAAAAAAATAAAGCAACTTTCCCCAACAAAAAACAAGTAGAAACAGGAAACCTTATGTCAGGGCCTCAAAATTTGGAGGGAGATTTACCTTCTCCTTAAAATCCAAAAGTGGGAACCACTAATTTGTTATTTTATGTATAATTGTATGATTTCAGCATTAGCAGAATTCTGGTATGTAATGAATTTGTTATAATATTACTGTACAGCATAGTGAGTGGCACATTGTGAGTACTTAAAAATATTTATTGAATAAATCTATTATTCCGAATTTTAATTCAATATTTTATGCTGTGTATATTGGTTGACCTTGTTCTAAACAACTGTGGAATTCTTATAATACTGGAGAAGATTTTATGCCTTAGTAGTAGCTTTTTTCCATTTACTTCTGCCCTCAGCTATTAGAATATAAAGCTCAGTGGTTTTTTCTTTATGTAGAGGGTAGATGAGTTTAAATGGTACTATTAGAGCAAATTGCTAATCACAAAGGATCCTGTTTATTATCTTCGTCTATTTGACGAGATCTAGATTCAGTGCTTTTGTTAGAGAAGGAGGAGTTGTGTGAAGCCAAAGAAAAAAATCAGGCCTTCACATTGACAGATTTCTTTCTCACTCTGCCTTCTGTTTAGGTAATTCTTTTAATAAATGCCTTCTAGAATTATCAAAATGCCCTTGTTTTACTAGCCTCTCATTTGAGAAATTATAATTGGTTACTCACTTTGGGTTAGTAAGCAAGTACCTAAGTCTGTGATTTCTCTAATTAATCCTAGAAGTTGGGAAATGACCTCTTAAGACAGGTACTTTTTGTCTTTCAACCTTGGAAGAGTCCTTTTTTCTGTCTCTGTTTTCTGGTGCCTTTTTTCTTTTAGCCACACATGCCACAAAGAAAAGCCTTATGACTGCTATCTTTAGTTATTTTCTAGGAAATTAAATTTTCCTTTTTTGGGGTGCGGGAAAGAGTTTGGTGTTACTAATTTAGGTAATTCGTAATTTAAAAAAGTACTTAGGCAACTTCATTTTTTAAAACTACCATCCTTCCTTCAAAGAAATACTTTTAGTTTATTTGCAAGTTCGATTTGAAAAAAATTTATTTTTCACTTGCTCCCATTTGTAAATGAATTCTTAACTTACAGATTAGCTGTGGTTAGCTTGCAAGTGCATTGAAGGTAATCAGTGATGCTAAACTTGTAGTGCCTTATCAGAAAATTCCATCAGTTTTACTTTGAATGTTATGAAGGATTTAAGAGAACAAAAGTTGATTACTTTGGAAATGTAAACAGCTTAAACCAGGATTGTAAAATCAGAAGCCTGATATGATTACAGGTACATGAAAAGAGTTGGTTATTCATATCATTTGTTAATGCTGGGAGTGAATTTTGAGAATGAAGATTTAGTGTCATGTTAGAGTTCTAGCACAGTAAATTTATTGTTGCTGGTCAGCGAGTGAATGTGCCATTTTGCTAAGACATGGAAACTTAAGGTAACTGCTGGAAATCCAGATATTGAAACTCTTCTAACATATCCACCCTTGAAAGCAGGTTGGTATGAAGAGCCAACTGTAGTGACATGGACTTGAGCCAGAGTAGTACGCATGAACCTTTTGGGGATTAAAAAACTTGCTGCACTGCTACAAAAAGCTTTTATCCTGACACATATAAAATATTCTAGTTGTAATAGTATCATTATATTTATGTAGTATAGTTTTATATACTACATATATAAAACTAATTTTATATATACTAATTATATATATACTAATTTTATAATTAGACTGAAAATTTCTACAAGTGATACATACTTAAAGGTTTGCAGAGTTTTTGTGTTTGCTTTTTTTAAATATGAAGATCCAGTTAGTTCCCTATCATAAAAAAATTCCAGGTTAGTTTTTAGTTTTCGCATTGCCTCACAAATCTTGTGCTGAAACTCAAATTAACTCAAATGGCATTTGGTTAAGTGATTGAATACCATGATCTGGATACAAAATTAATGTTTTACATTAAGAGCAGTCAAAATATAGTGATTGGATAGTGCTTACAAATTATGTGCAATTTGTTTTTAAGTTTTTGTCCCATCTCAAAACATTTGAGATAGGTGGGAGCTGGTTACTTCCTCTTGGCATACTGATTGAGGCTTTGGAACCAAGCTAAATTTAAAAAAGTAGATTATTTCACTTCTCTTTTTCTTTTGATTTAGATAGGCCCTACTATAAAATCTATGTATTTGTTTGAAATCTCGTTAATAGTAAAGATAAAAATCCTGTTTTGGATTTGGAATGAATCATGTCAGTGTTTTACTTATTAGTTGTTTAATTTTATTTTTTTGTGGTAGCCTTTTTTCATTTCTAAATTCTTTTCTGGTAGTTGATTATTCTTTTAAATCTATGGTTAAGGAAACATAAGCTATGAAAGAACCATTGTAACTATGATCTGAGATTAGAATTTGACTCTCCAAGTGACCTATTGTAGGTCACTGTTGTATAAATTAAAGCTGTGTGACCCTACAGTCTACCTTTATTTTAAAAAGACTTTGGTGGCTTTTAGAATACATCCAGAAGTGTTTAATGCATCCTATTTGGTTGTGAAACTTCTTTGATTTATGCTCTAAGAAATGTATTAATTTGAAATGAAATGGTGGAGCAGATTTGATAGGAATTTTTGAACATTTTGTTTTGAAAGTTATTAACACTGTATTTTAATTATTTTGATGAAATCTGCCCTCATGGTGGCATTTGTCCTGGCTGCAAACTATAACCCCTCCCCTCATCCAGCAGTTGTTTGAAATAAAAGTGATTTGAAGAGGCTAAGATTGTTGGTGATCATATTTTTTTGGTGTTTTTTTTCTTTTTCCCCCACTCAGAAATTAAAATTCATCTACTGTAACTACATGCCATTTGATTTAAAGATACTTCTCCTTGACTCTAGAAAGTGTGAGTAATGATGACTTTTGGAAGCTTTAGGATCTTGATCAAAGTTTTGGGTCTGATGTACCCTGTTTGATAATGTCAGTGTAAAAGATGTCTATTTCATATTGATTATCAGATACGTAGTTCATCACATTTTAACATCTGAAATTGGGATGTGTCTTGAATTGGTTGTGGTTTTGGGAACATAAAATAATAGTGTATCTTAAAATTGATGGCATCTTAGATTTGTTGAAATATTACTACTCAGATTTCTATGTAAGGATCAAACATCTTATCCTTTACAATATGAACTGTAATTTTATGGATTTTTATAAATCATTTTTTTAATTTCAGTGAGTTTTGACCAATGCATTTACTTGTGCAGCTACCACCAAATCAAGATACAGAAAGACCCCTTGTGCCCCTTTGCAGTCATACTTAACCCCTGCTTCATCCATTGATCTGCTTTATATTCCCATAGATTAGTTTTGTCTGTTCTAGAATTTCGTACAAGGGGAATGATATATGTGAGCTTGTGCCTGGCTTATTTGGACCATCAAGTTTTTGAGATTTGTTTGTGTTACTGTGTGTATGCGGAGTTTTATTCTTTTTATTGCTAGGTAGTATTCCATTCTATGAATATACGAAAATCAGTTTATCTGTTCATCTGTTGATGAACATTTGGATTACTTCCAGTTTTTGTCTGTTACAAAGAAAGTTGCCATGAATATTCACGTGCAAGTTTTTTTTGCTCACTTGGCGGCATGGAACAAAAATATTCTAATAATAGGAAGAACCAGAGGTTTCATGGGTATGTTTAAAAGTTTAATCTACAAATTTATTCTCTGTTCTTTGCCTGTTCTTAGAGTTGGCTGAATATTCAGTACATTTGAGTTAATTACTGCCTTCAAAGGAAGAATCTCAGTATAGGCAGAGTGTGAGTTAGGTATGGTTATGGTCCTCATAGTTTAGACAACATATAGTACTCTGATATCATTGTTTCCCGTCATTTTGACATCATCATTTTGATATTGACTCACATTTACTGAGTTCTTACTATGTATCAGATGACATTGTAATCTTTTCAAATGTATTATGTCATTTAAATCATACAGGAACTGAAATAGTTTCTATTACTATCCCCATTTTATAGATGAGGAAGCTAAAGCACAGATGATTCAGCTATTTATAGTAAGTGGTAGAGCCAGAATTATTGGTGATTGGATGTCTAATCCTGCCCATACAATTCTATTTAACTTGTAATTATAATATATACTAACAGTACTTTACAGTTATACTATTATATAAGTGGTTCAATGAAAAGTTAAATTCAGAATTTCAGCTTGGGGTGCAGAAATGTATTCTCCCTCTAATACCCTCACTTACTTCTGCTGCTCTAATACATCTGATAAGTTTGGAGTCATTCTGTTCACTTCCATTGTCTTGTTTTGAGAGTCCTACTTTACTCGTTTTTGTTATCAGCCTAGTCCTTAGTGTTTTGGTGTTTTAGGTTTGTGACCCTCTTCCACCAGTGGCGAGAAGAGGGAGGATAGCCCTTAGTTCTCCTTTTTGGTAGATTAAGACTGTGGCAGAAAATTTACAGCTTTCATGATTAGAAGTGTGATTTTGGGCAAATTATGCTCTCCATACATCAGTTCTCCCTCTTTAAAATGGAGATAAAAAATATTATTTACCTTATGGGGTTTTTGTTAGGATTATACGAGTAAATGAACTTTTATTACTCACTACATACTTCTTGATAATTATTAATTGTTATTAACCACTAGACGTGCTTTTTTTATTTTTCTCTCCATAAGCCCTTCCATTTCTGTCATAGTTTGGAATTTTGTTTTGTTCTGGAAATAATTTCTCTAAATTGTAAATGACACCCACAAGTCTTGATTTCCCACATCTTCATTCCAGTGATTTTAGCAACAAATTGCTTCTGAATCTAACTTGATTTCCAAAGTTTTAGGTGCCTAAAATTTGATTAGTTGTATATATTATTATATATTAATAGTATAAATGATCTGAAATGGGTTACACTAAAACACGGGTGCTATTTCCTAGTTTTCTGATCTAGACTGAATATCAAAGATTGAGTATTTTTAGTAAATTAAGTTAAATGAAAGCTGTTTGAATCAGTTTAACCAGTATGATCCAATAAGGACTAAGATAACTGGAGTTTTGGGTAGAGAGCTTCAGGTCTTTTAGTAGGCTAGATGGATATGTAGAGTATAAAATATTATTCTTTTTTCCTCGTGAGTATTCAGAGTATAATTAATTATGATTTCTTAAACAGGTTCCAGCAACAGATAGAAATGCTTTGAGTTCACTCTGGGGAAAACTGGCCTCTGAAATCTTAATGCAGAATTGGGATGCAGCCATGGAAGACCTTACACGGTTAAAGGAGACCATAGATAATAATGTGAGTTCCACTTTCTCAGGGTGATTCTCTGAAACTTCTGTGTATCCTTCATACTTTCTAAGAAGGAAAACACTGTGTATTTTATTAAAAGAGAAGGAAGAAAAAGAAACTAAACTAAAATGTTCATATTAGATTTTGTTGACCTGACATAAAAATCACAGAGGGTTAGTGGGTTGACTGGTTTTACTGAATCTCCTTGAAGGAACCTGTCAAATTTCTTTTGGGTCTTAGAGAAGAGAACTCAGTTTTCATTTCTATTACAGCTTCTGTGCCTTTTTTATCTGTACCAGTGAAAAATGACACAATGCCTTTAGTGCCACCTGTTATTAAAAGACCTATGCAGAAGATGACAGTTTTCATCTACATTTAATGTTTCATAAAACCACTTATTATGGAGTGTTTAGTTCAGTCATTGCTTTTAAAATATTTTCTGAAATGAGTATTATTTACAGCTTCTGTAAAAATGGCATAGTGGACATCATTGAATCTATCTCTGAGAACAGGACAATTTCGAATGTCGAGGATCGTGCAGAGTAAAGGGTATAGGAGATTGGACTTTGCTTATAAAGACTCTAGTACATGGCTTAGAAGGTTCTCATTTTTAAAATTCTGAGATCAGCAATGTTTATTCTCTTGCCTCTTTCTCATATATTAATATTTCCTATGTATGCATTTTTTAACCCTTTAGTCTGTGAGTTCCCCTCTCCAGTCTCTTCAGCAGCGAACATGGCTCATTCACTGGTCTCTCTTTGTTTTCTTCAACCACCCCAAAGGGCGTGATAACATTATTGATCTCTTCCTTTACCAGCCACAGTAAGTTATTTCACTATAATTTTGGCTTTAATTATATGAAATTATATAGATTTTCTTAAACGTAAAAATGTACTTTTCTCTAACATTTCAGTTTGTTGTAACACATTTTTCCCCCTCTTCATGTGATAGATTTGCTTGTTAATTGAAAAAGCATATATGTAACTCTTAAGTAAATTATTGGATAAAAGTGTACTCTAATCCCTTTAAAGTGCTATTTAAGTGTGGTCCTTGGGCCAGTAGCATAGGTATCATGTAGAATCTCCGGCCTTATCCTAGAGAAACTAAATCAGACTGCATTTTAACAGGATCCCAGGTAATTCATGTATACATTAAAGTTTTAGAATTAAGGCTCTAGGCCATATTATTTGGAAGGAGTATATACATCCCAGGAGGATTCCTTTTACATCATCTTTGCTTGATCATCCAGCTTTTGGTGATAAGAAATTTACTGCTTTATGAACTAGATATTTCTATTGATAGCTAGAAATCATTTTAAAAAATTTATTCCACCAATTGAGTCAATGCCTCTGAATCTTCTGCCCATTATTTCATATTTGGTTGGAACGACAGAAAACAAGACTGCTTTATGAAAACACTTCAGGTATTTGAAGATAATTTTTCCTTCTCTCTCCTTCCTTCAGGCTAAATATTTCTGCTTTTATCAAGTAATGTAGTTTTTCAGATTCTTTAGTATTTTAGTTGCTGTCCTTAGACAATCACCAGTTTATCCATAGCCTTCTTAAAGTCTGGATCTTTAAAACTGAAATTTTAGGGGCCGGCCCCATGGCGTAGCAGTTAAGTGTGCGCGTTCCACTGCTGGCGGCCTGGGTTCGGATCCCGGGCACGCACTGATGCACCGCTTGTCAGGCCATGCTGTGGCTGCGTCCCACATAAAGTGGAGGAAGATGGGCACGGAGTGTTAGCTCAGGGCCAGTCTTCCTCAGCAAAAAGATGAGGATTGGCATGGATGTCAGCTCAGGGCTGATCTTTCTCCCAAAAAAAAAAAAATCCAAATTTTATTCTAGGATTGTTATCTAAGCCTTATAGTTTACAGTGGCAATATTAGCTCCTATGACCGGTACATATGCTTATATTATAGCCCAAGATTTCAGTAACATAGTTTAGCAGTTGCTTCATGTTATAGTTTATATTGACTGATAGTGTTTAGCTAAATTTCACGTAAACACTTTGAGCCATATTTTTGTTATTTGTTAACCCAAATGAAGATATAGTTCTATTATATTTCACTTGATTTCTGATTATTGTTGTCTGTCAAATTAAGATAACATTTTTTTCTAAAATGTATATTTAATTTATAAAAGTATAGCTTATGAATATCCTTTTGATATAAAACATCCATAAGATTGAACAACTTGTTTTTAGGTTGGTTTTGTAATTTTCAAAGACTTGAAAATAAGAGAATACTCTATAGTGATATTTTTGCATAAGTTGATGAGATATGATTATCTAAACTGAGTCATGTTAATAAACATGTTCTTTGCTCACTTTAGTAAGATTTTGAAGACTGTAAAATATTTGATCTCTAAAGTAAAGTTGTTAACATAACCAACAGGACTTTGAATTTAAGAGAAATTAAGTTATTGGTGGTAATACAGATGAAAAATATTTGGCCAACCAAGAAGTGCCAGTAATTTTTTTCATGTAGAAATGGGGACCCATTTTTAAATGGTGTATATTATGTTCTCTGCATTAAATGCTACATGTTCCCCTGACTCTGGTAAATAAAAGCACTTTTAACAGAAATATGCCTGGTTTATTTTTCATATTAACATTGCAGCTTAAGTTCAGTATTAATGTATTTAGTCAGTATTTGCTAAACATGCTGGTTCAGTATGTTAAAACTGAACATGGGCAGAGGAGTTTTTGTAACAGGAAATTATTTTTTTCTTTCCTTGAAAAAACAAAAAACAAAATAAGTGAGATAGAAGACAATGTATGATCTTTGCCTACGTTCTAGCCTTAAATTTTAAATGTAAATAACAGATAAAATTTTATAATTTACATAGCATTATAGTTATTTTTTTGTTAGAGATATTTTATAGCATTCAAGTATGCCTCTAGAGTCACATTATTCACTAATGTGTACATAACAGCTTCATGCTGTCTGAGCTGTTATTCCTCCTTAAAGAAATTGTTTGTGGGAAATTCACTATTAAAATTGTATATGTATAATTTTTAAAATTATATATACAATTTATTGCTTGCTGGATGCTATGATAGGTTGTTTGTAATCTGGGAAGTTATATAAATCCTCGTCCATATGTTGAATTAAGTAAAAAGCTAGTAAAAAAGGTTAAGAAAAAGCCACTGTCCACTAAAATAAGATCCTACAAGGGTGGTGGTACTCTTTTTTGCCTTTGGCATAGTAACCTCACAACTTTATTTGGCAGTATACTAGGGGTGGGTTTGTGAAGAACAAAGCTGAACCAACCTCAAAAAAGACTGATATATAAAACCAGAATGTCATCAGTAATTTATAACGAGAAGTGTAAGTGCTAAGAGGACTAACTACATGAAACATTGGGCCAGTGTGTTCTGACCCTGTAGATTTATTACATAGGAAACCATATAATAAACAGAAAGTTTCTTTATGAGTACTTTGAATCAGAATAGAAAATTGCTTTATGTGATTGGAATGTTTAATGGCTCCATCAGGTTAAGCTAGCCTAACGTATCCATTTTCATAATAGGAATATTCTTGCCACTAGGACCAGATTATGAACATTTTTTGGCATGTATGACTCCATAAACATTTGGATGGGCATTTCCAAGATTTGCTTTTTACTTCTCTTTTCATGATTCCATTTCAGAGCAGTACCTCTCACTGTGCTTCTATCTTGCTCCTCCCCCCATATTGATTTAAATATGTTAGTATCTTTTATCATTTTCTTCTCAAGTCTTCCTGATCTGGTAGCTTTTTCTTGCTAAACTGATTAATCTCTTTTCTGCTCTGGTGCATTGTTTATTTAATCCTCTGAGGGCAGTCTTATTTCTCTTGTACTCTGATTCTTAAGAAGTACCTTTTTCCTGTACCCTTTGTGCAACCATTATATTTTAGAAGAGGCTTTTTTATTTGTGATACTGACAGTTACAATCTCATGCAGACATATCAGTGTTGGATGAATCTGGAGTATCCAGAAAAATGATTGGTAAATCATTGCAAGAAATTTGGAAATGTTGGTGAGTGAGTAAAATAGCTACATACCTGTCTTTAGTGTTAAAATATCCATGCATCTTATGAAGAAAGATGTTTTGTGAGAATTTCAAGCTCAAGAATTAAGGATATATTTCTCAGTAATTATGGAGATGAATCAAACATGCATTCAAATGAGAAGAGATTAAAAATAACACTAACATGTCATATTTTGCCTCCCTCCTGGATAATAAGAGTTGATTAAGAGTTGATTGATATCCCCAAAATCGGATGAGAGGATGAGCCAACTCTGAATGAGCAAATTTGACCCAAACATTGAAGCCTGTAATAGCTGGCTCTAATCTTGACACCTACTGGATGGGTTCAGGATAAGGACAGCTCTTCCTGAACTCAGCCATGAGAATCACTAGGAATTGACTTCCATGCTACTACTTACTGGTAGACCCACTCTTCTTTGTTTTTTGCAGTTGTGTATATATCCAGAAAGGAACATTAAATTCAGTTGACTTTTTGAATGTTTTCAAATAATGAAAGGAAACATGCAAACAAGAAAAATAAAAATATTCAAACGCACTGTGAAAATTCTATTATACAAATAAGGGGGAAACAATTTGGGTTAATTTCTGACAGCCTTATGGCTTATATGAAATTAAAACAATATATTTAATTCATTAGTTGAACCATTTGTTACAGATATTAGAAATACAAAGGTAGTTCAATTGAAATTGCAGAAAGGTTTTTTAAGATAAAAGTCAAACTTTTACAAAAGGAAAACAAGGCAAAATGTAGACTTTTTTTATTTTAAAGTAAGATAAAGGTTCACAGTCATAGAAATATAATTAAATAACAACTTAGAATTAAGTTAAGACTTATTAAATTATCAAGCTGTATTCTACAAGTAGGTTTAATGCCTTCATTTGTATTTCCATGGTTCATATACAAAAAAGACAATACCTTATACCATTTAAAATCTCTCAGTGAATTCAAAAAAATAGAAATTTTATATTGTAGTTTTTGAACAGAATACAGTAAAACTAGAAAAATAACAGTGACTAATAGTATAGTATGATGCCACTACCTTGATTCATGTACTAAGGTATCAGAAAATTTCATTTGTTTGTTTAAAATTCAGTGATTTTTAGTAACTTTACCAGGTGGTGCAACCATCACCACAAATCTGGTTTTTGAATATTTTCATCCACCCAATAAGAACTCTCATGCCTGTGGAACCATTTTTTAACAGAAACAGCCTGTTAGCAAAATGTGGAAAAGAAAACTACGCAGTACTATTACAGCTTTCAGTTTTCACCAAAATACTGTCCTTACTGTTTTCACTGCTGTAGGATCAGATTACCATCATATTTTCTCCTTCATTAGTAATGTCTTCATGGCTTATTTTGATTTTTGCTTAATTCCATCTTTTTTCATATGGGAATACACCCAGTTGGTTTCACAGATCATTGTTTCACTCATTTTCCTGGATTGCATATTCTTTGAGTAGAATAGCTACTAGTAAGTAGCATGTAATTTGTATTTGTATGTCTGCAATCAGTATATGTTTTTCAGTTGTCTCTGATAGGTAGTGGAAATTAATGGAGAAAGTATCATATTCTTCCTGTTTTTAATTTCTAATAGCACAGTAATACAATATAATGTGGTTCATTGAGTGTATGTTAAATTGATAGTTGATAGAGCTTGTGATTTCAGGCGTTTTTTAAAATATAAAAATACTTTGGAGATAATTTATACTTTTGTCCTGGAAGCGCAAGTTTAGATGCCAGCGCAGGTTATAGTCTCTTATGTCATATATATTACCATTTCTGCAATAATTTATTCTGAATCTAAAATGGGGATTATTTACACATTTCAAGAATGTTGAACTTATAAATGTAACATAATATATAAGATAAGGTATCAAGTGTAAGATAGGGCTGTTAGAGATGAGGCTTTGCCACCAAATGTAGATGCTATTAGGGAAAAGAAAGCATTTGTAATACAATGCCCTAGTTACTCTCCAGTTGTGAAAAGAAAGATTCAAAGTTCAGTTAGCAGAAGAGTGTTTAATTTGTTTTCTAAATGAAATAACATAAATTTCCTATGAAATTTCAAGTTTTACTAATAACAGTCAACGAGATGGTGTCCAGAATTTCTCCTGACTGGCCTTTCTGCCATTATTTTTCCTATATTTCCTAATTGTTCCTGATAAGAAAACTCTTTTTCATGCAGGTATTTTACCTGCTCTACTTCAGGATGACCTCTAAGATCCCCATCTAAAAATCCATCCTCTGAAGTTCTACTAATGTCTTGCCTTTTTTGTTTTTTTTAGCCAGTCTTTCCGGAAATGCCCTTCTCTTCTTTTTTGTACCTATCCAAAGCCTGCCTATTTTTTAAGCTCCAGCTTAGGTTTACTTCCTTCATGAAGTCCTATATACTGTGTTTTACCTTATATTTGGTATTTAACTATTTAATTCCTTTAAAATAAATAAACTTATAATTGCATTATCTCCCCAGCTAGATTATAAGTGTATTTGAGGGCAAAATTTCTATTCTTAATATTCTTATAGCATCCTGTAGATAATAGATTCTTAAATATTTTTTATTTGAGGGCATATCATGTCTTATCCTTTGATTACTAAATATTCTGGCTTGCAATTAGAAAACACTGTAGAAAAAACTTCCAGAAAATTGTACAGTTGGAGGAGGGTTGTGCTAGAGAAAAAATAAACTAAAACAGTTTTACTTATCTATTAAGAAATTACATTTCAGAACACAATAAATACTGAGGCCCATATAAAAGAAAAAATAATTAATAAAGTTAGATTTCCCAAATAGGGGAGATATAGCTTCCGTTCTTAAATAACACAAGAAGTAGCTTGGGGGAATATTTAACTAATTACAGATGTATTGTGTGTGCTAAACACACTGTAGGTATAACAGCTATCACTGAGACCTGGAGAAGTTAGAAGAGGCTAGTGAAGATGAAAATTGATCTGACCCTGAAATTTCAATTGACAAAAAAGAAAGGAGATGATAAGAAAGAGAAATAGAACAAAAGAGCACAACAGTCATGTGTAGGCTGTTAACCACATCTGTGGTTTTGCTTGTATTTGAATTAAACATAATTACTGATGGTATAAGAATGTGGACTAAGATAACTTCACAAGAATCACCTTTAATCCCCACTCCCCTCCTTTATGTATAGATCTTTATAGATACATACATAAGAAGGATCACTTCTGCTCTAGAAAGTAGAGAGTCCCTGCTGTCTTTAGAAGTCAGGAGTTATGGTAATGCTGTATACCAGGGGTCTGCAAACTATGGACCGTGGGTTAAATCTGGCCCATACCTTTTTCCTTAAGGCCTGAGATCTAAGAATGGCTTTTACTTTTTTGTGTGTGTGAGGAAGATCAGCCCTGAGCTAACATCCATGCTAATCCTCCTCTTTTTGCTGAGGAAGACCGGCTCTGAGCTAACATCTATTGCCAATCCTCCTCCTTTTTTCCCCCCAAAGCCCCAGTAGATAGTTGTATCTCGTAGTTGCACATCCTTCTAGTTGCTGTATGTGGGACGCAGCCTCAGCACGGCCGGAGAAGCGGTGTGTCAGTGTGCGCCTGGAATCCGAACCCGGGCCGCCAGTAGCGGAGCGCATGCACTTAACCACTAAGCCACGGGGCCATCCCTTACGTTTTAAACTGAAAAAAAAAATGAAGATTTTGTGACGTGACAATTTCATGAAATTGCAGTTTGAATGTTGGTCAATTTTTGTTGGAACACCGCCATTCTCATTGATGTATATATTATCTTTGTTTACTTTTGAACTGTAATGGCAGAGTTGAATTGTTGTAACAGAGATCATACATTGTTGCCTCACGTGCTGCTTGGTGCTTATGAATCACAGTGATGCTGCAGTTATACCTGGACAGTGTTTCAAGTGCCTTGTTTATCACCATACTGCAACATTTACTTCTTTTATTACCAGTGCATACTTACCATTTCAAAACAAGAAGAGAAAAGTGGACTTCAGATTTGCTTTTAAGGCACAGTGGAGTGAGGGGATTATTTGTGTGAAATTAGAGAGCAAAGCATTGAACTGATGCTATAGGTATACTAAAAGAATGCAGCAGACATCCACATTATGAGACTGTAAGCACTCATTACAATGCTCTCAACCGACAGCAAAGCAACTGTCAGAAAAATTAGGATATTTAAAACAGAGTATCTCATTCAGCAGAATTTCCTTATAAAAATTAATGAAAATGAGGCTTTAATTAAAGTTTCTGAGTGACTCTTTTGTTAGCCAAGTAAGGAAAGCCATTTACCAATGGTGATTCTGTTAAGTCCCATTTAATTGCAGCAGCCAAAAAAATATGTCCAGAAAAAATAAACTTGTTTAAAATTATTAGCCTTTTGGTGAGAACAGTTACTCAGAGTTGAAGATACTGGGAGCACCATCAGCATAATCAGTTAATAAACAAGGCACATGATTTTTAGTGATTTTCCTTGGCTCTTGATGAGTCGACAGATGTTACCGATATGGCTTAGTTGTTACTGATTTGAGGATTCAGTGTTGGATTTGAAGTGACTGAAGAATATGTCTCTCTGAATAATCTGTGTGAAACAACTATAGGTGAAAATAGTTTCAAAGTTGAGAAAACACTAATTTATTACAACCTGAAGTGGAATCTACTAAGATGTGTTAAAACTTTTAGTGGTAAATATATGTGAAGGAGAAAAAGGCTTAGTTGGACAAATTTACAAAGCTTGTGAAAATATGAGGTTACTCATTGCATTATTCGTCACCAGGTACTTTGTGGAAAATACTTGACTGTGGTGTATTATTGAATCATTAGTGTCAACAGTCAACTTCATTTGCTCTCTTGGACTTAAGTGTTGTCACTCCGTGAATTTTTGTTAGAAATAGGATATCTTGTTTCAACTCTTGGATGGCTCAGCAGTCACCAAGTTTTATTGTGACTTTTTTTTTTTTTTTTTTTTTTGGTAAGGAAGACTGGCCCTGAGCTAACATCTGTTGCCAACCTTCCTCTTTTTGCTGAGGAAGATTGTCCTTGAGCAAACATCTCTGCTCGTCTTCCTCTAGTTTGTAAGTGGGATGCTGCCACAGCATGGCTTGATGAGCAGTGTGTAGGTCCACGCCTGCGATCTGAACCTGCGAACCCTGGGCCACTGAAGCAGAGCGTGTGAACTTAACCACTTCGCCATTCGGCTGGCCCCTACTGTGACTTTTTTGAGCTTGGGGCGAGATTGAAATTTTTCTGAATGAGAAAATTTGCCCTCAACCACTATTGTTAAGCCCTGAATGGCTCTGGAAATTAACTTTTGCTATAGACTTGATAATATTTCTTAATTAATTCAACCTAAAATTACAAGGTGAAATAGTGCTTACATGCAAACCTTATACTGTTGTAATCATTTTGATGACAGCTAACATAGTGTGAATCACAAGTAATGTCTACTGTTTTATACATTTTCCATTCTTTCAAATGTTAAAACAAGAAGTGAGACCTTCATTCCCACACAAATTTGCAGCAGATATATTTTTTTTAGCTCAAATTACAAATCCAGAAAGTTTTAGACCTCATTGTAAGTACAAAGGAAATTTCCATATTTCAAAATTTATTTAAGGTGTGTAATTGAATTGGAAGTGATTTATCTGCAATGTGATGATATGCAAAAAGGCACTATCAAAGAAAGAGTTTTGCAGAATTCTGTAAATGCCTTCCAAGTGATAAATATACCAAATTAAAATTATATGCTTGTCAGTTGATATCAGTATTTGGTAATAACCTCTGTGCATGAAAAAACATTTTCAAAAACTAAACATGTAAAATCTCATTAAAGATAAGCATTAACAAACATTTGCAATAAATTTTAGTAATAGGGATATCTCACTTTGAACCCAGTTAAACAAAGTTATCCCCAATAAAGGAATTCTGTAGACCTGTATTACAAAAAATTGTACTGAACTATTATATTTTGAGTTTTGTCAATAAAATATGTTGGAATTGTTTTTTCTTTGTATATAAGTACCTGTATAATATTCTCAGTGTTGCCTTTTGGCTTGTAAAACCTAAAATAATCATTATCTGGCCCTTTACAAAAATTTTGCTAACTCCTGCCATATACACTCACAGAAAGAGAGAAATGGTTTCCCAAGGAAGTCATCCTCCAGTAAATACAATGAAGATATATGTGATGCAATGATATCAAGTTAGGATAAGTAAAAATAAATATATTTAACATCATATACAGTAAACTTAGAGTTTTTATCCTATGTGGATAAATTTATGAATGACTTCCATAAATGCCTACTAAAATTACCTCCTTCAAAACTGATATTAAGGAAAACAGTCACGCTCTTCTGTGCTTGTACGTGAGATCTCTGGTAAGAATATTGAGACAAACAATTGTTCTGAATGAACATTGCAATTTAAAAATTTCTGCCTGAAACGCAGGCTTAATTTTTCAGATGATGAAGCTTTTAGCTGATTTGTTTAGTTTTCTTTTCCTAGAAATTGTTTTATTCTTGAGTGAGTATTGATTTTGTTTTGCCTTGCCTTGCTTAGAGGGGATTTAAGAGGGGCTAAGTGGGACTAGATATTGTTGTTAGGTTATTATCAGATTCTAGGTTGCCTAAAGAGTTCAAACAACATTTTATGGGGAATCTACAATATGATAAAATACAAAGATTGATGAATATCATATTCTGGGAGATCTTGATATTTGAGCTGGACCTTCAAGGATGGCTAGAATTTACACTTTCAGAGGAGTGTGTTTAGGGGCACAATCTATGTGGAGTGAGCTTTAAGAAGTAAGGAAAGCAGGAAGCAGTCAATGGTGGTGTGGTGGAAGATGGAGCTAGATGGGTACTTTGAGGCTTGAATATTCAGTTGAGAGAAATGGACTTTCTTCACAAATATTTCCAAGCTTGGCATAATGCCTGGTACTCAGAGGTACTCATTGGATAAAAATTGGGGATTTTAAGGAAGCTGAGCAGAAATACATGTTAAACACTGGGTGAAAGAGGGTGGCCAGCTGCTGATCGTCAGAATAGCGGGATTTGCCAAATATTAGCCAAGGCCCCGTTGCCATTTGTCTAGCATCTAGTCCTTCTTTTCTAATTCCCAGTGCTACCAATTTAACTGAAGCCCAGTAATACTGTAATAGATTCCTTCTCTCTATAGTTTCCAGTCTTTCATCCCCTGAATTCTTTAATTTGTGAGTGCCTGATTTTCTTATTATGGTGAGTGATTTGCACATAGAAGGTTTTCACACATTTGTTCTGATAAGTGAATGACTAAAAGTCATAGCTTAGCAGTCTTTTGGAACAGACTGACAGCATGTATAAGAAACTCCCAAAATCATTTTACTCAACAATGATAATAGGATTATTTACCTCTTATGTTTGTTTCCCATCTCACTCCAAATTGGGGAATACCAGCTGGCATTCCTATCATTTAGACTTCTGTTTCTTTATTTCCTTTAAGGAGATGGCTCTTAAAATATTCATTCTTAAGGGTTTGCAATCTTACTGAAATTTTGCAATCTAATGGGCTGTTTAAGTATTTTCTTTAAATCACCTGTGATTATAGATCTAGAAAAACTGGGTAAGTTATTAGTATTAAATAACTTTTATATTTTTACCGTAGGTATCTTAATGCAATTCAGACGATGTGTCCACATATTCTCCGCTATTTGACTACAGCAGTTATAACAAACAAAGATGTTCGAAAACGCCGGCAGGTGCTCAAAGATCTGGTCAAAGTTATTCAGCAGGTAAAAACTAAAATTTTTATTGGTTTTTTTTTTTTTTTTTTAAACGTGCCTAAACTTTAGGTCTAACCTCTTTTTCTGAAGTAGCACTCTTAGGTCTTAAGGTAAAAATGTTTTAAAAATAGGAAAGTGTACATGAAGTATACATGGAGAAAGAAGAGCCCAAGAGCCCCACATTGGGCATTTACTATCTTTAAATCAAAGATATACTTAATGTTAGATGCGGTATGAATGAATACTGCTCTCTGCTAGGTGGATACTTAATATGCATTGTATATTAGTGTTCTTACTGCAAACAGTGAAAGATCTGGAGCTTGGACCTGTTTGTTGGGAAGTCAGTATCTACCTAATTCCTGAGTAGTGACCTTTACATAGAATAATGTTAATAGTCCCCAAGTTGTGCAAAAGCTGCAGCCCCACTGGATGATTTTTAGTGAGTTTCTCAGTAATAACTGTGGGTTAGAAAAAGAACTTAAATATTTATTTGATCTAAGAATACTGTAAATTAAATACAAAAAGACAATTTCGTTGAGTAGGATATGAATACCCTTATACTTGGGGAATTTCATCACTGTTTATTGACTAACGGAGACTTTTGGCAGTAGAGGAATTTGAGTGTTTGATATGGTTCTAGGATAAGAATTTAGAGAACTTGGTCTGGAAGGCATTATAAGCTTAAGGTGTGGCCTGGAATCAGGATACGAGCAATCACTTTGAGAAGATGATACTAGGTAATTTGCTAGAAATTAATGGTAGAGGAGGAGAAAATAGGAAGACTGGGATATTTATGGGCAGTCTACTAAACAATGTTGAATCAGATCCAGCTTGACCTTTGACTTAATTTTACAGGAGTCTTACACATATAAAGACCCAATTACAGAGTTTGTTGAATGCTTATACGTTAACTTTGACTTTGATGGGGCTCAGAAAAAGCTGAGGGAATGTGAATCAGTAAGTATGAATTTTTACTTATAAATTAATAACATTTAAAATTTTTGCATATTGTAAGAGTTAACTTTTCAATGTTTTATTAAAGTAATTTTATCAGAAATGTTTATTAATCTTAAAATGGCAGATTATTTAGAAATGTGCTAGGGTGAAGACATTTTTAATATTGTTGCCATGTGTGCATCCCTTTTGTTAGGACAGTTTGTTGAAACGTTGGGGGCATTATAAATTCACACATACACCCATAGTTCCATGTCTTATCCTGAATGAGTAAGTATGTGAAATATTTCATATGTGTGGGCAAGGTTGTATGGAATTGCGTGTCACAACTGTGATTCTCAATTTGTTTCATGAGTGGGCCTATCTTTAGAATTTTTCATATGATTGTATTTAACATTTGCTATAAACCAGTCAAGCTAAAAGTGTGAATTTTATAACTACAGTGCCTTCTGTTGGTTGGTAGAAATTAAAGTACCTTCAGAGCAGCTGAAAGAGTTAGATTTATAGTTTTTTTTAATAAGTTAGTTTGCAAGTTTTAAGAAACTAAACTGAGAACTTACCTGTTAAATGCATTTACCAAATCCACAAATTATTAGCTGTTGACTTCGTTTTAGAACCCAAATGTTGTAACAAAAATGGGCAGAGTTTGTTGAAGGACTAAGATCTTATTTCTGTAAGAAAAAAAAAAAAATTATCATGTAAATATACCTTCAGAAGTGATTTTCAAACATTGGACAAAATATAAAATTAGAATCCAGTGTGATAATTTGTCTTCATGTAGTCATATGTGACATTATTAAATATCAGTATATATTTATGTCAAGTATCTAGACTCTGCTGAGGCAGAGGGGTACTTAGTTCCTATTCTTGAAGTTAAAATAGTCTCTTAAAATTATGATACTATCTGTGGATTAGGATCTACCCCTTGAATTTTTTTCCTTTGTAGGTTTCCAAGTCTACTTACTATCACAGAAATATGCATATCTATAGTCCATTCATAGCTATTTTAAATAGCTGGAAAAGATATGGTATCTATGTAACATTTATGTAGGATAATGGGCAGGACAAAGCTACAAGGTTGCTCACATCTCAACAGAACAAGGAAACATTGCAGTTCTTTGGTCTATTTATTACATATTGTTTACTTGTTTAAGAGGCTTGAACATAGTGTTCTAGAAAGTGCTGTGGTGTATAACTCGTGATATTAGATGAGAGCATTGTAGTGAATGAAGCAATGAGTAAAGCACACAGAAAGTATTTGAGTCAAATTTTAAAAATTGCTTGTCAGTGCCATTAATTTTTTTCTTTTATATTTTACACACATAGGTGCTTGTGAATGACTTCTTCTTGGTGGCTTGTCTTGAAGATTTCATTGAAAATGCCCGTCTCTTCATATTTGAGACTTTCTGTCGCATCCACCAGTGTATCAGCATTAAGTAAGAACCTGATTTGATTTGTATTTTCCATTTATTGTAAAGTTACACTTAATAGGATTCCAGTTAATCAGATTTTTATTTTATTTACTTTTGCTTTAGAAGGAAAAGGAAACAATCTGATAGTGATTTATTAAAAATCCTAACTTGTGAATTCTAGGATGCTGCATACTCAGCAATATCTTCTTTAGCTTCCACGAGTGTGGCACAGCATGATTTTTGAAAATGGTGACTTCAAGGCAGTATTGTGATTGTCAGCTATCTTTTTAAAGAGTGATATTATACCATTTGGTAGGGAGAAAAGAGAAGTAACCATTATTAGAATGATTTTTAGCAGGAGTTCAAATAAGAAGTTAGCCCTTAGTAAATCAGAAATACTGTTAAAAGACCACATTTGGTAATCATTTCGGTTAATTAGTGTGTTTTATTTAATGATATATTTGACATCTCATATAGTAAACTCCTGTGACATCCTAAAATGTTGAAATATGGAAAAATTATGGTGAATTTCACTTGAAATTTTCTCTGTTGTGTGAGAAAATTATTGGGAAGAAATTGTGAAGCTTATATAACCTATTAGAAACTAATTTTACACCAGTACCCTATGGCCACAGATGAAGTCGAACAGTAAATGCTCCATAAATATTTAAAAACTTACTACTTTGATGTTTGCCTGTTAGGAATTGTGTGTAGACCCAAGTTTTCCTTTTGTGCCATTTGTTTTTGCTTAGGCATCCATACTTGCTTTCCTAATTTTAGTAGGTTGTCATTGAAGTGGTTATCCAGAGTTAGAAGTATAGTGTGATCATGGGGCTTTTCCTATGGGCATTGAAGCCCTGATTTCCGTTTTATCAGTACTTGACTATAGCTAGCAGAAATATAATTTTAAAAATCTGATTCTCTTAAAGAATACATGCAAATTCCTAATACATTGTTGATTGTGAAATAAAGAGAGCTGTATCTATGTGGAACTCTGGTGAATAGTAGATAACTGAATTACATTGCTTTTATTTTTTTTTTAAGATTTATAATTTGGACTTGTGAATGAGGGATGCTAGTATTTTGGTTTCGCTTGTGGACTTTCCATGATTTCTCCTTAGAATCTGGTCACTTGGATGTTTTTTGGTCCAGAACTTATTTAACTATCCCTGTTGTGAGCCTTTTGAAAGCAGACTTTACTTTTTATATCTTGAGCACCTGGTATACTAACTTTACAGTATCAATGCTGAATAAATATTTGTTAAATGAATAAATTTCTTTCCTTTGTATTGGTGTCCATGGTAATTCTTTTTCACCTTGGTGTTTGTTTCTGAGGTACCATGAGTAAGAAGTTTGTTCCAGTTCTAGCTCTTTCCCTCTATTAACTCTGGGATATTGTATTCATTATTTTGCTTCTTGGGATTCAGTTTACTATCCTTAACAGTGAAATAGATAAAGTATTTGTCCTGTCTACTCAAGAGAGATGTGCAGCTCAAAGAAGGTAATAGAGTGGGAGTGCTTCTATAGACTTTTATGTGATTATCATTGCTCAAGAATTTTTTTAAACATATATGAGTATAGTTTTTGATTGTTTTCTTTGCTGTAATTCTTTGATTCCTGTCGGTTTTGGTCGTTTTAGACAAAATCTAAAGCATTTTCAGACTTAAGTTCCAGTGGCTTTGTAAAGTCTAGAAATCTTTTTTCTTTTCCAGTGATAGTATTTCCTTTTTACTTAGGTTGTTTAAATGTTTTTGGCTACCTATGGAATGTTTTCCTAACTTAGATGATTTCAGATACATAAATTAATGCATTTTCTTAAAATATTAGGGGAGAAATTTAGAGCTAGAAGAAATCTTAGGGAGCTTCTAATCCAACAGCATACAGTTATTGAATCATTGACAGTAGAACTTTTCAGTAGAACTTTCTGCAATGGTGGAATTGTTTTATATCTGCAGTGTTCAGTGTGGTAGCCAATAACCATATGCGGCTTTTGAGCACTTTAAATGTGGCTCAGGTTTCAAGTTCTAGAACCATGGTTTTTGAACCATGGTTTTTAAGTCGTGTGTGTGTATGTGTCTGTATAGGACTTGTTTTCAAATGCAGTATTATATATATGAGTATATATATTTATGGATGTATCTAAGTAGATACAAATCAGAGCCCCTTCACCCTGTTTAGCCTATAGCTCTATTTCAACTTCCCTCCTGTGCTAAGGCACCTCAATGAAACCCTAAGACTTTTGGAAGCATGATTTTACAAAACACTGATTTGGTACAACTCCTTTGTTTTGTAGCAGTTTTGAGCTCCTTATCTGTAGCTGGGAAACTTAAGGCTCAGAGACATTAAGCTGCAGAGGCCTTATTTAATGACAGAGTCTGGGCGATAGGTCTTTGACATTCATTGTATTGTACCTCACTATAAATTCTTTCTTTTTCATTGTGAACAATTGATATTTTTAGAAATATCAGATTTAGATTAATTTGTCATTAGTGTTTCACTTGAACCAGAGGATAAAGATGGAAACCATAAGTCAGTGTTTAATTTATGTCTCAGAATCTCTGTAGGGTTTTGTTCTGTTTTATTTTACAAATACAGATTCCCTGAAGCCACCCCAAACTTTCTGGATCAGATTTTCTGAGTATGCTATGCTATGATGTGTAATAGATCTACTATGCTCTACCTTAAGGGCAGTTATTCCAAAGCACATCCAGGATTGAGAACCACTACATCAGGTCACCAATTTTTTTAGGTGTGTAATTACAGCCTGCTAGAGTAATAGAGTGAAAAATCAGTGATTTATTAGCTTTACTATATAGTGAATTAAGAATATAGGGGCAGAGCAGAAAGTGTAGCTTCATGAAAAAAATATTCTTCTTAGAGCAACAGTGAGATAGATCTTGGTGGTGGTGGTGGGTGCATCCAGTAGGATTCAGTCCAGGGGGAAGGCTTCTTCATATCTTTAAAGCTATTTTAGTGGGTTAGGAATATGGCTGAAAATAATGTTAAGCATTTAATTTGGGCTTTTATAAATATAGCAAACATCTTAATTCAGACTCCAAGGACTTGAAATCCATGATAATGACCAACAGAGCTAATGTTTACCTTTAAGCAATACATAGAAAAAAAATCATTGTTCTCTAATCCAGAGGTTTTTAAACCTAACTGTACATCAGATTCATCTGGAGAACTTAAAAAAGCAACAACAACTTGAACTTAAAAAGAATAGATTTTCTGACCTCACCCCAGACCTTCTGAATCAGAATCGCTGAGATCAAGGCTTGAGAATCTGGGTTTAAAGCTTCCCTGGTGATTGTTTTGCAGTCAGCCTTGGAGAATCATTACTCTAAATTAGTGATTTATAGTCTTAACTGCACATTAGATCAAGTGGGAAACTTTAAAAGGAAATAAACAAAAATAGTGGATGACTGTGCCCAGCCCCGTAAAAGCTAAAACATTCTCTGAGGGGAGAACTTGGCATCTATATTTTTTTAAAGCTCCTCTAAGTAATTCTGATGCAAAACGTCTTCTTTTAAATTAAACTTTTTATTTTGAGATGATTATAGATTTACATGCAGTTGTGAAAAATAATTATGAGATTCCCTGTGTCCTTTGCAGTTTCCCCTATGGTAACGTCTTGCAAACCATAATAAAATATCACAGCCAGCATATTGATATGGATACATTTAGATACAGAATGTTTCTGTCACCACAAGGATCACTCAGGTTGCTCTTTTATAGCCATACCCACTTTCCTCCCACCTCTCCTTAACCGCTGGCAACCACTCGTCTGTTCTCCATTTGTCACTTCAAGAATGTGCAAAAACTTTTTAAGAAAATAGTGTTCAACTTTCTAAAGAGGATAAATGCACTTTGTGTCATGATTATGATATAGTTAGTTAATAGCAGTATAACTAGTATAGTTGTTCAAAGAAGAAAATATTATAAATGTGAATGAGTGCCTCTTCTGGTCAGGCATGGGGTAGACAGTAGGGAGCACACCCTTATAGCTTAAAAATCCAGACGAAGAAACAGATATTAAATAAAGATAAAATTGCAAATTATTATAGGTGTTTTGAAGAAAAATACAGAGTAAATAGAATGACATGGACATAATTTGAGTATTGAAAAATCAGACAGGTAATTTAGATTGAAGGTTCAGTAAGCCTTGATAACTCTCTAAATGGAGTATCTTTAAGGTCCAAAGTAGACTGTCTTCCACTGTATACTAATTATGACAAATTATTGCATTTACTAATTTATGCTGGCCTATCTCTGCCTCTAATTAAAGTTTTTTGATATTTCATCTTTTTTGGGAGAAGAAGGGGAAGGATTTATCTCTGGCCTCCTTTCTTTCTCCCAAGGGACACATTTCAAATGCTGAATCGAATAGTTTTATAAAACCTATGGTTGTTTATTAAACAACTCTTTCCATTTGTGACTTGGAACATTCTCTGTTGATAATTGTCTTGACCAAATGGCTGTAAGCACATGTGATAGTCATATCTTTGTAAAAATGCATATTAAGAATGTTTTTATCGGTTTATATACAACCCTATAGATTTGTAGGATAAGTTACGAATCTGTTTACTGTAAAGTATGCAACATCTGTCAAAAAAGATTACTGTGGTGGGATTTAATCTGGTATAGCTGAATAGTTTATCAGATATGGTGTGTGTCTGAAATTTAAAAGCTGTTCTAGAATAATTCTTGGACCAGTTTTCAATTGTAGGTAAAAACAAAGTATGGAAGTAATATTTTGAATTTGTATGATAAACATGTTGGAGCATACATTAATATAATTGTCCTATAGGGGGTTTGTTTTGGCTTTTCACAAGAGATGATATTTGCCAACTATTCTTGCATTTCTTTAAGTTATAAGTCATTCTACTTTGCTTATTAACATTTTAAATCTTAATATTTTTCTTAAAATTCTTATTACCACATAGCAATTTATATTCATAATTATACTTCCTGATATTAGAAAGGTATATTTCCAGTTGGAAATAAAATAGTTTCAAAAGCTATTATCATTGCATTTTTATGTTAACTATAGAGTAATATACTCTTCTTTTTGACTAATGAGATGTTAGAAAATCCAGTGAGAATTTTCATTTGTCACCCAGCATTTAGCATTTCTCAGTTTTTTCCTGTTTTCTGTCTCCTGTTTCCTCCTTATCTTACAGTTAAACATCTACACTTAACACTCACTCTTTAATTAGTTCTCATAGCATAGCATACCCCTATAAAAGACTGGAGTATGCTTTGAATATGCTAAATAGTTGGCCTCAGTCTTCAGTGAAAAGCAGGCCAGAGGTTCCCATAGTTTAATGCTTAAGTCAGTAGTATTCGAAATAAATTGTACTTATCAAATAAAATTTGGAAAGCCAGGTTACTTGAAGAAATAGTTAATAAGCATATGAAATGCTGGACCCCATATCCTTATTTGTTAAGATATGTCAGGGTGAGGGCCATGGGAAGGTTCAGAAAAGGGAGATTATATAAAAGATTAGTGATTGAAAACCTGATAGAACATCAACCTAGAGTTGGTGAAACCCTACTTAGTTCTCTAGATTTAAATTTATGTAGATTTAAATTTATGTATCTTATTAAGTGGGACCACTGTTCTTAATTACTGCCCCAAAACAGAAAAGTATCTGGTTTTATGCTAGGGGCGTGAACACATTCAATTAATGAAATTGAACCCAGGGTGAAATACTCATTTTTTACTATGTCTTTTGAAATAGCAATTAGGAGTCTATGTATTTCTTTTTTTTTTTGCCCTGAAGGAATGATTTACATTTTTCTGTAAAGTTATTAATCTTTTCCTTTATGGTACTGGATTTTATATTTCATTTGAAAGTTCTTTCTCGCAGTAGGTTTATATGCTATTTATCTATGTTTTCTTCTAGGACCTTTATGGCTTTATTTCTTCTGTTTAAATCTATCTACGATTTACTTGGGAGTAGAGAGTGAGGAAGACATCTACTTTTTTTTCCTAAATGGCTAGCCAACATGATTTATTGAAAAACTATCTATTCCCCCACTGATTTGAAGTGCCACCCATATCACATTTTAAATTCTCATTTGTATATGGGACTTTTTCTGAACTCTTTAATCTGTTATAATTGTTTGTTGATTCCTGAACCAGCACCAAATGGTTTGAAATAAGGTTGATTTGTAATGTGTTTTAGTATTCAGTATTTGTTTTCCGTGGAGTTAATAATTGCTACTTTTTTCCCCATTTGCTTAGTTGTTTTTCTTAATGTCTTTATCCTTAATTCCACTTCAAACTCTTTGCCAGTTTATAAATCCCTTCTCAAGATTTATTATTGTCAGTTTTATCTTCCTAAAAAAAATCTGCACTTGTTGCTCTCTCTGCCTGGTGCGTATTTATCTCCCCTTGTCATTTGTCCTGGGGATTCCCTTAGCCTGTCTCCTGTGATAGAGCTCTAGTTTCCTGGACTTTGTGTCATCCTTTTTCTTGATTTATCACCATATTTTGGTAAAGCGTATCCTTCAATAGCTTCATAAGGAAGGGTGCTTGGAGGTAAGTTTTTTCACATCTAAAAATGTCTGTTTTACTCTTTATACTTGAATAATGGTCTTACTAGGCATGGTACTCTAGGTGGAAAACTACTTTACTCCAGAATTTTGAAAACATTGTTCTATTGCTTTCTAGTTTCTTGTTGGAGAAGTCAGAAGCCATTTTTATCCCTGATCTTTTATATAGGTCTTTTGTTTTCCTCTTTAGAAATTGGGAGGATTTTTTTTCTTTGTCCCTGTTGCTCTGTAATTTCACAATGATATGCCTTAGTATAGTTTTATTTTAATTCTTCATACTGGACCCTTTTAATTTGGAAACTCATATTCTCCAGTTCTGGGAAGTTTTCTTGAATTATTTCTTTAATGATTTATTCTCTTCTGTTTACTGTTTATTTTTTCTAGAACTTCTATTATTTGGGTATTAGACTTCCTGGACCCAGGCTTCTAATTTTCTTATCTTTTCTTTCCTATTTTCTTTCATTTTTTTAATTGCGGTAACATTGGTTTATAACGTTATATAAATTTTGGGTATACATCATTATATTTTGATTTCTGTGAAGACGACATCATGTTCACCATGCAAAGACTAAATTACCACCTGTCACCGTCGCAGGTACCCTTTCACTCCTTTTGCCCTACTCTCTACCCGCTTATATGAGTGGGTTTGTTTCTGGGCTCCTCATTCTATTCCATTGATCTATGTGTCTGTTTTTATGCCAATACCATACTGTTTTTTTTTTTTTTTTAATATATTTCTTTTTTCTTTTTTTTTTTTTTTATTTTATTTTTTCCCCCCAAAGCCCCAGTGGATAGTTGTATGTCGTAGCTGCACATCCTTCTAGTTGCTGTATGCGGGACTCGGCCTCAGGATGAACGGAGAAGTGGTGCCTCGATGCGCACCCGGGATCCGAACCTGGGCCACCAGCATCGCAGCGCGCACTTAACCACCAAGCCACAGGGCCGGCCCTACCGTACTGTTTTGATTACTAGAGCTTTGTAATATAATTTGAAATCAGGAAGTGTGATGCCTCCAGCTTTGTTGTTCTTTCTCAAGATTGCTTTGGGTATTTGAGGTCTTTTTTGGTTCAATATATATTTCTTATTTAACACATTCAATATCATATTGTTGTGTCACTTGAGCAGGAGAGGTAGTCAACTTAAAGATGTGTATAAGGTATTTACACAAAATATTTAAATGTCTACTTCAAGCTGCCTATAGACGAGGTTGGGATTTTTAGTGTAATCGGAATAATCTGGAAGTTATTTTTGTTTTTAAAATCTAGATTGAATTATTTTTTTCTCAGACATTTTGCATTTTAATACATTGTCTTTTTGTTTATTGATAAACTAAATTATTTTAAGTAACACAAGATAAGCATGATATAGGATAGCTTAAGGCAACTTTTTGTTTTTTAAGCTTTAATAGAATACGTTTTTATTTTTAAATCTTTGCTATTTTTGCATAAAATCAGTAGAATATAAGAGACTTGTAGACTGTGAGGATTTCTTTCTATTAATCATTTAATTTCTTTAACGGTGTACACTTTCCTGTTACTTAAAAGAAACTGGATTATTGCCACAGACTTTAATTCATTCTCATAGTGATTGGTAGTCTAGATAACTTGAGATGCCATCAATAATTTACTAATACTTAGACCTTATTTCAAGTGTTTCTTTGACTTGATTTAATAAGTAGAGGATCAGCAGGCACAATGCAAAACAGTAAATCACCAAAGTGAGATTATGGGTCAGAATATGCAGACACATATGGGTCTTGATGCATGTTGCCAAATTGCCCCAGCCATGTTGGAATTTGAGACTTAGAGTATGGCTGTAAAGAAAGAGGAAGGCTGGAGAATTCTAGGTAGAGTTATTATACAGAATAGAATTTTCTTTCTTTTATCTTAAAATCAGACCTTAAATATTTCCTTAGATAAGCTGTCCCCAAACCTCTAGACTAGAACTGGTAAACCTTTTTGCATCTCACATAGCTCCTTCCACTTTTTCATCATTACACTTATAATAGTTTATATATTTTGGGGATTGGGTGATTGTCCCCTACTCCCCAACTCCTTGGCTTAAACTTTATAAAGTTAGGGAACAGACTGTATTTTGTCACCAGCAGGAAACCCAGTTCATGTTTTGTTGAATGAATGATGAAGAAAGAAGAGGTTTGGTTTCGCTAGCATGTGGTATTCATGAGGGAGAATAATGGGACATTGGAAAGTTAGAGTGTAGCTAAATTGTAGAGAACCATGAATGAGAAACTTAGAAGTTTGAATTTTATTGTTTTGGTATAAGGGCTCTATTAAAGTTTTGAAAGGAATCTGTGAATAAACTTGTTAGTTGGGTTTTGGGACTAACCTGGCAACTATATAAAATAGATTAAGGAGAGACTTGAGAGGTAGATTAGTTAGGATACTAGGAAATAGTAATGGAGCC
This sequence comes from Ceratotherium simum simum, assembly GCF_057802395.1. Classification (NCBI taxonomy): domain Eukaryota; kingdom Metazoa; phylum Chordata; class Mammalia; order Perissodactyla; family Rhinocerotidae; genus Ceratotherium; species Ceratotherium simum. The sequence continues at coordinate 31,824,954 of NC_141922.1, forward strand.
TGAAGTAGGGTAGTGACTAGGATAGGAATGAGACAGTATACGGATATTAATTGCCTCCTGTGTACTGGGCATTGTGATAATTGCTGGATATATAGCAGTGAATAAGAAAGCTGTGGTTCATGCTCTTGGGTTACATATATAGTCTATCATGAAAGCAGATATTTAACAAAACAACTACAGCTATTATGAATGCTATGAAAAATATTGGGGGCTATGAAAGCATCAAACAGATATGTCATGGTTGGGAGAGGTGTCTTGAAAGGCTTATGAGGGTGCTGTTTTAGCTGAGACCCGTGTAACGGATAGCTAAGTGAAGTAAAAGGTGGATGAGCCTTTTAAGAAGAAGGCATGGCATGTGCAAGGGCCTTGAAGTGGTTAAAGACATGATATGTTTAAGGAACAGAGATGGTTAGTATGGCTGGTGAAGAGGAGAGTCTTTCAAGATGAGAATAGATTGGTAAGGAATTTAGATAAGGAGGCAATGGTTAAAGAGATAATTATTAGGATTTCTCAGTTGGATATGGGCAGCAAGAAGAAGAGGAATCTGATAACCTAGGCTTCAAGACTGAATGTTTCATTATAATTTTTGTTACTTAGAGATCCTTCATAAACAAGTTTTATATTATAATTTTAAAAAAATCTTTATGATACCAACTATACATAGTAGCTTACTGGGAATAATGTTCTGCTTTTTAAAAGCAGAATATAGAGATCTTGAAGATTGGAGTTTTAATATATTTAGTACAAATGGTTTCATTTGTGCTTTTCAGAGTAAAATGGCCTTGGCCTCACTTTAAAGAATTATATTTTTGGGGATGCAGAAGTCATACAAAAGACAAATTGGTATAGGAGTGATAAAATAATGAGTAAATTTTGGAAAATCTTTTCATTACCTTTAGACAGTAGCAGCTTCAGGTACAAGTATCAGACATTTGCTTACTTGAGCAGTGTAGAAGAGAATGAAATTTACGCATCTCTAAAATAAGTCAAACACCAGCAGGAAACAAGGAGTTTAGTGGGAACCCACAGGAAACACCAGCTGCAGGAATTTTTCCTAGTCAGAAAAATGTCTGCTTGTTTAAGTAAAATGACATACTTTCCTATTTTTAGTAGCTTAAATAAAATGAGGTTTAGTTAAAGAACAGTGATAAAGAGAATAAAATGAAATCTGTCCATGAAATTGAAGTAATAGTCATGGATTAATTGTTCTTTATGTTTGCTGCGAATGTATGCTTATAGCAAAACTGATCATAAAAACACAGAGAACAAAATTTTGACACATAGATCTAGGGATTTTTATGGTTGAGTTGGTTCATACTCATCATCATGATGTCTTTAGCTCCAAACATATTCTAAGGATAAATTTGAAATGATCATGTCTTCATAGATTTACTTTGTAATTTAGTTTGTGATAATTTTATTGATATCCTAACTTAATTTTTATATTTTGAATAAAATTCTAACTCTTTGTCGTTAAACATATAAAATAGGGGTAGCACATATTATATTCCGAAAAAGGTAGTTTTATTAACTGGATTGGGAGCTCTGGAATTATATAATTATACAATCGCCAGTGTCTTGAATATTTATATTTTAAAATTGGAAATCCTATCAGACCAGGAACTTTAGTTTCTAATATTCTAAGGAATGATTTTGTTATTGGTATTCTAGTTCTTTTCATCAAACGGGTGATAACATTAGAAAGCCTGGCAAGTATGTAATATCTTCAGTGAAGACAGGTGAAAGAGGGACAGTTAATGTTTGTGTTTGAACACCCATATATGCATATATATACTCTTAAATACTATACATGTGTAATATAGATACTCTTCCATCAGCTGACTGACTGATTTACCTACTACCAATGCTGGTGCTTGTGTTAGTCCTGATAAATTAAGTCCTGCAATGACCTCTTTTTCAACCTGATCATAAATTGGAAAAATAAAATGCAGATTGATTGATGTCCAAAACTTTAGATCAGGGTCTTGGTATCTGTCATCTCCCTCCCTCCCTGCTTTCTCCTTCTCTCTCTCTCCCTACCCGCTTTCTCTCTCTCTCTCTCTCATTTACTCTGTGAGTATATATGTGTCTGTCTCTTTTCTCTTAAATTCAGTGGCCATTTAGGTTATACCGTGAACAATTTCAGGGAATGCCCTCAGTTTATAGCACAAACATACACAGCAGCCTGTGTTTTAGTTATGTTTTTCATTATATTATGCTTATTTCTGTTGTAAACTTGTAGTAAGTTTAATTTGTATAATCATTATACATCATAAAACATTTTTCTCTCTTAGATCTTTCTAGTTGAGCACCTGCTAAGTGTAAAGTACTTTTACAGAAGCTGGAAGGATTTCTGTAAATGCAGAATATGATGCCCCTCCCTCAAGGATCTTATAATCTGATTGGTGAAATGGGGTAGGTCAGGCACAGTGCAAGATAATAGCACAAACGTGAACAATGCAGTTATTAAGAGTCAGAGTATTTAAGAGAAAGTGACCTGTAAATACCTAAAAGTCTCTATGCAGAGTGTGGGTCAAAGACTGTGTACATAAAACTAAGTTTTTAGACTCAGTTAACATCATTTTTACTTTTTTCATTAGCATGTTGGCAGATAAATTGAACATGACTCCAGAAGAAGCTGAAAGGTGGATTGTAAATTTGATTAGAAATGCCAGACTGGATGCCAAGATTGATTCTAAATTAGTGAGTATTATGTTAGCTATGCTATATACTAGGTATCAGTTGCTAATTATTTTATACTCTTGGAAATTTTTCATGAGGACATTTTATTCTATTAAGAATGTTTTGTTTCATTTTAATATATAATAGTTCTTTGAAGGCAACAGCAACCTCCTGTTTTTTGTTGCTGGATGAATATTGTCATCTCTCTACAGTGCATAAAAATATGTGCAAGTCATGTAGTGTTGTGATGTCATGCTCATGACTTACCTGGGAAACTCGATCATTCACGTTATAGGATCAATTTCCTTCTGTCTCATTTTAGGGTCATGTGGTTATGGGTAACAATGCAGTATCGCCCTATCAGCAAGTGATTGAAAAGACCAAAAGCCTTTCATTTAGAAGCCAGATGTTGGCCATGAATATTGAGAAGAAGCTTAATCAGAATAGTAGGTCTGAGGTAAGAACCACACATTTTCTCTTTTGTCTGGAATTTAGCAATAATGTAACAGAATTGTTACGTGGACTTCATTTGAGAACATAGTAATAAGGGTTGGGTTGTATCTGATTTTGTATTTCTGTTTGTTGGGGGTTTGAACATTTTGTTTAAGAAATGACTAAACTGAAAAGAACTTTTCTTAGATGTATTATATGCATTAGTTATGGAAACGAAAAAAATTAAGGGTTCCTAGTTTATTATAACTGTTTTTCTTTTCTTTTTACTTTTCCTGTGTGACTTCATTAACTCATTTCCTCAGAGTTTTCAACACATCATTTTGATACTGGAAGATGATAACTTACATGTGTGGACCTCTTTCAAGTGCTTGAAATGTGTGTTCTTTTTAAATCTAAAGAAATACTTCTGGGGGCCAGCCTAGTTGCGTAGTGGTTAAGCTCACACGCTCTGCTTTGGCAGCCCGGGGTTTGTGGATTCAGATCCTGGGCGTGGACCTACACACTGCTCATCAAGCCATGCTGTGGTGGCATCCCACATACAAAATAGAGGAAGATTGGCACAGGTGTTAGCTCAGGGACAGTCTTCCTCAAGCCTTTAAAAAGAGGAAGATTGGCAACAGATGTTACCTCAGGGCCAGTCTTCCTCACCAGAAAAAAAAAAAAACACTTCTGTAAAAATGTTGATTTTATTATATCTATCAGTGTTGAACCTATAAAATTTGATTTTATCTAATACTCATATTTATGTCAAAAAAATACATTCCCCTTTTTGGTAGAGATCCTACATAGTAGATATTAAAGGAACTTGAATGGCCTTGTAATTTTGGAATCCCAAACCACCTTTAATAGTCTGTAGCCATTAAGATTATGTGTAACTGTAGGGTATGAAATTTTTAGGAAGCAGTTGTGGACGCATTCAAGGAGCTCATTTGATTGAAGTTTTAGCACCAGGTTTGTGTCCTTAGAATAGTCCCTCAGTTTTAAAAGAGAAGGAAGAATTAGCAAATTATTGTCCATGCCTATTCCAACCAAGTTGAGAATAACTGAGCCTGAAATAACTTTGGTATACTCAGTTTGTATTGATTTGTTATAATATTGGTGATTTTTTCATTTTTATACTTTATAATTGGTCAAAAACTGTATCAGATGGTATTTTGATGTGTTTGTTTTGTTCTAAGAGGGATATGACATATGGTAATTTCAGAGGTTGTTAAAATCTTAGTGAATAGTTTGGCAGGAGTAGTGCTAAAAGGAAATGCTAGTATCACCTTTTTCAAGTTAGCTTATTGAGAAAGTACTCTCTTTTCACCCTGTTGATTTCTCTTTGTATGTTTTAGGCTCCTAACTGGGCAACTCAAGACTCTGGCTTCTACTGAAGAACTGTAAAGAAAAGATGAAAAAACTATAAAAAAAAGATGAAATAATAAAACCATTATATAAAGGGTGACAGATTTTAGAAACAATTAACATATTGAGTATAAATTTTGGAGAATTTGAATAAAATTGGCTATGTTTCATTTTATCTTGTGAATTTCCTTGTGTATACAAATGTGTGATCTTTTAACTTTTTATTTTGGAATAATTATAGACTTACAGGAAATTGCAAAAATAGTACAGAGAAGTCCCATGGAGCCTAAACCTAGTTTCCCCCAATTTTTTCATCTTATGTGACCATAAAACAATATCAAAACCAGGGTGTTGACCTTGGTACAATGTGTGTGAATACCTCTGTGCCCCTTTATCACGTGTGTAGATTTGTGTAACCATCACTGCAATTGAGATACAGAACTATCATCATCATGAAGATCTCCCTCCTGCTACCCCTTTATAGTCACACCTGTCCACACCACCCCCACCAGCCCTAACCCCTGGCAACCACTAATCTGTTATCCATCTCTGTAATTTTGTCATTATGAGGATGTTACAGAAATGGAATTATACAATATGTGACTTTTGGAGATTAGCTTTTTTACTCCTTATAAAGCCCTTAAAGCCCTTAAGAACTACCCAAGTTGTCATATATATCAGTAGTTTGTTCCTTTTTACTGCTAAGGCGTATTCCATGATATTGATGTACCACACTGTTTAACTGTCTACCTATTGAAGGATATTTTGGTTGTTTCCAGTTTGGGGCAATTACAAATTCCTTAATTCCTGTAAATCGCTCCTTAGTCACTCACTGGGTAGCTACAGAGACTAAATAGGAATATAAGTTGAATTTTATAAATGCCTCCTTGAATATTATTTATATATATACACGTACACAGTTTACTGGATACCCAAGATATTTAAGAAGTGTATAAAGTCCTGGATGGGATGCCTTTACACAGAAGTGGTTTGATTTGTTTACTTTGGTTGTTGAACTAAAATCCAATCACATAACAAATTTCTATTTCTGCTCTCAAGGAATGGCACCAAGGTAGAAGATACATGCCTATTGTTCTTTTATTTGCCGTCTGATCAGGCCACCCTCAACATTAGTTAAGTTTAGAGAATATGGGCCAGATTTGGCCCATGTGCTGTGGTTTCAGACTGCTGGTTTGCAGTGTTGGTTCTTCTAAACTGGAGGCCAAAGGTGCTGAAGCTAGATGGGGAGCATTACTGGTCAGGGTAAGCCAAATGCTAATTTTTGATTCGTCCGTAACCAGTGTTGTGAAAATGCCGAGTTTAGAGGATCACTTGTAGTACAAAATGGTAATGGTTCATAGAGAAAGTAGCATATCGGTAACTAGATAGAAACAGACCCTTCCTACCCCAAGTGTAGGAGCTAATTCCATGAATCAAAAGTGCAGATCTATAAGAAATAGAGCCATAGTTATGTAAAACTATATAAAATTACACAAGATTGTTAAGATGCCTATGTTTACCTCTTTCACCAGTGAACCAAGGGTAAAAAGTTCTTAGAGGCATCATTAATATTCACTTTTTATCTTAAGATTATAGCATAACCAAGCCACATTAATAGCAAAGACTTCTAGGTGATTACATAGCCAGCAGCTAAAAGCAAGTCTAACAGTTATTTAATGTGCCTCAGTGGACCAGTAAAAACGCCAGAGAGGAAAGATAGGAAGCTAGTGTTAAGCATTTGCTGTGTCAGGCATCATCGTGTCTATATCTCTAAACAACCCTAAGGAGAAGAAAAGGAATGTAACGTTTGAGTGCCTCATTTAAGCCTAGAGACATTGAAAATTTGGTGCTAATATGTGTGTTATTAATGAGGGAAACATAGATGGTTACTCAAGGTCATATCTAGTAAACATTAAAGCGGGGAATGGAAAACAGGGTTTTTCAGTTATGTCGTACTGCCTCTCTTTACATCATTATTGCCTTATTACTCCTTCCAGACTAAATTTACAAAGGGTTAAGGGATATCTGTTTAGTAGGTTGTAAATGAGAAGCTTGATTCACAAAACTATTCATTTCTTGGCACCATTATCTTCAATTGAGAGCAAAGGGTATTCTATTTTTTTTTTTCTACCAGTATAATCATGGGATACTGGCGGCCCCACAAAAAAACCTATTGGAACATTACAGAACTTTGATGAACATCTCTGATTTTTTCTGTTTATACTCTGCTCCTTCAAAGTTATTCATTAAATGAATAATTAATGTTCACTTTTTCTACCTGTTTCTGCTTTCACGTATTGCTGCCCTTTGAACTTGAAAGATGATGCCACTATGGATTACTAGTATCAGTCAGAAAAAAATATAACTAATAGCCATTTTTATACATTACCAACATTTGTTCATTGTTGAAAAGCATTTTAAAAGTTTACAGAAAAACAAATTACTTGGTTCTGGATTTAACCTTAAGTTGTTTTTTTTTGTTTTCTCTCTCTCATTAAATTCCAAACAAGATAAAGCCCATTCACCAGAACTCACTATCACATGTTACATAGTCAGTTCCACATAGTTAGGAAAATGGCAGAGATGAGAATACGAAGTAGGTAGGACTGAGCAAGTTACCCTGAGGAAGTAAGCCCATTTGGGGGATATCTGTGGTATCATGTCCAGTAACCTTAAGTTTTGATAACAGGTAACTGTACCAGTAAGATGTTGAGCGCAAATTACGTACTGATTAATTTTCTTTTTTGTGATCTTTAGTTTTTTCCATTCAATAAATAGTTAGTCTCTCCTTCCTATGTGTCAGCAGCTTTTACAGACACTGGGAACAATCAAAGAACAAGAGTTCATGAACCTTAGATCAAATGAATGGTTGGTTGTGTATCTTTTTAAAAAGTTTCTATGCATTCAGAAGCATATGGGTTTATGCTTTTTTAAATATGAAATATACAAAAGTGTATATATACTGTGTATATATATATATATATATATATACCGTTTAAAGAAAAATAAAACCAATACCCAATTATTCAATACCTCCTACCTGCTACTCAGCTTAAGAAATAGAATGGTCCTAGTAACTTGGTGTATCTTGTGGACCTCTCACTAATTATGTTTTCCTCTTTGCCCCTGAGAAGTAACCACTACGATGATTTTTTTTGTTAATAATTTCTTTGCTTTTATTTATGGTTTTATCCTATATATATGTCCTAACAAAAATGTTTAGTTTTGTGTTTAGTTTTGCGTGTTTTTGACATGTATTTAGATGAAATCATACTTACTATTCAGTGGCTTGCTTTTCTCAACACTGAGATTCATCCATGTTGATTTATTCATGTTGGTGTATTCAGCTGTAGTTCATTCTTTTTCACTACTATGTAGTCTTCCATTGTCTGAATATACCATAATTCATTCAAGTGTTGATGAACACAGGGTGTTTCCTCCTTGCTTATCTTGGGTTTTTGGACCCAGCCTGACAACCATATGTCTGTTAACTGCAGAATTAAATCCATTTCCTTTTATTATGATTACTGACATATAGGGTTTATTCTTACCATCTTCTTATGAGGTTTTTATTTGTCCCTCTTTGGTTTTATTCCCCCCATTTCTTGCCTTTTATGATTCAATTTTTCTCCCTTCTACTAGTTGGGCAGCTAAACTTTCTATTCTTATAGTGATCACTCTAGAAATTTTAACATGTGTTTTTAATTTTAATTTTATTTTACTGAGGTAACATTGGTTTATAACATAGATTTCAGGTATACATCATTATATTTTGATTTCTGTGTAGATTACATCATGTTCACTACCCAAAGACTAATTACAACCTATCACCATACACGTAACGTGTTTTTTAACTTAATGTCTCAAAATTTATATCTCTGCCCCACCCAAAATGAGGAAGGCTTTTACTGCAATCATCTTCCTCCCACCTGTTATTTTTGTCCATATTCTGTCTCTTTCATTGTAGCCTCAAATTATAGACATTTATTTTGTACAATAATACCATTTCTCTTGTTCTTTTGTCATTAGACTTTTTTCTCAACTTGCTTGTAGGCTCTTCTCTTCTTTGGTGTTCTGCTGTTTCACTATGATGTGTCTAAGTGTGAATTTTATTTGTACTGGTTGGGATTCACTGGGCCTTGTGATTCTGAAAATGGCTTTTGTCTTGCATTGGTTCTGGAAAATTATCTCTTTGGATATTACTCCTTCCTGGTTCCTCAGGTTTTTGTTTCTGAGTTCTCACTCCAGAAAAACCTCCCTCCATTTTATATTGTTTATCTCTGTTATCTGTGCTGCATTGCATTTAGGGTAATTTCAGATCTGTCTTCCAGTTCATTAATTATCTCTTCAACTGTGTCTAATTTGCTGTTAAATATCCATTGAATTTCTCATTTCAGTGACTTTTTTTTTCATCTTTGGTAGTCTCTTATTCTTTTATCATACCTTCAGTGCCCACTTGTATTCTTTAAACTTATTTTATATTTTGTGTTTTGAATCTATCTACTCCTCTGCCACCATTCTTGCTCAAGCTAGCATCCATCACATAATGAGTACAATTCCTTCTAAGTTATTCTGCCTATAATTATTCTTGACTCCCTATTCCCACCTGTTTTCCATATTATAAAGTCAGAGTAATCTTTTCAAATTTAAATCTGATTGTTTTTCTCCTCTGATTAAAATCCTTCAGTGGCTCCCCATTATTCTTAGTCTAAAGGATCCCTAACGTGGCTCTCACCTGGTTTCTGCTCGCTGCGTCAGCCTCATTTTATGCCAGCCTCAAGCCACACTGGCCTTGTCTCAGTCCTTTAAAGCAGTAGCTTCAAGCTATTTTGACTGTTACAGGGTAAGAAATACATTTTACATTATGACCCAGTACTATAAAAATATATTTATTTAACTGATGCAAAAGTTTTGTAAAAGAATACCCACCCTTACTATAGGTGATGATCTCTAATTTTTATTCTTCTATTTTGTTCTATGTAATGGTGATTGTGTCCCATAAATTGATTTCATAATCTACTAATTGATATCAATCCACATTTGAGAAATACTGATCTAAAGAGTAATAATCCTTCCTATGGTTTGATGTTTGCAATGTTGTACCCTCTGCCTGGGAATGAATTTTTTCTCCCTCCAACCTCCACTCGTCATGCACACATGCATGTCTACTTTGTAGTTTATTTATCCTCCAGAACTCAACTCAGATATCAAGGAAAACTTGGCATTTCTTTTCTCAAGGAAAATTTCCCTTACACTCAGACTAGGTTAGATTCTTCTTTTATAGTCTCAGTCTCATTTGTATTATTTACCCCATTTGTAATTACATTACTAATTTTATGATTACTTGGTTAATGTCTGTCTTAGACTGTCATTTTCATTTGTTTACAGATGATATCTGTCTTGTTCACTACTGAATCCTTAGTGCCTGGCTCATATTAGGCACTTGATAAATTATTGAATGAATGAAACGAACGAATACATCTTGTTCAGAATGGTATAGTGGAAAAAATGTGGACTTGAGGGGAAAAAGGTTGATAAGTAAATGTACCTGTCCAAAAACCTTAATTTTTATTCTGTTATTATCAGGTGATCTTGAACAAAATCATGTATTTCTTATTCTCTGATTGCCTAATCTGTCTAATGGCAATATTAACTGCTTTGTGTGCCTGGCCACTTGAGATTAGAAATGAAAAAATGACTACCACGTCCCTTCTCTCCATGACTTCACAGTTGATGTCTGAGACGTAGACACACAAACATAATACAATATGGTAAGTACTATTGTATGTGAAGACACTTAACTTTATGAAGTGTTGCTATAAGATACTTTTTTATGAGTAAGGTCAGTTGAAGACTTGTTAAAATTATCAGGTTACTGAAATTATGAAAAGTTTCAAAACATCTTTCTCTTAGTCTTGGCTCTTTCTTGGTAATGGTGGAAGTCAAAATGGAGAGGCAGATATACTAATGATCTCAGATGTTTTCCTTCCTCTCTACTTCCCAGTGGTCAGGAAAAGAGCTGAACAGCATACAGAGCTATTGAGTTCTAAATTCACAGTATTCTGAACTCATCTTGTTTGCCAGCCTACTGTTGATCCCCACATATGACCACTGTTTTGTTTTCTAGCTGGTGCATGTGTGGACAAAGGAAGGGGTACAGTTGTCCTCAGATACCCTCAAGCATCTGGAAGAGGTCACATGGGAAGTAAACCCTTTTGGTTCTAGTGCCACTGCTAACATGGGAGCTATTGAAATCCTAAATCAGATTCACCTCAGCAGTAAAAAGGTCAGTAAAAATACTAAGCAGTAAAGACAACCAGTAAGGAAAGTAATCAAGGTCAGGGCCAAAGTATCTGCTAGAGGGAAATGTTTAAAACTTCCCCTGAGGCTTTGATTAGATTCCTAGAAAAATAGCCTGCTGTTAAACTGTTTTGTGTGTTTTCCATGCGTTATTGACTCCCATGCATTTTTAATTCTCTCAGGGATCAAGCCATCCTCTGGAAAAGCGTTAACTTCCTGGAGAGGTGGCAGGAACACTGTTATGTTGCGTTAATTTTTCATCTCATGTACTTAATAAACTGTTTGTTAGAATCAGCAAGAAATAACATTAAGGCATCTCCTATTTTGGTCTAAAGCTGTGACTCTTGTGCTGACTTCCTTTTAGTCTGATGAGATTGGGAGAACAATGCCAGATTGATTACTTTTGTTTCTAAGTGTTGTGAGGACAATTGAGGGGTGAGGAGAAGTTGGCATTTTGAACTGAGAAACAGCTTGGGCACTTAGGCACAACTCCAGGTAAATAAGCTAAATGTACTTATCTGTGTGTATGTAAGTCTGATTGCTTAAAGTATACATCTAAGATTCTGTGTTGATCAGTGCTAGACTGCAGCTGTTTGAGGACCAGAGAGGCATGGCTTGGGTGCAGAATGGCATGGAAAAAAAGAATTGGATCACGGAAAGACACTCTTATTTAATCAGGACTTGAAATCTGGCAGCTCTCCTAGGGGAATAAAGTACTATTAGATTGCATTTATTTGTGAACAATTTTTCTTGCTTTCTACATTGCTCTTTAAGCACAATAACCATGATTTGCTCATCTTTGTACTCCCCAAACAGTAGGCAGAATACTAGATGCTTGGGCCGGCCCCGTGGCTTAGGGGTTGGGTGCGCACGCTCCGCTGCTGGCGGCCCGGGTTCGGATCCCGGGCGCACACCGATGCACTGCTTCTCCTGCCATGCTGAGACCGTGTCCCACATACCGCAACTAGAAGGATGTGCAGCTGTGGCTTGCAACTATCTACTGGGGCTTTGGGGGGAAAAAAATAAATAAATTAAAAAAAAATTAAAAAAAAAAAGAATAGTAGATACTTAAGAGTTATTGACGTCTTCACTAGCCATTCGTTCTTTTAGGTTCACAGATGATGTTTGGGAAATATTAAAGCAGCAGTCTGGCAGAGAGGGCATTGCTGTTATTCCCTCTGATTTCCTCTACTTAGGGCATATGCAGCATTTCACTTCATTTTAAATACAAATATTCTGCATAGAGAGAAAACACATGATTAGTTGTGTCTGTTCGGTTGGCTAATCAGGCCAGAGCCGTTGGGCCCTCTGTGCATAAACCAGTTAATGTTTCTCCACTTGTAGCCACAGATTTGCACCTTGAACCTTTGCCAGCTGTTTCCCAGGTACATGCCATTGGATGTGAGAGAGACCTGAAAAGAGTGCTGATCGATCAGCTCAAAATCATCACAACTTTTAAAAACAAACAAAGCATAAAGCATGAATCCCATAATGGCAGATCAGAAGCTTTATCTTTGTATATTCAAAGGTCAGTACATTGGTGCTATATGTGCTGCTGTCAGTCTAAATACTACCTGATAGGGACAAAACTTAAGAAGCTGTGACAAATGAGTATTGGAACTTTTGTTATCATTTTTACTTCAGATAAATTTCTGCTGGTAAGTTAGTATAACCAGTCCTAGAAAATATTGGGTGGAATGTGAGTGATCTCATTGATTCAGAAATTATCCAGAGCTCTACATGACCAGTATGCCTTATGTTTTAATAGATGACGTAATTAGATAATGTTCTTGGTTGTCTAGCAATAACTCCCTTTCCTCAGAACTTGAGGCCTTGTTTGTAGATTTGTAGGACTCAAATGAGGTTTCACTGACAATCAATTTGCTTCATATTTTCACTGTTACTTAACAATCATTTACATTATTTCAAGTGAGTCTCAAAACAACCTTGTAATGTAAGTTGGACATTGTTCTTCAAGTTTAGCATTTGATCATCTGGCAACTTTTTCTTGTCTGACCATTAGTGACTTAAGGAACTCTGGGAAAGAAAAAAAAAAAAGTATAGTCCTCTACTGACAAAATTATCTCTTTTGTAAGATGCTACATTCTCTTATTAGAAAACAGAATGAACGTTTTGGTGAAACATCACTCATCAAAGTTATAAAAAATATTACTGAAATGGTTTGCTCTGTTATAGAGCATTTAAGGGGAAAAAATGAAAGAATTCCTTTCGGCATCTCTGGATATTTGAATAGACAACAAGGAAGAACTGTAGCCTTTTTTTTTTCAGCTAAATTATCCTAAGAACACTCTGCTCCAACATAGAAATGCCAGTGGAATAAGAGATGGTAACACAAGATGCACCAGGAGACTCGAGGTTTTGTGTGTTTGAAACTTATATTCTACTATAATGACTAAATTGTAGAGAAGCAGAACTAATGTGTCTGTGTTTTTAAATTTACCCAATTTTTTTTGGTTCTGTCTTCTAGGAGCAGACAAACTTCTTTTGTTTTTTGTTTATTTGTTTGCTAGTTTGTTTTTAAAAGTTCACTCATATTTTATAAAACAGTATAAGAGAAGGAAAATTAAAAGTTATACAACATTGAAACAATATATTTGCTAAAAATAGAATTGCCAAAAGCACATAAAGGTATAAAGTGGTATGCAGTGTTTTTTTCACATAATTTATTTAAATTGGTAGGATTTGTTTTTGTCTTTCAACTTTTAATTTCACTATAAACAAAAGTGAAGTAAATACAATGATTGTTATCAACTGAGTACTAGATGAGGTCTCAGTATTTAAAGGAATATAGATCTCTTCTTATAAACTTGCTTTTGATTTTAATTCAAGAATAATTATGCTGGGTTCTTATGTATGACTGGACAAGAAAACATGCAGTTTGTTTTGGCATATGTTCTTCCAGCTTGTTCAGTGATAGTCCTGATAACCAACAAAGGAAATTTAGATTGGAAGGCCTTTTTCTGTACAAGATTCTAATCATCACCCTAAGAATAATTCCAACACCTATTGGTTACTTTTACGCGAACATCTTATGTATATGTATATATATATATATATATATACATGACAGTGACTTTAACTGGTGGAGAACAGGTCACGGAATTCAGAAGAATAAACTTTTAGAACAGATACCTGCACAATACCATGCTCCTTTCCAGCTCCACTGCTGTTACCAAAAAAAGATTTGGGTAAGTAATTATGAAATCAGTAAAAATATAATGTTTTTATAACAGACGTATTTTCTATCATTCGTGTTTATAGCTTTCCCCTGAGAGCAGAATTAAAATTGTAAACTGTAGTTTAACGTATATCATTACCATAAAGGAAAAGAATGTGTGTGCATTCACACACACACACACACTCACACTTATAGAAAAGTCTAGATTTTAGTATCAAACAGAGATGTGGGTGTTGTGCAATCAACAAAACACTGTTGTGCAATAATTAAAGAATTTTTAAACTGAAGATTAAATTGGAATGTTGTTATAAACATAAGGGAAATGGCCAACATTTTTCTTTGTATCAAAAGAAAACTCATTTCTAAAAATAAGCACCCTCTTTGTGATGACCCTTTAAAATAGTTTTAAGTGATTCCATTCACAGATGAGCTTTTGGGTCTGCAGCACTTGGCTGTAAGTGGTTTGCTCTTTGATCCTGTAGCCTTTAATCAGGTATCTAGAAGAAAGCACTGGCATGGCGGTATCACCGGCCAGACTCTGCTTCTCGCTGAAAGTAAGCGTGGCGTGACTCAGACATGCTGCTGGGTCCTGAAAGGTTTCCTTTGGTGTGTGAATTTAAGGAAATATCGGGTAAAGCCATTTCCCATTGGTAAACTTATTTTATCAAATCGAGGCAAACATGGACATTTCTAAAGTTACCAAATTAAAAAATCACCTTGATAAAAAAAAAAGAAAATATTTTTATCTTCCGTATTTCATTTTACTTTCCCAGAAATCAGAATTAAGTAAAAGGAGGGATTGAGAATGTTACCTAGTCTTTTAAGTGTTGTTATTGACCTTTAGCATTCAATTCCTTTGTAATGTGAAATTGATTTAGTGTAATCTAAGTGTCCCAATTTTCTGTACTTAGAGTGCCTTGGATATTGCCTTCAGAAATGCAAAAACCAAAGAATTATTCTTCTACTCTTTTTATTCAGCTTCCCATCCGCACTCAACTCCATATTTATTATCACTGCTGATTCTCTCATTCCGACACCAGACCTTATCTTTTCCTTCCTATCCTGTCTTTCCTATCCTATGCTTTCCTATCCCCCTATCTAAACAGTTTTTTCCCCTAATGATACCTTAGTGGTTAAGAACCAGGTTTGAGTCCTTCTTTGCCAGTTACAAATTGTGTGGCCATGGGCAAGTTACTATCTAAAGATATCCCATACCTATTTCCCAGGTTTCTGGGAGTGAATGAAACAGTTCACGTGAAGCAATTAACACAGTGCCTGCCCTCAATACTGTTAGCTACTACTCACTCTTCCCCTCTTCACCGTTCCTCTCCCTTGCCTCCTCTCCCCACCCTCCTTTCTTCTTCTGCTCCCCCTGCCCTTCTTCATCCTCCTCCTCTGAGTGAGTGATTGGCACAGGGTAAGCGCTCAATAAAATGGTAGTTTCATTGTTATAAAACTGCCTCCTCCTTTCTACAAATCAAGCCCTCATTACTTCTCCCCTAGAACACTGAATTTAGTTAATTGGTCCACATGCCCTATGTCCTTCACATAAAGGTCGGTATCCATTGACTTGAATTTGTCAAAGTACAGTTTTTAAATTAAATTATGTATTTAGGTTTGGGAAATGAAATATGGCAAAAACTACTGTTAATAACTATTATGCTTTTGCTTTCTAATCATATCCTGTCTTCATCGAGTTGCTTCATATGGTCACTGTCTTCATATAGACTTATTTTGAAGATATTAAAATGACTTTGAGAATGTATATAAACTGTTTTGCTCAAAAAGACTTTACCATGTGCCAGGCACTGGGACTTAAGTGCTTTATGTGCTATCTTGTTTAATTCTCAGTAACCTATGAGATGTTTACTATTATTACCATCCATTTTATAGAAAAGGAAACAAACACAGAGAGTTGTGCCCAAGGTCATACAGCTGTAAATAGTAGAGAAGGATTTGAACCCAAATGGTCTGATTCCAGAGCCTAAGCTCCTAAATACTAGTCTATACTGCCCCCCTGCTTCCAGGAATAATTAAATAATTTAGTAAAGTGCATCTTTAACCTAGAATTTACTGAGTACTTGAGTTAAAATGAAGAACGGTTCCTGGAAATTCAATTTTTAAAAGGAAAATTAAATTCTTTTCTAACAAATAGTAAAGAAAAATAAATAAATCTTACCGTTGACTTTTCATCTTTTTTCATGGCTAGCCAATAAAGTTTTCTTATTCGTTAATTGTATGAAGAAAGGAAATGAGTTTGAAGGATGGCATGTGAGTTGAAGAGACAAAATCATGACCTCTGAGAAATAGTTAAAGAATCTGGAGATATTTAGCCTTGAGAAGACCCGGGGGAAATGAAAACTTGTCAAATATTTGAAGGGCTTGCATGTGAAGGAAGGATTAGATATACTCTGTGTGGCCCAAGAGGATAGAATTAGAACCATTTGTTGGAAACATTTAGATGAGACCTTTCTAACAATTAGAATTGTCATACCATGGAAGTCACGTTATGAAAAATGATGACAAGGCCTTTGTCAATCACACTGTAACTATTTCTACTCGTCTTCTGGCTCAGAGATTTCATACTTTCAGGGAAGTAGCTCATTTTTTCCAAGAACATCAGAGACCTTCAAGTGTGCACACTTGGCCTCTGAGATAAGGCTATAATGTGAAAAGCATGATTTTTGTAAAAAGTCAGATTATAAACTTAATACATAAAAAAATTGGGATTCTGTAAAGCCAGAAACCTGCCCCTAATCCCATCATCCAGGGACAATAATTTGGTATATTAATAGCTTCTATTTTTTTTGTGTGTAAGGATATTGTCCCTGAGCTAAAATCTGATGCCAATCCTCCTCTTTTTGCTGAGGAAGATTGGCCCTGAGCTAACATTTGTGCCTGTCTTCTATTTTATGTGGGACACTTGCCACAGCATGGTTTGATGAGCAGTGTGTTGGTCTGCACCTGGGATCTGAACCTGTGAACCCCGGGCCACTGAAGTGGAGCGTGAGAGCTTAACCACTACACCACCAGGCCGGCCCCAAGAGCTTCTATTTTTTAATGATTATAAAACACGTATAGAAAATTTAAATACAGAAAAGCCTAAAGGGAAAAACAAATATAAGAAAAATAAAAAGGTTTCAGAAGTAAAAAAAATTCCATAATCCTCTACGTGATCGCCGCTTACATTTTGATGTATTTTTCTTCTAGTATTTTATTTTACTGTTTTTATATTTAATTTAATTTATAATTTTTAATGAACTTATACTTTACAAGGTTTTATAGGCCATTCTTTTCACATAGCGTTATATCATGGATATTACCGTATTATTTTAATATTTCAGGTATGTAATTTTTAGTGGAGACTTATGGCTCCATCTTATGAATGTACCATGATGTATTTAACCAATTTCCTATTCACAAATAATTATGTATGCAGTGGTTTGTTAGCACTGCAGTGAACATTTTTGTATATTATTAATGCTAATTGTGTTCTTAGGTTAGATTTCTAGAGGTGGAATTAATAAATCCCCCCAGGCTCTTGATATGTCTGGCTAAACTGACCTCTGAAAACTATATATCAATTTACTTTCTCACTGTCAGTAAGTGAGATTAGACTTTGGTTTTTAACAGTTTAGTAAGTCTAGTTGGTAGATTATGCAGGCAATTTTTATTTTAATTTGTATTTCTTTAAATAAATTGATATTTCATATTAATTTTATATGTCTAATGGCCAATTAAAATTTTTATTTAACATGCCTATTCATATTTTCCCCTATTTTTTAGCTGTATTGTTAGTATTTTAAGAATTTATTCATAGCAATTAGTTATATATTAAAGACATTAAACCTTTATCTATCAAGTTTTTCATTTTGCCTTTAAATGTATTTATGTATTTTTAACATTCACAAGTTTTAATTTGTGTGTAATAATACTTCTCGGTTTTGCGATTTCGTCCATTGCTATTATTCTTTGAAAGAGTCCCTTACATCAATCCCTCCTCAGTTAGACACGTTGTATCAGTCACAGTTCAATCAGAAAAGCAGAACTACTAGGAGATACACACACACACAGATTTGATCTTAT
The DNA here is from genome assembly GCF_057802395.1 of Ceratotherium simum simum. Classification (NCBI taxonomy): domain Eukaryota; kingdom Metazoa; phylum Chordata; class Mammalia; order Perissodactyla; family Rhinocerotidae; genus Ceratotherium; species Ceratotherium simum. Next base: position 31,843,021 of record NC_141922.1, read on the forward strand.
ACACACAGGTTTAGTCTGATACTATTGTAGGAGATGGTTAAGCAGTGTCTGCAAGGCTGCTGTCTTTGGGTCTGATGCTGGACCTTAAAGTCCAGAGGGCAAGCAGTTGGGAAGGAAAGATGGAGGTAAAGTGGGAAGAGCAGGGACAAGGTGGAACTACAAGCATGAGCTGGAGCCCCACAGGGATGGAGTGAAACCAGTGCCTATTCTTGTTCCCTCTCCTCTTTGTGGTGTGGTGTGGATATCTGCCTTTGGTCGGGGGCCAAACACACACCTGGCCTGGGAGTCAGAGCAGCTGAAGGAGGACCCAGGGGAAGGCAGAGTGTTGCAGGCCCGGCCGCTACATTACACCAAGAGATGAAACTGCAGATCAGTGACCATGTGTACAAGCTACAAAATGGCTGCCTCTTCGCTTGCATTCTTCAAATCTCCCATAAGAATCTCTCTTGTCCCTGTTATGAAAAATAGAAAGGAAAGTTGACACATTACAAAGCCACCCCACACCTATATTTTTTCTAGTTTTATTAAGTTAACTTGGGAAGAAATGATATCTTTGCAAAGTTAGTCTGTCCATTCAGGAACGTGGTATGTTTCTACATTTAAATCTGATTTTATATGAGGGAAGTGCTATAGTTTTGTCATATGAGACCTACATAATTTCTATTAGAATTATTTTGTTTCTTATTTCTAGAGCAAATGGAATCATTCTTTTCAATTATTTTTTAGCTGATTGAAAAGAAAGCTATTACTTTTAGCGTTTGTCTTGTATTCTGCTATTTTGCTGAAAACATTAATTTTGGAACTGTGTAAAATTGATTTTCCTAGTGTTCTAAGCATATAATTGTTTTATCTACGAACGATAGCATTTGATCCTTCTTTCTAACTGTATTTGTGTTTCATCTCTCATTGTTCTGGATGTTCTGATTTGTTAACCAATAGTAATGATAGTGGGCATCCATTCAGTTTCCTGATTTTAAGATATATATTTTTAATCTTGAACAGCTGCTTCTATTTTTGCTTGTTTGTTCATTTCCAAAATCAGGAATCTGTGTGAAATGCCATTTGACATCTACTGACATATGTGGTAGAATACATTAATAAATTTCTCAAAAGTGAACTATCTGCATTTCTGGAATAAATCCTGCATTATCTTGGTGAAAGATTTATTTTTTGTGAGGAAGATTACCCCTGAGCTAACATCCGTTGCCAATCCTCCTCTTTTTTGCTGAGGAAAATTGGCCCTGGGCTAGCAATCCTTGCCCATCTTCCTCTACTTTGTATGGGACGCCACCACAGCATGGCTTGACAAGCAGTACGTTTGTCCGCGCTTGGGATCAAACCTGCGAACCCCAGGCTGCCGAAGCAGAGTGCGCAAACTTAACCACTACGCCACTGGGCTGTCCCTGAATGACTGACTTACTTTTTAATATACTTTCGAAATGTGTTGCTAATAATTCATTATTTTAAAAATCTTTATTTCTAAGTGAAAGTGGTTCAGTTCTTTATCTGGTCTCAGTTTCAGTTACCCTAATTTCATAAAATTAACTCACTATCTTTACTTACAAACTCTGTGGCAGTTTGTATAGCCTGAGAAATATCTAATCTTTGAAAATATGAAAGACTTTGCGAGTAAAACTGGTGCCAAGCATTTTTGTGGTAGTTTTAAAAAATTAACTTTTTATTTGAGGTAAAACATTACATATGGTAAAGTGCACAAACCTAAAATGTATAGCTCAATGAAATTTTTGACATTTACAGACAAACACATGCATAGTTACCAAGCTAGGATAGCTGGTCCTACTAGAAATTCAGTGACCACATAATGTGCTTTACAAAATTCATTTTTTGCGTGAGCTCTTTAGAGTGAATTCCTTTGCTTGCAACTAAGAATTGTATCCTACTGGATACATAAGTTTAATCAGTGTTTTTGCTGCTTAAAAAAGAATGATTTCTTAGTGTGTATTTGTAAAATATAGCACATATCCAAACGAGAAAAGGATATGAAAGTGCATGTATACAGTTTTAAAACAATAATAAAAAAATAATTTCTGTGTACTCATCACCCAGGCTGAGCAATAGATCCATGTCTTAGCCCAAATGCTTTCCCTGTTCCTGCCATTTGTACCTCTCCCCCTTCTGACATTTGTGTTAACTATCCCCTTGCTTTTGTTTAAACATTTGACTACCAACACATGTACCACCAAAGAATACATTGTTAGGTCATGCCTGTTTGAGAAATTTATATGAATGAATCATACTGTATGTATTTTTCTATGTCTGGTTGCCTTTTGCTCAACACTATATTTTTGAAATTTGTCCACATGGATGCACATAGCTATAGCTTACTCATTTCACTCTAGTATCATGATCCCTTTGTAAATATCCCACAATTTATTTATCCATTTCACTGATGATGGACATTTAAATTATTTTCAGGTTTTTACTGTTACGTACAGTGCCACAATAAATATTTGTATATGTGTTTTCTGGTGCACATGTGCAAGAGACACCCTTAGGGTATACCTAGTAGGGCATCTGGTGGCTTCGTATATGTTCGCATTTATTAGGTAATACCATAATTTTTCCTGTGTGATTGTATGAATTTTTAATTCTACCAGCAGTGGATGAAAGTTCTTTTTGTTCTGCATTCTCATTAGCACTTGGTATTGTCACACGTTTAAATTTGTACCAATCTAGTGGGTATAAATACTATCTCATTGTGATTTTAATTTGCATTTCCCTGATTCATCAATTAGATTGAACATCTTTTTGTTTTTGTATGTGTATTTTTATCTCTGCTCCTGTCAAGTTCATTTTTTTCCTCCATTTTCCTATTAGGTTATCTTTTAAAAATTGAAGCATAATATTTTTAATATATTATTGATATATGATCCTTTGTTGGTTATATATTTTGCAGATATCTACCTTTCACTCTTTGTATGAAGTCTTTTTTTTTTTTTTTTTTGTGAGGAAGATCAGCCCTGAGCTAACATCCATGCTAATCCTCCTCTTTTTGCTAAGGAAGACTGGCTCTGAGCTAACATCTATTGCCAATCCTCCTCCTTTTTTTTTCCCCCAAAGCCCCAGTAGATAGTTGTATGTCATAGTTGCACATCCTTCTAGTTGCTATATGTGGGAGGCGGCCTCAGCATGGCCAGAGAAGCGGTGCGTCGGTGCACACCTGGGATCCAAACCCGGGCCGCCAGTAGCGGAGCGCGCGCACTTAACCGCTAAGCCACGGGGCCAGCCCAGTATGGAGTCTTGATAAACACAAGATCTTAATTCTAGCAATCACATTTATTAATCTGTTCCTTCAATTTGTGCTTTCTGTATTTTGTTGAAGAAATCCTTTTGTACCATGAAGCGATAAAAATATTCTCCTATTTTGTTTTCTGAAAGTTTTATAGTTTTGCCTTTTACCTGTGGCTGTGAAATCTATCTGGAATGAGTTTTGTGTATGGTGTGAGGTATGGGTACTCTGCAACACTACCTCTGTCATATAGCAGATGACCATAGAAAGGTATTTGTTTCTAAGGTCTTTATGCTCATCATTTTAGTATTGATTTCTGGCTTAATCACATTGTAGTCAGAAAATAAGGTCTGTGGTTCCAATCCTTTCAAGTTGGTTGAGAATTGCTTTATGTATGTGGTCACTTTTGGTAACTGCTTCATCTGTGCCTGATACAAAAGTGTGTTCTACAGTCGTCGGGTGCATTCTCCAGACTCGCATTAGATAAATCTTATTGTGTTATTCAAGTTGTGTATATTCTTAAGTTTTTTTTCCTACTAAATTTGCCAGTTACTGAGAGTTGGGCTAAAATCTTCCACTATTATGGCAGATTTGCCTATCTCTCCTTGAAGTCTGTTAATTGTTGCTTTATGTATTTTGAGGCCATAATATTAGGAGTATACAAGTCTAGAACTGTTAACTTCCTGTTTATCAGTATGTAGTGAATCCCTTTATTTTAATAATGCTTTTTGTCACAATATATTAATGTAGTGATATTAATATAGTGACCCCAGTTATCTTTTGGTGAGTATTTCCTGGTATTTTTTCCAACTTTTTCATCTTAAACTTTTTATAGTCATCTTTAGATGTAGATTTTTCTTTTCTTAAATGTGCTCTGATGAACTTTGCCTTTAAGTGGTACATTTAGTCCATTAAAATTTATTTTAATTACTTTATGTAGATATAATTACTATATATGTGTGTAAATATATGTGATATATAAACATATTTTAATATATAAATGTCTGTTTATATAAATATATATATTTTTAATTACTGTACACATATTTGAATATTTTTTCTAACGTTTATTTTGTGCTTCCTTTTTGTTCCATCGTTTCTGTATTTCTTTCTTTCTTCTTTCTTGTTTTCTTTTTCCAAGTGTTATTTTTCTCTGCTGTTTTGGATCAGTCTTGTTAATAGCTGTCATATCTATCAAATAATAAAAGAGATATTATTATAAGGATTTTTCTAGAAATTTTAACGTGTGTATTACTTGAATATTACCAAGATCTAGATTTAATAAAAATCTACTCTCCTCCTGCACAATACACAAACCTTAGCACAGTTGATTCCAGTCACCTGCTCCCCATTCACAACCTATTGTTGTTGCGTATTTTAAGACTAACCTATTCTTGTTTTTATTTCAGTCCAGAAAGACATTAGTTTTGTTGTTTTACACCTCAATAGTTGATTGAATTTATCCATATAACCCTTTCCTTCTCATACTTTAAACTTTCCATCACAGATCCCATTCCATGTGCCTAAAGCACATATTTTGGAATTTCCTTTAGTAATAAATATCTTATTGGTAGCAAACTAACTATTTTTGCTTCTTGGAAGAATTTTTTTTTTACCTTCATTTTTAGTGACTTTTTGGTTATAATTTTTCTGGGTATAGAATTCTGATGGTTCCTTTCTCGTAGCAAAATTGAACACATCACTTGATAGACTTCTGGGTTCCATTGTTGCTATTGAAATTCTCCTGTCAGTTTAACTTTTGATCCTTTGAAGATCATTTATCTTAGGCTTCTCTGAAGATCTTTTCTTTATTTTTGATGTTCTGTAGTTTCATTATGATGTCTAGATGTGATTTTTTTTTAATTTTAATCTTACAATTCATTGAACTGAGTCAGTAGAAGGTGATAGAAGATGACTTGCATCAGTTCTGGAAAAATTCTCAGCTAATATCTATGTTTTTTTCTATACCTAATGTGATTTTTTTCCCAAATGTTCTTACATCTCTGTCACATGCCTATCAAAATAGTAACCTAATGCTGCATAATAAATCAGCCTAAAACTTTGTGGCTTAAAACAATAATCATTTATTATCTCTCATAGTTTCTGTTGGTCATATTCAGGATAAGCTCAGTTCTTATTTGAGATCACTGTCCTGTGTTGGCTGGGGCTGCAGTTATCTGAAGGCTTGAGGGGTACTGGAGGATCCATTGCCAAGGTGGCAAATTGGTGCTGGCCTTCCTTCTTCTCTATATGGATTACTCCACAGGACTGCTTGAGTGTCTTCATAACATGGCAGTCGTGTTTGTTCAGCATTTTTCTCATTATGAAGGTGGGAGAAATGACTTCGAAGCTCTTTTCATGTCAGAGCAGAAACTTGAAGTGCTGAGTTTGTCTTTGCCTATTGTTTGAAATTTTTATTCTATCTATTCAGTTTTGGATTTTCAGATCTTTCTCTTATTTTTCTTTATCATCTTTAGTAGCATACTATAATTGTTTCATAACTGCAGTAACTTATCTTTCTCTTTTCCATCTGAGCAAGTTGTTTATAAGTTTTTCTTTTTAAAGTTTTCTTATGCTCTTTGCTTTGTCTCCTTTTTTTTTTCTTTTTGTGAGGAAGATCAGCCCTGTGCTAACATCTGCCAATCCTCCTCTTTTGTTTTTTTTGCTGAGGAAGACTGGCCCTGGGCTAACATCCGTGCCCATCTTCCTCCACTTTGTATGGGACACCGCCACAGCATGGCCTGACACGCGGTGCGTTGGTGTGTGCCTGGGATCCGAACCGGCGAACCCCAGGCCACTGCAGTGGAGTGCGCGCACTTAACCACTTGCGCCACTGGGCTGGCCCCTTTGTCTCCTTCTTTTTTTGAGGGGTGATTTCCATTCTTTTTGTTGTTGTTGTTGTTGTTAATTGTATTTCACTTGCCGTATAAATGACAAATGAAACCATGAGAATGAATGAAATTGCCTAGGAACAAAATGAGCGGAGAGTCTAGCTGTGGGAAACTCCAACATTTAATAGGTAGAGAAGGAAACATATTATTTTTATAGCTTCTTGAATTGAATGTTAGTTCATTTACTTTTATTCATTGTTTTTTTTTTAAATAATAAAGATTATGACTTTGTCCCTTGGGACAACTTTGAATATATTCCACAAACTGGGATCCAATGGGAGAAACACTTAATTTTGAAGGAGTCGAGGGTTTTTTGTTTAAATTTCCATTATTAATTTCTAAATTTATTGCTCTGTAATTTAGAAATTATCCTGTTATAATTAGTTTTTGCAGAAATTATTTATGTTTTCTTTTTGGCCTAATAAATTTTACTTAGATGCTTTAAAAAATTATGTAAAGTGTTTACAGAGTGCATAGTTAATTTAATTAATTGTTCCAATCTCTATTTTCTTATATGTTTTTTCTATCTAATATGACATAGAATTTATAGTGGCATATTGAAATTTTCTATCTAAACTATATTTCTAAATATTTCACATATATTTTAATAATTCTTTTTACATTTTGGTGCTGTGTAATTTGATCCACAGACCTTTATACAATTGTTATTGGTTTTTATAATGCATTATGTATTGTATATGTGTGTGTATCTTTTTTCCCACTTAATGCTTTCTTCCTTGAATTCTCCTTTTTATGAAATTAATATTTTGACACTTGTTTTATTTGTGTTTGCCTAATACATTTTAAGGTATCTATTAATTTTAAACTAGTTTGTTATTTTTTGGTTGCTCCTGTTGTCTGAAGAATTTGCCTTTCATTTTCATCTAATCTGACTGTCTTTATCTTTAAATTGAGGTGGTTTCAGTGCTGGTTCTATGTATATTTTTATATAATTGAAAGCATACTGCATACATAATTTTTATTATATGCTTCTGATTTTGCACTGTGACCAGTTTTCCTTTTAAAAAATCTTCTTATAATTATAGTGAATCATGTTGATATAGTATAATTTTACCATAATTTTTCTATTGTTGGGCATTAAGTTGTTCTTTCTGTTGTTGTAATAGATTCAAACAATGCTTCAATGAACTTTGTATTTTGATTTAGAGTAGATTCTCAGAAGTGGAATTAATAAGCCAAAGTATACAAACATTTATAATAAGGCTTTTGATTTATAATTCCATTTTTTATTAAATTTATTCTTTTCCCATTAGTGGCTTAGACTGAATTTAAACAAATACACTAGAGCTTATATACCCAAAGTATCATCCCCCTTAAAGTGCACATTCTGCACAGATAAGTGCTTATGTAACTTGCTACAAATAATGAAACTCCTTTTTGTGAGTTGCCTTCAAAGCCTAAAGCATAACTTTTTAGCAATTTTCATATGGTAATCTTAAGTTTTGAGAGTAGATTTAATTCTTATGACTTAGAAGGAAGAATAAACTGGATAGTATTGCCTTTAGTGAAAATCTTAGTATATTATCTACCCAGATAAGGCAGGATTTTGACCCACATCTGCCTGACTTCCAAGGCCATGTACTACACTTAGAGTCAGCAGACAAATATTTATTGAGTACCTATTTTATTCTAGGTGCTGTGCTAGGTGCCAAGAATAGAGTAAGGACCAAAACGGACATGCTTTTCGTTCTTATGCTGCTAAAAGTCTAGCTTATATTCAACTTTCTTCCTTCAGTTATACTCTTTTAAGCATGTAAGTAGTGGCACTTTAAAAAGACTCCATCTTGTTACTTGATAGTTAGTGCTTGTATACACCACCTTATGAGAGTATCATTTCCTTAAAAGCAGAAGGCATTACTTCTTTTTATCTCTCAACTGCTATGCATTTAGTGTTGGTCTAATGAGTGTTGATTTTTACATCAAGAGCTTTGACTCAAACTCATTTTAAGTAGAATGACATTATAATTTATCATCTAGGCTGAAATATATGATTGCCCTAACTTTATCTAGTCTATTAGAGAAGAAGTTTTATAGGGCAGCATATAGGTACTTTGAGGATATTTAAAATGGGATAAGAGGGTAGAAAAATTCATTTGATTTTAGAGGACTTGAAGGTAAATTGCTATTTGTGAAAAAATATCTTCATTAAAATAAAAAATGGAAGTTTAATAAGTATTTCTTAGAACCTCTTTTATTGCATCACCTTTATTTTACTAAGTCAGTTTTTGATAATGACAGCCACAGCTTAAAATACATGTTAAGCCTTTTGAATCCAGTACAGTGGCAGAATTGCTTTAAACATTATGGAAATTGGTCCTAGACTTACAGAAATAACTAGTCATAAATTTTGGAACCTCTGGAAAGAGGATGGGCATTTTCCAACTATTTATCTTGGCGTTTAGCATACTGTGGTCAAAAAGCATCTGAATTTTAATGGCTTAGATGCTTGAATCATTTCTTGAGCCCTATTTTGTTTTTCTCAAGTCAGCATGAGTATATGGATCAATCATCAATTTTAAAGGACATCTGGAAAACATTAGATATCATCTCCTGAAATTCCCATAATTTTATTTTTAATTCAAGATCACAAAAATTAATAATTAAGATATTTAATATATTACTCTGAAAACTGTCAATAACTATTTGAAATATAAACAAAGATTTAGAAAGTTCTGTTTGAGGAAGATGAAAACTCACCATTTACTCATTTGAAGTGGCTGTTGAGTTTCCCAGATAAAGTCTGTTCTAAAAATTAAATGACTTTTAAGTTAACATAGTAAAATGATGCCATAGGTGATGAGACAGGTTAGAGTTAGGTAAATCATAAGAGCTCTACTCAAACATAAATCTTATTTTGGATTTGCTACCTCTTACTAATAGTGAGTACCTTGTATGTCATAGATTGGGATTTCTTCAAAACCCGTCTAGAACCATTAATATCAGAATCTTTGGGGATTCTTAGTTAAAATGCATCCAGTTTGAAAACATCATTCTAATTCATCAATCTTTAGAAAGACTGTCCAAGAAAAAAAAAAGAGAGAAAACCCAAATTACCAGTATCAGCAATCTCTATAGACCCTAAAGAAAGGAAAAGTATAAAAATACTATGAATATCTCTATGCTTATAAATTCTATAACAGATTAGATTGGCAAATTCCGCAAAAGAAGCAAATTACCAAAATTCACTTAGAAAGAAATAGATAACCTAAATTGTCCTATATCTATTAAAGAAATTGAATTTATATGTTAAATGCCTCCCAACAAAGAAAACTGCTTCCGCTGGCAAATTATACAAAACGTTTAAGGAAGAAGTAATGTGAATTCTACACAAACTGTTTCAGAAGATAGAAAAGGAAAAAACACTTTCCAACTCTTTTTATGAGGTCAGCATTATTTTGAAACCAAAACTAGACAAAGACATTACAAGAAAAGAACACACAGACCAATTTTTATGAACACGATCACAAAAATCCTTAACAGTATATTATCAAATTAAATGCAGCAACATATAAAAGGGTAATATATCATCACCAACTGTAGTTTATTCCAGGAATGTAAGATCAATTCAACATGCAATAATCAATCACTGTAATTCACAATATTAACAGATTAAAGAAGAAAAACTACATGATCCTCTTAGTATATACAGAAAAAGCATTTGGAAAAAATTCAGCAACTGTTCATGATAAAAGTTCTCAGCAAACTAGGATTGGAAAAAACTTCCTGAGCTTGATAAAGGGTATATACAAAAACTACAGCTAACGTTATAATGGCAAAAGAATGAGTGCTTTCCCTCTTAGGTTAGCAACAGTAAAGATGTCTGCTCTCATCAATCCTATTTAACATTGTTCTGGAAGTTCTTGCCAGTGCAATAAGATATGAAAAAGAAATAAAATGCATACAGATTAGAAAGGGAAAAAAAACTATATTTAAATGAGTTTATCAAGGTTGCAGTGTACAAGATCAATATACAGAAATCAACTTTATTTCTATATGCTAGCAATAAACCATTGTTAATTGAAACTTTTAAAAACCATATCATTTACAATAACATTAAAAACAATGAAATATATAGGTATAAATCTGGCAAAATATATGCAGGATCTGTATGCTGAAAACTACAAATTATTGGTGAAAGAAGTCAAAGAAGACCTAAATAAATGAAGAAATATACTGTGTTTATAGATTGGAAAATTCAATACTGTTAAGATGTTTATTCTTCCCAAATTGATTTATAGATTCAATGCAATTCCAATCTAAATCCAAACAGGATATTTTGTAGGTATTGACAAGCCGATTCTAAAATGTATATGGTGGGGCCGGCCCCGTGGTATAGCGGTTAAGTGTGCACGCTCTGCTGCTGGTGGCCTGGGTTCAGATCCCGGGTGCGCCCTGATGCACCGCTTGTCAGGCCACGCTGTGGTGGCGTCCCATATAAAGTAGAGGAAGATGGGGGTGGATGTTAGCCCAGGGCCAGTCTTCCTCAGCAAAAAGAGGAGAATTGGCATGGATGTTAGCTCAGGGCTGATCTTCCTCACTCAAAAAAATAAATAAATAAATAATAAAATAAAATAACATGTACATGGCAAAGGAACTAGAATAGCCAAACCCTTTTGGAAAAAAAGAGCAAAGTTGGAGGACTAACACTACCTGAAAGCTACTTGAAATTGGACTTCATAAAAACATTTTTAGTCCACAAACTGTTAAGAAAATGAAAACACAACCCATAGACTTAGAGAAAATATTTGAAAATCCCATATCTGACAAAGTTCTTGGATCCAAAATATATAATGAAAACTCAAAATAAGAAAACACTCCAATTTAAAAATAGACAAAAGATTTGAACAGATATTTCACCAAAGAAGGTATACAGAAGGCAAGTATGCATATGAAAATATGCTCAACATCATTGGTCATTAGGAATATGCAAATTAAAACTACAATGTGATACCACTACTCATAGATTAGCATGGCTAAAATCAAAGACTGACCATTCCGCATCGATAGGATGGTGTGGAGCAACTGAAGCTCTTATACTTTGCTGGTGAGAATGCAAACCAGTACTTTGGAAAGCAGCTTGGCGGTTATTCACCAAGTTAAACATACACTAACATTACAACCCTGCAATCCCACTTATAGGCATTTCACTAGTGCAATAAAAGCCTATATTACATAGAAAACCTGTATGTGAATGTTAGAGCAGCTTTGTTACTAATTACCAAAACCTGCAAATAATCCAAATGTCCCTCAACTGGGGAATGGATAAACAAATTATGCTTCATCTATACAATGGAATGGTACTCATCAATAAAAAGGAATGAATTATTGGTACATGCAACACGTGAATTAATCTCAAATGCTTGATGCTAAGTGAAAGAAGCCAGATTCAAAAGGCTATATACCATGTGATTCCATTTATATGATATTCTGGAAAAGGCAAAACTATAGGTAAGGAGTACACATCAGGGGCCGGTTCAGTGGTGTAGCGGTTAAGTTCGCGTGCTCTGCCTCGGCAGCCCAGGGTTTGCCGGTTCGGATCCCGGCTTCGGACCTATGCACCGCTTATCAAGCCATGCTAAGGCGGCATCCCACAAAGAAGAGCCATGGAAGATGTACAACTGTGATACACAACTATGCACTGGGGCTTTGTGGAGAAAGAAAAAAAAAAAGAGTACAGATCAGTGGAAGCCGCGTGCTAAAGGTTGTGGGGGAGGTTTGGCTCCAAAAGGGTTACCTAGGGGATTTGGGGGAAGGTTGATGGAAACATTTTGTATCTTATTTGTGGGAATGGTTACCAAACTCTGTGCATTTGTCAAAACTGATAGAACTGTACACTGAAAAGAGTGAATTTTACTGTTTGTAAGTTAAAGTAAAAAGAAAAAATGCATCTACATCTCTGGATTTTTTAACTTCTACAATCCCCTCGTCATTTCTGTGCCTACTAACTTTTAAAATCCTCCCTGGCTGATTCAGAAAGCAGCTTTTCAAGAGGCACCTCTACACTTTCAGTTTACAGATTGCTTTGCAGTTATATAAGCAAAAAATACCTATAATCATGTGCTGCGTAACAACATTTTGGTCAATGACGGACTGCACATACGAAGTTGGTCCCATAAGATTAGTACCATATAGCCTAGGTGTGTAGTAGGCTATACCACCTAAGCTTGTGTAAGTACACACAATAACGTTCACACAATGACGAAATTGCCTAATGACTCGTTTCTCAGAACATATCCCTGTTGTTGAGCGATGCATGACTGTAAATGCCATTTTGGGGGCCAAGACTTAGGTATATATGGTAATTGTTACTAAAAGCATAAAGTTTTAACTATTATTTAACTAAACTATGTCATAAACTATAAAAATAATACTGATTTATCATTATAGTTGTACTTTCCCCATAATGGTTTTAAAAGTGTTGTGTGATATTTAGCTTTCACTAATCAGAGCGATGAATGTAGGAGAGAGAACAGAGAGGGATCCAACTGGTAACTTCCACTCTCAGGAAACAAGGAAGAAGAAGTGAATCATCCAAGAGGCTGATGGGAGAAGAGAATGTCTTGATATTCACCAGAGTCTTACTGAGCAGGGCTGATGTTCACACTCACTTTTTCTTCCTGTACTATATCCAATCACTTATGGTGATATAGAGAGAAGAATAACACGGATAAAAATTTTCCATGGAGCATCCAATACTGTTGCTCCAACCAGTAATGACTTCTCTTTCCTGAACATTAATTGCAAGTTGGAAGGTTGAACTTCATAGGTTTTATTTTCCATCACATCCTGTAATGAGAGCCAGTTAAAAAAAAAACAGAAGAATAAATTAGGATTTAACAAGGAAAAGCATCAATGTCAAAGGGCTGGTAAAATCTACAGAGAGATAGCAGGGTTATGGCAGAGCATAGATGTTGAGGTCAGACATATTTAGGTTCAAACGACAGCCTGCCACTTACTAGCCATTTAGGCAAGTTACTTAACCTCTATAAGTCTCAGTTTCTTTGCTTTTAAATTGAAAATATAATGAAATACTGAGAGAATTAAGATCATGAAAGGGGCTAAATTTAGTAGTTGGCACACTGAAGATTCTCAGCAAGTAATAGTTGTTACTATTAATGTTATTATTATAATTGTACATTTGTAAACCAGCATGGAATAACTAAATTGATTATATTTAAGTTTCTATTATCCCTTCTATTCCAGCACTCACTAGCTGTATGACTTTGGGCCCGTTACATAATTTCTCTGATCTTAGTTTTCTTATCTATAAAATAAGGATAAGCATAGTAGTACCTATTTCATAGTATTGTTGTGAGGATTAAATAAGTTAATCCTTCTAAAGCTCTTAGAACAGTGGCTTGCACACAGTAAGAACACAATATATGTTAGCTATTACTACTATTACTATTGTTATTGTTATTATTCTCAACCAAAGATTAACACATACTAATTGAGCACTATTATGGGTCCAACAGTGTTGGTAAAAGAAAAGATTTGTGAGCTATACTGAATCTTAAACTATGTAGCATCGAGTCTAAGTTCCTAGTACTAAGCACTCAAAGTATTTGATTAATTAATGAAGGTACTCATTAGTAATTCAGAGAATGGATAGTGAACTGGTGAGGAAGAATCAAGAAGAACAATATTCATATTTTGAGAGAATTGAACACATGAGGAGAAAGAAGGAGAGTCTCCTAGGCTAAAACAAAGGTATGGGGTGAGAACTGGAGCAAAGTGCATGTGGAGAAACAGTTGTCCACCAGCAGTAGAATAGATACAAGAAACAGCAATATAGTAAAGTAATATAGTGGATTACTATATAGCAGAGAAAATTAACTAATTATACCTATCTATCAATGTGGAGGAATCTCACAAACAGAATACAGAGTGAAATAAACAAGTCATAAAATAAAAGCTATTGTTATTCCGTTTATATAAAATTCTAAGAGGCGAAACTACATTACATTGTTAAGGGATAACATGTAAATGATAAAACTATTAATAATTATTATCACAAAAGTATAGTGGTTACATCTGTGGAAGAGAAGAGAATGTCTCCTGAGATATTAATGTTGTATCATTTCACAATGGAGGTGTGTGTAAGAACTTGGGTGTTTGCTTTACAATTGTTTTTCTAAAAATGTACATGTATGCTTTATATATGCTTTTTTATGGGTGACATATTTCACAAAAAAAGTAAAATCACTTAAAAGTAAGAGTGAATGGGGTCCAGGAAATCAGCATGCCCAACCAGAAGACATTATATATTGCAGAGTAGCAGGAATCAAAACAAATATGATATTCAATTCATTTCTTTTTGAGTGCTAAACGGCATCTGATTGGTTGCTTTTTTCCCTCTGTAAGCTTAAATCTCACCTTTCTCAAGATATAGAAACAAATAATGGAAGTCATCAAGCAGAATCAAGGGGTCATGACAAAAGGTATTGAAACCTCCAAGAGGAATGTTACCTCTGACACCTAGGTAGCTGAGCTGGGGTATCAGGCGCGAGGCAAGAGTGAGGCGTTGATAGCTGGGAGTTGTCTATAGGTATTCAGGGCTTCCTCATCACAATCGAAGCCCTTATTCCGGTTGACAAATGACACCCCACCGAAAGGAACGATCGAATTCATTCTGCTGTCAAAGGTATGGCTAAAGTAGAGTCTGGTCAGTCCTCAGTGGGAAAATGGAAGAGATCAAGTAAGGGTAAACCAAAGGAATGTACTTCTACTAGGAAGATCAGAAAGAGATATAGGCTGATATATGTGCAAGTTTAGACACTTGGAGTTTATCTCCTGTGTCCGAAATCTGCCCGAGACATTCCATTACTCATTGCTCTTTTTCTTTTAATCCTACTGTCGAGGAAATAAGATACAAGCTAAGCAGGTGGGAACTAAAATCAATAAGTTGAGTAATCTATTTAAATGCCTCTAGATTTTAGCCAGCAAAGAAAAGCTTCATTCTGAGCCCCTTATTTTTTAATGGCCAACCAGCTAAGAGCTGGATAACTGGATATTTGAAAGTATTTATGTGTTATTTGGGTTCAATCAAAATCACTCTCTCTGTCTGTCTCTCTCTCTCAGAAATGATTCTGGGAACAAGGTAAATGTCCAAGGCTAAATAAGAGGAACACTAGAATACCATAGTAGATAAATCTTGCCTTGTTATTATAATTATTTTATTGTTGTGGTAAACACTTCACATAATCCCTCAATAACCTTGCAAAATTGGTATTTTTCTGGATAAGAAAACTGAGGCTGAGATTAAATAACTTGACCAAGAACATATAGTGAAGCTAAGATGCCAACGTAATTCTGTCTGAACACAAAGCAAAAACGATAGGTGATTACTTTCTTAAAAAGCAGAAGGAGGGGACTTGAAAAAGAATCTTATCAGAGCTGGTCAGAGAGGCGGGAGGATAGTTCCCAGAGGAACTGGTATATCTAGGGGAAGTCTTTTTAAACTAATGAAAGACTGGGAGGTGAGGCTGTTTACTAGCAAGCAGAAGGCAGTGACAGCTTCTTAAAGGAAAGGGAAAGATAGAGCCATTGAAAAAACTAGGAGAAAATGATAGTGGGCCCCCAAATTGGACAGACTTAACATAGTATAATGGAACATAGTCATCTAAGTCATTACTTATCGTCCTGTTTTTGTCTTTACATTGCCGTTGAACCTTGGGCAATCACTTGACCAACTTGGCAAATGCAAACTGCAACATATCACAAGGTATTGAAGTTGAAAAAAATGTGTGAGGATACCTAGACCTGTAATAGACTGGCACACGGAAGGAGTGAAGATACCAGTGTCAAGCTATGTGTTTAATGTTTATAAATCTTCATTTATTTCTTTTTATAAGATAAAATAAATGTAAATAGATGTGCTAACATTTTCTTCCTACACCTCATTGGATTAGGATTCTTGGCATCCTAAGGCACGTATTCAAGGCACTTGGAAATGCTTTGAGATGCTTCTCAGAAGGTAGCAGAGTGACTCTGAGTCTAGTTCCGTGGACATAAACTGAATGGAACACAGGATAAGCCTAGGAGAATGGCTGTTCCAGCTGGAGACTTCTCCCTCAGCTAAAGGTCAGCCAGGTTAAATACATCAAGAAAGGAATTTAGTTTAGAAATAGTTTGGGGTGGGGGTGCGTGATTAGGAGAGGGAGATACCATATGGCTTCTGAACTATAGCTCTCCTACAAAAATGCCCTCTAATTTTTATATATATAAAAACTTTGTTTTATCTGAGAGTGGCTCATGATGGACATCACAAACTCAAATGCCTAAAGTGACCTTAATAAGCAAAGTGAGTTGGATATACAGTCAGTCCTTTTTGTTTTCTCGTTTTTTTTTTTTTATTTTATTTATTTGTTTTTTCCCCCAAAGCCCCAGTAGATAGTTGTATGACATAGCTGCACATCCCTCTAGTTGCCGTATGTGGGACGCAGCCTCAGCATGGCTGGAGAAGCGGGGCGTCGGTGCGCCCCCAGGATCCGAACCCAGGCCCCCAGCAGCGGAGCGCGCGCACTTAACCGCTAAGCCGTAGGGCTGGCCCATGTTTTCTCGTTTTGATTAGAAATATGTTTCCGCTGTAACATCATTCATGAAAATACATGACATGTGCTGCTCAGTCTCAGTGTAGGGCAGCAGTAGAGAGCAATGGGGATGATGTAAACTGGAAAAGCCATACAGCATTAAAGGGAGCACTGGCTATTCATGTCCAGCTGATTGTTGTAATGTGGGATTTAGGCCCAGTATTGCTAAATTTCTTATTTATCAAGAGTCCAGAAATCCAGTTTTTAAGTAAAAATCTCCAGATTAAAAAACTGTATTGGGCCTGAGTTTTTGTAAAACATAATAATGGCCAAACAAACTATGCTTTCAGCCTGAATCTACTTTGTAGGCAACTAGTTTGCAAACCTGTCTCATTGCAGTGCTGGAAACCTGGGCTTGCAGATGGATTTTCTTTTAGCCTCCAGGGAATTGACTAGCTGTCACTTCCTCAGGGAAGGCTCCCCTGGCCAGATTGGTACTCCCAGTTTTACTTTCTCTAGTCTTCTCTACATCCCCTAACCTTCCTCTGCACATTCTTTCTTTGTAATTATGTGTTTGATGCTTCTCTTTCCTGCTAGGCTATAAATTCATGAAAGAGGGAGCCGTTTCTGTGTTGGTGATTGTCATTGGGTTTCCTGGAATCAGACTCTGGCTGACAGCGAGTTGTCTGAAGAAGTTGTCTGGAGACTGCTTTTGGGAGCATCAGGTGGGTGAGGGAACAGGATTGGGCTGGGAGAGAGGTAAGGTGAACAACTTTTTAGAGCTCCAACCTGAGACATAGCCACACATAGTATATAAGAAGTAAATGTTATCACTTTAACATAAAGATATGAAAAAGTGGTATTCATTTGAAATTATATTAAATTCTGTATTATTTACTTTTGTTATATAAATGCTATTATTTAAGCGAAAGCAATAGTACTAGTTAACAGCGGCAATTAGTGGTAGTTAATAGTAGGACTAATTAAAGAATCATATGTGAGGAAGATTTAACAATATTTTGACAATACTTTTTTCCTGATATAAATATTTATTTTAATTCTTGTTATCTCTTTATTAGATATTAGACAATTTCAGGGTATATTAGTGTGTATTTTTAAGATCCGTACTAAACAGATACTGCCTATATCTAATAAAAAATAACAGTGAGATGTTTCTTTCTGCCTCATGATACAGTAGGATATTTTTACTCTTTCAATCCCCTTTTCCAATAATATTTCTCTGAACTGCCTGCAGCCTTTACTTTGGGCATCTTCTTCTTCTTTTGTGTAGTGGTGAAAGTGTACAATTCACTTTGACTTGCAGCTCTGCTCTTACTAAGCCCACATCACGCTGATTCCTGGTGTTGATCCAATGTGATGACATCTATCTAAATATCTTCTCAACAAAAGAATTCGAGTGTTGACTACACTGGGTTTTACTCACCAATAACAGCAGGTTTTTAGACTTATAAGAATTCATTTCTAGCTCTCCCAAAATGTCCATTCATTTTGAATTTACAGACTTGTTTTTGTAGACGGGCTGCTTATCAATCAGATAAGCATTTAGTTAATCACGTAGGTTGTCCATACCTAAATTGTCTATCATTTTTAAACACTCTTAAGCACATTTGATGTCTTCATAAGTTAAACCTCTCTTTCTCAGGGAAAATAGTTTTAAAGCATAGAGATAATTTGAACTTGTGAAATTGAAGTTGGATTCCAAATAAGGTACAGTTTTAGTAAAGAAATGAGCAAGTCCTGTTTAACTCGGCTGCCATTTTCTGACTTCTAAAGCAGTCTTATTTCCAAAAAAATGAGTCATTTTTTTTCATTATATTTTGTGGCAACCTACATGTAGCATTGTACAATTCAAGTACAGCCACTTCATCCTTATCTAGTTCCTTATGGTGTCTTCAAAGATCATCAAACAGTTTTGGAGGAACAGCATGGAAATCTCTGATTTGCTGTAGTCTTCTTTTCCATTCTCGCCCTCAATGCGTTTGCAAATTAGAGAAGGACATTCTTCTTGTCCCACACTTTGAAAATACGATTTTATGCCAAGCTAACATTTTAATATCCTGTCTATGACCGGCAACGATGATATCCATCTTGTAGGCACAAGTCTAAGGAGGTGATCTCCTTCCATTTCTATGAAGTCAATAATCTCAATAAGTGCTTCTGCACATTTTAAGGAAATTGAAGTGACCAATGTTTTCATTATGAAAGCTTCAATATTATAGCTAAACAAATCACACTCCCCTTTTTTAGTAGCATTGTGTACAAGGTGTGTAGAACATTTAGCAGGTAAGGTCTTTTCATTTGCTTTGATAAGTTTATAGACTGGGTGGAATTTTCCAAAATTTACATTGTACAGTACATCTGATGGATATGTAGATAGATGAGCACAGTCTAGTTCTATTTGAATAAGATATTGATAATCTTTTGTAGTTTCATTAAAATCTTCAGAGAAATCAGGAAGATGACTTGAAACTCCATTTTTCAACTCAAAATACCTAAGAGCCAGGGGGAACATTTTTTTTTCTTGCCATGATTCAATTTATCACTTAAAAAGTATGATCATTGGTAAGATCTGACAGAATCTGATTGTTGGTTGCCAGAGGGGAGGGGAGGTGCAGGATGGGTGAAAGAGGTCAAAAAGTACAAACAAATTTTCAGCTATAAAATAAATCAGTCATGGGATGTAATGTATAGCTTGGTGACTATAGTTAATAATACTGTATTGCATATTTGAAAGTTGCTAAGAGAATAAATCTTAGAGGTCTTCATCACAAGAAAAAAAATTTTGTAACTATGTATGGTGACAGATGGTAACTAGACTTATTGTGGTGATCATTTTGCACAGAAATTATTTTGTATACAGACATCAAATCATTATGTTGTACACTGGAAACTAATATAATGTTATAGGTCAATTATACCTCAATAAAAAAAAAGTATGATCATTGGTAAGATCTGACAGAATCAGCTCGGGAGAGGCAACACATCTGTTATCAAAATTCTCCCTTTTCTTTGGCCACAGGGCATTTTAGTTGGAACCTCTGAATCAGTAGATATAACTTTACTCAGCATCATAGAGCAATTAATGAAAGACCAACCCTTGAGCTGTATCTCATTCTTGGAGACTCTAACTCAACATTTCATCTTCGACTGCTTAATGGAGTTCTTTCTAATTTTTAGAAAACTGTTCAATTGTCCTACATGCTGCATGAATAGGAAGCTGTACTGAAAGGGAGGCCTTGACAGGAAATTGCAGTGAGTCCTGGAGTTAGTACAGCACAATGGAAGTAAAAGCCACCTCCCTTCTGTTGTTCCATTTCCCCTTTTAGATGAGCAAATGGGAATCATCTTTAGGGCATTATGTATTCATTGAGGGGCTGTGACCTTAATCCAGAAAGCTCTATAGAGTTTATGCTTTGATTACCTTAAGCCCGCCTCCTCTTATACAGTATCCCAGGCAATCAAAATCGCCCCACAATGTGCCTGCTAACAGTTCACAATTTCAGTGGACCCAAGACTGAGCCATCTGGTAAATAGGGCTTGGCACAGAGATTCCCCTTATGGTGATCTGACCATGCCACACAGTTTGCCTGTAATCTCCCGTCTTGCCATAAAGCTGAGCCAGTTTTTAGAACTCTCCTTGGATTATTGCAGAATGCAGTAATTAACAAAAATAAACTATAATTGATGATCCACTGCAACAAACTCCCCATGAAGAAGTCACACGTTTCTAAGTAATAGTATTTCAAGGTTTCTTGTTATTAAGTGGGGATGAATTATTTAAATTCAACTGGGGGTATAAGGGAAAGAACAAATATTTTTGGAGAACCTACTGTGTGTCAGGAAATTGATATGTTTTCTCATTTGACTCTCACAACTCTATGATGTAGGTACCATTATTTCTATTTTACAGATAAGGAGACTGGCTTAGTGATGTTGAGTAACACTTCCAAAGGTACATGGATAAGTAAGTGGTAGACTTGGGATTCAAATTCAAGTGTGCAGGCTCCAGATTCCAGGTCTTTACACTCTATTACCCAAATCATCATCTCTTTCTGAACTCCCTGTTTCTCACCCCAGCTCTAATTCATTTCTTCTTTATCCTCTTTACTTTCCCTATCTTGTCCACCAGCTTGTCAAATTTTTCATCATTTCTCCTTTTGATAATCTCTTTAATTTCTTTTAATGACTATATTTTTAGTTCTCTTTCTCATCTTCAACAGCTTAAGCCATTGTTATGTTTCCTAGACTGATGTATTAATCTCCTAACTGATCTCATATTTATTCTCTTTTCCCTCATAGTCTGTTCTCTACACGTGATTATCTTAAAGGAAATAATTAAATTATGCCGCTCCCTTGCTCAAAATCCTGTGATGGGCTCACATCACAATTTAGAGTAAAAGTCCCTCTTTTGATGGCCGATGATCTGGCCTCCACTTTCCTCTCTCTTCGTGTGTCCTGCCACTGCTCCCCAGGCTCACCTGGCGCTAGCCACACTGATTTTCTTGCAGGATCTTGCACTCCAAGATCATTCCTGCTTTTGCACTTGCTATCCCTTCGCCTTCCCTTGGATCTTTTCTTGGCTCACTCTCTTACCTCGTTTAGGTGTCTGATCAAACATTCCCTCTTGAGAGAGGTCTTCCTTGACTTTCTATTTCTAAAATACCTGCCAGCTAGTCCCACTCTAATGCCTTACCCTAGAATTTATTACTCACTATCTGGAATTATATTAGTTGTCAACATGAATTTATTCTTTTTTTTTTTCTTTCTCCTGCCTGCCATTAAAATATAGGCTCCATGGTAACAGGGATCTTTTCTGTCTTGTTTATCACTGCATTCCAGAGCCTAGAACAGTGCCTGCTTGTAGTAGACGTACAATCAGGAAATATTTGTTGAGTAAATAAAGATACACTTTCACAAATGCCTCAGCAGTATTCAAGGTGATCTTAGCAAATTGCTTTTCTGGATTCTGAATTATTTTTTCACTTCTTTTATTTATTGCATTTTTTAGTTAAACCCTTACTCTAGCAATTGATCACATACTGCCTTATGATGTATTTTGTGTTACTTAAATAACTTTTATACAATATGTTATAGTTTGTGTGCTTCAGTTTTTGTCTTGTTGATAAGCACAATAGAAGCTTAAGCATGATCTGTACTACTCTTAGTATTTCCCATAGCAACACAGTTCGTTGATACCACATAGTAGGAAATCGTAGATACTTTGTTATTTGATAGCTTCTGCTGTGTAGAAGACCATATTCTAAGTGCTGTTTCTTTTTTTTTCTTTTTTTTTTTTTAATTTTTATTTATTTATTTATTTTTCCCCCAAAGCCCCAGTAGATAGTTGTATGTCATAGCTGCACATCCTTCTAGTTGCTGTATGTGGGACGTGG
The DNA here is from genome assembly GCF_057802395.1 of Ceratotherium simum simum. Lineage (NCBI taxonomy): Eukaryota > Metazoa > Chordata > Mammalia > Perissodactyla > Rhinocerotidae > Ceratotherium > Ceratotherium simum. The sequence continues at coordinate 31,865,129 of NC_141922.1, forward strand.
CCTCAGCATAGCCGGAGAAGCGGTGCGTCGGTGCGCGCCCGGGATCCGAACCCGGGCCGCCAGCAGCGGAGCGTGCGCACTTAACCGCTAAGCCATGGGGCCGGCCCATCTAAGTGCTGTTTCAATATTATTTCTTTTATCCTTATGACAACAAGGTGAAAGTGGGAATTCTTGTTCTCATCTTGCAAATAAGGAAACTGTGGTTCAGAAAGAAGTGACTTGCTTCATTAAGGTTGTACACCTAAGAAAAGATGAAGTGGGTTTTAAACATACATACTGACTTGAAAACAAATGCTCTTTCCACTAGAGACCATATATAGCTTTGCAGTGAATCTCTGTTAATATATACATTCATTCATAAAGCACAATTACTCCCAAATCATACAGAACTGACTTGTCTACTGTGGGGGCAGAGGAATGTGCTGAGTGTAGTGTGTTGCTTTTGATTATTACTTTTATGCAATGTGCTTACAGGGTTATGTAAAGAAAGACTGGAAAGGCTACTGGATTTACTCAAAAGAAAGGCATTTGAAAATACAAAACAAATGGGCATGAAGGGTAAAGGATAATTTTGATTCAATTCTCATTTTCTGGGTTCCATATTACTTGAGACCCAAGACAAACTATGTTGCTTTCCCTTTTCCTTCCCATGACCATTATCCCTAATCAGGCCTGAAGCACAAGAAAGTGTAGCTCTAATTAGAATTGGGACACTCAACATGGAGCCTAAGGGAAAGAGAATCAATCACTAGCTAACTACATTTCAGTTCTCCTCAATTGTCCAAACTTTGCTAGATCCTTGACATTTTTGTAAGCATGACGTTGTGCAAGGTGCCTAGCAAAACCAAAGATACAGAATCTCTGCCTAAAGAGCACAAAAGATGGGGAGCAGCACACAGTAGGTATTTGGTGATTGGTGACATTTGATGTTTCATGAGATCTTTACATTTGCTGTACTCACTTATTCAAGCTGAATTTCCTGAATGCTATCATAAATCAGTGGTGCTCAAGTTTTAATATGTTCAAGAATCACCAAGGCATCCTGTGTGTAAAAGCAAATTCTAGGGTCCTCATTGCCAGCGATTCTAATTTAGTAGCCTTGGGTGGAGCTTGAGAACCCACGTCTTAAGTACCTCCAGATGATTCTGATAACACTATCCATGGAGCTATATCAGTCTAAAAGAACCTTTCCCCCATCAGATATTTTAACTCGGGAATTGTATTTTATATCTCTGAATAAAATATTATTTCCCACATGAGCATGGAGGACAATTGAATATGATATTGTGTTAATATTTGAGACTCAAATCCAAAATGATAATCAGCCAAGAGATTCCTCTTGTAATGATTTATTCAAGTCAATTTTTTTTTTTGGTCTTCTAGGGCTTTTAATGCACAGTAAATCTTTTAAATTAGACATAAGCCAAGTGTTAGCTCACAATCTATATTATTAAGTACTAAAAGCTGGCCCAGCATTCTGGCAAGAAGGATGAGCTGTTAACAGTGAGGACTGACAACCAAACTGGTGTGAAGTGCTTAGATCACTTGGGGGGAATCTTGGCACAAATGCTAATCCCTATTTCCCAGAAGGTTCCTCTAATGTCACACAGTGGGGAAACCATTAGCAGACACACTACGAGAAGATTTGATTGCTGTGATACGTGCTGCATCTTCTGGGGATTTTCTACTGCTTTCATTACACTAATTTCTCTAAATAATTATTGAAAAACTATAGTAGACTCTATAAAATTATATATGTCAGAGTCCTTGCTCTATATACACCATAAGGTATGGATAAAAGCAGACCTGTATATTATTAATTATGATAGACTATGAAAAGCACAGCACAAAGGGTATGAACAAGGTGCTCAGAGCTCGAGGATTGTGAAAAGCACAGAGAGGATGACATTTGAGCTAGGCTATAGAGTGTAAGTAGCCTTTCACCAGGCAGAGAATGGAGCAAAGGCCTTTCTCTAGAGAAGGACTGCCTTAGGATAAAACAAAGTAATAGAAACTAACATTTATTGAGAACTTATTATTTGCTTAGACGCTGTTATAAGCACGTGTTTTATCTCATTTAATTCTCAGACAACTCTACATAATGGTTGCTGTTATTATCTTCAGCATATAGATGAGGAGACACAGCTGTGTGCACGTGTGGACTACTCTGGGGTATAGCAGGAGCAGCCCAGGCAGCGGCAAATGGCGTGGTGTGACCTGAGTCAACAGAGGAGGCGTCAAACGTAGTTTGGGGCCAGGTGATGAAGTGCCTTCATTAGATGGCGATGAAGTGCTTTCATTACATGGAGGGTTTTGTTTTTGTGTTTAAGTTAGCGTTTCTTATTACAAAAGTAGTATCTACACATGATTTTAGAATTAACAAAGAACATACAATAAAAAGAATCCTTGGTGCCCCAGATTCTCGGTTCCACAGCTTCCCTCCCAGGAAGCAACATGATCACTAACTTCCTCTGTATCTTTGCAGAAATAGTCTATGTATAAATATCTCCTTTCTTCAGCCTTTGTTGTACACACAGGAGCATACCATACAAACCTTGCTTTGTATCTTGAGATTGTTCCGTATCAGCATATTTGGCACGTTTAGATCTATCTCATTCTTTTTCACAGCTTCATGTTTTCTAATTACGTGGTTGAACCATGGTTTATTGAACCAATCCACTAATGATAGACATTAAATTGTGCCAGTCAATACACAATGCTGATTTGAATATTCTTGTCTTTGAAAACGTGCAAGCATTACTTATAGGAGATACTACTCAAGGTGGAACTTCTGTGCCCCTAGGAAGAAATTTAAACAGGGGAATGGCATGAACAAGTTGTCCTTTTAGAGCCATCAATCTGGCAGCTGTGTGGAGGACGGAGTGGAGGAAGGAGCAAATAGAAGCATGGAAACTGGCCAAGAGTCTCTTGTATTTATTCAAGAGAGAGACATTGAGAGCTGCTGAAAGCATCGGCAACGGGTACTGGGAGTGAGGACTGATTGGAGAAACAGTTTATGGATAGAATCAACTGAGCGAGAGTTTGCACGACCTTTCTGATGGTTCTCCTTTTTTCCCTTGTGCCTTTCTGTTTTCCGCTAAGTTCTTTTCAGCAGATACCTAGAACCTGTGATCAGAAAGTGTATGTGCCAACATAACCATCTTTATCTTTGAGAGTAAAGCTATATGTTTTTAGTATTTTGAAATTAGTAACCACAGAGAATTTAAGGAGCCAATAAGCAGAGGGGAGAAGTGGGGAGGAAACCCTTTTTAAAAAGGAGTTCCAAAAGTGATGGTCAAGTTACCTTAGGGGTTGGGTTTGCTCCCAGTTCTACCAGAGGATGGTGGATGGAGCTGTGTGTTGTGTATCTTTTATTGCTCTCATTCCTTTTTCTTTTCTCTTACCAATAAAAGCAAATGTTATCCTTTTCATTCGAGGGTAACTAAGGAACCCTCATTAAACCTCATGATTTCTTTTATTCGTTGTCTAGTCATAATCTTAATTACCCCTACTTAAAAAAGCTTAACCTACTTAAAGGAGAAATAACAAACTAATCCTAGTTTGACAACACATGTACATTGCATCTGGCATTAGAAGCAACAGTGTTTACCCAGCATCTATCACCGCGCGGCTAAGGGGAGAAAATGCAGAGCAGGAGCGAAGGCTCACAGATACTGTCCTCTGTTCTTTCTGTCTCGTGCATGCCGTCAGTTTGGAGAATGGACTCACTCACTCAAAGCCTGGGCTTCAGAGAACTCCACAGCCCATGTGCCCTATGGCCGTCCAGCCTTATGTAACACAGAAATGAAGCAGAACTCCTCCCGTGTGGTTGCAAGTCAATTAGAATTTGAGAAACATAAAACTGAAAGCCAGAGAGGACTGGCCGCCAGTCACATAGCATGCTCTTCTGCCAGGGCTCGCCTGCCCCCATGATATGTGTGCCCAATGTTTATTCCGTTCTGGCAGAAAAAAAAATACCCCAAGTGATGCAGCTCACACCACTCTGGCTGAGAGGAGACCCAGCACGGTCACAGGCCTGTGCTGCACACAGCAGGCAGGTTTTGATTTATGGCATTGCAAGACAGTAGTTGTGCTCACTCAGGGGGAAAAGTGGAATCTGTAGCTCGGCAGTCTTCTAGGCAAATGGTGTTCACAGTGTGCTCTGGGCCTCCTAATGCTTCTATTTTAATTACTAGTGTTCTGTTTTCCTGGAGGAAGAAGAAGGAAAAAGCAAAGTTGTGACTGAGATCTTTCAGGTGGGGGAGGCATATTTGTTTGTTTTTAGTGGTGAACCTGACTTTATTCAACACATTTCTTTTTATTCCTGGGGACACTGAAATTCAGAGCAGGTGAAGGAGCAGAGAAATGGGAGAGGTGAAAAGGAGAGAAGATGGGGTAGGTTCTCGATTCACTTCCTGCTTACATGCCTGGAACATCTCTCCAAGGCAGAACTTCCCACGCAGGGTGGATTTCAGGTGTGCCAAAATATTGATCCTTTCAGCTCACAGGTGGCAGGAGAAGGTCAAAAGCAGCCTCAAGCTGCCTTTTCCTTGTAGCCCAAGTCACTTTCGAATATAATCCTTTTCTGTGTATACCAAGATGTGAAATTTTTGGAGGCGCTAAGAAGTGCTGTCTTAGAATCTAACAGTCCCAGATCTTGGATAGAAACACAAGATGGCTGTCTGATCCCATCAAACCTCTAGTTTTCTAGGTTGTGTGGCTGTGTGTGTGTATTTACATATATATGCATGTATGTATATCTGTGTGTCTGTATAACTATATCTATATCTATAGGGAGAGTTAGTTAATCAAGCATAGTGGCCAACAGCATATGCTTTGGAGCCTAACAGACTTGGTTTGAAACTCGGCTTCACTACTTTCTTACTGTGTGACCTTCAGCAGGTTACTAAACCCCTCTGAACCTTAGTTTCTTGTGGGATAAATACTCACCTTTCAGGGTGATGACCTTGAGCAAGTAACTTAAACTCTTTGTTCTTCAGTTTCCTCATCTGTAAAATGGGATAATGATACTACCCACTTCAGAGTTTTTCTGTAGGGATTAATATGTGAACTCATGTGTTAGTATATAAGTTAATATATATAAATCAGTTAGAACATTGCCTGGTAAATGGTAAACTATGAAATTGTGAGTTCTCATTATCATTAATTATCATCATCATCATGTAAAGTGTTTAGCATAGGGCCTCGTATACATGATAGCTATCACTGTCATCATCATCATTATTATCATAATTAGCTTTGGAGAAGAAAAATGTTTTTTGTTTCCACCACAGAAAACCAAAATGTGTAGAGCTCTGACAATGTGGTAGCAACTACCGAGAACACAGGAGATAAGACTATTGTCTGCGTGAGTCCATTGTATACAATACCGGTACGTCATCCTCGCCGCCTAGAGGATGAGCTCCATTGTGGGGTCCTTAGCTAATCAAAAGTCTCTCCTCTTTCCCCCTTTCTTCTCAGCCTTCCTTCATCATATTCCTGTCTTTGTTAAAGCGCTTATCCATTAATTCTGCCAAAAAGAAAAATGGGAATATTTGTGTTATTTGGAGCCCTTGCATGCCCATCGCCAAATCAAAGAGCTGGCTGCCAAGGAAGCCATTGCCCTGGGGCTCACTGGCTTTGCTTTAGCATTCCCAATTAGCTGCTGTCCATGTTGGTGGCTGAAGGAAGCAATGTTCCTGGGAAGGCGTGTGAGGAGTCAGCAAAAGCTGAGCTGGGCTGAAGTGTTATTAGTAACAGGAAAATTATTGACAAATAGAGCTTTCAGACAGGAAAATAAAGAAGCAATCAAGACCGAGTCCAGGTGGGCACCCCACAGGCCCAGGAGTCTTGGGGCAGATATATTGTACATGGTGTGTGGCATGGCATATTGACACTCTGTGGACTTCCTGTTACTACCTGTCCTCCCATCATACGGGTCAGTCTACCCCACCTCTAGAAATCCGAGCAGAGAGCTGCCCTTAGGAGAGGAATAAAGCAGGAATCGCCTCCTCAGTTTACCCTCCTTTCCCCCATGCATACTTGGCTGTCAGACTGTCAGGTAGCTGGAAGAAGGAGGGCACAAGTCAGAACTTGAATACTCCATCAAGAGTTCATTCCAAAGCTCCCAGGACAGCAGTCCTGCCTGGGCGCTAGTATAGCTACATGGGAGTCAGATGGACCTGAGTTGATATCCTAGCTCTTCTCTGCAACTGAATGATCATGCTCAAGTTATTAATTTCTCTAAGCCTTGGGACCCGCATCTGAGAGATGGAGTTAAAGGCAATTGCACACATTACATTGTGCCTGAATGAGTTAATGTATGGAAAGAACTTGCCACAGTGGGGCATCACAGGTGCTTAATAAATGGTAGCTCTTGTTATTTGATCGTTATTATCATTAACATTAAAGTCACATATACACCACTCTTCAATGGGTCTGCCCACTGACACCCCCAAGACAAAATCTTTTTTCTTTTTTCACTCACATTTGCTGGCAGCTTCCTCTGGCCTTTCTTGACTCTATTTCCCCTTTGAATACTGTGACTAATTTTGCTTTCTGATCTGGATTTTACTTGTTAATACATATTCACTCTTTGTGATAGTCCCTGGACCCTGAGCTCTCCTTGGGCTGGCCACCCTGATCAGGAGTGAGGTAGGGAGAGAGCTCACAGTCTCAGATCTCGTCTCCTGCTCTGATCTCTCCAAAGTCTTTTCCTGCCACATCCAATCTGACTGAAGAGTCTTATAAACTACAGATGCATTCATGGAGTGCTTGCTCGAGGCAGGAAAAAGAAAATGATCCCTCCCCATGGAATGATCTCTGGGAGGGAAGGTGGAAGGGAGGCTGGGTTACACAACAGGGAAAAATGCCGTGAAATCTTGCTGTCAGTAGGTTCTTATTGGCAGTTATTTTGGTTTCTGGTTTTGAAACTGCTGTGCAAAGTCAGCTACTAACAGTTTGGTTGCTGTTTGTTGATGCAGGGGGATCGTAAGCCCAACCAAGGTTCCCCCAAACCTCCTCCCTGGGATTATTTTAAGGGAAAATAAAGAGAAAAAATGCCATTGGTATCTTCTCTCTCTAAAGCTTTGGTAGCTTCTCCAATTATCATTCTGGAAAGGACTCTAACCCAGTATTTCATAAGAAAACCCAAACAAAGCATGTAAAAATAGTCGTCATGGGACTACAGGAGGGATGACATTAGATGCTAGAGATGGAATTGCTGGCTCAAAGAAACCGAGCTTCAGTATGAACAGTACCCTCTTGATGATTATAGACACAGGGTCTCCACAGGTCAGAATGAGAAAAATGTGGTTCATCCTCTTAATTAGCGTGTAAAGAAGGCATCAAGATACATAAAGAATGACTCTGCAATTCCAGGATTCTAAACCTTACACATCAGCAGATGTCTTTGGTAGAAAATCTGGTTAGCTTTGAAAAGAAAGAAAGAGGAAGCGTTTTAACTTAGGGTGAGGACTCAATCTTTGAAGGCTGATTAAATGAATACCTGGGTACCACTCTAAGTCTGTGTATTTCAGATACCTTTCTCTTTGCTCCTGAACACTGTCTCAAGTGATGTTATCTGAGAGTTTATTGAATGGCTCAGGATGTAATTATACTTGTTTTCTTGGCCCCACCTGAGTGATTCTCTTTCTTCCACCGTCTATGTCTAATAAGTTCTTGTCACTAAGTTCAATTCCTGGAATTATCTAGCTGATGGAAGTCTATAAAGGTCAGTGTGTCCTGGACATATCTAGTTAAAGAATCATAACTGAATTCATATTTACTGTGTTGCAGGGTCGCACTGAGGTCCGCATCTCCAGACTAAAGGGGGAAAAATAATGCAATGCAAAGAGAGAAAGGGATTCTATCCTTCTAAAGACAATTTCCTATTCAACTTAACCACCTTAACCCTGATGGCTAAGCTGAGGACATTCTATTTTTCTCTTGTCCCTCCCCTAACAGAGGACTTATTCATTCATTCTACAAATGTTTGTTGAGCATCTACTATGTGCTAGGAACTCTTCCAGATGCTGAGGATATATTAGTGAACAAAATCAAGTTTACGCTCTTATGGCATTATATTCTACCAGCAGGCAATAGACCAATAACTCAATGAATATATGATATAATGCCAGTGGAGATAAGTGCTATGAGGAAAAATAAAGCAGGCTATCAAACAGGAGATTTGTTTGGAAAGCGAACTATTCCTTGAGTAGCAACAAGGTAAAGCATTAACACTTCAGGTATCATTCATTCTGTACAGTTTTTCCCACTTGGATGCCTCAGGACTCTCAGATGATGTTAGTGGGTGCTCAGCAAAAATAAACACCTTAATGCAGACATGGAGACATACGTACATGTCATAAGGAAGGAACTGTGACTCAGTGTCAAATTTGACTAAGAATTGACTGCCCCTTGGTGACCAGCACTGACCTCAGAGGTGGGGCTGGGCAGAAGCAGGCTTGTAGTGCTGAGCTTGACACATCCAATTTAATTATTCTTTTTTTTGTCTTTAAATCTGCATTTTTTATTGGAGTAAAAAACATATAAATTACCCTCAACAATTTTGCAGTGTACAGTGTAGTATTGATATCTATATGCACATTGTTGTACAGCAGACCTCTAGAACTTTTTCATCTTTGTCACTGAAACTCTATACCCACTGAACAGCAAATCCCCATTTTCCCTTTCCCCTAACCCCTGGCAAACACCATTCTACTTTCTGTTGCCATAAGTTTGATTATAACATACTTCATACAGTATTTGTCCTTTTGTGACTGGCTTATTTTACTTAGCGTAATGTCCTCAAGCTTCATCCATGTTGTAGCACATGACCGGATTTCCTCTTTTTAAGGCTGAATAATATTCCATTGTATACACCACATTTTCGTTATCCATCCATTGATGGAGATTTAGGTTGCTTCCACATTTTGGCTATTGTGGATAGTGCTGCAATGAACATGTGAGAGCAAATATCTCTTCAAGATCCTATTTTCGATTCTTTTGGGTACCAATTTAGCCATTCCTTTTTTTTTTTTTTTTTTGGTGAGGAAGATTGGCCCTGAGCTAATATCTGTTGCCAATTTTCCTCTTTTTGCTTGAGGAAGATTGTCCCTGAGCTAATATCTGTGCCAATCTTCCTCCATTTTGTATGTGGGATGCCACCACAGCATGGCTTGATGAGTGGTGTGTAGGTCTGCTGTGGGATCCAAACTTGTGAACCCTGGGCTGCCAAAGCAGAGCCCACGAACTTAACCACTATGCCACCGGGCTGTCCTCCCAACTTAGCCATTCTTGAACCACTGTACAATATGTTGCTCCTGAATGAAATGCATGGATCACTCTCTTTGTAATTTGCAGTGGTTCTCTTGTTCCTCCAACTCCCATACCTCAAACACCTGCTATCTGCTAGGTTCTGGGAGACAATAATAATAAAACCTAACACTTCTACAGTGCTGGGCACTCTTTTAAAGCAACTTTGGGAGATAGGTCCCATTATTATCACTCCTGGTTTCAGGGAGAATGCTGAGGCACACTGTTAACTGGCAAAAAGAGAATGGAATTTGGTCCCAGGCAGTTTGGCCTCAGAGCTGTGCTTGTAACCCGCACACTGAACAATCTCTCCTTTGCCTTCCAAGTGTTCAGGATATGGCAGGATACAGCTGATGGACAAGGAAATGACTACATTCAACAGCACAGGATGTGCTGCAGTGTAGATGCTCAAAACAATTTGCTTTGGGAACACAGAGCAAGAAGCACTGACTTCTATGAAGTTGGGCAAGATTTTTCTAAAGGCAGAGAGGTTTGGGTTGAATCCTAAGGGATCAGTGGCAGGGTCAAATGAACAAGGGGGCATTAATAGAAGAGGTAACAGCATTCAAGGCACCTCCCAGGAAAAATAACATCCATGTTGTTGCACATCTGTTATGCACATAACTGCATTCAGTACCAGCTTTTCAAGTGCTTTGTATGTGCTAGACCCTTTTGAAAGTATTTTATGTATTATTTTATTAATCCCTAATGAGGCGCTGAAGGGTAGTTATAATGATCCTTATTTTACAGATGAGGAAACTGAGGTTCAGAGAGGTGAAGTAGGTGCCCAAGAACACATGGCCAAAGTCCAAGTCCAGTTTGTCGGACTCCATAGCCAGTGCTCCTAACACTCTGCAAAGTATAAAAGAGGACGGATAATGTAGAAGTCAAGCCCTTCACCCTTGGAGACCCCCGAGAGTGCAATTGCCCAGGCAAAGGTGTGGCTGTGAGCTGGTCTAACTTGGCCCACAGACTGATAAACCTGACTGGAGTACACAGCAGAAAAGGAAAGGTTAAGAAAAAGGGCAACGTAGCAAGATCTTTCTTTAAAGAGAAGAAAGCCAGGCCTCCTCCTCCCCCAGCCTGGCGATGCTGCCCCGTGTCGGAGCTGGGTGTTCGGTTGCCTTGCCGCCACAGTTCTCCCCTGTTCTAAGGTTGCAGTGCAAGGCTCAGTTCACCTGACACTATTGAAAAGCGGAGCAGGTGAAACAGTGGCTTATCACAAGGCAGCGGAGGTCTCTGTTTCTGGCTGGGTTCTACCGTGCACTGGGCATTCAGAAAGCATTTGTAGATGGACTGCCAAAATGCCAGCTTTTTTTTTTTTTAAATCCAAGGTAGGGTCAGATTTTCTCTCCATCCACCCTTCCCCCTCACTTCCCCGAGGTGGTAATCGCATCACAGGGAAACCTAAGCTTGCTTGTTTTTTGCTGCCTGCTCCTATTTGCCTGGAAAATACATTTGCTGGAGAAGACTCCGGGAGAAGCTGCGTCCTGACTTATTGCTCTTTCCTTGAGAAGTCTGTGCTTCTGAGAATTCTATTGTCAGAACTGGGGTGGGATTTAGGTCTTGCTCTAAAGGAATTGAGTCTTAGTAATGGGATTAGTAAAGGGCGTGTTCTAGTGCCTCAGAGCACTTTGATGTGGCAACTTATTAAGGAGAATAGAAAAAGGACGGTTTGTTAAATTGCTTTGCTGTTCTTGTGGACCTTTAAATACTATCCTGATGCACACTGATGGGCAAACTCAGAGGTGCCAGGCCATCTCACAGGTTCTCTGCTGAACTCTGTCTCTCCTAACCCCCTCACACACACAATAGCAAGACGCCCTTGACAAGGAGAACAGAAGAAGATGAAGTGTGTTTTGCCTTCAGTGGCAAACATCCTTAGTGATGGTGGTGCTCTGTGAATGTGTGTTAAATGGATGAGGTGGGATTTGGGAAAGAGTGAGTGATGGTGGAAATGGGGGAAGGACTGGGAGAGTGTGAGGAAGAGAATGGTGGGAAGACAAAGCTGGTGTCCTAACCTCTTTTGCTTTCTCCCCCACCAAAATCCTTTACAGTTCTGGCTTGAGAAATCTGAATATGCTCAATATGTTCACACAGAGGAGGACCTTTCTCTGTGCCAAAATGGTTGGGGAGTATTTTTAGTAGAACTTAAATCTGTTGTTACCTTGGTGTTCCAAGAAGAACACAAACCCAATGACATTTTCTCTTTTGTGAGACAATCATGTAGTCGAGCACTTGTCAGCAATGGGCCCCAGAGTTTCTTTTCATAACTGCCAGCACGGTTTGAAGAAAAAGGCTTTTATCATTTCTCAAGTGCAAAAACTGTATTTTGGTAGACATGAAGGCAAGGACATTTTTGATAAATATATGGGAAGATGAAACAAGGATTACCTTGATTTTAACTATGAAAATAATCCAATTGCTTTTTTTTAAAAGTATTTATTTATTTATTTATTTATTTATTTATTTATTTATTTATTTATTTATTTATTTATTTATTTATTTATTTATTTATTTTTGTGTGTGAGGGAGATCAGCCCTGAGCTAACATCCATGCTAATCCTCTTCTTTTTGCTGAGGAAGACTGGCTCTGAGCTAACATCTATTGCCAATCCTCCTCCTTTTCGTTTTTCCCCAAAGCCCCAGTAGATAGTTGTATGTCATAGCTGCACATCCTTCTAGTTGCTGTATGTGGGGCTCAGCGTCAGCATGGCTGGAGAAGCAGTGCGTCGCTGCACGCTGAGGATTTGAACCTGGGCGCCAGTAGCGCAGCACGTGTACTTAACTGCTAAGCCACGGAGCTGGCCCCTCCAATTGCTTTTAAATGACAAAATACAAAGTTATAAGCAACTAGGATCATAATTTTTGAATGTGTGGGGTGATCATGTACATTTTTAGTGAAATTGAACTTAACTCCTGAATTCTAATTTACCTGTGATAGAGTGTCATTTTTAAACCTTTTGCTAAGTTGGGGATCAGAATAATTTGATACAAAGTTGTACCGAAATAATTCCAGAGAGGGGAAAAAAGTGATGAAAATGCTGCCAGTTTACAAAAACAAAAAAAACAAAAAAAGAGAATCTGGAAAAGACCAATTATGAGACTTTGCTTCACATTGCCCTTCATGATGCTTGAGCTGGAGAAAATAACTTCAGCTTCAATATGTTGAGACCTAGAGGAACATAAAGTGGACTCAGAATCACAGTGGACTTCTCTAGACAGCAAAGCCTGCTTGGAAGATTTCCTGGTGAGATCCTGAGACACTGTAAGATCTCTGAGGTCAAGGGCAATGTCTCTCTTGTTCATAGCTCTATCCAGGACAACTGATGAAGACTTGTTATCCAGGAAGTACTCAATAAATAATTGTTGAATAGACTGAATGAAATAAAATGGAAAAGGAAATATGTGACCTTTACTGGGTTACATGCTAAGGATTCAACAGTGAATAAAACAAAGTTCCTACCCCTTTGGTCCTTCCATTCTCACACTGTGCTGTTAGTGTGGAGAATTTCATCAGAATTATTCTACAGGTGATATATTTTTGTTGAGAAACTATTTTTCTGGAGTGAATTGCACTAAATCAATTTAACTACTTGATGAATTTTCTATAGAGTACAGTAAAACATTTCTAATATTTCCATTTTTATTATTTTATTAATTTATTTTATTATTTTTATTGAGATCTTTTTTCCTGTGAAAATTTGGCAGTGAAATTTGATTCATTGGTTAGTTTTTTTGTCCATCTCAAATATACCAATTATAGCTTCTTCTATTTGTAATTTTTGAAACCTCTTTTGATCTGTATTTTTACTAACTTTCCATGTCAGATTGAAGATCTCACAATTGAGCTGTTGCCAATCTTATTTTATGTTGATTGATTCTACTATTTGTTATAAATGGGATAAAAGATCACTAGTTAGTATTTATGTCCTAGCTACTTCTTGACATAGTACAGGATGCTCTACTGTCTGGAATTAATCTCCCACGTTAACACTGTTCTTCTGATCACTTTACATACTCTGTTCTCCCTGTCTGCAGAACAGAGTGTCAACATGTCCTGTTTCATCTCTAACTTTATCACCTCCCATGACACTTAGGCAGCATAAATTTCCAGCCAAATGGATTTCCCACTGAATGTTGCTTTAACTTTGTTCATTCCCAACTTGAGGGGTTTTGCTTATGTAACTTTTACCAATCTCTTTAGGTCTCTGTGAAGATATTTCTGATCTTTCCAATCAGGAAAATTTTTTTACATCTTTAATGGCACAGATATTATATTGTGTTATGTTGTTATATATATATTAGTGTATATATTATGGTATATATAGTATGGTATATATACCTGTTGTATTAGTGACCTTGTCTTATTTTCCATATTGATCTTGAAATTCCTTGAAGGTAGGGTTCATGCCTTATTTATTGTAGTGTTATCTAGGATTACTTAAAAAAATCAAGTTGAATCCCTCTTTGAACCCCTATCACAGTAGACTGGAGAGATGATCAGTGTCATTCCTGTTGGTTCCCCTCCCATCATTAGTCCACATTGCTTACTATTGAGACAACCTCATCCCAGCTGGAATGTTCCTTCTATTTTCTGCAGCTGTGCCCCATCTGTATCATACTTGGGGTGTGGGAAACTTAGGCACTGGGGGTTCCTGGGCCTAGGTTTCTTGGTAACTCATACAGCCAACCCTCTGAGGTCTTTTTAACTCCCAGGGCTACTCCCCTGAGATGGGTGTTGGTCTCTACTCCTCTTACTTTCCAGAGAATACAAATTTCTCTGTTCTACCCATTCAGGATATTTAAAATGAGTTCTTCCAAAAGGCAAAAAAAGCCATCTTCTTCAAGTGTCTTCTGCCTTCTTCTCAGCAAAATTTTCTAAGTCAAGGAAATGTAAGGGCCTGGCTACCTGCTTGGAATGGTAGAGGAAGGAAAAAAACATAAAGAATAAAAATGTATTAATATTTTGGGGAAAAATCCTTCCACAAACAAAAGGCTGAAAGACTAGTCCTGAAATGAAAGACTAGTCCTGAAATGTGAACCTTTATGAAAATAAAGGACAAGTCTGTCAGGGTTGTAGTCAGCTGCTCAACAGACTTGACTCAGGAGACCAGACAACTCTAAGCAATAGGAAATAGGAGGAAATAAGTACTGGCAGGTGAGCTGCTGGGGATTTGGCAACTAGCAATAACTAGAAATGTCAACAAGAAGAGAGGAAGCATCAAGAAGGCTTGGCAGAGTATGGAGGGCATTGGGACTCAGGGTTAGGACATTGGCCTTCAGGAGGACCAGTGGGACCCAGGTAAGGCCTCAGCTCTAGAGGGACGAGCATCGGGTCAGGCATCACAACAGGGTGCTTAACAAGGAAAAACGTGATGAGGACCTAATTACTAGAAAGGAATTCAAAGGTTAACCATGTCCAGAAGCAAGGCTGACTTCATGCTGGGTTGCTGAGTCACTGAGCTACTTGATTATGGTTCCAGAATTTGCCCTCTAATAGGAGGGAAGAAGGTTGGTCCCTAAGCTGGGGATGGGGCTAAGCTCCAGCCTGCAGCAGAAATCTGAGTTGCCCCAGGGATGGAGAGTGGAGGGATGAGGGAAGGAGAGGAGAGTGAGACAGGCAGGCCATTAAACCAGGCTTTCGATGCACAGTGTTTGAAAAGGACGCTGGCATAAAAATTAGTCTTCACACACTTCTCCACACATGGATGCCGTCAACACTTAACTTTAAACATGTTGACCAAAATAAAAATGGCCTGCTTTTAAAAAATCACCACTTATATTTTCTTCTCAAATGTCAATTGCCACAATTCAAGGTAAAGAATGTCTCATAAGTTGAAAAATATAGTGACAATATTGTTCTGATAATGACATTTTCTGGGAGGATTAGAGAGCATGTCATGGATGATTGCCAGTTCATGAACCATTAGTTAGGAAACACTTGTGTTAGGGTAACTCTAAGACCTTCAGTTGGACAACAACCATAATTGTTGCAGTGAAACACTTGAATGTTATTCAGTGACTTCATAAGCAAATAGATCCAATCTCTTTACACTTTAATCTATACCACATTCGGCAACCACAGAAAGCTTTCTTAAACTATTAAATACATTCTTCCTCTTGCTTCAAAACTTCCAGTAGATCCTTAATATGCTCCACATCAAGTCCAAAGCCTTCCTGTCAAAGAACTCCACAACTTGAACTCACTCCACCAATTCAGTCTTCTCATTGCTCCCAGGCATAGTCTCAACTTTAATCTGTTCTCTGAATATGTCTCAACCTTAATCTGTTCTCTGAATACGTCAGGCTAATCATTCAAATCTGCCTTCCACTTCTGGTCATCCTGTTCACACTACTGGAGTAAACTCCTTCTGTCTTCTTTTGGATATCCAACTTCTGCCATCTTTTAAGATCAAGCTCTTGTTTCACTTTCTCCATGAAACTGTTTCCAAGAATTTTCTCCCTTCTTTCAAGTCTCGGTATTGTGGAAACAAATGGTCATCTATCTACCATCCACTCTCCCTTTCTCCTTTGTAGAATTCTAATTTTGTTCTGGGCAGCTCTTTTGGAGTACGGAGTGATGATATTCTGGCCAATGAAACAGACATGAATTTCTAGGAATTGCTTTCCCAATATAGACATGGCACCCCTTTTCCTCCTGGGTGCTTTTTTTGTCTTTTTTTTCTATTTTATTGAGATATAATTGACATATAACATTTGGTAAGTTTAAGGTATACAATGTGATGATTTGATATACATATACATATCACAAAATGATTACCACAACAAAGTTACTTAACACATCCATCACCTCACATAGTTATCTTTTTTTGTGTGTGGTGAGAACAATTAAGATCTATTCTCTTAGCAGCTTTCAAATATACAATACAATATAGTCAACTATAGTCACCACGCTGTACATTAAATCCCCAGAACTTATTCATTTTATAACTGGAAGTTTGTTTCTTTGACCAGCATCTCCCCATTTCCCCAATCCCCCAGTCCCTGGCAACCACCAATCTACTCTTTGTTTCTATGAATTCAGCTTTTTTAGATTCCATATATAAGCGATGTCATACAGTATATGTCTTTCTCTATCTGATTTATTTTACTTAGCATAATGCCCTCAAGTTTCATCCATGTCATCACAAATGGCAGGAGTTCCTTCTTTCTCATGGCTGAATAATATTCTATTATATATATATGTATACATTTTCTTTATCCATTCATCTGTTAATGGACTCTTATGTTCTTTCCGTGTCTTGGCTGTTGTGAATAATGCTGCTGTGTACATGGGAGTGCACATATCTCTTTGAGATAGCGATTTCACTTCCTTCAGTATATACCCAGAAGTAGGATTTTTTGATCTTATGGTAGTTCTATTTTCAATTGTTTGAGGAACCTCCATACTATTTTCCACAGTGGCTGTACCGTTTTACATTCCATCAACAGTGCACCAGAGTTCCCTTTCCTCCACATCCTTGCCAGCACTTGTTATCTCTTGTCTTTTTGATGATAGCCATTCTAACAGGTATGAGGTGATATCTCATTGTAGTTTTGATTTGCATTTTCCTGATGATTAGTGATGCTGAGCACCTTTTCATGTAGCTGTTGGCCGTTTGTATGTCTTCTTTGGAAAAATGTCTATTTAGATCCTTTGCCCAATTTTTAATCAAATTATTTGTTTTTTTACTCTTGAGTTGTATGAATTTCTTATATGTATTGGATATTAACTCCTTAGATATATAGTTTACAATATTTTCTCCCATTCCATAGGGTGCCTTTTTATTTTGTTTACTGTTTCTTTTGCTATGCAGAAACTTTTTAGTTTGATGTAGTTCCGCTTGTTTATTTTTGCTTTTGTTGCTTGTGCTTTTGGTGTCATATCAAAAAAACCATTGCCAAGACCAACCTCAAAGAGCTTTTCCCTATGTTTTCTTCTAGGAGTTTTATGATGTCACATCTTTCATTTAAGTCTTTAATCTATTTCGAGTTAATTTTTGTGAGTGGTGTAAGGCAGGGATCCACTCTCATTCTTTTGCATGTGAATATCCAGTTTTCCCAACACCATTTACTGAAGAGACTATTCTTTCCTCATTGAGTATTCTTGGCTCCCTTGTCACGTATTAGTTGTCTGTATATGCATGAGTTTATTTCTGGGTTCTCATTCTGTTTCATTGATCTATGTGTCAGTTTTTATGCCTGTACCATACTATTTTGATTACTATAGCTTTGTAGTATAGTCTGAAATCAGGAAGTGTGATGCCTCCAGCTTTGTTCTTCTTTCTCAAGATTGCTTTGACTATTCAGGGTCTTTTGTGGTTCCATACAAATTTTAGGATTGTTTTTCTATTTCTGTGAAAGATGCCATTGGAATTTTGATAGAGATTACATTGAATCTATAGATGGTTTTAGGTAGTATGGACATTTTAACAATATAAATTTTTCTGATCCATAAACATGGGAAATCTTTCCATTTATTTGTCGCTTCTTCAATTTCTTTCATCAATATTTCAGGGTTTTCAGTGTACAGATCTTTCATCTCCTTTGTTAAATTTATTCCTAAGTGTTTTATTGATTTTGATACTATTGTAAATAGGATTGTTTTCTTATTTTATATTGTTCCATGTTAGTGTATAGAAAAACAATTGATTTTTGTATATTTATTTTGTATCCTGCAACTTTAATGAATTTAGTTATTAGTTCTGACAGTTTTTCAACTTTACTGAAGTATAATTGACAAATAAAATTGTAAGATATTTAAAGTATACATTGTGATGATTTGATATACTTATATATTGTGAAAGGATTCCTCCAGTCTAATTAACACATCCATCACCTCACAAATTTATCTTTTTTTTTTGGTGAGAACATTTAAGTTCTACTCTCTTAGCCAATTTCAATTATACAATACAGTGTTATTAACTATAGTCACCATGTTATACATTAGATCCTCAGAACTTATTTGTCTTATAGCTGAAAGTTTGTAGTCTTTTACCAAACTCTCCCTATTTCTCTTACCCCTCAGCCCCTGGAAACCACTTTTCTACTCCCTGTAACAGTTTTTTTTGGTAAAGCCTTTAGGATTTTTTATATTTAAGCTTATGCCATCTGCAAATAGAGAAAATTTTACTTCTTCCTTTCCAAGTTGGTACCTTTTATTTCTTTTTCTTGCCTAATTGCTCTGGCTAAGACTTCCAGTACTATTTTGAATAGCAGTGATGAGAGGGATCACCTTTGTCTTGTTCCTGATCTTAGAGAAAAAGCTTTCAACCTTTTACCGTTGAGTATGATGTTAACTGTGGGCTTGTCATATATGGCCTTTATTATATTAAGGTACATTCCTTCTATTCCCAGTTTGTTGAGAGTTTTTGTCATGAAAAGATGTTGAATTTTGTGAAATGCTTTTTCTGCATCTATTGATATTTATATGATTTTTATCTCTTTCCTCTTCTTTCTAGAATCTGGACAGAAAGTTGGAAGTGGAGCAGTCATCTTGTGTTTATAAAATGACCAAAGGAATGAAAACTAAATGCTAAGGATGACAGAGCATAAAGAGAGAGGTATATTGGGATGTTGATAACATCATGGAGCTACTGCACCAGCCCTGCACTGCCTATCTAAAGCCAGTTTTTTTTTTCTTATATGAGAAAAAAATAATCTCCTCTTTAGGTAATTCACAATAGGTTAGTGGATGATATGTGCAGCTTGATAAAAGCCCTATCTAGGACCCCATATACTTAGAGTCAATGTTACCCCATAAATCAGTTCTTTATTCTCTTATCCTTTCATCTTTGCTAATTTTCTCTCTCCAATTAGATAGTTATCTCCTTGTGGATGGGTATGGTCTTATATGTCTTTATCGATATTTCATCACTATTCTTAGACACTTTTAGAGGCTAGTAAATTTATCTAGTAAATAAGTGCAACTAATATGCAGATGCTGATTGCATGAACTAGCCAATAATTATATAATAGTGTAAGCTATGCATCCAGCATAATAGACATGGTACAAGCTGGGGGAGTTTGCGTTTTGGAGTTGTTTTATTGTGACACTAGAAATCAGATATTTGCATATGGGTTTTTAATGTATTTGTTTAAAAATGGTCATTAGGAGTCTTTTCAGGGGGACCAGCCTGGTGGAGCAAGCAGTTAAATGCGCACTCTACTTCGGTGGCCCAGCGTTCGCAGGTTCAGATCCCAGGCACGCACTGACGCACTGCTTGTCAAGCCATGCTGTGGCGGCGTCCCATATAAAGTAGAGGAAGATGGGCACAGATGTTAGCTCAGGGCTGATCTTCCTCAGCAAAAAAAAAAAGAGGAGGATTGGCATTGGATGTTAGCTCAGGGCTAGTCTTCCTTAAAAAAAAAAAAAAGAGTCTTTTCAGTTACATTTCAGTATTTAATTTCATCATATTTTGCTGTTAAAGGAATACTTATTCTTTCAGCAGCTAGTGTTAAAGCAAATAGAATAATTAGATAGATGATAAAGTTAGGGGACCTTATAGGATCTATTTAAACTATATCTTAATGTAGCATTTATTATGGGAGGATACTCTTATAGTGCATTTCCAATGCAAATTAGAAAGGAGTATTCTTTTATTAGCTGTGGAATAAGTCAGCCTTGCAATTGAGGAAGTCAAGAAACTGAAAGACCTGAGTGTTGGATGAATTATCTATATGAAGTTAAATTCACCAAGAATGATGAGGATAAGTGATGAAGAGGAAAACAGTGATCCAGGTACTAAAGTGATCGTTGAAGGAGGAAGGTTGATTAAGACGTAGGTGACAGTAAAAAGGAGTCATTAAGGGGTATTGTCAGATGATTATGTGTTGGTATCAAGTATTGTTATTAAAAATTTAAATCAATGGTTTTCTTTTATTTGTTCTTTATTTTTCATTTTGAGTTTTATTATATTTTGGCTATGTCATGTCCTGTTTAATTCCATTTTATAGAACTTATTGAGGATTTCTTTGTGGCCTAATATATGGTCAATTTTTGTCAGTGTTCTGTTGCTGTTTGAAAATAACGTACATTCTTGATTGGAGGGTATGGAGTTTGATATGTAGCTCTTGAGTTCATCTTTTTTTTTTTTTTTTTTGGTGAGGAAGATCAGCCCTGAGCTAACATCCATGCCAATCCTCCTCTTTTTGCTGAGGAAGACTGGCTCTGAGCTAACATCTATTGCCAATCCTCCTCCTTTTTTTTTCTCCCAAGCCCCAGTAGATAGTTGCACGTCATAGTTGCACATCCTTCTAGTTGCTGTATGTGGGATGCGGCCTCAGCATGGCCGGAGAAGCGGTGCCTCGGTGTGTGCCCAGGATCCGAACCCGGGCCGCCAGTAGTGGAGCGCGTACATGTAACCACTAAGCCACGGGGCCGGCCCCAACTCTAGAGTTCATCTTATTAATTATATTATTCAATGATGAGGAAATCAAACCCATAGTTTAACTCATTTTGTGTTAAACTCAGAATAATCTGTGTATGCTGTTATATAAATAGTTTATTGTGTTGAAGTGAATTTGAAATTTTAGAGAATTTGAGAGATTAACACTGTGATTCCAACTTTAAAGGATTGTTACTAGGTTTGTTATTTTAAGCTGAAAGTTGTTAAGAGAATTTGCCTAAATTTTAAAAGACTATTGAATTATTTAAAAGAATTTGAGTTTAACTCAAAAGAGTCATGTAAATACTAGGAAGGATTTGCTTAGTAGTGCTATGCCCCTGCCTGATCGAGCATTTGAAGTTCTTCAAATTTAGTTTCAAAAAAAAAGAAAAGAAAATATACTAATCTAAAATGCAGTTTAAAATGCTTAGAGAAATCAATTAAGTCCATAAGTTAGATGGTTTAAGTGGAATTTAGTCCATTCTACAGTAGTTGACCAAACATTAATTATTTCCCTGAAAATGATTGTTCGTGTTTTACATAAAATGTACTAGGTTTCTAGATAAAATAAAAGACTCTTTAAGGTGGATTTAAAAGCTTAAGGAAGGGGGCTGGCTCGTGGCTTAGCAGTTAAGTGTGCACACTCCTCTATTGGCGGCCCCGGTTCAGATCCCGGGCGCGCACCGACGCGATGCTTCTCCGGCCATGCTGAGGCCACGTCCCACATACAGCAACTAGAAGGATGTGCAACTATGACATATAACTATCTACTGGGGCTTTGGGGGAAAAAAAAGGAGGAGGATTGGCAATAGATGTTAGCTCAGAGCCAGTCTTCCTCAGCAAAAAGAGGAGGATTAGCACGGATGTTAGCTCAGGGCTGATCTTCCTCACAAAAAAAAAAAAAAGAAGCTTAAGGAAAATATGGATTTTAAATTTGGAAATTCATTTAATTGAATATTTAACTCCCATGTAATTCTAAACAGTCTTTTCTGGGCACAAAAGCCCTCCTTGAGCTTCAGAAAACTCCCATTAATGAAAACTGACATTTTAATCAAAATTCCAGAAAAGGGGGTGGGTAGGTATGGCTGTCTAAGGAAGGAACATAGAGGAAATCTCAGTGAAAGACTTCAGGGGAACATGGTAGCATGAACACAAGTATCAAAGAATCCTCCCATCCTCAAGTGAAATGAACAAAGGAATACAAAAATAGAGATGCTGTATATAAAATTTGAAAGAAGGCTATCTATATCTTACAAACATTCATGAATTATTGGTAGATCCATTACAATGGGACCAGATTAAAGGAAGATATCAAGGGACTGACAAATCTCCCTTTTAAGAAAGTAGAATGGTTTCACAAAGTAAATGGACAGATATCCTGGAAAAATACCATCAATGTCTCCTAATTTTCAGGGGCCAGGGCTGGAAGCAATGGATGGGAGACCCTAGAATGGGTTAGGGGAATATTTCATTTAGAATCTCTTTCACCATCACAGATCAACAGAGTTTGAAAGCAAAATGTCCAACGGCAGGTATGGCCACACTAGGCAGGAAGCTGATTCTTCCACCTCTGTGGGCTTCTTCAGAAAGAAGACTAGACAAGGGCATGTGGCTCAGTTTACTCCAAATAGTGCAAAACAATGGCATTTATTAGTGGGGAGGAGTAGCATAAAACTTTGAATGGAAGGGTTTTTGGGTCCGGAAAAAAAGCTTGAGATGGAGACTGGCTCAGAGTCATAGGGAAAGGGCAAAGCTCTACTCTTGTCCTGATTTTTTTTCCTGCTGACCCTATCCATACTAAAAATTAATGCTAATATTTACTCTCTTACTTGCTAATGTGGCTGCATTAGGGATGTCCAGACCCTGTCTCATTAGAGTTCTAAACTATGTACTTAAGGAATTGGGTAGTGGGTGGGAGGGAACCTGGTCCATACCAGACCCTCTTCAACGTTCTGGTTGACTGTAGAATCTGTGTTCTTCAGTGTAGGTCTGAGAACTTGAGAATGTGGTATGTGATTGACTTCTTTGCACAATTTGATAGAGTAATGGAGCTTACAGAGCATAAAGCATACAACAGACACATAACCACTTCAGTATATGCACTAATTGATGCATGTGATATATGTAGTGGGTGGGAGCAGGTAGGCAGCTGGGCCAAGGAGGCTTGTGAAGAGGCTGAACAGCCCTGGTGTGTTGATGGTTGATGTTAATAACAACAACAAGTTGTCTCTTTGCATTGTAAAATGGACATATGTCGAATTCATCCATCCTCAGTTTTAGTGATGCCAGTTTACTCCTGCAATAAGTTATAACAGAATTACCAATATTAGCTTATGGTTGTAATTATTACCCAATCCACTTATTACCAGGGAAAGCAATTCATAGGCATTTTACCCTGTGTCTTTGCCACGACCATGGCTGAAATCAGACTGTAGACTTGTTACAAAAAATTGTTCAGATACAACTGTATTTGAAATTGTTAATGGTTCTCTGGCTTTTGTTACATCTTTGGCTTAAAAATCAGATGGCAGCTAAGAGATCTATATATGTAAAATCGTGACTAAGTGAGCAAGGATCCACTCAGTGTCTGCTTTAAATTAACAGTGTGGTTACTGGGAGAAGCAAAGGCCCAGGTTCAGACAGACTTGCATTTACAATCTGGCTTTGCCATTGACTAGTGTGTGATTTTTGCATAGGTTATTCAATTTTCCCAAATGTGTTTCCTCATCTGGAAATGTAGTAACACTACCTAGTAATTGTAAGAATTAAATTATTAAACTATCTTCTAACAAAAAATCCTCTAAAAAAGTGCCTGAAACATAAAAGGTACTCAATAAACACCAACTATCCCTTAAATATAGCTTATAATTTATTCCAGAGGAGGTTGATAGTTTCTGTCCTATGAGTAAAAAGTCTTGACTTGTTGATTTTTAACTATATAGAGACCCCAAAACTCAACTGTAAATTACACAGACAATAATTCCAAAACATCTGAAAACCCTTCTATTCTAATGCCATTTATCAATCCTAGTATATTTGGATACCTATGTACATTTTAGGGTTTAAGGTGAGATATCTCAAAGGGCAAATGACACACATTTTTCTTTTTAGAGAGATTTCATTCCATTATTTTCTAGTGGCGAAAAGTCTTGCCAGACATTTTGCTATGTTCTTCCTATATATGAGAGATGAATATTAAGGTGAGGGGATTAGGGGGTGTAGAGGACAAGGGAGAGATCAGGACGAGGAAATGAGAGCAACAAAAAACACTATTTCTCTTCATCGTGAGTTATGATTGCTCATTCACGTATGTAGAGTGTTTGAGAAGGTGGCCTGTATAACTGGCTTCTTGACAGCACAATTTGGTAGAGTAGTGGAGTTTAGTGAGCATGAAGCAGCCAGCAGACGCACCCAACTCCTTCAGCACATGCAGTAATGAGCATATGTGGTATGAAGAGTGGGTGGGGTGGGAGGGGGTGGGCATGGGAGATTGGGAGAACACTGAACAGCACTGTAGTTTTGAGAACTGATTTTAAAAACAACCCAGTGACAGTTTGCCTCTTTGCATTCAACAAATTCCTATAATAGGCTGTTAATACCCATATTAATTTAGTTTATATGTCAGACTTTCTGGGTAGTTTGTAAGCTCCTTGAAGGCAGGTGGCATGCCATTTCTTTCTGCATACCCGTCCCCTAGGATAGGCACTCACTAAATGTCTGATGGATGGATAAATAAATAAATGATCACAAAGTTAAATAGCCTGAGGTTACTGAGCTGAATGTGTCCTGTGTTGAGACTGTAACTTCAGTAAAATATTTTAAGAGGCTAACTCTGCCCATTTATATGTTTAGAGAAATATTGTCACTTACTGTCACAAACTGGAGGCCCACAAACTTAATTTGGTAAACAATGTGTGTATCTGTCTATGTATTCAAAAAATTTAACTTAGCTATATGTGGAAATAGGGATATATCATAAAAATTTGGATTGTATAGTGTTCTTGATTGGTTCTTGACTAATACACAATTTATTTTGAAAAAAGGAAAGATTTGCCTTTGGTAGGGCAAATGCTTATGTGAAAAAATTTGGCAAGAACTAAGTAGCGACTGCCCTTTCTGGATGGGACATGTAATCTGTAATTTACCATAGTCCCTACCTACTCACTTTACTCATCTATGTTACCTACTTGATCCCAAATAGCTGATTGAGTTTGTGAAGTCCATGCCAGATGATGGCCTGGTTAAAAAAGGGCACACAAAGAAGAAGAGGATACCATCTCCTCTTCCAAAAGTACCATGAGAAATCTGATTGGACCTAATGGGGAGCTGTTGTGGTTGGAGTTGGAGGTAACGCACACCTGCAGAGCAGCTGCATTTGGGGGCAAAGCTGATAACTGTTTGTGCACTGAGAGATAGAGGGAAAAAAAATGGAAGATTCCAAATTCCATTTCATGAGGCTGTGTAAGGGTCCTTCGTGGTCAACAAAGACCAGTCTTTCCGCAGTCGGGGGCTTGCAGTGAAAGAACTTGGTTACTGAAGGGGGAAGAACCGAATGGAGGTGGACTTAGATTATACTCAGTCCAAACTACCTCATACAGCTCTCTGGTTCTTAGAAGTCAGCCAATTCAATTTACTTACATTTGGCTTCTGCTTCCAAAAATGCATACATTGGATGACACAATCTGTTATATTAGATTTACTAATCTTTTACAGTGATGCAGCAAAGAGCAGGCCAAATATCTTAGACACATGAGATTTATGGCCAATGATTAATCTTGTAAAAATAATAAATTGCCACCAAAAAGGGGGAAAGAACAGATTCTTTCCCAAACAGGAAAGGAAATTTAGCTCACTCATTTGATGGATGAATATTTCTTAAAAAAAAAAAAAGAAGAACAAACAAATAGAACACATTTGGAATCTAAAAAATCTCTTTCTGAACACCCAACACTCTCAACATCTTCCAAAACCGACTTGGTGGGTATAGTTGGCAAAGTGAATTTGCCCTCTCACCTTAAGAATATTAGCAAATTGCAATGGGTACTCTCCAGAAGAAATGATATTCTTGCACTAGGACTTTCCAGGAGGAATACGGCTTCTACAGTTGGCAGGTTCTAACTGACACTTGCAAACAGGTCCAGTTTGAAAGATGAGGATTCAGGATGCAGTGAACAGCATGTTTTTCTTATTATTTTTTATGTGTATCTAGCCTTTTGGAAAAAAAAAATAGAAAAATGTCCCTGAAACTGAAACTCAAATGACTTGTAAAAGCCATCCCTGTATTTTTTCTCTAGTTCTTACTTTTTCCTTATGATTTGAAAAGAAAAGGTGAAAATTAAATTTATTCTTTTTTAGATTTAGAGGAAGAGTAATTTTGCTTTTTTTGAGGAGGACGGCTGTGTAGCAGGTTGGCTAAATCTAAACATACTCACATATCACATACATACTGTATTCCTGGTAGTACTCTTGCTCATTATTATCACTTTTTAAAATGAAAAACCCACCTTTTCTGAAGTGCTATTACCTTATAGTCCATTGCTTTTTTTGAGCTTTCTATAAAAATTCAGGGGAGTCTTGCTTCACTGGTTTTTCATGGAAGAAAACATTTCCTTTGCAGCTTGGAATTAAAAAATGCAACTATTGGAGTTGTTTTCCTTTTCCTTCCTCTAAAACCAAGAAACATATTTTTCTTTCTGCCCTGAGACTATTACTGAACTATCAGATGACCAGCTGGGTCCTGAAACCAAGATATTTATAGTCTGTAAATATTTTTATGGTGGTAGTGGTGAAGAAAGGGGTGGTCTTCCCTATACACACAGACTGTCTTACAATTTTTTTTTTTAACATTTAAAAGTAAGCCTATTTTTCCTTCAATGAGAGCAAAGCAATCTAAGCATCTGCTAAGAGAATTTATGGTGATTCTCATTTATTGCATTCTCAGACATTGTGGATCTGTGAATTATACAGATTATGGTTTGATTTTTGTGGTTCTCTTTCATGTACAACATAGGTACTGAGAAATAATAAAGCTTTATAAACATAGACAAAATTGTATTTCAAATGTTGCTTTTTTTTCCTGAATCAGTTTTATCAGAGCATGTAGTCCTGGAAACAAAGTTTAACTCAGGAGTTTACTTAAAAAAAATACTGGTATTTGTGCATCAAAGGCAATTTAATGATGTATAAGTCAGGTCTGCTTTGGAACAAATGATCCCTCAATCTCAATAACTGAGAAGAACAAAGGTGTCTGAGGATCAGCTGTGGCTCTGCTGCACCTGTCCTCTTATTCCAGGATCCAGGATAAAGGAGCAGCTCTTATTGAAACGTCATTTTTGCTCCTAAAGAAAGAGAATAAGAGAAACTCACCATGGCTCTTAAAGCTGCTGCTTGATGTGGTATGAGTCACACATGCTGTTGATCAAAGCAAATTGCATGGCCAAGACTGATATCCACTGGGCAGGGAGGTGTGTTTCTCTCACAAGAAGTCACTGCGGGTTCCATGGCAATGGGTGAGATGAATAATTACCCTAAAGGAAAAGGGAAGCAAATAATTGAAAACCACAATACAATCTCTCAGGATGAGGAACTTCCATAAACCCATCACCAGTCAGTCCAGGGTGTTTCCAGTCTCCATCCTACATACGTGATTTAAATCAGGACTCCTCCACCATGAAGAACACATCCAGAGTTCCTTCTTCCTGTTTTTTAAGGTGCACTCAGGATATTAAAAAATAAATTTTATTTTTTGCATAAGCAGAGACAATTTAGAAGGGTCAAAATTCTAAAAGAAAAACATTATAATGTAGCCTACAACTGGAGACACATGCAAGTATTGCTCAATGTTTCTAATTTCTTCTACCTTCTGTTGTTATTTTTCTCTTCTGTGTCTTCTAATCCCTCATCTTCTCCATTTCCCAAAATACATAAATTTTATTATTATATCTCTCACATGTTCTTGATTTCTCTTCTTTCCAATTCCCTTTTCTCTTTTCATTTCATTAACTCATTCCTTCAATTAATCAATATTACTTCCTGAATATGTCTAGGATACCAAGATAAAACAGATATGGTCCCTACCTCAATTTATGAAATAAGAAAGTCCTACTAAGTCTGTCTAAGGTAACTTATAACTCTGAAATCCTATGATTATTTGCTCCCCAGGGTATGCAAATTTGTAGGAGAGAGAAAGATATACAAAATTAGCTATAATATGAGGTAAAATGTTTTAAGTGCCAGGAAAGGGTAGTTGATAAAGTGCTATGGAAATTCAGTAGGAGGAGATTATTTTTAGGATGGGTTGGCAATAGATCAGTCTCATTATCTGAATTTTCTAATCATTTCCTCTTTAAAAAGTTTTGTTTTCTTTCATTGACTAACTCTTTCTCCCTCTATAAGATCTTTTATCCTTGGTGACCAGCTTTGAATATTGTTTTTATATACCAAGACTCTTTTGTTTGCAAGTTACAGAAACCGCATTCAATCTGGCTTAAGCAGAAAAAGGGAATGTACTGCCTCATAAAATGGAAAAGTGTCAGGCCTCCAGACATAGAATCTAGGTATTTAAAGGATGTCATCAATAATCCATTTCTCTTCCTTGGCTTTTCTTTTCTTGCTGTTGGCTTTAGTCACAGGCAGGCTCTTTCCTCATGGCTCTAAGATAGCCACCAGACTGAGAGCCTGTTTAGCAGTTTAGCAACCTCAGCAGTTCCAGCTCTCTCAGGAGTTCCAGCAAAGGTTCTACTTTGATTGGTCTGTCTTGGGAAACAGTCCCACTCCTGAATCAATTACAGTAACTAGGGGAATGGTATGCTTCAACTGGTCAGGCTGGTGTCATGTCACCACTCTTGGAACCTGGAGGAAGGTGAGCCTTCCTTAAAAATAGACATAGTGTGTATGTTTCCTTATTAAGGAAAATAAGATTGCTGTTTGAGAGGAAGGGAGAATGGAAAATAGACATGCAAAAACAACAGATATCTGCTACATAGTAAGGGCTTAATAATATATTTTGATGAAAATGATGGTGTTGTTATTGATTTTATTCATTGTATAGGCATGTATGGATGCCAAGAGAATTATATCTTTTCTCCTCAAAACCTTATTGTCCTTAGCCTTTTCCTCCAATCTCATTCACTGTCAATCCTATTCCCTGCAGAGATTGTCATTTGTTTTTTATTTCTTTAAACATATTAAAGCATAGTTGTTTTATAGTTTGATGGATTATACCAATATTTGGAGTCTTTGTGGGTCTGTTTATGTGGTCTGTTTTTTCTTGTCCACAGTGACTTTTCTTTGTGTGTATGTGTCTGGTTATCTTTCATTTTGTGCTGGTTATTGTATTCAAAAAGTTATTTGTAGGAATAATGTGAATTCAGGGTGAAGGTACTTTATTTCTGAGCAGGTTTTGAATTTGCTTCTGCCAGCATCTGTGGGCACTATCAGTCCAGGTTCACCTTAATTCAAATGCAGTGCTGGAAGGTCTCTAGACTACCCAGGTGATATAAATCTGGGATGCACAATGTAGTGAGGCTGGTTTATCACTGAGCCATACTGGCTTTAAGGGTATAGCTAGGAAACCAGCTTATTCTGAGGAGGGTCTCCTATTTAACTCCTCAACTAGTGTGTACCTTGTATTTGAATTTCTGTTTCCCTTCCACAAGAGACCCTCCACTTCCTGAGAAAATGAAAATTCACATTTGTATGTTGGGCAAATAGCCTCAGGATGAAAGTGGCTTTTGTGCTCACTTACCATTCTGGGCTCTTGTTTGGCCTGTTATTCCTTACTGTCATGTTAGTTCTTTGTGGCTGTTAGAAGGGTGATTATTATATTCAGCATTTTTAGTTGTTTTCAGCAGAAAAGTTGGCTCAAATAATGTAGCCTGCCATTCCTGGGAACTGGAAGTCTTCTGAAAACACTGGTCCATGCTTTGTCATTCCTGATCCTTTCTCTCTATTTGCTCTCCCAGTTCTCTGCCCCTATTCTTTCCTTGTACTCTGCTTATGGATAGGCCTTACTGGAATGGGATAGCCAAACCTGTATTTCTTGATGTGACATCATGGATCAATTTATCATAATCTTTCTATTTTGTATGTGGGACGCCTCCACAGCATGGCTTGGTGAGCAGTGTGTAGGTCTGTGCCCAGGCTCCAAACTTGTGAACCCTGGGCCATTGAAGCAGAGTGCATGAACTTAACCACTATGCCATGGGGTAGGCCCCAATTTCTCATGATCTTTGATGCATATCTTTCTTTTTCTGTCTTGAGATTGATATGAGGTGCTTCTGATTTCTTCAAAATACTATCATCTTGGTCCATTTAGACTCTGGGGTATTTCTGGGATATCTATCTTTCCAATCTTAAATCATTTCTATCATTTGAAAGCATGATAAGAATTACAGTATGACATAGACGAGGGGTACCAAATATACAAATAGTATTGCATATTTAGAGTTGTATTATGTACATGTTTGCAGATATAATATTTCCTTTACCTCCTGTCCTGCTTAGGAAACATTTACTAGCCTTGTTTACTTGTTATTGTTCTTGTAATCCCCTTAGATTTCAGTTTTTTCCCTCAAATTTTCTCCTTGGCTTGTTTGTTGGTTCTTTTCCTCTAGACCCTTTACATTTAATATTTTTTCAAGGTTTTCTCTTTGGATTTTTGCCTCCCTACCCAGGCAATCTCTTCTATTCCTACAGCTGTAATTGTATTCTATGTGTACCTGATAATCAAATTTTTTCTCCCTAGCAATGGCCTCTGAAGGTGCTCCAGTTCCATATTAACACTGATTACTAGGTATCTCCACCAGGATATTGTACATGTTCTAAAATTCTACATTTCCAAAATTATATTCTCTATCTATCTTTCTCCTCCAGACTCTTTTTCAGGATTATATTTTTTGGTAATAGCATCAACATTTACCCAGTCTTCCAAAATAGATATTTCAGCATCATTCTTGCCTTCTACCTCTCCTCATTCCCACATTTAACTGGTCAAATCCTTCCTTTCCATTTCCACTAATATTGCCCTGGTTTAGTTTCATATGTATGTATGTATATATGTATATAAAGACTATACTCATTATTTGCGGATTTTGTATTTACAAATTTGCCTGTTCACTAAAGTTTGTAACCTCAAA
Organism: Ceratotherium simum simum; assembly: GCF_057802395.1. NCBI lineage: Eukaryota > Metazoa > Chordata > Mammalia > Perissodactyla > Rhinocerotidae > Ceratotherium > Ceratotherium simum. Next base: position 31,895,970 of record NC_141922.1, read on the forward strand.
ATCAATATTCGTGGCAATTTCATGGTCATTCATGGACATGCACAAAGTGGCAAAAAATTTGAGTCACCTGATATCCATGTTCCCAGCTGAGGTCGAATGAGCCAATGCTCTGCCTTCTTGTTTCAGCTCTCATACTGTGAACAAGTGTTCTTTTTGCAATCTATTTAGTGCCAGATTTTTCACATTTTTGAACTTTTTTTGTTGGTGATTTTACTGTTTATAATGGTCCCCAAGTGTAGTGTTAAAGCGCTGTCTAGTGTTCCCCAATGCAAGAAGGCTGTGATGTGCCTTACAGAGAAAATACATGTGTTAAATAAGCTTTATTGTTAAATAGGCTTCATCCAGGTATGAGTTATAGGGCTGTTGCTGTGAGTTTGATGTTAGTGAATTAACAATATATATTAAATAAGGTGTCTTTAAGCAGAAACACATAAAACAAGGTTGTATATTGATTGCTTGATGAAATGTGACCAGGGGCTTGCAGGAACCTAACCCTGTAATTCTCCTAGCAGCAATCGTTCAGTATGTGCTAATTCAGTGTTCATAGCAACTTTATAGAAACGTAAATACCATGAATAATGAGAATCAACTGTGTATATAATGATATATATAATACAGTCATATTTCATATATATATATATATGTAGTAACTAACCTCTGGTTTCCCTCAAATGCATTTTCATTATTACCAAAGTAATTATCTTCCTAAGGTAGAATTGAATATATTATACCTCCTACTTAAAAAAAATCCTCAATTCATATTGAAGATAAAATTCCTATTCATTACCATGGAAGTCCATTCACCTACAATCTAGCTGCAACTTACTTTGCTGATTGAAAACCTCATCTTCTCTCCCTCCCTCCATGACCCACCCCATTAGCACATTCGTTTATTAGACAACTATTTCCCTTTATATCTTTGTTTTCTCTGTTTCTATCAGTTTTGACTTAAATGCATTTTTTTTTGCTTCCCTGATAAAATCCTACTCAGCCTTCAAGACTAAGCTTATATATCATCTCTGTGAAGCTTTTCTTGATACTCACACAACTGCAGTAATTGCTCTTTATATTTATTTCCAATTTACATTTATCACTGTTGCAGAGGGACTTTCAAATATGGAAAGGGGAAAGGCAAGAATAAACTCTGTGTTATTGGCTTGGAATGGGAGGTATATAAAGAACTCATGGTTTTAACTCTGATGCTGAGAAGAACTAGAAGCTATGGCACTCCAGTAGCATTGCATACACTCAACACTTGGATCTTGGTTTTTAAATATAATTCTCCACTTAAAGGAACCAGGGCTGCTTGGACAAAAGGTTCATTCCAAGGCTGGAACCCAGGTGAAAACACAAGATAATTCTGGAAGTTATGGTTGTACCTAAAAGTGAAAAAGTACTTAAAGAAAAGAATGTTTGGAACATGTCAAAAAAACACAGAACCCAGCTTAAGATTCTCCCACAAGCCAAATCTGGGACAAATTGAGAATCAAAATAAATATAGTAACACAACATAACCTATTGAACAAAATAAGAATTCATGGGTCCATACTGATAACAATCAATTAATCAGGGAGAAGAGAAAGCTTTCCTTTACAGTAGAATAACAAGTAATAAATATAGAAGAAATAATGTAGTTAGAAAGTCACCATTTGGCAACCATCAGAGTAATAACTGATTTGAACAAGAATCGTTAATGGATGACGAAAGTAGTAGGTGAAAGTTTGATGAGGAAAAGAATGTTTACATAGTCCCAAAGTGTTTCCCATAAATTGTTATTAATGTCAAAAGGAAAAATAGTGATTTTACCGTGTAAATTCCTGACAGACAACATCTGAACCAAATAACGGGTAATGGGACATATCAGCATCATCTTCCTCTTGATATGATGCCCTGAGAAGGACACAGCATCAATTTCATAGTATTTCTCCCAAAAAAGGCATAACCTCAACCTAATTATGAGGAAATATCAGACAAATCCAAACTAAGGGATATTCAACAAAATAGACTGTGTTCTTCAAAAATATCAAGGTCATGGATGACAAAGAAAGACTGAGAAACAGTTCCAGATTAAAGAGGACAATGAGGCACGACAACTAAATGTAGTATATGATCCTGGATTCAGTCCTGGTCTGGGGAACAAGTAGCAATAAAGGGCATGTTAGACAACTGGGCAAATTTGAATATAGATTGTGAATTAGATAATTGTATCAATGTTGAATTTTCTAATTTTGATAATGTTGAGGTTATATAAGTGGATGTTCTTAGGAAGTATATACTGAAGTATTTAGGGGGATATACCATATTTAAAACTTGCTCATCGATGGTTTAGAAAAAATATAAAATGTAAACACTTTGGGAAACAAAGATAATCTCTTATTTATTTATTTACTTTTTACTGTTTATCTCTTCCCAGTAGGAATATAGGCTCCATAAGGGCAATGATCTCATCTTCCTTTTTCACCGCTGTATCTTCAGCACCCATGACAGTTCAATATGTAGGACTTCAATAATTATTTGTTGAGTGAATAAAGGAAAAACATATGAAGACAAATAACAATAGAATAGACTTCCATGCCTTTAATTTTGCTCTCTCCTAAAACCTTACTAAATCTAAAGTAAAATAATTTTTTCAAAAAAGGGGGAAAACCCATAAGGAAAGGAAGAATAAAAGACAACAGATGCCTACCCCCAACACTTCCTCTTGGCAGAATATTGGAAAATTTTTCTCAGGGAAATCTGACCAACCCAAGAGAAAATAATAATAGGTTATCTTTTGATTCCTCTCAATAAATGCCTCTGTCAGTTTACTTCTGGTCCATTTTTACCATATGGTAAAGCTCAAGTTGACAAGCATCACCCAAGTGATGCGTTTTTTTAATTAGCTTTTTAATGTCTCACTTTTAAATATAAGCAAAAAGCCAAGAATTATCAAACATCAAGAAAAGCCTCAAAGATGAAAAAGACCAAAACAAACACAGAGAAAAGCAACTTGCAATAAACAAAACTATGTACACTAAAGAAAATTTTAAAAAGGAAAACAAAATTCTTGGAATTTAAAAAAATGAGAAGAGCACTGGAAAATTCATTAGAAGACTTGGAGGATAAAGTTGAGGGAATATTTCAGAAAGTAGAGAAAAAAAGACAAAGAGATGAAAAATAGAGGAAAGATAGGAAAATTAGGGGAGCACTCTAATGTCCAATATTTGAACAATAGGTATTCCAAAGAAAGAGAAAATGTAGGGGGGAAATCATCGACAAACAACTAAAGAACCTGTACAGAACTGAAGGACATAAATTTGCAGGTTTAAAGGGCCATCAAACCTTCAGCAAAATCAATGAAAAAGATCCACGATAAAGTATTTTCAGTGAAATTTCAGACCTCCAAGCTTCGGGGAGTAGGCTGCAGACAGGAACATAAAAAAGAATCAGTAATTAGAATGGCTTTGGCCTTCTCAAAAGCAACATTGGAGGGTAAAAGACAACAGAGTAATGTCTTCAAAATACTAAAGAAAAATGATTTCAATCTAAAATTTTATACTCAGCCAAACAATCAGTTGTGAGGGTAGAATAGGGACATTTTTAAACATGCAAAGTCTCAAAAAATTTACCCCTATACAAAATTTTTCAAGAAATTCTTGGAGAATATCCTCCACCACAATTAAGAATTAACTAGGAAAGAGGAAAACATGGGACACAGGAAACAGAAAATCCACTAGAGCTGAGAGGAAAAGAGAATTCCCAGGAAGATGGTGAAGGGACATCCCAAAGTGACAAGTGTGTATCAGGCACAAAGGGTAACTAGTCCAGCTGAAGCATGCCAGAGCCTTCAAGAGGAAGTTTAAGAAGATGAAACTCATGGTCTACTTGGTATGAGTGAACATACTAAGAGATGATTAAGACGACCAGAAGAATGTGTGGGTTGAATTTCTGGTAAGTCACAGGAAACTCTGCTGAAGAGAAAACAAGGTAATGATAATTCCAGAGAAAACAAAAAGTTGCACGGGAAAGTAACAGTAGTCATAGTTTACAACATGACTCAGCTCTGAATAACATTAGTCATAATAATATAACCATTCAATATTGATCTAAACATATTTGAAAGATGGGGAGATGGTGTGTAGGGAAGAAGCAAGAGGAAAAGGGAATAAGTTTTCATTTTTTATAGTGGAAAAATCAATAGATTATACTTACATCAGCCATGGTTCAGTCAGGAGAGCAGAGTCACTGGGTATTATAGATGGAGTTATAGGAATTAGATCTTACATGATTGTGAGGGGAGCTGAGAAAGTGAAGGTCTAGAAGGGGAATTGGGGGACCATAGGAGTCCCTAATGTGTCTGAGAAGCCAAGCATGCCCCACCACCATAGTGCGATGGCAAAGGGGGAATCTGGAGAGGTCTCTGGAAATCTATTGCCTCTACAGCTAGTCATCTAGTGGTGGGCCTGGGGTCTCTGGGTCAGCAGGGCTAGCAGTCAGGAAGAAAAGCTGGATGTAGGGCAGAGTGAATTGCAAGCTGGTACTCACTGTGTACCTCAGCTTCTGTCCATCACTGCATCTTACTGCAAAAATTCCTTCAGAAAGTCTTGACCATTGTTTTATTTCTGTCCCCCAAATCTCATGTAAATTCCTCTTCTAGCAAGCTCTAACTCAAAATCATTACATGGCAGGGGATTTGGGAAATACAGTGCCCAACTAAACACAGGTGATAGTACAAACCACAACAGTCCATCTCCTGACAATCTGGCATCCAATACATGCCCCTTTTAACAACATTTAATTTCCAAATAAAGAAAAAAGCAAATTTATGCTTCCACAGAACATGGCACACCTAGCCACACAAAAACATATTGACCTTCGTCCCAAAAGAGGATACACACAGTCACATATGTCCCTTTATTCATCTTGGGGTGATATTCATTCTTTTAGCTGAGTCACACTATTTCATATTCTGTAGTTTAAATACTGAAATATAAGGTTAACTACAATTTACATATTTTCTGTTAGAGGAATAGGAGATCACAGAATATTAATATTTGATATTCATATCAAATCAAGGAAGAAATACTTATTACTATAGTCTGTGTTTCTGCAACTAGTCATATGATTGTAGCTGGTATTTATAACTTAATTTTCCCCTAGGACTGAAATAGATGGGCAGCCTACTAAAGTCTTACTTGATTTGTATAACAGAAAAACTTTATGTCAGGCTTACAGGAGTGTAGCTTAAGTCACCAAGATAGAGAGTCACAGTCCCTTAACCAATCTCAGACTTGAGCCAGTTCACAGCCCCAGAGCTCCTTAGAGGAAGAGGAGGTCAAGACTCTTGAGCAAGGACCCTCACTGTAAATCTTTCTCCTGTCCTTCCCCAATAGAACCTGGGGCCATTTACTCAGATGACTGTGTATTTGGAAGGGGAAATAACCAGAATTTGGGGGACTACTCTTCATTTCTTGACATGCAAAATGTCAAGAGAAGGGGCTTATGAAGACTGGATAACTAATGGAGTTTTGGCTTGGGTCCATCTCCCAGTGGGCCTAGTAGATCCCCAAATTCACACCATGGTAATTTCCTCAGTTCTGGAATGAAGTTAGAGTAGACATACTTAGAACCCGCACATTGGTTCTCTGACCCGTGTATATATTTTTGTATTATTATGTGTATAATGTATTATTATTTTGAAATTTTCTATATTCCAAAGTTAAAGTGGCTTATAAAGATGCATATAATACTGCAAAGTAAAATACATTAAAAATAGGTGAAAAAAACACAGCAAAGGGAAAATAAGAGTAGAAACATAAAATGGAGCAAGAAATGAGACCAGTACATAAAGTGCCTGCCTGTCTTGTACACTTGCTGATGGAAGGCCACTAATTTGCTCTTGAACAGTAACATGATTCATTATAACATAAGTTAAAGACAAACCAGTTGCTTAGGAGAGTCATATTTATTTTGGATACTAGTACTGAAAAAAGTTCTGGGGAGGGTACTTCCTACTCTCAGGGATTACCTGTTCTATTGTTCATCTCAAGTAGCATAGCTAATTGAGTGTCCACAAACAGTGAAAAGAAACATTCTCTTCATATTAATGAAAACTGAGTCTAATTCTTAAAATAGCTAAGAATCCTTATCTCTCTCGTTATTAACTGGGTGTAGTAACACTTCCTTCCAGCAACCACATTTACACGGAAAAGAATGGAAACGACACACATTACTTTAGTTCAAAAGAGTTCAGAGCACACAAGATTAAATAAAGGAAATAATTTTAAAACTTAGGTCAAATCTTGAGTTTTCTCTTATGAGCTGGTCTGAGTTGGACTTCCTTTGAAGAGAGCCTCCTGGATCTCTTCCATGGGGATGGAGAGCAAAGTGAGCAATGGGCCTTATCACATCACTCTACAGAAGGGTTCTCAAGTGGCAGAACACAGTATTCACATTCGGAGGAGTCAAATATTTACACATTTTTCAAATGTTAAATAAGTGATTGTGATGTGGCTTTTAAAAACAACGAATTAGCCTGGATAAGGACTGGTCAGTGACCTTGTTGAAAATCTTTTGTATTAATTAATTTAATTACTTCATACAAAATATAATAAATGAACATAGGCTATCACATGCAACTAGCAAAATGGACATTCAGCTTATATTTAACAGGAAAAAATTATAGTATCAATATTGACACAATGGCAAAAATGCCGTAATTTGTTCCAACGTAATTAATGGATAAATTCTAGATTGGAAGAGTGAGTACAACATCAACAAATTTCAACAATGAATAAGAAGATTGTGGGAAACTTTAAATCTGAGAATATGAGTATCTGACAACATAAAAGATAAGAGAATTCTAAAGCAATTAGCTAATGAAAATGAGAGAGCCAAAGTCAATCAAATCTGTGAACATAAATACTTATGAAAGATTCAGAAAATCTTAAATCAATTGTAATGTAGCCACGTTGTACAGTCATAAAATCACTAACATCTTATGGTTTTTAGCATTGAAAAAAATGTATTAGAAAACTCCCAGGGCCGGCTCCGTGGCTTGGCGGTTGAGTGCGCGCGCTCTGATGCTGGCGGCCCGGGTTCGGATCCCGGGCGTGCCCCAGGGCACCGCTTCTCCGTCCAGCGTGAGGCCGAGTCCCACGTACAGCAACTGGAAGGATGTGAACCTATGACATAACAACTATCTGCTGGGGCTTTGGGGGGAAAAAATGAATAAATAAAATCTTTAAAAAAAAAAAAAAAAAAAAAAACTCCCAAATGAAAATTTAAAAAGAATGACATGGGGAAGAGCGTTTACAAGTATGACACAAACACAGAAGCTATACAAGATAAGACTGATGAATTTAACTACATAAAAATATTTTAAAATTTTTGGCGTAGTAATATACATCAAAAGCAAAGTTAAGAGACAAATGATAAACTTGGAAAAATATTTGTGACTGAAATCACAAAAGATAATACATATATTGATAGATGTATATTCTACAAAGCAAAAATAAATGACCAAGAACCTAAAAAAAGAGGTAAACGATATCTTTGGAGAGTTCATGGAAAAGGAAATATAAATAGCTTGAGCATATTAAAGACATAATTTCATTTAAAAGAAATAAAAATGAAAACTACTGAGATACCACTTTTTGCCTAGGAATATCGAAGATAAAACATGTTGACCAGTATATAGGGAGATGGGCACTGTCATACACTGTAATTTAATAGAAACTCTGTGGAAGACAATTTTAAGAATACACACACACACACACACACACACACATACACACGTATATCTGACTGTTTGATCCAACTTTTCTAAGAATTTATAATGCAAAGGTAAAATGACCCATGCAAAGGTTAATTGAAGCGTTGCTTATAACAGAAAAAGAATCTAAATGTTTATCAGTAGGGAGCTGGCTAAATACAACCATACAATGAAATGATACATGATTGTACAAAAAGAACAGGCAAGTTCTTTATGAACTGATACTGAATGAGCTCCAAGATGCATGAAAAAAATTGAGGTGCAGATTACTGAATACAATATTCTACTAGTTGCATAAAAGATGGGGGAATACATATGTGTATATACACACATTTATATATATAATATATATACACATACACACATTTTCTTGATAAACACAACATATCTCTGGAGGTATACTCAAAACTTGGAAGATTACACAGGAATAACTGATTGTCTCTGAGGAGGAGAACTCGATGGCTGGGGAGAGCATTTTCCTTGTATGCCCTTTATTAAGAATTGAATTTTATCTGTATGAATGAATTACAAGTCGAAAAACTAAAGTGCACAAGTTGCCTCCCATCTATAACATCATCTCCCACTCCTGCCCTCAGATAACCTTCACGCTCACCAATGAGTGGTATGAAGTCAACCTCATCAGTATTCTTCTCTGTAATAGACACGAGGCACATGTCTATTATAAAGCTAGTTTAATGAAACCAACATCTAAACTCAGTTTGAAGAAAAAGTCCATTGGGTCTCCAAGATGGAGAAACTGTGAGCTCTGAGCCTCAACAACAACCGATTCAGAGTTTAGAAATGAAAGGAAGCAGAAATATGGGATTAAAGTTAATGATAGTTTAGGATCCGCTAGGGTTGTATTTTTTAGTAGCAAGAACATTCCTGGGTTCTTGAAATCAGGAAAAATATTCAGTGAATGGCAGGGAAAAAAAGCCTACATTATCAACAAACTAGCCCCAAAGAGATTAAGCATGAGACTCTAAGTACCCCAACAAGTAAGTGTGACAGATTTTTGAGGTTCAGTGGTGTCCTTTAAAAAGCAGAGACAGACCAGGAGGGAGCATGAGAAGAAAGGAATTAGGAGTCTTCTTTTCTCCTAGAGCCTGTTCTTGTCCTGTTAAGAGCATTAACCAATATTCAACAGAAGCAGTGCTGTTAAAATTCTTTTTTATGAAATGGATCTAGGAGTTCACTAAACTGAAAAGTATTTCAGGTTAAAAAAAATGCCAACTGTGCAACCCAAATGATTAAAATTATGGAAAGTAATCTTTGAAGACAGAAGGCTGAAAGTGGTCTGTAAATTTAACTAAGAATAACAGCAGCTAACTCTCATTTTTCTACATTGAAAAACCATCAATGATGAGTTTGTCCTCACACTGGTTAGACCCCATAGCAAACTTCTTGATATAAATAGAAAATTGGTGTGGTGATGGATTGTAATTAGTATTTGGGTGGTGAACATGAGAACATGATGTAATCTATGCAGAAACAGAAGTATAATGACGTACACCTGAAATTTATACAATGTTATAAACCAATGTTACCACCAAAAAAAAAAAAAAAAAAGAAATAGAAAATTTATTGTAAACCAGAACTTGGTAGAGGTGAAAGAGATCTTGGTCTAATTTCCTAAAAATATCAAGGAAACTGAGACCCAGAGAATGGTCCCAAGTGACCCAAGTGGTTAATGGTAGAGTTAGATCTGCTTGGTCTTGTGCTTATTTTTGCCTTTAAATATTTTAAAAAACACTGATAACCACTGATTTTAATGGGTCTCAAAGCTGTACAGGAAGGCAGAGGGCTTATTTAGAGAAGACTTTATTTGCCCATGGATTTAACCCCTTTAGAAGTACAATAAATTTGGTGTGTGCATGTGTGAGTATATGAGAAGTGGTATTTATGATGCTGGCTGAATATTCTCTGGAATATCAAGTCATCATGCCAAATGCTGGGCCACTCTCTAAGCTGAAATGTTTCCAATTGCTTGCAAATTCTATGATAAAAATCAAAGACTCCGAAAGCCAAGAAACAGATCCACTGTTTCTGCAGTGTGTTTTGTCAACTCTATTTGAGCCCTGTGGGCCAGTCTCAGAGGCTGAATTTTCTTATCTAGGAAATAGGACCAGTGACGTCAACTCAGATTCACTTGGGTGTTCTCAGGCATGCATCAAGTGGATACCACTGAAAGTCTTAGCACATAAATATTGCTAGGTAATAGTGATGTCCAGAAAAATAGTTGTGGATAGGCAATAATGGAATAGTTAATAAACACGACCATTCTAATATTCTTATTGTTTCTATATGATTGTCTCAAGTCTCCAAATTTCCGAACATCTTCTGAAACTGAAGGTATAGAAAAGCATACTTAAATGGTACAAAATGTTAGCATAATAATATGGTATCTGTGGTCATATCTACAAACAGCTGTACTGCCATGGTTAGCAGTACAAATTCTTATCTTTTGCCTAAGGAGTAAATACATTCATTCCTACAGTAATGAATGCAGGACAGAAGATTTCACCAGAATGAAATCATGTAGCATCAAGTGTATTTAATGTAACACTTTGTTAAACGGAGTATTCCCCAAACCCAAGGCACCTAAAAGTTTAATTCAGGAGACTTTGAGGGTGGGGGGAGGGAGGAGGATTATGAGTGAGAAATACTTCAGTGGAAAGTGAACTTTTCTTTAAAGAAGCAAGGTCCCAATTTCTTGAGCACTGCAAGCAAGGTATCGCAGGTTTCTGTAAGTTTTCCTGGAAGAGAAATGAAGTCAAGAAATAACACTTCTGAGGATAAGCCAAAGCTATTGGAAATACCCCTTTCACTCCCGAAATTGAGGGCGCGGCTTAACTTCAGCCGTGATTACAGATCTTTCTATAAAACAAAGCCAAGACGTAAATTAAAAAGTGGCAGAGGTGTGGCATCTTTCGGGATGGGGCTCAGGTTTAAACTCCTCTTGTCGGAAGCAGCAGTCCGGCCGGCCGGGAGCACGCGAAGGAAGGTCTAGGAGAAGCCATCAGGCAGAGCCTTCTGTAGGAAGGTCGGCGCCGAGGTTGGAACCGACCCTGGAGCGCCCGAGAGGACGCCTTGGAGGTGAAGACAGCTGGGCTCCCCGGCCCAGCACGGTCAGGGGGCGCCCCCACCCCAGCTATTCTTCAGTTTAGCCACCCGCTCCGGAAAAGCCCAGAGGGGATTCGCCTGGGGTTAGGCTAGCTGGAGGCCGTCAGCGCTCTTTAGGACCTCAGGGAAACCCGAGAGTTTCTGGCTTTAGGACCCAGGAACTCCGAGGCAGACTTGACTTAGATGCCTTGGACCACAGCACCACCTACTTATAGAAGCATCCCGAGCTTCAGCCCGGTTGCATCTCCATCGGAAAGTGCGCTCGTCACATCCCTTCGGCCTCCCTGGAGCGTTCTGTCTCCCACCACTTGGAAAGGGAGAAACCTTAGCTGTGAAGTGGTTGTGGAGAGAGCTGGGGAAAGCGCACAATTGGATAGGGAGTCAGAGAGCGAGAGCGGGCGTGCCCCTCGCACGAGGATTGCACTCACCGGCGGGGACGCAGCATCCCACAGACTGCGGACGCCCCCGCCCCGCTCCACTCCTGCTAGGAGCCGCCAGTCCAGAGGACCTTCCGCGCACTGCGGCCCCGCGGCTGCTGCCGGAATCCCGGAGCTGCCAGGCGCGCCAGGCGGGTCTCGGCAAACTTTTCCCCAGCCCACGTGTCAGCGGGGCGGCTCGCTTCCCGAGCCCGGGATGGAGCGCCGCGCCTAGGCACGCCGCACCGCCGGAGACGTGAGTGCTCACGGTAGGCGACCCGCGCCCAGCCACCGCGGCCACGGCGCTTGGGTACGCCGCCGTGGGACCAAAGGGCCGAAGAGCGCTCCTTTAACCCTGCGCCCTCGGTGCCTTTGGAGCTCTTTCCTTTCCCTGGAGCGCCCGCACAACGCCCTTTCCCCCGGGTCGGAGTCTATAGCTCGGCAGAGCTAGCTAATTCACTGATTGTAATCACCTTCCTCTCCAAATAGCCGGCAGCTGCGAGCTCGGGGTTAAGCTGCTCCGCGGCTCGTGCCAGGCAGTGGGTTCTCTTCCCCGACTCCCTCCCCTTCTTAAATTGGGGCGCGCGAAGAAGCAGCTGCCTCCCCTGGGTTCTCTCTACCCCTTCACCCACCCTTTTTCTCCTCCTTGTCTCTCAGGTTCAAGGAGGAGAGATGCTGATCGCGCCAAACTGACCAGCGCAGCCCCTGGGCTAGTGGCGACTCGCCCTCTGCGTTTTCCGCAGCAGCGCGGTTGGTGCCGGCTCCTCGCATGAGCCCTCTAGTTCCCTGACTTTGAGAGGCGTCTCTCCCCTGCCCGACCGCCCAGATGCAGTTTCGCCTCTTCTCTTTTGCTCTCATTATCCTGAACTGTATGGATTACAGCCACTGCCAAGGCAACCGATGGAGACGCAGTAAGCGAGGTGGGTCCTACTCTGCTAGAGGTGCGTGGGGTCGGGTCGCGGCACTCACGCCTGGGCTCCTGGGGCTCGGATGGGCAGGACGGAGTCCTCCACCCGTTTTGCGAGCCACCGCTTCCCACTTTCCGGCCCCGGAGCTCTGCAGAACGCTGTCTTTTCTGCCCTCAGAAGGCGCAGCGAGCAGGAGTGAGACGCACGGAGAGCGGAGTGAGCCTGGCGTCCGGCGGGTGCTCTTGGCTAAGGGGTGGAGTCCGTACCCACGTTCGTCGCCGCGCTTCTACTCCTGAACTCCTCTCTTTCGGTCTCATTTCTTATGTGGCATCCATTTTTCTTGTTCTCCGTGTTTCTTTGTAGTCCTCAACCATCTTCCCTGCAGCTCATATGTCTCCACCTTCCCCACCCACGTGCGCCCCAAATCTTGACCCCAGATCGCTTTGGACACAGCCTGGTAGCGCGCGCGCGCGCGCACTGTGAGTGTGAGAGAGAGAGAGGGGAGAGAGCGAGCGAGCTGGGGAAGTGTACCAAGTCGAGGTGGAGGACTTGCATTTCCAGGAAAAGGGCAACTTTGATCTCTTTTTCTGGAACCTAAGACTAAATGGAATGACTTACTGAACTTTCTGCATTGAGCAGCAACTTGTGTGCAGGTTTTCTGGGGAGCGCTTGCCTGCAGAGTGATGTTTTGGGGACAGGCCTGACTTTGCCCTCTCCATTTACTTCCGTCAAAAGCGGCTGTTTCTGAGAGGTTTCTCTTAATGAAATTCACTTGCGGCTTTTTAACCGCTCCCTCCCTCTCCATCACTTGTGTGCGCTGAGGGGAAGGCGAGTGGAAGCCTCCAGAAAAGTTTCTGAGAGCTAGCTTTCCTGCAGATTTAGTGCGCGCGTGTGTATTTCTGTCTAAGTCCTGCTGTGGCTGCAGTTAATCCAACTGCATTTTAGGGGAAGGGCTGCTAAATACTATTAAGCCTTCTAGGGGGTAAACACAACCTCCAACACACACATGTACCCAGCCCTTGCGTTACCGCCTGGAAGGTGCATGGCAGCCCCTGAGAGCTATGTGTCTGCGTCTAGCTATTTGGACTTTTACGCGGTTAGCATTCGTCATGAGGTTAACAGACCTCGATTTTTCTGGGATATAAAAGTCTCACGCGGCCTGCGATGTGACTTCTTTATAACTCATTTTGTGGAATCTCGGGTCTTGCACCCCGATTTTGGAAAGAGCTTTTCGAGCCCTAATTTTTCATAGCTTTTTAGGACGTCGTTAAACTGTTCTCACCTACCCACAGGGCTGGAGGTTGGCAGGCCCAGGGCCTACGCTGGAGGTGCGACTTCGGGAGCCCTGCTCTCCCATCTACACTACACACCTGTGGCTTATAAGTAGGATACCCCTTTCTCTTATTTCTGACATTTGGAAAATGCTTACTTTCAGAAGTTATTCCACATAAAAATACTAGGGAGAAATTCCTTCCCAGAGGCCACGAAAGTTCAATGTTGGTATTAGTCTTGGAAAAGTCCCTTTCCATCTCCTTCTTCACTTCCCCTCCCCACTGGCTCCTTTCTTCACCCTAGTATTTTCTTTCAAGGTATTATTCCCGAGAGCTGGCAACTTTTGATTACACTGTGGTCAAAACTGTTTGGAGAGGCTTTCCCCCTCTTATAAGCAGAAGTTGCAGTCTGGTTGAAAAAACTAAAGTGCTTAAAATTTTGCAAAATATAGAAATATCTAAAACCCTTTGCCAAGTTCCTGTTTATTAGATGACTTACTAATTCAGTGGTGTCTTTCTGATCCACACTGCCTGTCCCATTGTGGCTGGGGAAGAATCGAGCATATTGTTTTAGTAAAACTTAATGCGGAGATGCTATTTGGTGGAGAATGACATTACAGCACTCCTGCGGCCAGAAGCGAATACTGCATGCTTTTCGCAGCAATGCCATCTCTCAAGTTCGGCCTATGCTTTCTTAGGTATCTAGTTATTTCAAAGCCGCTTTAGCAAAACCTCGTAGCAATTATCCTCCACATCCCCACGGGCTGACATTTAGAAACCCAATTCTAAAGTGTGCAATAATAACTTTTGCCAAACCAACCTTTCAATTTAATAAAATTCAAATACTTTCAAGTACATGTAAATTGGTAAGGTTGTAAAGAAAAAAAATTCTATCAAAGTGTGGCTTTTTTTCCTTTCTTAACAGATGTCCCTTCCCAAATCCCAAGTTTCTGGCTAAAATAACTGTGGTCCTTAAAAGTGACCACACTATCTGTGCCAACAAAGGGTGTACTGTGTTTTTAATTAAAAGTGGAACTACTTAAAGGGCTGGCTAGACAGTGTAGGGTGATAGTAGCTTTTCTGCTTTGCAAGGAAGCTTAAGGATTGCATTGTGAGAGTATTGAAATGAATAGAGATCTAACTCAGGTTGTGTGAATTGTCCCTCTTCACAAACTTAAGCTGGTTTTAATTGATCTCATGTCCACTGATTGATCCTACACCAATTGTTGCGCATACCAAACAATTGGCTTTCCCAAAGGAGACTGATTTAAATTAGTTCCTTGGTGAATGCTTGACTACTAGCCAAATCATGTCAGTAGTGACATTTGACATGCTAGAGCCTATTGTGGTACCACCATTTCCCCTTTTCCCTTTGTTTTGGGTAGTGGCAGTTAAATATTCTTTCTAGGAAGAAAAGTGATTACTACCTTAAAAGAAGGTGTTGTGGCTTAGAATATCAGTTATTTTCTTGGCTTTGTGCTACAATGTAGGCAGAAGTGATACCAGGATTGGTTAGGCTAATGCCTGGGATCTGATTCTTTTTCCCTTTTCATATTCCATCTGCAAATAATCAAACCTTCACTGTGGCGCATTCTCAGAACTCCTCCGGCATTATGTTTAGTCTGCTCTGTGATCTCAGATGCTCTATAATATCATTTTCTTAATGAAATAAAATTCTTGGCAGAAATCAGATAATTTAGTCAGTTAAAATCAATTGCATCCAGTCTGGAATCAAGAGCAAATATATCATTTAATTCTATGTTTTATTTCAAAACATAGCCAGAGGATTGAGAGAACAGAATATTGACCTTCCCGACTTTTGGATAAAACGGTATGGGGAGACCGTCATAAACAGCACCTACTACTCTTTCTTCCCCTTATTTAAAAAACAAAATCATAAGATAAAAATGTATTTGATAATGACTAATAGGGCCTGGAAGCAATAATTTTTAATTAGTCACAAACACAATACTGAGAATGAATATCTTGTAGAGGGGAGACTCATGCTGATGTTTTGAAAGGCTGATTGACAACTCATGTTTTGTCTACATGGTAACAGTCCTAGCTCATTGGCCCCCTCACCCTTCACTCCCCTTCAAAAGCATAGTCGTCATTGGCTACTGTTAACCCTACTGCCTGTATCTGTCTTGGCACCTCTTATGATTTATTTGTACGGTGAAATGGGTTATTTGATTCGTCTTATTTTTTGGAATGGTTGTACGCCACATTTCAGGCTGAATTACTGAAAGGTAGATAGACAAATCATAACTTGATTATGGTCTTCTGGGATTTCTTGAGCTTGGTGTGTAATGACTTAATTTTATATCTTCTTCGTTCTGTTTATATACCCAGTCACATTTTAACCAGAGATTTATGAAAACTTCTTGATAAAACACTTTAAAAGCAGGACTCCCAGACATGTAATTGGTGTTTCTGGTGGTCTAATGGTAGGGATGTAGTATGACAAGTGTTTCCTGCTCTAGCCTTTTCCATACTGAAGTCTCAGCTTCTCCTTCTTCCATAACATCACATTTTTCTAAGATTAGATTTGGCTGCTTCCATGAAACTGAAGTATTTATCATAAATCGTGTGGTGTATTTCTGTCAACTGAGGTTGGTAAAAAACAAACATTTTCTCTTAAACCTTATAGGGCTAAATTAATTTGTATTTTTAAAAATTTAATGAAGAGATTTGGAGATATTTGGTTTTACAAGTACTTCTAATGATAGCTTGTTTCTCGTGGTATTCTTTCAAAATACAAAATGGCACATGGAACGTATTAACCTACCCTTAAATGAAAAAGCTTCAAAATACATTTTGTTTGCTTGCTTTTTTAAGTTCCAGAGTATTTCAGAAAAGCTCATAGGATGTTTAACTTTGCAGCATGAATATGTTCTTTTTTTTCTTTTGTTCTCTTTTGTTAATGGGCTGCTTTTTGTTCCAGCATAATTGAGTTTTTCTGGCCAGTATCTTACCAGTATACAGAGGTCAGAAAGTTGCTGTGCCCCAACCAATGTCTTATTACACTACTGAAATTTGAAAGTGGTTCAGAATAGGTGAGGTTCCCCCAGGCCTCCATTTAATTCTGGCTTTCTTTATCTGCTTATGAATCCAGCTTGGGTAGAAGCCAATATTTGCAGAAATCACAAGTTGGAAATGATGCTTCTAATTCTTTAATGCAAAACCACCTCTTGATTTATTCAGAGACTAACTCGCCAGTTTATGGATTATCCAGGCTTTTTACTTCTTTCCTTCCACTGACTGCCATTTAAACTTCCTTTTTTTTCTCCTGGAAATAAGCACTCTTACCTCTCCCAAGTCCAGGAAATAGATGACAAATCAGTTAATATAACACTTGATAACCACTCTGCTAAAAGGAGGTGGTAAGCTCTGGGAAGAAAAGAAAGCTTTAAATGGCCCATTTTTTTCAAAATGTCGTGATGGTCATTATTTTTTCCCATTATCTGCAACAATCAAGGATTGAACGTTAGGTAATTACAATGTTGCATGTCCAGAATAAATATAGAAGATGCTAGTTAATACTGAAGTGCATATATAATATAATTATATAGGCTAGGGATGGTATATATACCTAAGTATATGTATGTGTGTATATAGGTGTGTGAGTGTGTGTGGAGAGAGGGGGTGGGGATGGAATAATTATGAAGGATTGGGTTTTTGTACCTAAAAAGGATTTTCGCTCATCTTTCCCAGTTCTTCTTTTCATCTTTCTTTCAGACAGGATGACTGAACAGGACGAGGAACAGGGGTAACGGGGTGAGAAGGAGGAGGGGAGAAGGAACGAGTAAGGATAGAGTGTTTTTTATTCTTTCCAGGGCCTGCCCTCCCCGTGTTCTCTAGGATCTTTCTGTATCAGTCACCCTCTTTTCAAGCATGCTGCTGTCTTCCTCCTCCTAAAATTCGTAATTTCCTTCTTCCTCACATTGCCTTCCAATCTCGACTTTCTCTTCACTCCTACCCTCCCCCTTCTTCTCTTGCTTAGTAATCTTGTTGCATTCACTCTTCAGTCTACAGCCTGGCTTCATAGCCACCATTTTACTGAAACGGTTTTCTTAGTGGTCACCCATAGTCAATGCTCACCTCACTGCCGACTCCGCCAACGTGGTACAGTCCTCTGGTACTTGTTCTCTGGAGAGACCACTCATTACAAAGAAAGTCTCCTCCATTAGCTAGTGATACCACACTCTAGTTTTGCCCATATTCTGCCCATTTCTCTTCTTTGGTCCTCTTGTTCAGATTACCCTCTGATTTCTCAACTACTGCCATATGGATAGATATTCCATGGACCCTTGTATGTGGATAGATATTCCATTTCATGCACACTCAAACTTGACAGCTGATTTCCTCTTCTATTCCCTCTCCCAAATGTGTTCCTCTGCCTATGCTCCTTATTTCTCTTGATGGGGTTTCTGTGTGTTGAGGCTGGAAGCCTGACTGTAGTCTTTCACTTTTCTATTGCCTATTTTATTAGTTCATTCAGTCTTACTGAGTCTACCTCAGAAATGTTGTTTATATCCACCCTATCTTTTCCATTCCCAAAGGTATTTCCCAGCTCAGACCCTCACTGATGCTTCATCTCCCGACATCCACTGCTTCCTCACTCCATCCTTTACAATGTTACCACACTGAGTTTTTCTCAACCACAGATCTGATCGTGTTACTTCTCTGCTAATAACCCCTAAAGCTTCAAGGTGTCCATATTGACTGCAGGATAAACACAAGCCTTTTTAATATCATATTCAAAGGGTTCCCTGCTATATGACCATAGTCTGTTTCCAACCTTCCACCACCCTGAAAGCACTATAAGCTTAAGCTCTACCAGAGTACTTCCTTTCCAAGCACATCATGTGTTTTCATGTTTTTGTGTTGTTGAGCAGGTGGTGGTGCCCAGCTAAAATGTCACTGCCTCTATGAGGGCTTCCTGGAATTTTCCACCTTTTTTCCAAAGCCAAAATCAATTATTCCCCCATAGTTTTCTCAGCTTTTTGTGCTACTCATATAGAACCCTTCTTTTCCCTTTTATTCTGGTTATTTTGCCACGTCTCATCATTACTATATTTTAAGCTCCTCTAGGGCAGAACTTTGGTATGTTCATCTTAATACTCCCCAAACCAGATCTAACAGAGAGCTTCCTCCACAAGTTGTGGCTGAACAAAAAGTAATTGACTATGAGACTTTGTTGTTTGTCCTTAAAGTAATTTTGGTGACTTAATAAGAAACGTTTTTTGTTTTCTTTTAAATCTGAAGTTCTTTGCACATAGTTGAAGTTTGAATGAATGATTAGATACGTGTAGTCTCATTATTTACTCTTCTTCTTTAGGGTTTAAAGACAAACAAAAAACACTGAGGTAGAAAAGTGTCCCCAGCCCCGTCCTCATTCTAAAGTTTCTTCTGATAATCTTCAGAATTTCACCGAGTCCACTAGTGCCTACTTGTGTAGCCATATACCTATTTCTCATTTGAATGATAGAGTATCCCAAATAGCAGGTGAGTTTGGGACAGGGTAGGGGAAACTCTGGGGCGGGGGAGGGGGGGCGGGTAACATATTTTAAAAACACTTCTAGAGAAAGGGTCCATAAGGGATTTTCATCCCAAAACACTTGGCCCATATGAATAATCATTTAGAGGAAAATAAAATGGTATTTACCTTCTTAAAAGGCAATCATATTAACAGATAAATTAGTGCAGGAAAATACTCTGCATTCTTATGTTTATGACTTTAGTATAATAAATATAACTCTGTAGACATACCTATGAGAGAGACAGATGTGTGTTTTAGAACAAGTTCTCCTGCAGGTGTGAACAGACTACATAGTTTTTGTATAGTGTCTTCCAGGAGACCACTGATGTTTCACAACCCTTTGAAGGAGGTGAGACGAGGTTGACTTATAAGGAAGGTGAGCTGCTTCCTGAAATGTGTGATTTTAAAAAACTAACCGTTAAGTGGAAGAGAGCTAGAACTAGAATTCAACCCTCCCAAATGTACCGGCTTTTCCTGTACCCAGTACACTTTCAACATAAATATTCATTTAAAAAAAGAAAGAAATCACCTTTGAACCCATTCAAAAGTTCTTGGGTGCACAGACTTTTATTGAGCCTCAGAACTTCCCACAACTCCTAATGATGCTAATGAAGTAATTGTGTTAAGTAACTGAATGCTGAGTGGAGTAACTGAGGTGTAGGACTGTTAAGTCTGATCTAGTAAAACTTTGCATACTTGTATTGCTAAATTTTGTGATCATTATTCTTTTTTTATCATTATTCTTGTGTATGAATTATAGGAACCTCTTTGATTTCTGGTACTCTAGTAGCCAGAACAAATATGTGTGTCTGTGGGTGTGTGCTCATACACTTGTGTGTATCAATATGTGTGTTTGTGGGTGTGTGTATATATGTATTTTATGTACACACACATATATTTCATAGTACTATCGTAATATAATCAGAGTAACCACTCAGGGTTAGAGAAAAGCTGTTAAATATTATTTCTTAATTTTTACCCCCTAAAACATAAAGAAACTGAGGCTGGCCTGGTTGTGTAGTGGTTAAGTTCATGTGCTCTGCTTTGGTGGCCCAGGGTTCTCAGATTCAGATCCGGAGCATGGACCTATGCACCACTCATCAAGCCATGCCATGGCGGCGTCCCACATGCAAAATAAAGGAAGACAGACACAGATGTTAGTTCAGGGACAATCTTCCTCATACAAAAAGGAGGATTGGCAACAGATGTTAGCTGAGGGCTACTGTTCATCACCAAAAAAAATAGAGAAACTAATTATAGGTAGCTTTCCTCCTTAACTAGTTGCATGGGGAAAGCCTTTACAATTTACTTAAAACCTTTCAATTTTCATCACCTGCTGAAGGATAGTAAGAGCACTTATAAAACAGAGTTTACCTTGCTCAGCACGTTTCTTTCAAGCAGAGTTTCTTAACTTGGGGTCCAGAGATGGGGTCATGGTTTTTGTGAGTACCTTTAAATCAGAAGCAAAACCTTTTCTGTTTCTTTTCAAGGTGTAGAGAGAGCATCTAGAGCTTTCACTGAAGTCTTGAAGTGGCCATCGTTCATCTCCCCTTCAACAGGCTAGAAACATTGGTTAAAGAAATAGGAGATAGACCTTCTTAATTAGCATGATGCCAAATGGCTGCTTCAAATTGATATAGATATTTGTTTTCTACAAGTCTATTTTCTGTGTGTACATTTCCAGCCATTTTCCATGTGTATACTTCACAATATAAGGACACATTAGAAGTGATATCTGAAGATTTATTTCAGTAAATAATTACTTGGCTACTAATCCCTTACTCAAAGACAATAGTTGTTAAATTCTCCTCTCCATTCCCCTAAAAAGTTTGTAGAAGTACAAAATAAATACACAGAATAAGGGATTTTGTTAAAACTCCTATCTCATATGGTCTAATTTTTATCTCATTAACAAAACAGTAATACAGAGTTTTTAGAAATTGCTGTTGCAATTTTCCAGCTGATAACGTGGTGCTGGCATTGATGTGACTTGTATCACGCTGCCGGTTCACAGACTGGCCAGAACCAGGCTGAGTACTCTTCAATTCTGGCCAAGTGGGCTTCTGCTAGATCCTTGCTGCTGGATCAGCACATTTTAGAATTTTTCTACCAGGATGGCCTTTGTCTCTCGCACCTATTGCTGAATACAACTTGCCAACCGGCCACTTGGCAATTAAAACGCACGTACCGATAGAGGGCACACTTTGCATTCTTTTCCTTGTGCTTTGTGTTCCGAAGTTCTGTAGGATTTGTGCTTTGCTTTGCCCCTTTGGTTCAGGTGGCAAACTTGGTCTGCTGTCTCCAGCAAGACTGATGGTGTGATCATCTTGACGTCCTCACAGGGAGGGAAAAAGGAACGAATAAAGAGAGCTTTTAGTCTCACTGAGCATTTCTGATTTTGGTCCCTAATCTTCTTTTGACAAGACCTGCTCACCCAAAGGCAAACTTAACCAAACTCACAGTTTTAATATCTATGAGGCAGATGTTAAAGCTAGAGGTTGCATTACCCTAACGGTTAATTCCAACTTCTACAGTGACTTTGGAAAACATTAGTTTTTTAAAGAATGTTTTCCATAAAGTACATGCCTAAAAATTTAAGCACCTAGTAAAATTTGAAGTTGCCTAAATGACTCCAAATTAATACTTCCCAATTAATTGTTTGCCAAGTTCTTTAATCTTTATGGAAAGACCCGTTTCTTTCAATGAATCTCGCACATTTTAGTCCTTTGAGAGTGGTGAAAATCGTCCAATCTTATTTTAAAAATCCAAAGTTTAATTTTTTTAAAAAAGGTTCTCTTTCCTTCCTCATTTAGTAAAGTCTGACATAAAATTTAAAAATTCTCTGGCCCCTCGTTGTTCACCTTACATTCTGTGTTCTAATGCCTCTTTCTGATAGTCAAAAGCTGGCTTTTAATGTTGAAGGATTTACGCTATATCATCATTAACCTGCATATTTAGTTTATCACACTGCTTTTTTTTTTAAGACCAGGTTTCAATTTAGTTGAATCATAGTGGAGTATATATTCCTGTGACGAAATGACATATCCTGTGCCCGTCGCATCCCCCCAAAAATAGCCCTTTGGGGTAATTATGGTATTAGTTCTCAGCTCTTCCACTGCTATGATTGGTCTTTTTTTTTTTTTTTTGGTGAGGAAGATCAGCCCTGAGCTAACATCCATGTAATCCTCCTCTTGTTGCTGAGGAAGACCGGCTCTGAGCTAACATCTATGCCAATCCTCCTCCTTTTTTTCCCCCCAAAGCCCCAGTAGATAGTTGTAGGTCATAGCTGCACATCCTTCTCGTTGCTGTATGTGGGACGCAGCCTCAGCCTGGCCGGACAAGCGGTGCATCAGTGCGCGCCCGGGATCCGAACCCGGGCCGCCAGTAGCTGAGTTCCCGCACTTAACTGCTAAGCCATGGGGCTGGCCCCTATGATTGGTCTTTGAAGATTTGGCACTAGTCTTCAAAGAGAGAATGAGAAACCCTTGGCAGCCCAGTGGATTGAGATGAATTGCACCTGGGGCTCCCAGATTACCATCATTAAATATAAATTAAATTGAGGCAGTCCTAGTCTTTGACTTGTCCTGTCCTCTAGGTAGTTCTTATAGGCGGAGGAATACTTGGTTAAAATTAATGCTAATTTATGACACTTGCTTCTTGCTGATATTTTAGAGGTTCACTCTCTTTGGAAGCGTGTGTGTGTGTGTGTGTGTGTGTATGTATGTTTAAGGATCAGGTTTATAGGGGAATTTTGAGGGACTCTTGGCTGTTTGGGCTCTTATAAGTAGATATGAGGAACTGGCAGAGAACAGCTGTAGGTTGGGTGAATGGAATGAGCAAACTAGCCTAAAATTTTCTATTTGTCCAAGAATATGGACATCTGTCTAATGCCTTGAGAGAAATCAGGGCTGTCCTATTCATAGCATTCCTTCTACTGGTGAAAGAAACCTTGTGCTCACCCTCCTTCTACCAGCTTAGTACAGCAGAGAAACTTTGTTAGGGTCAGGAGACTAATTTGAAAAACCAAATGTTGTTTGGTAGTGGACAGCGGTGGTTCCCAGAAGCATGATTAGTGGGTTGAGGTTAGTTTGTTGTGGAGTTAGGGAAGCCATTCACACCACTCCTGGTAGTCATAAGTCTTGCAGTGGCTGATATGATTCTTGACTGAATCCTGTCAGTTATGAAGGGTTTTTTTGTCCTTCCTTTAAAGAATATTGTCCTAAAAATTGATCTAGGGCTTGGAAATTGTCCCTTGAAAATTGCTTGTCCAAAATTATGAGTTTGGTGCAATTTAATTGTTCCCTTATGTAGAATTAAAAATAATTATTTCTTTGCAACGGTTATGGGTGATCTCAACATGATTTAGATTTGAAAGTGACTTAAGAGAATAATAACCGTTCTAAAGGCTTTGACAAACTTCAAGTGGTCATCTTTGTGTTGAATTCCGAGAGAAAGGCTTGAAGAAATGAAAGAGGCTGGACCTAGAGAGTGGAAGAAATATCAGGAACAAGATCAGTCATTTCTAAGACTTGAGGCCTGTCATATGGAAAAAGGATGTGATTTATTCTATCTTTTGGACTTAAGGCAAAAGGAAGCAAGTTCATAGGGAGGAGGATTATAGCTTATATTTAGGAAACTATCCATTAATGGAAGAGACCCTTTCTTGATGCCCTGAATCTTTGGAAATTGCCTTTTTCTAACAGTAGAAGGTATTGCTTAAGAGTATTGTAAAGCCAGTGACTGTTTTGAGTGCAGAGGGACCTCAAAGGACCATTCACACTGTAAGAGCCACAGTGAGCACATCTGTAATGCATCTGGCATCTAATAGTTATTTAAATAGAGATTCTTGTGGACAACTATTCACACTCAAATGGTAAGACACTTGCTTTCCTAAATAGAGGAAACGAAACAAAATTCCTTCTTTAGATTCTTCATCATATGCCTCTGAGTCATTATTCTAAACTTCAGTAATAAATAATACAGTAGATATTGAAGCTTAACCTGAATTCCTAAAAAAGGAAAGAAGACATTTCTCAATTCTTACACGGCCATGATGTCAATTTCTAGAACATTTTATTATAAGAAAGTCTGAGATTTCAATGTAACTATAAACACCATGGGTTACGACATAGAAATATTTTGCTTTCTTTAATGGGGTTACTAGGCTGGAAGATAAGTGTTTCAGAAAAATTCATTAATAATACCTTATGAATGCACTTATAAAGGCATAATAGGCTTAAAAAATCCTTTTGTACAAGGTAGAGAAATGTAGCTATATCATCTATGTTACTTGAATTACGTTTGACAGAGAGTGGTGAGTAGTGGATTGATGTCTCTTTAAGGGAAGCCTCTGGTGTAGCAAAAGACCCTCTTTTCAGCCTTGTTTGAAACAATATTTTCTTAATGATTTGGTTGAAGACAGAGGGCATGCCAACCACACTTTTGCGTAATGTGAAGTTGAACAGGACATTTAAATATTGGTTGGCTGGTTACAAAAATATTTCAATGGCTGGGAATAACAGGATGAATTTACAAAAATCTTAACAGTAAAAATGTAGTTTAGCTCTTAAGATCAAAGAACCAATTACGGAAGAATAGGATGTTGGAGACAAGGGGTTTTCATTGATTTTTTACTCATCCTGAGGTTACAATGTGATATAGTTGCATTAAGAGAAATATTTACCTAGATTCAAGGATGAGGCAGATGACGGTCCCCAGCCCACACCAGTGTTCTGTTCTGTTCTAGATGTCATCACTTTCAGAAGTGCATTGGCAGCATACATTATAATACTGTATTGATTTCCTGGGACTGCTATAATGACGTACCACTAACCAGGTGGCTTAAAACAGCAAATTAATTTTCTTACAGTTCTGGAGGCTACAAGTCCAAAATCAAGGTGTCAGCAAGTCCATACTCCCTCTGAGACCATAGGGGAGGATCCTTCCCTGTCTCTTCCAGCTTCTGATAGCCCCAGGTGTTCCTTAGTTAGTGGCAGCCTAACTCCAATCTTTGCCTCAGTCTTCATATGGCTATCTTCCCTCTCTGTTACTCTCTCTTCTCTTATGAGTTATATTGGATTAGGGCTCACTCTAATGACCTCATGTTAACTTGATTACATCTGCAAAGACCCTATTTTCAAATAAGGTCACATTCACAGGTAGTGGGGATTAGAACTTAAACATGTCTTTTTGGGGAACACAATTCAATGCATAATAAGTCCTAACCTGCGTCAGATCCTGTAGGTTCTTTAAATCCTCATTTTATTTTCATAACAACTCTGTGGAATAAATATTATTATGTATAATAATAACAATAATCAGTAGTAGTAAAAGAAGTAGTAGTAATGGTAATAGAAGTAAAGTGATTAGTAGAGATCGGACCATTGCATCAAGCCACACAGACTGTGTACTGGACATTAAATATGATAATGGCACCCCTGGACTTATGCACACAGTGGCCCTGGGGATGGGGATGCTTTAGACGTGGTTTATACGTGTGTAGAGTTTGAACTAGGAGACCTCAAGTTCCTTGCCCCTGAAGTTCTATGAAACTGCATAAATCTAAAGAATCACCTGAGTGTGTTTATCTTTCAAATAAATCTATGAATCAAATTGCCTTATCATTGTTCAGCTGAAGCTGAACATTCTGTTCAGTTGGTTTCCTACTTAAGTTGACTGTCCTCCAAGAGCTGTTAGCATCCTTTATGGAACGTCACTGTAATCTCAGTATTGTCTGCTGTACATTGCTTCCAGTGTTAGAGGTATCTGAAATTGGTTCCCTCTGATTTTGAGTAGCATCTAATATTGGTATTGCCAATCTGTTCATACTTGTGTGTTCTATGTAAAGGGCTAGTAAGAACACTTTAATATGTTGTCACATTTTAAATGTAAAATTTTCAAACAGAGAAAAAGGCAGAGAGGATAGCATAATGAGTCCCCATATACCCATCACCAAGACTGAGCAAATATTGAGATTTTGCCACATTTGCTTCAGCTCGTCTTTATCTTTTTTACTTCATTGTTATGTTATAAAGAAAATCTCAGATATTATGTCATTTCACCCTACATATTTCTGAATGCATTTCTTACAAAGATGGATATTTTGTTACCAAACCACAATGTCATTAATCTATCTAGCAAAATCGATTATTCCTTGGTAACACATCTTCATCAGTATGCAATCAAACGTCATTATTTGCCTCAAAAATGTTTTTATACAGCTGGTATGTATGAATCAACATTCAAGTAATAGCGACTTATTGTACTTGGTTGGTATGTTCCTCAAGTTCTTTGGATTCAAAAGCACAGTACTTCCTTCCCACCCCTTCCTCCATGCCATTGACTTATTGAAGAAACCAGGTCAGTTTTCTGTAGAATGTCTGACATTCTGGATTTTTCCACTGGCTCCCTTGGAGGGGTCATTTGGCTTGTTTCTCTGTCCTCCATTTTTTCTGTAAACTAAAAGCTCTCCTTGAAGGTTGGATTAGATTCAGCTTCAACTCTTTTGGCCAGAACACCACAGGTGGTGCTGTGCACCTCACCTTACATCACATCAGGAAGCACACAATGTCCCGGTATGCCATTCTTAGTGATGCTAAGATTAATCAGTGGGTTCATGTGGTAACAGCCTGATCCTTTCATTTTAGGGTTCCCATTAACATTTTATATTATGGTTTCTTCCATTGATGATCTTTGTCTGAATCATCAGTTTCATTAGGAGTTGTAAAATAGGGATTTTTTTTCTAGTTTTATTATTCCTTCCATATTTATTAGCTGAATTCTTCCATAAAATTTTTTTCAACCATAGATATTTTGTTACTATGAATCATAGTTCTTATAGGAAAAGCGGGCAATACACTTAATTCTTCCCCTTTAATTGCCAATTTTCAGAGGAAGGAGTCAATACATGTACAATTGGCCAGTGGATCAACTTCACTACAGGTGAATAAAATGCTTTGATTTGTGTCAAACCGTGGCCTGTCAGATGGAAAAAGCGAAGTCTTCCAACGGTTTCTGCTTACTGAAACATTAGTGGTAGAAGGACATCAAAAAAATCTTTTTGCCTTCTGCTAACAGGAGTGAAATGCAAACCTTCTGAAAACCTGAATTCTATTAGACATCTTCTGATAATGTTTTCTGTTAACAGCTTTCAGAAAAGCTACTGAGTGAACATACAGTAGCTTCAGCCTGGTGTAATCTGAGGCTCATTGGGTAGAAAAACAGTACTTTGTGCTACTTAAACACTCTCTGGAAGGCTTAGAGAGGAGAGGAAGGAAAATATTTGAGGAGATCAACTGGATGTTGTAGAATACAAGTAATGTCACCTGAGAAGGATTAAAGTTTCCCCAAAGCTTGACCTGAATGGCAGCTAGCCACTTAGAATGTGCTCTCCAGGACCATCAATGGCTTGCCTTTTTTTTTTTTTTTTTTGCTGTGCAGTCTTTAACTTGCAGGCTTATGAAGAAAGGGTCTAGATATTATGTGTTTCCAGTGGGTAAAAGGCAGTGAAGTTGTAAAAAGAAAAAAAGGAAAAAAATTAACATGCCTTCTATGTATTAGCTGCAGCTGGCTCTTTCTAATTACAGAAATCTTTATTCTTTTAAAAATTTAGCTTATTGCTACTAATCACTATTGGTGTAGTTTTTGTGTTAGCCATTGAAAGATAAGTATAATGTATACATTTAATAATTTTACTATTTAGTGAAGTTGAAAATTTAATTTACACAAATGTCCACAGGGAGGATTAAATTAAAGAGCATGTTAGAAATTTTTAATATAAATATTTAATACGTGACTCACAAAAACAAACCTGTTGCTGGAGAAATACACCACTGTAGATGGGTGCTTTTCTTATGAGTCAAGTGCCGTCCCAGAATTTTTAAGAGAACAAAATGTATTGTGAACTGAAGCAACTGGTTACATTGCAAGCTAGGGAGGGAGAGCTTGGAGTGCACATAGCTTCTTCTGCTAATGGAAGATTCTTGAGGATGAATTTTTTTTTTCCCTTCAACCTGTATGTTTTTAAGAAAACATGAGCTATATCCACTAATGAGGGCTAGTAGTTCATGTCGTTCATACCCCATTTTTCTTTCATTTGGTTTTGAAAGTTCCTTTGGTAATAAACCTTCATATTGTTGAAACATTTAAGTGTTTTATCTTGGAAGCAAGTGGTAAAGACTTTACATTGTGATCATACAAGTAGTTAAAAAGAAAAAAAACCACTGAGGAATTTTTTTTTTTTTTTTTTTTGTGAGGGAGATCAGCGCTGAGCTAACATCTGTTGCCAATCCTCCTCCTTTTGCTGAGGAAGATTGACCCTGGGCTAACATCTGTGCCCATCTTCCTCTGCTTTATATGGGATGCCACCACAGCATGGCCCGACAAGTGGTGCGTCGGTGCACGCCCGGGATCCGAACCTGTGAACCCCGGGCTGCCTCAGCGGAGCACGCTCACTCAACCACTGTGCCACCGCCGGCCCCAGGAATTTTTTTAATGAATATAAACCCAACATTTATTTATAGTTGAAAATTTAGAAAATAGAGAACAAACACAATGAAGAAAACAAAACTACCAATAATATTTCTGCTCAGTGATAACCACTATTAACATTTTGGTTTTTATCTTTCCAGATGTTTCCTCCCCTTCTACATAAATATAAGATTTTAAAATTTAATACATCTCAAGAAAATATTCACTATTATAATGACATTATTTATAATGTCTGTGTCATAAATTGTTGTTCACCATGAAATTTTAAAATCCATTTCCTTATTGTTGAACAGTTAAATATTTCAGTATTAAGTTTTCAGCATAATTAATAGTGCTGCTATGAACATCCCTGTAAATCTTTTCCCACATCTTTTTTTCCTAGGAATCATTCACAGAACTAGATATAACAATGTACTCTAATCATTACATTTATTGAGCACTTACTATGTGCTAAGTTCTTTAGGCTACATATTATTTTATTTCTCAAATGACCTTGAGGCTCTGTTTTTCTCCCCATTTTATAGATGAAGAATCTGAGGTACAGGGAGGTAAGTAATTTGCCCAAGGACACAGAACTAGTAAGTGGTAGAGCTAGAATTTCAGTCTAGGCATTTTGACTCAGCCATGCTCGTAACCACCAAGATGGAAAGAGGAGGCTTTTGATCTTCTTGCCAGTTGTTCTCCAGAATATTGTACTGATTCTTATTCTGTAGGTGGGAGATGGTATGCATATTGCCTTGAGTCTTTGATAATGTTTTTTTCTTTTTAATATCTCATTGGATTATTTCTGTTGAGAATAGAAAGAAGCATCTCTCTAATAGCCAAGAAGCTCACTATTGAAAGAGAGAAAACATTTTTTTTTATTGGCTCCGTATAACATTACTAGCCACTTAGTTCCTTAAACATTTATTCCTTGTTTTCTCAGCAACACATGTTATTTCTGTACCCCCTCTGCAGTATATTTTCAATCCCCCTTCTCCCTAAGTCTGTTGCCATTTTGTAGACCAGGTTATCACCGTCTCCTTCCTGAACCACATCAGTAGCCTTCCAGGTGATCTCCCTGTGACGCATTCTTCGCGTGGCAACCAGAGCGATTGCCTATAAAACAAAGGTCTGAGCGTCTGCCTCTGGCACGTAAGTGCTTCGGTGGGTCTCCATTATACCTGAAGTAAAATCCACACTCCTTGCTCAGTGTAACTTGGTCACTGTTTCTCCAACTCGCCTTTGTTATTTCAGTCCTATTGGCCTCTTTCTGTTTCTCAGACACTCTAAGCTTGTTCCTGTCTTAGGACCTTTGCATTTGCTGGTGTTAGTCTGTCTAGAAAGCTACTTCCCCATCCTTTTCATGACAAGCTCCTTTCCTGATAACTATCTAAAGCAGTGCATTTCTCTCTCTCGCTCTCGCTCCATTTTCTGCAGTTAAACTATCAGGGCCAGGAAGGGTGGAGGAGGAGAGGGGCCTATGGCACAAATCTAAGGAGTGTACTTGCCCAAGCCTGAGAGCGAGAGACTCTTGCATTTTGTACCATAGGAGCCTCGCTCACCTCGCCCCAGTCCCAGCCAGCCCTGCTCTATTATATCAACTCTATTTCTGTGTGTGTGTGTGTGTGTGTGTGTGTGTGTGTGTGTGTGTGTGTGTGTGTGTGTGTGTGTGTGTGTGTGTGTGTGTGTGTGTGTGTGTGTGTGTGTGTGTGTGTGTGTGTGTGTGTGTGTGTGTGTGTGTGTGTGTGTGTGTGTGTGTGTGTGTGTGTGTGTGTGTGTGTGTGAGAGCAGCCCTGAGCTAACACCTGTTGCTAATCCTCCTCTTTTTGCTGAGGAAGATTGGCCCTGGGCTAACATCTGTGCCCACCTTGCTCTGCTTTATGTGGGACACCTGCCATAGCGTGGCTTGACAAGCGGTGCATAGGTTGGCGCCCGGGATCTGAACCTGTGAACCCCAGGCTGAGCACGTGAACTTAACTGCTATGCCACCGCACCAGCCTCTCTTTATTTCTTAAACATGCTAGAATTTTCTCTTTTCTCTAACAGCAGAGAACTCTGTGTATTCATCAAAACCCATTTGTTTTGCCTCTTGGGTGTATATCTAGACTGTTTCTCAGCCTCCCTTGGAGTTAGGCATGGCCGTGGGCCTGAGTTTTGTAGTTGACAGTGTGAGGAAGTAATGTATTTACTCCTTCTAGTCCTGACCCCAGTAAACCTCCTATGGAAGGGTCTCGCACTCGTCTTGAGTTGGCCAACTTGGTGCAGAGGATCTAGCCCCCTTCTCTGAGCCCCTGGTCCCCCACCACCAAGTGAAAAAAGCTTGGGTCCCTGAATGACCCTGTGGAAGTCTCCCTGCTGCCTGTCTGCAGTGGACCCTGTGTGAGCAAGAAACAAACTTCTTTTGTGTTAAGCCA
Source organism: Ceratotherium simum simum (assembly GCF_057802395.1). Lineage (NCBI taxonomy): Eukaryota > Metazoa > Chordata > Mammalia > Perissodactyla > Rhinocerotidae > Ceratotherium > Ceratotherium simum. The sequence goes on from NC_141922.1 coordinate 31,926,868, forward strand.
CTGAGACTTTGACATTTGGGACAATGTGGATGAGCCTGGAGGGCATTATGCTAAGTGGAATAAGCCCAACAGAGAAAGACAAATACTGCATCATATCACTTATGTGTGGAATCTAAAAAAAAAAAAAAAGTCAAACTCATAGACACAGAGGGTAGAAAAATGGTTGCTGGGGGGTGGGGGAAATAGGTAAAGGTTAGTCGAGGAGACAAACTTTTAGCTATAAGATGAATAAGGTCTCAGAATCTAATGTGTAACATGGTGACTATGGTTGATAA